>NC_069804.1:136613355-137281325 GCF_027406575.1 Nycticebus coucang | reverse complement strand
AGCTTCCCAAAGAGAGTACCTCAAAGGTGGCTGTAGTGATATTCAGCAGTAAGGTATGTAGCCCTTTTTTCCAGGGCAAGTTCTGATCTTAATTTTCAGACCATGTATACTTTTCTCATATACAAACAAACAAACTAGGGGGTGATAAGGGAACTGCTGACAGTATTTACGCTCACTTAGGATAATAAAGAGACTTATCCATAGCTGACCGCAAAATGACATTTCATAAAGTGAATATTTTTCTATAATTTTATTATCTTATTATTCATGCTTTTTGAGACAGAGTCTCACTCTGTTGTCCTAGGCTAGAGTGCCATGGGGTCATAGCTCCACAGCAACCTCAAACTCCTGCCTTAACCTCTCGAGTAGCTGGGACTACAGGCACCTGCCGCAATGCCTAGCAAAATTTTCTATTTTTAGTAGAGACTAGGGTCTTGCTCTTACTTAGACTTCTCTTGAACTCCCGAACTCAAACAATCCACCTGTATCCTGGTGTGCCAGTATTAGTGCTCCCAAGCTGTATGTATGTCTTTTCCTTTATCATTGAGAGGCAAATGTCAAGTATGGAAACCTTATGTCAGCCATAATGACACAGTGAGCAACGGGTAGACAAAGTATGTGGACCTTGCCCTAGAAAAGTCTGGTGACCTTTTGGAAGTGTAGTGTATAAGAAATGGATTTGCTCTTTCATTCTGTCCCTTGTGGTTAATTTTAAAATAGGCATCTGAGTGCACATGTTGAAACTTGGTGGCAAATTATGCATAGGGTTTGGCCATTCTTGTTATAGTCTGGTATCATTATAATGTCCCCTGTAATGGCCATCTTTCTTATAAATATGTACTTCTATTCCCAAAGAAGACTGAGCGAGTAAGGATGACCCAACCTCCCCTCATTGATGGGAGACCAACTGAGAATTCATGGTTTGTACCTTCTGCTGGGAAAAAGTATTCTGAAAAAGAGAATAACAATTCATATTATTGGCAAAAATAATTATCTTTAAATATTTTCTCAGGTTCCTGAGTCGTCTTTATGGGCATATGTATCATCTTTTTTTGGCATGGTATGTTGTAGGAGAGGTGTCATATCTATTCTTTGCTCTCATACAATCCCCTTACTGTCCAATAGTAGAAATATTTTAAGTTTGGATAGGAAAAAATGGACCAAGCCCATATTTCCTCATCAAGAAATCATTTCCTATTTGAATATTTTCTCTCTTTTATGGATTTTAGATGTAAATCCTGAAAGTAGTTTTCATCATGGCTATTAAGTATTTCCCAAATCATTTTAGACTAGTTATATAACTCTTTATATCGTGATACCATTTCTCTATTATTATTTCTTCCTTTTTAATTTCTTCTTATCTTTATTTATACCATGAGATTTCATGGCCACACTTTTTTCTATTTTCTTGTGTTCTCCTCTTGCCTTTATAAAAGGTGCTAGGTATTGCTAAAGTTCTCTTGTTCTTGTTCATGATTCCAGTAATTTACCATTTCCTGTTTTCTGTGAAGATGTTAGAAATAGTTTTGCTCTTGCCAAGGGTCCTCTTACTGTGGCCCACGGGCCACATGAGGCGGTGTGATTGTATTGGTTCCCGTTTTGTTTTTTTACTTCAAAATAAGATATGTGCAGTGTGCATAGGAATTTGTTCATAGTTTGTTTTTTTAAACTATAGTCCGGCCCTCCAACGGTCTGAGGGACAGTGAATTGGCCCCCTGTTTAAAAAGTTTGAGGACACCCGCAGTCTTGACTCTCCTGTGGGCTGTCAGTCACAATTTTCTCTACTGGGCAATCAGATATTGGTGGCAAGTTAAAGGTGAGCCCTATTAAATTATGCTTTCTACATCACCAAAATATTTCTTACTGGCTAGAAAAATAGGGTCACTGTGTGTCTCTTCAATCATCATAGGTAGTTTGAATGACTTCTCCATGTATTTAAAACTCATCAGCTGGCTGGGCATGGTAGTTCATGCTTGTAATCCTAGTACTCTGGTGGGCCAAGGCGGGTGGATTGCCTGAGCTCTATAGCCGGGTGGGCGCCTGTAGTCCCAGCTACTTGGGAGGCTGAGGCAAGACAATTGCTTGAGCCCAAGAATTTGATGTTGCTGTGAGCTGTGATGCTATGGTACTCTACTGAGGGCAACAGAGTGAGACTCTGTCTCAAGGTAAAAAAATAAAAAAAGAAACACTCATCAGCAAACAGTATCTTTGTATGGTTTGAGAGTAACAGGAAAGTATATTTTATTTGGCTAAAGGAGATTCTTTCTCATTTGTGTTATGCAAATGAAATTCTACAATATTTTAAAATCATTAATCCTCGTTAATCCTCATTAATCATTAATCATGCTACCTCCTTCAAATGTGTTGGGATAGGTATGCTTTTTTTTTTTTTTTTTTCCCCAGATTTTGGCCAGGGCTGGGTTTGAACCCTCCACCTTCGGTACATGGGGCTAACGCCCTACTCCTTTGAGCCACAGGTGCCTCCCCAAGGGATGGGTATGCTTTTAACAGTGATGGTATTCCAGGCCAGGCATGGTAGCTCAATCCTGTAATCGTAGCACTCTGGGACCCCATCTCTATTAAAATTAGATAAATTAGCTGTGTATAGTAGTGGGTGCCTGTAGTCCCAGCTACTTGGAAGTTTGAAGCAAGAGGATGGCTTGATTCCAAGAGTTTGAGGATGCTATGGGCTATGACACCATGGCACTCTACCTAGAGTGAAAGAGTGAGATTCCTGTCTCAAAAACAAAACAAACAAAACAAAAACAGTCATAGCATTCCTTTTCTCATGTAGCTTTTTGTTTACAATACATGTGTGAGGAAAAAAGTATCAATAATGTGCTAATCTCCACAGTAAGCAATGAGATATAGTAACTCTTGAAAAAGAAGATTTGGTAACTTGAGGACTGTGAAGATAATCTTTTAGTGCTTTTGAACACTCTTCACAAGAACTAAAGCATCAGTGGCCCAAGAGAAAAGGAAGACCTTTAAAACATATTGCAAAGTAGTATTGAATAAGCCAGATGTATTATTTGATACCTTCCTTTGGGTCACTAGCGGTTAAAAGACCCATGTTCCAAAATTATATTGAAAGGTCAACAGCTGTTTCATTCCAGATGCAACCTATTCATGAAAATATTTAAACCCTCTTTTAGAAAATAGAATTTTCAGTTGCCTTTGGGATACTTACTGATCTATTTCTATAGAATGTCTAGGGCTTATATTAGAAAATAAATACTTTAGTAAGTGAATTTGGCCTTATTAACCCCAGAAAAGCCTGTTGGGAAAAAAAACATATAGGGTGGGTGAATTTTCCCTTCCAGATTTTAAGATATGATATTATTAGGGAACAATGAGTAGTGAGAATGTTTACTATTCATATGCATTCCTATTACATTCCCTAAGACTTTGAACATGTGGAGTATCTAGACAGGCTGCCTTGGCCCTATTCTATATATTACTGTTTATTTACATAATGTTAGTATACTAGTACATTTAAGTTTTTCAGCACTCTGGACCAGGGAAGATTTTATGCTATATGTGACTGAAAGGATTAGTGCTCAAGGAACCAGGCAAGTTACATGTATTCACCAAAAAGATACTGAGAGAGACTCACATAGTCTCCAGAGGAAGGTCAAGAGTCCTAAAATCAGGCCCCAGGAGGAAATAGAAATGCTAAGTGGCATACAAACAGGAAGCCAGACAGCCTTTCAAAGAATGGACAGAATGTGATAGGTTGGCCTTTCAACCGGTAGGAGACTAAGAGGGCTCTCTAGAGGGTCACTGTTGATAACAAATTGGGCCCAGAGTGTTCACATTGTGTTCATATTAAAGGTCAAGGCTGTATCTATGAGGAACTCTGAAAAGGAGTGTATCAATTAGAATTTCAAGGATTTTCCCTCCCTCGTGGCACCATTTATTGAATATTCACTTTAAGTCAGCCACTGAGGCCAGCTCTAGAGGATACAGAAATTTATAAAAAGGGATTCTGCTTTCCACAAGCTGACAATATTGTGGGGAAGACCACTAAGAAAATCTATAATTATAAAAGCATTAAGTGATTCATTACGATTATTCAGTACAAGCCAGGGAGAGCAAAGAAGGAGTATTCGCAGTTTATGTAGGTGTGAGTTGTTGGTCATATATGAGCAAAAACAAAAATAGTCCCAGAAGCATCATCTAGAGTGGAATCTTTAAATAGAATTGATCAGGTGGTTGGGGGTGGGGTGGGGGAAGGCATTCATTTGAATTATTTGGGAAAACTTATAGTAGGGCATTGAGGAAGCCAAATATGGCTTCTTAAAGTAGCCATTAGTTGGCCAGTTTAGCTAAGTTGAGACTTTAATTTTTTTTTTATTAAGTCTTCTGTACATAGATCATAAATACATTTATGCCTATTTCAGTGTGTTGATTATTTGTACAGATTGGAGTGCTTATATCATACTTATCAGCGTAGCTTTCATCTCATTTACCCATTTATAGCATTAGGACATTTGTGTTCTACTCATGATAGAACCAACTTGTATTTGCAATGTGCTCCATAGTTGTGGTCCCCCTACTGTGCCCTACTATCCCTCCCACTCTCTCCCAGTTCTGTTTTTTTAATCAATGTCCAGACTCACTGAAGCCAGAGAAAGGCCAACATTCCAGCCTGTTGGGCACTGGGACAGGACATGGTAGGTTTTTGTTCTACATTTTGTCCCAGGACCTGCAGGAAAGTCTAGAATAAATATCCTAGAGCCTCTTAAAACTGCAGAGGGGATGCTAGTCAGGGGTAAAAGTCCCCACTCTGCAACTTTCCAAGAGTAATTGCCCTGACATATTCTGGAGATGTTGGGCTGTAACCAGTGTTTTGTGGTTCCACCTATGGTTTGGTCATCTTTCTGTGGTTTGACCTGTGGCTTAATTCATTAGTCTTCTTGGCCCAGTTCCCGTAAATGGCTGCTTCATTAAAATGGCCACCCTTATGCTAAGGAGTTAATTAGGTTTGAGGATCACTTTCCCATAAATATGAGTGTCTGAGATTTGGCTTTTTCCACTTAAAGAATTAGAAATTGCACAAAATCTAAATAACCTTTCAATTTCCCTTTAAAATTAGTTAAAGGTTATACCAACATCAGGGTTTCTTCTAGCTCAAGCGATATTGTTCAGTGATTTAGCTTGAGGAAAAGTGGAAAAACTTAATTTTACATTCTAGGTTTTCAGGGTTTGTTTTTTTAAGTCAATATCCCCATATCTCCATCAGTGCTCACAGTTTCCTTTGCAAGTGAAATAAAAAATCACAGTTACCTGTTTTGAATTGTGAGCTGGCAGCTACACACCTTGACATTAAAAATGGAGCAGAAACATTTGAAAGGAAAGAAAAATTCCTCTGATTTCCTAATGCTGGCAGACCAAAACTATATTTAGCAGAAGAGAGTCAGGAAATTGATTTTATTGAAATTGATAAGTATAACATATGTAAATTAATAATTGCAATGTCATAATATTTCTTACAGTTTAGGCACCTTTATGTATGAGTTTGACAGTAATTGTCTCTAATGATGTTTCTGAATTGATCCTTCTATTAATATTTTGCAAGCTCAGTTGTTATTGGTAAACCCTGGGAATGTCAACAGTTTACTCGTAAAGAAGTGAGAACATTTAAAGCTTATTTCTACAATCCAATATTAAACAAGGAAGTACAATTTTGCTGAAGATAAGGTTTGTCTGAAGAGTAAAGGCAAACAACTAATCAATCTTTGTTGTATACTATTAAAGGGAATCATTTAAATTTTGTTTGCTATTAGGTTCAGAGTTTGATCTTTCACTGTGATTTAATTGTGTGACTTTTGGTGTGTGGCTGTGTTTCATTTTGATGTGATATTTACTCAAGCTTTCAACAAAGTGAAGATGGGACTTTAGTCCCCTCATTCCTAGGTCAGCATTTATTAAATCTTTATGTAGTACTAAGCACTATACTAACTATACATCTATACATCTCTGAGACAAATATATTTTATATATAAGGAATCCACGTTTCAATATCATTGAACATACCCACAGTTTTACAGCTATTAAATAATGGTGCCAAGATGTGATCTTAGGCAATCTGAGTCCAAAAACCTCACTCTTAACCATTGTACTATACTGTATTCCACTCTGTTTTTTAGCCAGAGTTGAGACTGTACCGAAGGGAATGTAAGCACCATTACTCACTGGTACTCTGGCTTACAGCCAAATTTTTATATGCAACAAAACTCTTTAATTCCAACTTTCACTTGTAGATAATTACCAAGAAAAAATGAAAGCACATGTCTATAGAAAGGCTTGTTTATGAATCTTTATTGCTGCGTTATTTGTAATAGCCAAAAATTGGAAACAATCCAAATTTCAATCAAAAGGTAAATGGATTATTGTATATTTGTTCAATAGAATAGCACCCAACAATTAAGGGGTGAATTGCCATTACACACAACATGGGTGAATTTCACAGACATAAAAATGAGTGAAAACGGTCAGATACAGATGAGTACATACTGTATGAATCCATTTATTTACATAAAGTTCAAGATTAGGGAAAAGTGTGGTGAAAAAATCAAAACAAAGACTGCCTCCTGAGGGGCATTGAGTAGAAAGGGTACAGAGTAACTTCCTGGGGTGATGGAAATGCTATTTAACTAGACTGTGATATGAGACACAACACAGGTTTATGCATTTGTAAAAGTTCATTGCAACATATACATGTTTGTCCTTTTCACTATATAGAATTTACAGTGAAGAAACAAAGAATAAGGGCAAAGTTTAACCCTCAAAATAACTTTCACATGATTCAAAGGGGCAAAACATGTTCAATCCATTACTAGGATAAGAATTCAGATGGAAAGGTATCTAGTCTGAGGAGGCTGGGCTGGTGTTTGGAGATGCTCAGCAGAACTGATAGAATGTGCCTAGCTAGGTCAATCTGAACGTTTTAGCCAGAAAGACATGAGGCATATGTATGAGGGGCTGGGATTAACCCCAAGGAAATGACTGTGAACTCATTAAAGGGAGACTCAGGATTTTTCATCTCTAGAATGTCAGTGCCTGAATATACTGGGGAACTTGTAACAAAAAGAACAATGGGACCTAGTTACCTGGCCAGGATGTCAGATGCACAAGCATTTCTTCTGCAGGCCTCAGGAAAATTCTGGGTATTTCAGACTCCCATGGAGAAAGGGCCCTTGGAAACAGAAATGCTACTGGCTTCTGCCTTTGAATAAAATGTCAGATCAATGCTTCTGTTTTGTCTCTCTTAAACAATCTTCCCCAAATAGGCACTTGGCTTACTTCACTTTATTCAAGTTTTGGCTGAAGCGAAACCTCCTCAGAGAAGCCTTTCTTGACCACCTTATCTAAGTTAATTACTCCTTATCCCCACCATCACTCTCTGTCCTTGCTTTATTCTTTTCCATAGCCTATATATTATGATACATAGTTACTGGTTTATTTAAATTGTTCTCTGTCTCTATCCACTGGAGTATAAGTGCTAGATCTTTGTCTGCTTTTCTCATACTGTATCCTCGGTGCTTAGAAAAGTGCCTGGCACATAGTAGTTGATCAATAAATATCTATAAAAAGTAACTTATTAATAATGCCTGCTAATCAAAAGGAAACAATACAACTTTATCCCAGCTAGAGCAGGTACTGTCTCTTTTATGGTATGGAACATGATTTCTTGTTCTTAGAGTTAGTATATTACACTCAGAAACATTGGTCTGTTTCATAAAATGTACATACTGAAACCTAATAAAACAGCCACGGATCAAGAAAGGATAAGTAAAGGCCTGGCTATTAGGCTGATTTAAGTTGCCCTATGGTTGTAGTTTCTTTCTGTCACCTGGGCCACGGAGTCTTAAGAGTGAAGTCTCTTAGCCGGGCGTTGTGGCGGGCGCCTGTAGTCCCAGCTGCTTGGGAGGCTGAGGCAAGAGAATCGCATAAGCCCAAGAGTTAGAGGTTGCTGTGAGCCGTGTGATGCCACGGCACTCTACCCGAGGGCAGTATAGTGAGACTCTGTCTCTACAAATAAATAAATAAATAAATAGAATATAGATGCAAAAAATTCCTTAAAAAAAAAAAGAGTGAAGTCTCTAATTTATCTTTATGACACAAAGTGCTACTTTTCTATGTGTTGACATCTGTCAGTGCTACTCTCCTTTCATTCTGAAAGAGATCAATTCTCGATGTGATAGTGGATTATCCTCTTTGCTACCCATAAGCTGCCTTTGATCCCTCTTAACTCTTTTCCTGAAAAGGTATCACCATTTCTCTAGCAACCTTCAAGTTTCTAAATAAGGCATTTTAATTTAGGTAGAGTCTGAACTACCCGAATATGTATATACGCACACACAGACATATATAGCTATTTTAGTGGCTTGAGCACTCTCCAGTTTTCATAAATGAAATTTCTGAATATCAGATATTTTATTTAGGATAATAAAAGATGGACAAGTTATCTTCAAAGTAGTATATATGGGAGAAAACATCAAAGCATAAAGTCTTCAGTCATTGCCCAAAAAAGACAGGTTCAGTTTTTTTTCACAATTGAAACTTGGATTCACTCAATAAGCAAGTATATATTGAGGTTCAGGCTTCCTAGCCTCAGTGCCAGTGTAAGTTCATTTTATTTCAATCCAAAAATATTTAATGGACTCTTGCTGCTTGTCAGAAACTGTGCTAGGAAAAGAGATAAGACTAATACCACCTCTGCCATCATGGAGAATATAGTCCATAAGAATGTGATAATTGGTTAGCGGTATGAAAAATAATATAAATGAGGACATGCAAAAATACCATGGGTATAATAATGATGAAAATCAAGGAAAGGCTCAGAAAACCCTTCCCTGAGGAGGCAATAACTAATCTGAAAATTGCAAGATAATTGAAAATTAGCTATGGTCAGATTGAAAATGGTCACTATTTTTCACGTCGTGACCACATCTTCTTTGATTCTAGCATCCAGGCTAGCTTGCAGTCATGACAATGCCCCCTGGCTTGTTCTTAAGTAGATAACAAAGACCTAGCTTAGAGAGAATATTATGGTTTGAATAAATTTAATTTATTCATTCAACAATTATTTATTGCATGCTTACTTTGTGCCAGACACGGTTTTAGGCCCTATGAATACAGTATCTATTAAGGGACAAGCAAAGTCTTTAAGATCAAAGAAGTTATATCTAGTGGAAGGAGAGAGACAGGAAGATAATAAATAAAAAATGTCAGGTACTAATAATTATGGAAAACGAAATAGCAAAAGGCTTAGGGATTTCCTTTTAATTAGACAGTGAGATTTAAACTGAGACATGAATTATAAGGAGCCAGGCAGGTGTGTACTGGGGAAGCAAAATCTCAGGAAGATGTACCATCATAAGCAAGTGACCTCTGCTGGCAAAAATCTGGCAAGCTGAAGGGACAGATAGGCCATTATGGCTGGATCATAGTAGGCAAGGAGAGACTGGGTAAGAGAGGCAGACAAGAGTCCATTTCCATGTGGTTCTGTGAACTTACTGATTTGGGATTTTATGCTAAGTGGAAAGGGAATCCCCTAGAACTTCAGTATCCCATATGATAGCAACTACCCACATGTGCTTTTGAGCCTTTAATATGTGGATGGTCCACCATGTATTGATGTTACTGGAGCAAGTGACTGTCCAACAGCCTGTTGTTGTCCCCCAAATTCAGAGATGGGGATTAGGTCCAACAAGCTTTATTATCAGAAGGCCATCAATTCTAGCTAACAGTAAGAGAAGTCTCTTAAAGACTTTTCTGGGGCGGCGCCTGTGGCTCAGTGAGTAGGGTGCTGGCCCCATTTGCTGAGGGTGGCTGGTTCAAACCCAGCCCCGACCAAACTGCAACAAAAAAATAGCCGGGCGTTGCGGCGGGCGCCTGTAGTTCCAGCTGCTCGGGAGGCTGAGGCAAGAGAATCGCGTAAGCCCAAGAGTTAGAGGTTGCTGTGAGCCGTGTGATGCCACGGCACTCTACCCGAGGGCAGTACAGTGAGACTCTGTCTCTACAAAAAAAAAAAAAAAAAGACTTTTCTGCCTCAGTTACAATTGTAATAGTTTTTATAATGGGAATACAAAGAAACAAACCTAGAAAATTTTAACTTTATCTGATAGGAAGTAACATCAAAGTAGCTTTCATTCTAACGATGTAAAATGTTGAAAGAACAGAAAGGTAATTTTCACGTTACCAAAATATCTAAGAGAATCATTAAATCATCATATCGTCAAAGTAACCTTTACTCTACCAACATCACAACACCTGTTGTCTGTGTGTGGCTATTTCCTCAAGCCTCCTGAAGTAAACATCCTCACAATCATGGAGAAACCTTAACTAGATAATCTGGGAATGTATGAGAGGAAGGCTGAGCATACTAAGTCGAAGGTAATGCTTCAGTTTAGCTTCTCAGACTCCATCTTGCAGGCTGTTTTTCTGGCTTTACTGGGACGTGGTGCAATGAACGGAATGTAAAATGTCTTGTGAATAATTTTACAGGGACTATATATTTGAAATGATAATATTTTAAATATTTCATGTTAAATAAAATACATTATATGTTAATTTTACCTTTTTCTATATACTTCTAGAAAGTTTATTAAAGTTTCATAAGTGGCTCATATTTGTGTCCTATGTTGTATTTCTGCTGTAAAACACTATCCTAGAAGGTTTCAAGCAAAGAACTGATAGGATTTTTGGTTTTTTGAAGATCAGTGCAGCTGTTGTATGGAGAAAGGATTGGGAAAGGTCAATACTGGATGCAGGGGAACTAATTATGATCGCTTTGGCTAAGGTATTAGCAGTGAAGATAGAAGAAAAGGAGAGAATTTAGAGCATTTATGGTAGGTAGAGTTGACTTCTTTTTCTTATAGTTTAGATGTGATTAGGAAAAAAGAGAAAAATTTCCAAAAGATTAAGTCTCTGGTTTTTAGATTGAACAGTTTTATATGTGGTGCTACCATTTAAAGAGATGAAAATGACAAAGAGGGACAATTTTGTTTTTACTCTTAACAAATTTTTATTAAATCATAACTGTGTACATTAATACATTTATGGGGTACAATTTGCTGATTTTATATACAATTTGGAATGCTTACATCAAACTGGTTAACATAGCCTTCACCTCACTTAATTGTTGTTAAGACATATATACGCTACTGTTAATAGATTTGACATGTACCCTTGCAATATGCACCATAGGTGAAGTCCCACTGATTACCCTGATAGGGTTTGGACATAGTGACTTTGAGATGCTTGCTTGATATCCAAGTTGATGGGTAGGGAATTTTATGTAAGACTTTGAATTTTGTGAAGAGGTTGAAGATAATGCTATAAATTTAAGGTTCTTAAATATGTCAATGTAAAACCATGTGTGGAAACAGACCATCATCCAGTGATTATAAAGAAGCAGGGGGGCGGCGCCTGTGGTTCAGTGGGTAAGGCGCCGGCCCCATATACCGAGGGTGGCAGGTTCAAACCCGGCCCCGGCCAAACTGCAACCAAAAAATAGCCAGGCATTGTGGAGAAGGACATGGTAATAAGGGGAATTTTCTTGTGTGTTTGTTTTATTAAAATTGGAGATACCAACTAGAGCATTTTAAATTCTGCTGGGAATGATCCCATAGAGACCAATGGTTAATTATACTAGAGAGAAAAAAGACAGTTGTGGGAATGCTGTCTTGAGAAAGCTAGACGGAGCTCTTTAATTGGAACAGGGACACATCATCCATCTCAACAGTAGAAGGGAAGGCAGAGAGTGTGGCAAGAGATTATGTGTGCATGGAGCTGGAGAGTGTGGGGGAGGGGTGGGAGGTGAGGGCAGGGAAATGAGCTATTGCAACTGATTTGAAGAGATTAGAGAAAGTTTGAAGTATTTTTTCAAAGTGCAAAAGTAAGCATACCAGGGAAGTGTAGAAGCATCTGTAGGCAATGTTAAGTGCTATTTAGGATTGGTGACCATGCATTTATAGTGAGGCCGGTCTGCACAGTTGTATGGTTTTCTTCAACAACTTTCTGGAACTTAAAAAAATCACTAAAATAAAGCTGTTACTAATGAATCCTATATCTAAGGTCCTAGAAAGCTACTTGTTATTTAATTTGTTTTGCCTGATACTCAGTCTGCCTTGCTAAGCATGGGCTTTTCCAGTATACAAGGCCATTATAACAGAAACTTATATGATTTCTTGCAGGCACTTCTTTGTTTCAGTAAGATCATATACACACCTTCTGTTGACTACATGAAAACCAGACCTCCAACTGGAGATTGAAATATTTCCTGAATGTTGCTTTAGTTCTAGCATACATTGTGACCCATAAGTGTGATAATGCCAAATGACGCTTTTCCCTGTGTACAAGTCAGACATTAATTTCATGCCTTATGTTTACAATTTCCCACTAAGTCTTTTTCCATTTACTCTTCCACTGTAACATTATTGGTCCTCCCATTCATACCATTTCTTTTCATTTTTCATACAATACTTTGGTCACATCTCTCTGCTGTCTTACTCTTTTATGTATCTCTGTTCCTCTGTGGCCCTTTTTTCCTATGCCTACCACATCATGTATAGATATGTTTTTGTGCTATTCCATTCACATTGCATAGATTCTTTCACCAAGGTACTTACTAATATGTCTTTAAAGTTCATTTTTGTAGTTTCCTTTCATGAACTAGCCTAACCTCCCGAGGAAGGGCATCTGTCACTAGTGTGGAATTACAATTAGAAATCTACTTTCCATTTATAGCCCTAGAGTTTCTTTAATCACTTTGTGTTAGTGATTCACTGAAAATAGAGAATTGTTGTTGGAGATTTAGGATGACATAAAGATAGGTATAAGGTAAAGGTCTTTCATGGTTGGCATTGAGAATCTGAGACCTATTTATCCTTTACTAACATATGCACCTTACCTGAGCTTATTTTAGTAGTTTAAAAGCTCTGATCATATTCTAATCAGTCTCCAGCCTCATTGTTGGTATCAGTGTTATTATTTTATTAATGTTCAAAAATGTTGTGATAATTACTTCATTGACCCTGGCTGTTTTCTATCAGAACACTCTTATGTGATAAATAACTGCATTGACTAAAGTACAAAATAAAGTTAAATTTGAATTAATAAAGCTTTTTAAATGCTTTCACAAAGGTCTACTCTCCAGCATTTTTTAAACACTCTATATATTAAAGGTTACATTAAAATTGAGCCTGTTGCTGGCAACAATTATAATTGTCCCAATGTATTATTTGAAGTCCATAGAACCACAGGTTGATTATAATTAAATTATAGTTATTAACCATAAGAATCAGTATTGAATTCCCATTATAATGAGAAGTCTGGCTTGCTGCCTCCCTGCCTTTAGCCCCCTATGGATGGGCCGTTTTAATTCTCTGCATTGTTCCAGCATTTAAAGATTAATGTGACCCCTTGTCAGAGGAAATAGACTCACTGGAGCCCTTAGCCCAGCTGAGTGTCACCATTTTTCTAGTCTGTGTCACCCTTTTTCCTTGTGACCAAAACCCTGCCTTGTACTGAAGTTTAAGTAACTGGATGCTCACTTTCTGTTCTCCACCACCTGTTCTGCTTACTTTGTACATGAACCTCTGTGGCACTGCCAGATTACTATGACAATGGACTCTACTGACCTGTTGAGATGTGCTTTGTTACCTAATACTGGATTTTGATGTCAACTGCTTATATGATTAGACTTCCTAATATTGGCTTCTGCTTTGATTTGTACCAAAAACCTGTTCTACTCAGAGGAGTAGATCTAGTCCCAAGGATTCTAGACATCCCCTCTTTCATCTACTCTATACACAGTCATTCTCTTTAGTGTTTTCTTTAGTTTATGTAACTGTGTGATAAGGAACTGAGTTCCTTTACTTCTTTCACTAAACAGTGAACAGATTGTGATAAGAATGCTGGCTTTTAGGAGGCTTAACCTGTTTTATTGTTAAGGTCTATCTTGTCTGTATTTTGCTTTCCAGACAAATCATTCTAACCACAAGTGAAAAGATTAAATGGTTAAAGCCCAAATCAGACTGAAGAACAGTTAAAGAACTGCTTCCTAAGGGAGAAAACCAAAGCTAAGCCATTTGGAACAGGTTGATTCTTTGTAAAATAAACTTCGTGGGTAAATTGAGTTTCTTTGAAAGTCAAGTTTGAAGACTATAGCTACAACCATAGGATTTTAGTAGATGGGTGATTCCAAACAATGTGACAAGGGCATGGTAAGAGGCTTTCATATTACACAGTAGGTAAACTCAGGGGAGAGAAAGCAGAAGCAATTCATAGGCTCAGGTTTGCATATCAAAAGAGTGAAAGATGGTGTGAAAAGTGCGGGTGCTCCTGAAGTGAACAGAAAACAGAATCTAGTTAGGTTGGTAATTGGGACCGAAGTGAAAGCAAAGGGGGTAAAAATAAAAGTGATGAGTTTCTGCAGAACGAATTTGGGAAGATTGCAGTGAGAGCTGTGTGAAATTGAATGAATGCAAGCAGGAAATGGCACAGAATAGAAATGCAAAGCATTAAAGGTCCTTCAATAGGGTCCTAAGGGTTCTGCCTGTCATCCACCAATAAAAATAATAGGAGCTAAAGAGGCCTTCTATATCTGAACTGCTATATACAAAAACCATGGTAGGACAAAGGGAGGTCTATTCAAGGAATAAAACATCAGGTTTACAGGGAGACAGGAAAATATCACAGAACAAGTTTGAGTGTAAAATAAAGATAAGCCTGACAAAGAAGGTGAATGAAAAGAAGAGCTAACACACATAAGATGCCTGGAAAGCCCATCCATTTCATAATTTTAGTTTTCTGAATGATAGGCAGAAACAAACTCTACTTAAATAGTACTTTTTGTGATCTGGAAGCTGTACGTTATGTTTTGAAATTTCTTCTTGATTCAGGGAATGAAGTCTTAGATTCCTTTTCCAAGTCACAAGGAAATGAAGGTTTTAAGTTTTGTAAATGATGGCCTATGAACTCTTGGGAAAAGAAATCTTAAACTTTATTTTCATCATGGTGGCCTTTGTATTGTTTACACATAATACTTTCTATCTTAGAATGAAGAACGTTGGCCATTTCCCCCTAATCATCAATGATATAGGAAGGTGATGTTTTTATAAAGAGACTCTGAACTAAAACCTTTCAAAATAGAGTATTGTTAAGGGGGAAGAATGGGTTAAAAATGTTCTCTGATGCTCACAATTTCAGATGGTCTAATTATGTAAATACCATCATGATATTACATCATTCATAATTTTTTAAAATTTTAAATTAATATGAGGGTACAACATTCATGCTGTTTTATTGAGATGCTGTTCTAAGGCTTTACATGTCTTAGAAAGTTGCTGAGATTGGTAAGAAACGGGTTAACATTTTAAAATAATGTTATCACTTTGGATAGGAGGATGTGACTAATGGGATTTATAAATATTCTTTTTTACCCCAATCATTGTAGTGGTGTTTATATAGAATAGATATTCTTTTATATCAGTGTTGATTAGTAAAATCACCCAAAATATGCTTAAATTATATTTCTGTCCCTTCAGTCTCTCCAAAATTTGCAATGCACAGCTGTTTTTAAATCACCATTTAGCCTGTTATTTAATTTTTATTACTCTACATTATTATAAGTATCCAGTGATAATAAAAGTGAAATCTGATATGGTCTCTAAAATAAATGAACCATCAAAAAGTTGACAAAATTTTTGACAGAACTTTGGAGTACTTAATTATCACTCAAAGTATAGATGCTGAATTTTATCCTTGCTCCAGATTCTTACTAAAATGTCAAATACTTAGGATCCCTCAGTTATAGATTTGGTTTCACTGGTGAACATACCAAAGTTAGCAATTTTTCATTTCATATTTAGGTTATAGTCTCTCTCTTACACACACACACCAATTTAAAGAAAGATAATTACTTTTTTATCCTCTGTGTATTTTTCCATAATTTTCTTGTGTCTCACCTTTTCTCAAGGAAGTTTCTATTAATTCTCTCAGTCTATAACTGGGTTGCTAGGTAAGAGTAGGAGAAAAAGCCATTCTTCTTCTCCATTACATCTTTACTATATGATTCTGCAACTCTCTGTCTATCCACATTTGTTACTAATATTATTTTTCACTGTGTTTCTGTCTCCCCATTCCACTCCCTCCAATCTCCACAGACTCACATACTTGCAGGAACATACTTGTGTTTTCCTCTCTTCCATGATGAAAAATAATAATTGATATTAACATAGCCAATGTTTATTGAGTGTTTACTATGTGCTAGGCACTAACAGACATTAATTCATCTAATTCATATAATTGACTTTTGCCCATTGTATTTCAATAATTTTAAGGTTATTGAAAGGTAAGGTCAAAAATAAGGGAAAATCAGATGTTTTACTCCTGAACTTTCCATTTACAGGGTTTAAAGATTCCTCCTTACACATAGGAGGCTTGTATTGTTCCAGATCATCTGTCTACTACAACATGGTAGACATTCATGAGTCCAGTTAGATACCTTGGTATTTTGTTTCCTATACAGACATCTCTCTTAGTGATGTGGTTTTAATGTTTAAAGTCATCATAAAAGGAGAGGAACTTGGATTTCCAAATGATAAAATGACTAAGATAACCAGCCTGAAGTGTGGAGGGAAATAAAGTAACATGTGTGGGTTGGGAGAGATCAAAGCTGTCAGCTGTGTTTTGAAGTCATATTATGATAAAAGAGGCTGATATCCCTAATGTGAAAGGAACGTCTTATTTTTTAAGGTTTCTGCAATATAAGAGGTGACTTATTTTTTTCTAATTTCCAATATCGAGTCCTTACAATATATGGGAAACATGTACTTAGTGAAATGAGAACAGGTTGAATTTTTGATAAAAATTGGTGTCTGTCTCCCTGAGCTCAGCAGTACAATTTCATTTTTATTAAAATCCTGCCTATCTTTAACATTAAAAATTATGCTAAGGATGAAAATTTTGAGGAACATGTACCTTTCAAGGTTCAGAAATATAATTTTATTTTTATCAAATTATGCTCACATGTAATGCTAAAAATTCACTGAAGGATGAAAATATTGAGGAGACCTTGAATTCTATTTCCACCCATTTTTAATACGGGTCTGGTGGTAACTTGATACTCAGGATATTACTGCAATTTGTCTTAAAATGGTGTTCACCATACTCCTCTTTTCGATGTTGTGAAGTTTCATCTGCAGAACGTGAGATATTATCTAAATATTATCTAAATCCAATTCACACATTTTAGTTCTGGCCCCTCAATGAAGTGGGGGAGGAAAACCTGCTTTGTTTAGTATTAATAGAAAAGTTTCACCTGTGAAATAGCTTCAGACTGTGATATTAAATTCCCCATTGTGTTTTATGCTCCCTTCCTTGCCCAGCCCTAATCTACTCTGCCTTTGCATTCTTCCAAGAAAGTATTTACATACCATGTTTCATAAAGTGTAAATCAAGAGATGTAAGGATGAAAAAAGATCATTTCTATCACCTTGGGGGATACCTACTCCCTCCAATTATTACCTCTCCAAGTAGATTATAAGCTGAATAAGGATAGGGACAAAGATTTTTACCTTCCTGTAGTCTCCTAGAGCTTCACGGAGGATAGGGCTTAATAAAGATTTAATGATTGGGCGGCACCTGTGGCTCAAGGAGTAGGGCGCCGGTCCCATATGCCAGAGGTGGTGGGTTCAAACCCAGCCCTGGCCAAAAAAGAAAAAAAAAAAAAAGATTTAATGATTTCTCATCTGAAACAGAGAGTGTAGTTGATCATTAACAACGTGACTACTCAATAACTTTGTTGTCTATGCACTAACAGCATACGCATTATCTGGGAACTCAAATATCATAAATGCAGAATCTCAGGCCCAAGACCAGACTTACTTAAATCATAATTTGTGTTTAAATATAATATCCTTGTGATTTGGATGCAAGTGTCTATAGCACTAAGGGTTGCACTTCACTAAACCTCCATCTTTCTCTTTTTGTATGTCCCTCCTTCTCTTTTGCTTACCTTATAAACCCACATCTTTCTAGTTCACCATATAATTCCAAGTTTTATGGGGATTAGTCCTCACTAAAATTCTTTGAACTTTTCATAAAATAATATCAAATCATGCCTTCTCTCTTAGCTAACTTTATTAAAATTGTAAAAACTTAGATACTAAAGGATAGAATTTTGGCCTTCCCAACCTTATGTTCTCTATGCCACAGTTACTTATAATTTCTGTCAAAAATCATGGATTATTATGTTGTTCCCTTAAAGTAATGAGCAGGGTTTGGGTAGGGAAATAGGCTCTCCAGAGGAATGATTTCTGATTCTCATAACTATGGATTCTTACATATCGTATAGATAAGGAGCAAAGCAACTAAAAGAAATTCATTCTGAGATTTCAGGCACATAAGGGATTTTTATCTTTACCTGGCCACGTTTTTGCTATGTTTTGTCTCTTTAAAAGCCATGGTGCTTTAAAATTTAATGAGATTATATTATATATTATCCTCATTTGTGGATGCAATTATCAGCTGCGATTAATCCTGCTCATTCTGAGAAGCTCTCTTGGGTGTTATTTTTCCCCTTCTAGCAGGTATTTGTGTCACACTTACTTTATGAACTTTGACCAGAACTGCTGCCTGAAGGAGGGGGAAAGAAAATGGGGTGTGTAGAATAAGCCTTTTTCTGACTGGTTTTATGTAGGCCTTTACGAGTGCCTTGGAAGAAACATCTCACAAAAATTCACATCACTTGGTGAGAGAACAATTCAAATCTTAATATACAGATATAATATATAACTAACAACTTGTAGAAGAAAAGTAATACTGGATATTTCCTGCTAAATTGAAGCATATGTTTGATTAAGTTGAAGCAACATCGCCTTCAATTTTGTGTA
This sequence comes from Nycticebus coucang, assembly GCF_027406575.1. Taxonomy (NCBI): domain Eukaryota; kingdom Metazoa; phylum Chordata; class Mammalia; order Primates; family Lorisidae; genus Nycticebus; species Nycticebus coucang. The sequence goes on along the minus strand of NC_069804.1, from coordinate 137,262,417 downwards.
TGACTTTCCAGGGACACCCATGGAGGCCTTACATTTCAAGGAAGATGTAGTTGATTAGCCCTAGAGTTCTGAGCTTTATTGAAGAAATAAAAGTATAAGTCTCAGGCAATTACTCTATGTGGTTTAAGCAGTAAATTCTTATGCCACAAGATTACCAATGAGTTCACCAATTATTAAGCACTGAAGCTCACCTGGAAGCCTGAGAACTACTTTTTCCAAGAATAAACCACAAATACATGTTAAGGTTGTGTCATTGTTGGGTTCTGTTATGTTACCTTCTTGCCAACATTATTTCTACTGCCACACAGGCAGTCTAACTTTATGTCCTTCTTAAGTTCCTCAAGACTTGGTATGAAGTGGGCACCGTGGCTCACGCCTGTAATCCTAACATACTGGGAAGCCAAGGCCAGATGTATTGCTGAGCTCACAATAAATAAATAAATAAATAAATAAAAATAAAAGACTTGGTGTGAGTAGATGAGAACCAGGGCCTACAGTTAAGAAATTTCTGTATAGCATGGTTCCAACCCTTACCTGGTCAATCCTGAAAACAGTTATTGTCCCCTCTTATGAAGCTGGCAGCTGCCTATCTTATTATCTATGATTCACTCTTATAACTGCATTTTATTCCTGTCACTACCTTATATATCCACCTCTCCTATTGGTGAAAGGTGTAGTTAGATCCTGAATCAGGTACAAAAATGAGTGAGAGGGAGATGAAACTGAAAGAACTGAAATGACCTGGCTTTGATCACAATGGATAATGTCCAAATTACCTGGTGAACAGTTCTTTATATTTTGGGAGAAATTAAAAATAATTTCTCCTTAGGAATAGCCTCAATTTATACATCTGGAAACGATGGCCCAGGTAGTATAATTTGCCCATTACAAATTAACACCGTGACTACAAGCTAATGCTATTTTTCCAGCCTATTGTGTTATTAATATTCCAGTCTCTATCTACTACGATTTGGTTCAGTTTAGAAGTATAACTCCTGTATTTGTGCTGAGGAAAGAAATTATGTCCTAATTCAAATCCTAGTTACATAAATTATTAACAGCATTTAGGATTTTAAATAGTTGGCGGTAGGGCCTGATAATCTTTAAGGTTTCATTTTATTCTAAGATTCTAGACATAAAATGTATTGGTGTCAAAGGTAAAAGTGAGTAGTAATAAAGCTCAGTGCCATATACACTATAGGTCTGCTCATACCTTTTAAAGTAGATGAACATTCAATTACTATATACACCTGTTTTCATTGAAATGTACTTTTTATTTTATTTATTTTTTTGTGAGACAGAGTTTCACTTGTCACCCTCGGTAGAGTGCTGTTGCATCCTAGCTCACAGCAATCTCAAACTCCTGGGCTCAAGCGATCCTCTTGCCTCAGCCTCCCAAGTAGCTGGTGAAATGTACTTTTTTAATAAAGGCAAATTTGTGAGAGTCATAACAGGGAAGTGAGCTGATAATATAGATATACTGCAAATTCTTAGTGGTGAGATCAGAAATGATTCAGAAATCTAGAACATGTGAAAAGAGAAATGGGAGGAGAGAATTCAATGGAAAGAAACTACAAAGGCAAAGTAGGAGTAGCAGAAGCTTTTCAGTACTGAAAACACTAGACCTTCACCTGGACTTGGTGATTCACTAATGATAAAACAAGGCAATACTATCTGTCTTCGTCTATTTTCTATTGCTATAACAGAATGCCACAATTTGTATAATTTATGTTGTTTTAAAGTTTGTTTTGGCTCACAGATCTGGAGGCTGGGAAGTCCAAGTTGTTGCTCCTGGCATCTGCTGAGAATTGTCCCATGGCAGAAGGTGAGAAAGCAGAAATGTGAGAGACTTGAGAGCAAGCTAGACAGAGAGGAAAAGGGAGCCAAACTCTCATTACAATAGCATTAATCCATTCACAAGGTCAGAGCCCCCATTCCTCCAATAACTTTCCAAATGTCTTATATCTAACCATCACCAGAATGGCAGCTAGATTTTAAAATAAGTGCTGGAGAGCACATTCGAACTATAGCACTACACTTTCAATGTGACAAATCTACTTTATAATAAAAGAGAGAATCTTTTTTCCTATTTGCACAAATCAATTATAGGCTAGTGTTTTTCAATGTATACATCTTATAGTGTGAGTCCTTATATACTGAACCACCATACCTTTTTAGATTGTTTTTTCTAGCTTTGAGCTAGACATGTTTTCTCTTCTTGGGCTTTTTCTTCACCAACATGTAATGTATATTTATAAGATGGTTGTAGGTTAGGGGCATACAGTCTGAGTTCATCAAATAAAGGAATACCAAGTGGACTGAACAGACTTTAGAAGTTCAGTCTTGACTTAGTGAACTCTGACCTGAAATAGAATGATATTGTTTATATTTGAAAGATGTGACCCATATATGGTGCAATTTCTGGGTCTAGGAAGACTCATACATTGCCTCTGTTTCTCTCACTCATACCTTGCAAGTAACACCTAAAATTACCCTAGCTAAAAATTATTCTATTAGTCTAAGGCCTCAGTTTCTAGGACATTGTCACCCCATACCCTGCACAGACACACCAAATTGTCATTGATCATTGGCATCTTAATTGTGAATGAAGTGTCTTCGCCCGTTTTATAAAGGAAAAGGAGGAAGCAACAATGAGGGTTTTTAAAAAAAAATATTAGATCATAACTGTACATTAATGCAGTTATGGGGTACAATGTGCTGATTCGATTTACAATGTGGAAAGCTTACATCAAACTTGTTAACATAACCATCACCTCGCTTACTTATTTGTTGTGATATGACATTTATACTCTTCATAGTTTTGAAATTCCAGACAATGGGGTGGTGCCTGTGGCTCAGTGAGTAGGGCGCCAGCCCCATATGCCGAGGGTGGCGGGTTCAAACCCAGCCCCGGCCAAACTGCAACCAAAAAATAGCCGGGTGTTGTGGCGGGCGCCTGTAGTCCCAGCTGCTCGGGAGGCTGAGGCAAGAGAATCACGTAAGCCCAAGAGTTAAGAGGTTGCTGTGAGCCGTGTGACGCCACGGCACTCTACCCGAGGGCGGTACAGTGAGACTCTTTCTCTACAAAAAAAAAAAAAAAAAGAAAAGAAATTCCAGACAATGGAGTGAAATTTGTTTTCCAAAATCTCCAGCTAAAGTCTCAGGGAAATCTCTAGCCTGATCTCAGTCATGTGCCCCATAAGTCTGGATTTGGGGTATAGTCAGCATCACCCACACAAACTGGACAAAGGATGAGGGAAGAATGATTCCTTATGGAAACATTGAAAATTAATAGAATATTCATTAAACAAGTATACAAGTTAGGTTATCTCTTGTGAATGGTATAGCATCAAAACCAAAATCACATAAATTCTACAAGCAAAGGAAGGAAAAAACACTCTAAGCCAAAAGAGTTCTGGTTGAATGACAGTTGTACATCATATAATCTTGAATAAGCATTGAATCACAATATTATCTGGAGTGATTTTTGGTACTATATATTCCTTGAAGTCACACAACTATTTATTTACTAGGATTTTACCACAATTTAATTTCTTTTTTTTTTTTGTAGAGACAGAGTCTCACTTTATGGCCCTCGTGGCCTCACACAGCTCACAGCAACCTCCAACTCCTGGGCTTAAGCGATTCTCTTGCCTCAGCCTCCCGAGTAGCTGGCACTACAGTCGCCCGCCACAACGCCCGGCTATTTTTTGGTTGCAGTTTGGCCGGGGCCGGGTTTGAACCCACCACCCTCAGTATATGGGGCCGGCGCCTTACCAACTGAGCCACAGGCACTGCCCACTACAATTTAATTTCTATTAGATTACTTTCTGTTGCAACTGGAATGAAGTCCACTGTAATTTCTTCAAGGAGGGAATTTATTAGCTCATATAACAGAAAGGTTAGGGCTAAGGTTCACGCAGAATTAGGTCTAGGGCTCAAACATTGTCTTTTATTTTATTAAATCATAAACACATAGATCATGTATACAGTAATGTATTTATGGGGTACAATGTGCCGATTTCATATGGAATTAGGAACATTTACATCACACTGGTTAACATATACCTCACTCGTTTACTTAATTATTGTGTTAAGACTTTTATACTCTATACTAATATATCGACATGTACCCTTGCATTATGCACCATAGGTGTGATCCCACCATTCACCCTCCCTTGATCTGACCTCCCCTCTCCCCTCCCATTTCCCCTCTCTCCTTCATCTTGGGCAATAGTTGTGATCTATTCTTCATATGAAAGTGTGAGTGATTGTAAATCGGTTTCATAATAGTACATTTCCACTCAGATCAGGAACCAGGCAAGGTTGCCCATTGTCTCCACTGCTTTTTAACATTGTAATGGAAGTCTTAGCCATTGCAATCAGGCAAGAGAAGGTGATCAAGGTTATGCAAATAGGGGCAGAGGAGATTAAACTTTTACTCTTTGCAGATGATGTGATTTTATACCTGGAAAACCCCAGGGACTCAACCACAAAACTCTTAGAAGTGATCAAGGAATACTGTAGCGTCTCAGGATACAAAATCAGTACTCACAAATCAATAGCTTTTATGTATACCAATAATAGTCAAGCCAAAAAAAGTCAAGGACTCTATTCCCTTTACAATTGTGCCAAAGATGAAATATTTCGGAATTTACCTAACAAAGGATGTGAATTATCTCTATGAAGAGAATTATGAAACTCTAAGAAAAGAAACAGCTGAAGATGTTAACAAAAGGAAAAACATACCATGCTCATGGCTAGGAAGAATCGACATTGTTAAAATGTCCATACTACCCAAAACGATTTACAAATGTAATGCAATCCCTATCAAAGCCCCATAATCATACTTTAAAGATCTGCAATAAACAGTACTTTGTTTTATATGGAACAAGAAAAAACCTCAAATAGCCAAGATATTACTCAGAAATAAAAATAAATCAGGAGGAATCACACTACCAGACTTCAAACCATACTGTAAATTGATAGTGATCAAAACAGCATTGTATTGGCACAAAAATAGAGTGATAGATATATGGAACAGAATTGAGAACCAAGACATGAACCCAGACAGTTACTGTCATGTGATCTTTGATAAACCCATCAAAAATATAAATTGGGGGAAAGATTTCCTTTTTAACAAATGGTGCTGGGAGAATTGACTGGCAACTTATAAAAGACTGAAACTGGACCCACACCTTTCACCATTAACAAAAATTGACTCTCACTGGATAAAAGATTTAAACTTAAGACACGAAACTATTAAGATTCTTGGTGAGAGTGCAGGAGAAACACTTGAAGAAATCGGCCTGGGAGAATACTTTATGAGGAAGACCCTGGGGTGGGGGGGGAATTGAAGCAACACCAAAAATACATTACTGGGATCTGATCAAACTAAAAAACTTCTGCACAGCCAAGAACACAGTAAGTAAAGCAAGCAGACAGCCCTCAGAATGGGAGAGGATATTTGCAGGTTATGCTTCTGACAAAGGTTTGATAACCAGAATCTACACAGAACTCAAACTTACTTCATTGTGGGCAAGAGACTTGAACAGAAGCTTCTCTGAAGAAGATAGATGCATGGCTTACAAACACATGAAAAAATGGTCATCATTTTTAATCATCAGAGAAATGCAAATCAAAACAACTTCGAGATATCTAACTCCAGTAAGAGTGGCTCACATAACAAAATCCCCAAACTATGGATGTTGGCGTGGATGTGAGGAAAAGGTAATACTTCTGCACTGCTGGTAGGAGTGCAAGCTAATACATCCCCTTTAGAAGGAAGTGTGGAGAACACCCAGGGATCTAAAAGTTGGCCTGTCATTTGATCCTGCAATTCCTCTAGGTGTATATCCAAAAGACCAAAAATCACTTTATAACAAAGATATTTGCACCAGATTGTTCATTGCAGCTCAATTCATAATAGCCAAGTCATGGAAGAAGCCCAAATGCCCATCGACCCATGAATTCATTAATATATGTGGTATATGTATACCATGGAATATTATGCAGCTTTAAAAAAGATTGTGACTTTGCCTCTTTTACATTTACATGGATGGAGCTGGAACATATCCTACTCAGTAAAGTATCTGAAGAATGGAAGAAAAAATATCCAATGTACTCAGTACTATTAGGAAGTAACATTGAGTGTCTAAGGCACCTAGTGCAGGAAAGGGGCCTGTGACATCCATGCTAGACAGGTAAGTAGCCTACTTCACAGTTTTGCCTTGGGTGAGCCTCCCCCGAAGTAACAATTTTCATTAGACAGACAAATTGATAATGCTGACCCTATTCTTTGGGTTTAGGAAATGAAGGCTAGTACCATACTACTAGATTGGATAGGAAACCCAGGTGCTGCAGCAGGCATTGTGCTTGGCTTTTAAAGCTGTTTGGAACTTCAGCAGATGCAACCAGGACAAAAGGAGATAAAGCAAGTTATCCAAGATGACAAAATGAGAGTGGCCGCCCTCTAATGACAGGTATTCACTATTGTTTGGCTTAAACACATTTTCGATTAAAGAAGTAATAAGATGAAAATGGTGTTTTTATCTTTTTGTAATACTGTTTTATTATGTGTAAGTCTGCAACACTGTGTTCTTTTTGTTTGTTTGTTTTGTTTTTATTCTCTTAAGTTTATTATAAACTGGTTTCATAGGCCATAAGGAAATGAAGGGACTATATATAGTCTTACTGGAAACAGGCAGCGAGCAGAGAAGGGCCAAGATGAGTCCCGGGCCTTGGGGGTGCATCCCCTGGGGAGGGGGCTGTGTAAGGGAACCCAGACAATCTGGTGAGACTCCTCAAACAACAGCTTAACAAACAGACAGGTCTATGGTAATGTGGCCCTGAGGAATGGAGCCCATGCCTCTATGGAGCTACTTCCATATCTCTCTGGCTCAGAGTCAAGGAAGGCCTCTTATCCCTGCAGGAGGGGGCTGTAGGAGACTGAGCACCAGGCTTGTAAGAGGGGTCACGGGTTCCTGAGGTGCTGGGGGTGGGACAATCTCTGAGCTGCCTTGGAGATGTTTTGCTACCTGGAGACAAGCCCTCAAGCAACTGTATGTGCTAATGAGATAAGACTGATAGCTAGGGCGGCGCCTGTGGCTCAGTCTGTAAGGCGCCGGCCCCATATACCGAGGGTGGCGGGTTCAAGCCCGACCCCCGCCAAACTGCAACCAAAAAATAGCTGGGCATTGTGGCGGGCGTCTGTAGTCCCAGCTACTCGGGAGGCTGAGGCAAGAGAATCGCTTAAGCCCAGGAGTTGGAGGTTGCTGTGAGCTGTGTGAGGCCACGGCACTCTACCAAGGGCCATAAAGTGAGACTCTGTCTCTACAAAAAAAAAAAAAAAAAAAAGACTGATAGCTAGTTAGCAAGCAGGTGTTATACTCTGAACATTTGTGGTGCATCAGGGTGGGAGTCAAGCCTGTGGGGAAAGAGCATGTAGCAATTATTAAGCATGTAGTCCTTGTACATTGACCCCCCACACACACACCTGTTGTATATTATTTCAATAAAAGGCCACGACAGAGGTTGCTAGGGGCTTCCCTGCACCTATGGGAAGTCCACCTCTTGCAAGCCTTGTACTTCTAATCCATGACCCAGCTGTTTCCCTCCCTGGATGACTGGGTGCCATAGTGGCACCGAAAAGAGTGACAAGGTGGCATCATACCACTGAAGAGTGACAAGGTGGCATCATACCACTGAAGAGTGACAAGGTGGCATCATACCACTGACAGAGGGCCAAATCCCTGCAGGGGCCATGCCCATTGGAGTCTCATCTACGCGGGGGGTGGGGGGGATCCCCACTGGGAGACCTCATGCAGGGAAGTAGGACCAACATGCCTGGAAGGGGTGTTCCTTGGCCCACAGGTGCAAGAGGACCCCATAGCCAAGTGGGTACTTGGTTGGGGCCCCTGCAATACCAGCTGTGGCAGCAACTGCAGCAGTTGCCAAGTACCTCTTCCTTATGGGGTCATCATCTGTTGGGATGGCCTACCAACCCCTTGCCTGGCCTAGGAAGTCCTGTAGGAGCCTGTGGCATGGGAACCTCAGCTGGTATTCCAAGGTCAGTAGCTGTACTGATCCCTGGACCCCTAGCACCTTGAGCAAGTGGCACTCAGGCCACCATGCCTGGTTATGTTTTCTATTTTTAGTAGACATGGTGTAGTGCTCCTGCTCAGGCTGGTCTCAAACTCCTGAGCTCAGACAATCGTCCCACCTTGGCCTCCCTGAATGCTAGAATTACAGGTCTGAACCACCATGCCTGGGCTAAAATTAATTTTTATAGTTTTAAAAATGTGTGTTTAATATTTTAACCATTCATTTCGTCTCTGTGAGGGCTTTGTATTCGCTTGCAAAGTGATTTGTATAAATTTTTATGTAGTGTTTTGTTTCTGTTTTTAGTCTATTTTAAGATCAGGTGAATCTTATGGGGAAGTAAGGAATTACATATTTTAATAGCTTCCGAAATATTAGAGTACATTCTATTAATCCAAACAAGCCAATCTGATATAGTGAAATAGAGATTTTTCCTATTTGGTACCTTGGCAGTGTGCATGTTTCTCATGTTTTATCACAAACTGTGGTGTTAAGAGTTTTACTCTCATATTCGGATGGACTGTGAATGTTTCATTTCCATGCCTGCTACGGTGGTAACAGAGTGGTATTTTTTTAGATAAGGTTTTGTTTTTTATCATTTGTTCTCTTCTACCAGATTTTAAGTTTGGTAGTTAGAGCCAAAAGGGAACTATCTGTTGTCTTCTAATGTTAATGTTACAAGGTTTAATAGAAGAAAGAGAATGTCACTGTGGTAGTTGGCCATTTCCCCCCTCTTTAATAGCATTCCAAACAAAAGTTTCTTTAGAGAGCAATGTTCAGCAAATGGCATTTGTGCAGCCTCATCCTTGATTTGCCCATTTGTATATTTTTTTTTGTAGAGACAGAGTCTCACTGTATCGCCCTCGGGTAGAGTGCCGTGGCGTCTCACGGCTCACAGCAACCTCCAACTCTTGGGCTTACGTGATTCTCTTGCCTCAGCCTCCCGAGCAGCTGGGACTACAGGCGCCCGCCACAACTCCCAGCTATTTTCTTTGTTGCAGTTTGGCCGGGGCTGGGTTTGAACCCACCACCCTCGGTATATGGGGCCGGCGCCCTACTCACTGAGCCACAGGCGCTGCCCTTGTATATATTTTTGAAGGCCTTAGCCAAAGAAGCTTGCCAAAGATGCTAGGAGTACTATTTGGCATTTGCTTCCCAGCCTGGGCCAGAAGAAAAGTGAGCTAAAAAGAAATTAGCAAAAATAATACAGTAATTCTATAACACTAGAGTTATTTATAATATTGGAAAAATCCCAACCCCAATGCCATTTTCAACGATTACATTTAAATTATTTCTTTAAAAATGTTTTAATTTCCTTACAACCCCACAGTAGAAATGGAAGGAAGTAGGAAGACAGTGAGGATAATTTACTCTCTTGCTGAGATATAGGACATTGGCAGGGGATGGGTGGAGGCGATATTGGAATCCTGAGGGGAAGATCTTGAATTGGAGTTAGCAGTAAGAAATTTACTTGAAACTTATACCCTGTGGTTGAGAATTTGGACTTTGACTCTATATCCTGCCTCTGCCCTTTGCTACTTGTGTGACCTTAGGCAAATATCTTGACCTCAGTCTGGCTCCTTCCTTGTAGAGGAAGGTGTTGTTAATAATTCAATTTCATCATGTTACTGTAAGACTCAAAGTAAATTTTAGATATATATAGTAGTTAGCAAGGTACCTAGTATATATTAAATTTTCAATAAATGGAAATATCACTATAATTTTTTACTTAATTCTCAATATTTATTCTAACTCCACCAGGTTTCTCCTTTCAAGAAAGTGTATCTGGAAATGTTGTTTCAGCTTTTACCTGTATTTCTTCATTACCATTTATTTATTTATTTTATTATTTTTCTTTGTTGTTATTGAAATAGTCTCACTCCATCACCCTCAGAAAGACTGTGGTGACATCATCATAGCTCAGAGCAACTTTAAACTCTTGGGCTTAAGAGATTCTCTTGCCTCAGCCTCCAGAGTAGCTGGGACTATAGGTGCCTGCCGAAAGGCTGGGCTAATTTTTCTAGAGACAGTATCTCACTCTTGCTCATACTAGTCTTGAACTCCTGAGCTCAAGCAATCTGCCTGTCTTTGCATTCCAGAGTGCTAGGATTACAGGCATGACCCACTGCACCTGGCCTTTTTATTACTTTTTAAAGCCAAATCATTGAGGCATAACATATATTAATATCATAGAAGCCACCCATTTTAATTATATAGTTAAATGATTTTTAGTAAATTTACCAAATTTCCAACCATCACCATAATCTGGTTTAGGATACTTTTATGTCAACCAGCCCTAGGCAATCACTATCTACTTTCTGGCTCTATTGAGTTGAATATTCTGGATAATTGATATAAATAGAATCATGTGTATGTGTGTGTGTGTGTGTGTATTATTTTTATTTTTATTTTTTTTGCAGTTTTTGGCCAGGGCTGGGTTTGAACCTGCCATGTCTGGCATATGGGGCCAGTGCCTTATTCCGTTGAGCCATAGACACTGCCCAATATATGATCTTTTGTGACTGTCTTCTTTTACTTATCAAGATGTTATCAAGCTTCACCCATATGGTAGCATGAATCAGTATTTCATTCCTTTTTGTGGCTAAATAATATTCCATAGTGTGGGTATACCACATTTTGTTTTATATGTTCGTTAGTTCATGAGCATGTGAGTTTGTTTTCACTTTTTGGCTAGTATAAATGATTTTGCTATGAACATTTATATGCAAGTGTTTGTGTGGATATGCTTTTTCTTACCTCTTAGATACATACCTAGAAATAGAATTGTGGTGGTATTATTACTAATAGTAATGGAAATATTTAATATTATTTCATAATGTACCTGACAATTAGGTAGCAAAACAAAGTTACCTAATACATTTAAATTAGCATCCCTCAGAACAAAACAGAAATGAATAGCCCTTATATTACTGCAGGAAACCTAATCACAGATTATTTGAAAACTTTTTTTTTTTTTTTGTATAGACAGAGTCTCACTTTATGGCCCTTGGTAGAGTGCCGTGGCATCACACAGCTCACAGCAACCTCCAGCTCCTGGGCTTAAGCGATCCAGTAGCTGGGACTACAGGCGCCCGCCACAGCACTCGGCTATTTTTTTGTTGCAGTTTGGCCGGGGCTGGGTTTGAACCCGCCACCCTCGGCATATGGGACCGGCACCCTACTCACTGAGCCACAGGCGCTGCCCATATTTGAAAACATTTTATTCATACCACCTTTGGGAGAATTTGAAACATAATGTTTTCATTTTGTTTTTGTTTTCTACTACCTTGAGTTTTTGTTTTATCTATACTTTTGTAAGATAACCATCTGAATGTCAGTAGGACATATGATGCCTCAGAAAGGCAAAGATTTACCAGTGATTAATACAGAGTATAAATAATAGTGTTTGAATCTGGGCATCAAAGCAAGGAAGATACATCTTGCGATGTCCCTATCTTTTTTATTTCCTGGGATGCACAAATCAGCCCTTAACAGAGAGAGGATGAATGCTTTCACACTATTCAATAAAATGAAATAAAATTCTATGCTAAAGAAGGCTACACAGTGGTTTGTGCACAGTAATGACATCAGGGATTTTCTACCTGCCCATGTAAAAGGTCATATTCAGATGATCCTCACTTTAAGCTATAGGTGAGTTGCTCAAAGTAAATTAATGCACATATTGAGGGCTTGCTGTTAATGTGTATTTTAGTACCAATCCTGTGGTACCTTGTAGAATTAGTCCTCTACACAAGGAGGCAAAGCTATCTTTTTCACATATTCTTGGACGCATGCGTGCGCGCGCGCGCGCGCGCACACACATACACACAGAATGATGAAATCCAACAATATTAACTTCTCATTTAAATGTTAATCATAAGATTTCCATGAAGGGTAAATTAGAATGCAGTACTCAGGTTAAGTAGTCGACAGTCAGATTTCTGACTTGAGAGGGGTGTGAGGAGGTAGGGGTGGCTTATGCCTGTAATCCTACCACTCTGGGAGGCTAAGGCAACTGGATTGCCTGAAATCAAGAGTTTGAGACCAGACTGAGCAAGAGGGAGACCTTTGTCTCTAGAAAAAGTAGTCACAAATTTCATTGGATATTTCTTTTATTTTCTTTTCTTTTTTTTTTTTTTTTTTTTTGAGACAGAGCCTCAAACTGTCACTCTGGGTAGAGTGTGGTGGTATCACAGCTCACAGCAACCTCCAACTCCTGGGCTCAAGTGATTCTCCTGTCTCTGCCTCCCAAGTAGCTGGGACTACAGGTGCCCGCCACAACGCCCGGCTATTTTTTGGTTGCAGCTGTCATTGTTGTTTGGTGGGCCTGGGCTGGATTTGAACCCGCCAGCTCAGGTGTATGTGGCTGGCACCTTTGCTGCTTGAGCCACAGGCGCCGAGACTTCATTGGATATTTCTGAGTGATTCCTGTTAATAGCCAAACTGAACTTAATTGACATAATAAGGTATACAAGAATTATAGAGAATAAATTTATTGTTACCCAGGGTATCATGGGCTTTGTCAAAATATCTCAATGTAGGGCTAGGTGCGATGGCTCATCCTGTAATTCTAGCACTTTCTGAGTTTGGGGCAGGCTAATTGAAACTAGCCGGGCATGTGGCAGGCACTTGTATTCCCAGCTTCTCAGAAGGCCAAGGCAAGAGAATTGCTGGAGCCCAAGAAGTTTGAGGTTGCAGTGAGCTGTGATGCCACGGCATTCTACCTAGAGTGACAATGTGAGACTTTGACTATTAATAAAATTGGATTTGTATTTCTATATTTTCTTCCATCATAGTTCCTCTACTTCCTAGTCTTTTCTCTGCCTACATCTTTTGTAAAAAGAAAAAGAATTACTCTAATTTGAAGTCTAGCAGTAAAACCAATTCATCGGTATGCCAAGTCAAAAGGATTTAGTCAGCTTAGATAGCCGTGGAGCAGTATTTTCCAAGTGTGGTCAGGGCACTTCCTTCATTAATATACTGTGATCAGTCTCTGTAAGTGATAGTGCTGCACCATTGGTTTGAGAACACCCTAGTAAAATTTTGGATATTGTTACCTTTCTGTTACCTCCATTTGTTACTTACATGTAACCAATAAGGAATTCAGTGGGATATTGTAAGTAAGCTGTATTTTATTTATGTGTCAGAAGTCCTGTGGGTTCCATCAGAATCTCAGATGACCCCATGACTCCAGAAAATACCAATAACCACTGTTACTAGAAACCTCAAGTGAGATCTCTGGCTTTAGTGTCCTATTTCTTTTTTTTTTTCCTAAGTGTTCCAACAGAACAGGGGGATCAAAGAGTTGTATCCTAGGGCTGTTTGTTAAGATGTGAGGGTCCAGACCTCCTGATACAGATCGGCAAGTAATTGGGAAGGCTATAGAAGACCCACATTGAAAGAATCCTTGGAGAAGTAGAAACACTCTCCTTCCTCCTAGTAAGGTCTCCATACTACCTGCCCGCTAGAGATCAAATGTCATGTCAGCTGGATTCTAAAATAGAAACATCCTAGATTGTAGGGGTAGAGAAGAGTTTTAGTGCTTATTTCTGTTCTTAGTAAGGAAAGTAGAGAGAGACTTCTGGAGGATGTTACCCTGTGCCATGAGGACTCTCTGTCTGTGACAAAATCATTTACTTTCTTGTCCTTCTGCCTGCTAAAAATCCTTTTCATTATTTAACATCTAGCTCAAGCCTTATCTCCTCCACAAATTTTTTGTGATGACTTTTTTTTTCCCACATTGATCTCTGTCTTCTAGCCCATCATTTAGCATGTAATCAGTATCTTGGTTCATATTGCCTTATTTAAAAAATGGTTGCATATATTTGTTTTTTTCTGCCCTACTAGATTGTTAGCTACTGGTCGACTACACAGAGCTGTTTCGGCTTCTTGGCATGGCTCCACAAACCTAGCATAATAAACACTAGTCACATGTTTAGTCACCTGAACTGAAGTCCTTGGAATGTTGAGTGCTTTTCTCTTTTTAAGAGATTTATATCATAGAAAGAGAAATGAAAAAGAATGAAGAAGTCGGATTTTTTTCAGCATTTCTTATCCTTTAGGGTTATAAAAATGAATTTTTATTCTATAGTATTTTAATCATTACATAATATCTGTATACATGTTGGGTTAGATATGATATTTTGTTGCATGCACTGAATGTATAATGAGCATAATTTTCTTAAAATTGTATATCTTCCAAGGTAAGGTTCTGTAATGAACATAGGAATGCCTGTGAAGAAATGGGAAATCACATGAAAAGTAAGATATTTTTATTAATTGTATCTGAACTGTTTTTTAAATGAATTTGAACTAAGACCTAAAATAAGTATTTAAGCAAGGAAGTCAAATTTTGTTTGAAAGGGAAATTGTTACAGAAAGAGGAGGTCTAACGAGGGAAAGAGCACCCAAACACCACGTTTATAAGAGGAAGGGCTTTATTTACCAGACTGGAGCTTATGACATAGAAGAATTCCAAATGGCCATGCTCCCTGACTGCCTTGGTCTTTCCCTTTTTATCGACAGTCAAAAAGTTCCAACCCATAGATAACCTTCTCATTGGTCAGTTTGAATCCAGCGTGAGATGCTATTCCAGCCCCTACTGAGCTACAGGATTTCACAGAACTTGGAAATTTCCAAGTTCCAGGAAGTTAAGTTTACAAATTCCCAAGAGCTGAGTCACCATGGAGAGGACCTTGCAGGTGTATCCTTGTGGTCTCCTTGAGAAGACCTGTTCTCCTAGACCTCACCCTTCTCAGGTATTCTTTCTCTGAGGGAGTGATTTTTCCCTCAAAAACAGAGGAAAATAATTGACCACTACATGGAGTTATTCTTTGAGAGAATCGTTTTTTTAAATATTAAAAACTCTAGTCCTGTGTGCCAGTATACAATAAAAGTATTATTTAAAAAATAGAGCATATAGGAAAGAGGAACATTATAAAGGATAAATATAATAAATAGCAACATAATAGAGTGTGGAAAGGGGGTAAAAGCTGTGTCTGAGTAAAATAGAACAGGTGGGGTGATGTCACAGGGGAGGGAGTAGAGAAATGTCTAACAATAAAAAGAAGAAAACATTGATGGAATAGAAAACAAAGGTAAGAGGAAGACAGTTTATAGTAGAAAATTTGGAAGAAAATGAATCAGAGAAAACATGGTTTAGACTAAAGCATTTGATATGTTCCAACAAGTAATGATAAAGAATGATTACTCAAGACAGCAATTGAAAAAGCTAATTGTCATCTGCCCTTAGGCAAATTACTGAGTACAATACAAAGCCTTACCAGGAGAAGCCACTTGGACAAAAGTGTACCCTCAGGCATCACACCCGTCCTGTGCTTGCAATTGCCAGCATTAAAATCATTCTTTGGGTTAAGATTCAAAAAGTATCTTCTATCCTAAGAGTTTCTTGAGTGGGCTTCTCCTGTACTTCCACTGTAATTTATGTATGCCTTATTTTGAGCAATAGTGGTGATGTGTTGTAATTAATGGTTTCAGTATCTGTGTTCCTCTCTTGACCTAAGATTTATGTTCCTAAACCAAACAGTGCTTATTCCATGATGACATGTATCACATGGTAAGGCAGTACTATATTTAATATTTGTGACACTGGAGTCAGAAAAACTTTGGTTGGATTTCGTGCTCTGATCATTTCTTTTGTGACCCTGGATAAGCTTTCTAACCTCTCTTAGTCTCCGTGTTGTCTTTTAAAAGCCAGGGATAATAAACAAAAACAATAATTTCTAATGATATTATGAAGGATTTATATAAAATAATGCATTCCTGTGAAAATATGTCAGTTCATTCAGATGTTTTAGGTCTCACTCTATGGAAAAATACAAAAGGAATAGGACTAGGAGTTGAGAAATGAGTGTGCTATTTTGGGTTCCTGCACTGAATTATTTTTTATTACTGGCAAGTTAATTAAGGCTCCTGTTTTTTTTTTTTTTCCTATTTCCAACAAACATTGTCAACATATTGGTTTCTTACATTCCCTGTGTAACCACTGTGTTTAAAAAGAGGGAGAAACCTAAATGGAGATTGGAGCCTCTTAGAGTGAAATAGCTAGGAAATACCAGGTGTTGCTATGGCTATCTCAAAAATAGCCGATCACAATTGTTACCATTTCTTGAGGGCTTTCTTATAATGTGTCCAGGCATTAGGCCAAGTATTTTATTTATAGTTCTCTATTTTTAGTCATGTATAAGCCAAGGCTGGTTGGTCACTGGGCAGGCTTGCAATGACAGTATTCAAGAATGGAATTCAGTAGCCTGGAAGAGGATGACTCTATTCTTTAGTAACATGTCATCTTTTTTCCCCTTCCCTTACTGTTCTTCTAGATGTTTTTCCTTTGTTCAGTGAAATATGAAGAAGAATATACCTTCAGCCATTATGTGAAGTCTTATGTCATGTCTGGAAGCTAGTTCATGGGAAAAGCTATAAAAATTGAAACACTAGCTCTATAAAAATAGCCATAAGTGCCTTCTTATTAGAGTGAGGTTTGGTGTTGCAGGAAGACAAAACCCAATGGAGAGAAAGAGCACCCAAACACCACGTTTATAAGAGGAAGGGCTTTATTCACCAGCTGGGAGCTTATGGCATAGAAGAATTCCAAATGGCCGCACTCTCCCACTGCCTTGGTCTTTCCCTTTTTATTGACAGTCAAAAAAGTTCCACCCCACAGGTACCCTTCTCATTGGCCAGTTTGAACCAAGCGGGAGATGCTATTTCTGCCCCCACAGAACTACAGGATTTCACAGAACTTGGAAATTTCCAAGTTTCAGGAAGTTAAGTTTATAAATTCCCAAGAGCTAAGTCACCGTGGAGAGGACCCTGCATGTGTATCCTTGTGGTCTCCTTGAGAAGACGTGTTTTTCCAGACCTCATCCTTCTCGGGTATTCTCTCTCATTGGCTGAGGTATAATTAGTAGTAATACGTATATTAGCAATTAGAAAGCCAAGAGAATGGAGACATGAACAAAAGACCATCTGTTATGAGAGAAATATCCAACCCTCAAAATCAGTAGGTAATAGATGCTCTCTTTTTGAAATGTAATAAATAGTTAAAGAATAGCAAAAGAATGCCTTATTGCTTGCTAAAAATACTCTTGGGAATCCCCCTAAATGAGCTACACTACACAGTTATAGTAAAGTTCTGATTTTTAAAAAATTGAACTAGAAATAAAAACTGGCAACAATTTTCCTCTAACCTTATCCTGATGTTCAGGGACTCCCTGAAAAGTAATTGTGGAATTCAACTGTTCATTTTTACCTAAAATGATTTCTGGTTATGAGTCAAATAAAGTTTGAATTTCAAATCTAACTCATTTATGAAATTCACATAAAGGATGTTTGGTTTGCCTCCTACTGTAGCAGACCAAGAAGAATCCCAGAGTACCTTGGAGTTCAGGGGAAATGTCCCAGATTTGGGAGCCAAAGAAACCTGAGTATTAAAGTTCTGCCTTCCCCATCTAATGTGTCTCTTGCAGCCCTAGGCGGTTTTTTAACCTAATTAAAATCCATTTTCCTTTTCTATAAAATGGAGATAATAGTGGTTCCTAGCTCATAGAACTATCGTGAGATTTAAAGAAAATATTGCAGTTAAGTATTTAGTACAATGCTGCAGCTGCTACAGTTTACAAGCTGGAATTCTGGACAGGGTGGACTTGAGAGGTATCCTGCCTGAGTGATGGTCAAATAGCTTTACCTAATGAAGTCAGATTGGCCTGGGATCTAGAAAATGAGGATTACTAACCTTAGTACCCACTGTATAGGGCTATGAGAATGCAAGTAGATGATGATATAGGTAAAACATCACAGTGCCTGGCATGTATATATTAAGCACTCACAAAATTTTAGAAACTATTGTGATTTTTATTTTTTTGAACATTTTACTTTATTTATTTATTTATTTACTTATTTTTGCAGTTTTTGGCCCGGGCTGGGTTTGAACCCACCACCTCTGGCATATGGGCCGGTGCCCTACTCCTTTGAGCCACAGGTACCACCCAACTATTGTCATTTTTTAGCATAGTATCTGGCACCTATGCTGCTGGTGGACTTATGAGGTGACTCAGCAAATTAGGCAGGCAGATAGAGGAGAGGTGAAAGAAATGGTGTCCCTTATATAATATAGATTAGATTTGGGTGAATGAGGACTTTATGCTAAATTAGGTGAGTAGGCATTCATTTAAAGATGTTCCATCCCTGCCTTAGCATACCCATTTATTTATGTACCATTTATCATGGTTATTGGAATAGTGTCAGCAAGTTTCTTCTTTTTTTTTTTTTTTTTTTTTTTTTGTAGAGACAGAGTCTCATCTTACTGCCCTCGGGTAGAGTGCCGTGGCGTCACACGGCTCACAGCAACCTCTAACTCTTGGGCTTCTGCAGTTCTCTTGCCTCAGCCTCCCGAGCAGCTGGGACTTCAGGTGCCTTCCACAACGCCTGGCTATTTTTTTGTTGCAGTTTGGCCTGGGCTGGGTTTGAACCCGCCACCCTCGGCATATGGGGCCGGCGCCCTACTCACTGAGCCACAGGCGCCGCCCTTGTATCAGCAAGTTTCTAAGACAAAGCCACACTGCAAAATCAGTTGGTCTCCCCTATTTCTCTTCCATTCTATTCTGACTGCCAGGTCTAACTTGGGGAAGTAGACTTTAATTATTTCCAGATAACCTATGCGAACATCCCAGAAATCACATGAGATGTTCGCAAATCAAATTGCTGAATTGCATCTAAATTGTAATGTAAGGTTATGGCCTTGAACACAACTGTCATTTCAATCCCCTTAGTGCTTATTCTTTCAGCAGGACCATGGAGGTCAGTTTTAGGGGATGCTATGACCATAGGGCCATGTGAAGGGCTGTGTGGGGCATGAAAGAACACTGAGGAATTGCCTTTCACATTGTAATCCCCATGAAATAGAGTTAAGAGAAGAATCAAAGCAACCTGTGACGTGGAAAGCCAGTTGTTAGGTGTGATGCTAGCAATTTGTGGGGAGCTGTGGAGCTTGTATACATAAGAGCTGGCTGGGGAACGGTGGACCTTTCCTCTGTTGGCCTCACTAGGTCACTTCTCAGTCTAACAGCAGTGCAGGAATTCCTGAAACAACAGAGAGTGCGAGGGCCATCTCTGTACCTAGTCATTATTTAGTGCACAAGGAAATTCTTGAGAGATTTTTCTCAGGAGACCCAGATATGTATGATAGTGTTAATCCATTTCCTTTCTTTCCTTTCTTTCTTTTTTTTTGAGACAGAGTCTTACTCTGTTGCCCTGGGAGAGTGGGAGAGTGCCCTAGTGTCATCATGGCTCCCAGCAACCTCAAACTCTTGGGCTGAAATGGTCCTCTTGCCTAAGCCTCCCAGAGCAGCTGGGACTGTAGGTGCTTGCAACAAGGCGAGGCTAGTTTTTCTAGTTTTAGTAGAAATAGAATCTCCATTTTCCTCATGCTGGTCACAAACTCCGTGAGCTCAAGCAATCCACCCTCCCAGGCTAGGGTGCTAGGGTTACAGGCGTGAGCCACCTCACCCGGCCTCGTGAATCTATTTTCATTTGTCATGACTTCTTCCACTCGGCTAAGTTTGCTTGGCTTTGGGGAATTTTGATCATGACTGTGTCTGAACTTCCTCAAAACAATAAGTGGGTATTTGTCTGTGACAAGGTAATTTGGGCCTCCTTTACTTTGTCCTTTTTTCCTTCCTTTTTTATCATTTATTCAAACAGCAAATAATACTTAAACACAAACCCAACATATGACAGAAAGTCAGACTCTAGAGTTGGAGATAAATAATGTCAGTCAAAACATTTGTGGCCCTAGCCTTCAGTTAGTCCATATAGTTACTATGTCAGTTTTCGTATCAACCTACAGCTGTAGAAAGTTGTAAGTGTATGGGGATACTTCCTAATCCAAGGCTCTGAATGGTCTTATCCTTCACAAGATTTATGTCAGTTTTTATTTCTATGAGAAGCCCCCCAAATCTAAATGAAATATATAATTAGATGCCGAATCTCATTTGTATGTATACATTTATCTTTAACATGCAGATTAGAAACAGTATAAATGAAAGTTATTGAAATTCTTCTAAAGATGAGGAGCCCATGGTGACGCCTGTAGCTCAGTGGGTAGGACACCGGCCACATCTACCCAGGCTGGTGGGTTCGAACCCGGCCGGGGCCAGCTAAACAAAAATGACAACTACAACTAAAAAGTAGCCAGGCGCTGTGGCAGGCACCTGCAGTCCCAGCTACTTGGGAGGCTGAGGCAAGAGAATCGCTTAAGCCCAAGAGTTTGAGGTTGCTGTGAGCTATGACTTTACCGCACTCTACTGAGGGCGACACAGTGAGACTGTCTCAAAAAAAAAAAAAAAAAAAATCAGCATTTAGGAAGATGAGGGGATATAAGAAATGTCAATGTTTCCAAAAAATCACTTAATCTCATTGTGCTATCAAAGAAAATCAAGTAGAACCTGATTGTAATCTTTCACTTCTGGATACTCTGCTATTTTATTCAAGCGTTTCTCTTGTAAAGGATTCAATGTGCTAAACACACTTCTCTATGTCTATGAGGAGCTTGGACAAGAAGCAGAGGAAATTTTGAAGTTAACAGATGTCTTATTTAACACTCCAGGTTACTAGGGAAATAATAGACTCTTTTTGTGGATAACCCAGGCTCTTTGGCTTTCAGCTCTGTAATTTTCATGGATATTTGACCCCATAGGTAGTTGACATAAATGAATGCCTGTTAAATAGTGTGTGGGGGTGGCACCTGTGGCTCTAGGAGTAGGGCACTGGCTCCATATACTGGAGGTGGTGGGTTCAAACCCGGCCCTGGCCAAAAAAAAACTGCAAAAAAAAAAAAGAAAGAAAGAAATTAGAAAAAATAAATAAATAGTGTGTGGGAGACATCGAAAGTTTCACCCACTAGTCTCTTCAGAGGTAGAAACCTCCTCTCCCATTTTAGTGGCTCCTTTGGGGCTTCTAGAAGTGTGTATTTAAATTTCAAATGCCTGCTCTGAGAGGGCTGCATTACACAGTTCTCTCATGAAGGAGATGGTTAGTAAGCAAGTAGATTTTTTCCTGTGTAGGACTCACAAAAGGCTCAAATGTGCCTTTATACACTTGTGAAATGCCTTTAGATGGATTTCTACAGTTTAAGGTTAGTGGATGCTGAGGGCACCGAATCTCAGCACTTCTTGATACCTGCTGTAGGCTGAGAGATATAAACATAAAAATGAAAACTTAAGGTCTAAATGAGAGGGAAATGGGTATAGAAAGGAAGTACAATGTTGGTGACCTAAGGCAATCCTTCCTTATTTGATAACTTTCTTAAACTGACCCTGTCCTCTTTTATGGAGCCCATCACAAGACAAGGATTAGAGTTACTGAGTTATTCCCTCCACAGCAGGAAAAGCCCTGTGCAGTCTTAGAAAGCAGAAAGTTCGACTTTAGTTGTTTGTATCACTTGCTCTAGGTCTGGCCTGACATGTGACAAATGTTAAGTAAATTCTGGGTTTACTTTTTTTTTTGCAGTTTTTGGCTGGGGCCGGGTTTGGACCCATGACCTCTAGCATATGGGGCCAGCGCCCTACTCCTTTGAGCCACAGGCACCGCCCTAAATTCTGGGTTTAAAAATAAAGGGATCTTATTTCAAGTATCTGAAACTTGTGAATCTTGTCTTATATTCTTTATTCTGGTCAAATTTCTTCTTATCAGATTTCTTATCTGACCCCTCTATATAAACTTGCATCATCATGCTCTAGCCTCTTGTTTTATTTTGCTGTCTAGCAGTCATCACTATCTGAAATTATACTGTATGTTAATTCTTATTCTGTTTGTTGTCTGTCTTTCCTGGTAGAATCTAATCTTCCTAATGGCCTCGAGTCTGGTTTTATGTTCTCTGCTGAATCTCCAGTATGTAGAACAGTGTCCAGCACAAATAGTATCTTAATAAATGTCGGAGAGGACACCAAAAGCTTGAGGAGTATTCTTGCAAATTGTTTTATCCCACTAGTTTTTGTTATGTTTGGATTCTAAAGAATTGTACATACATTTGAATGATAATATTAAACATAAAGATTTAGGGAAAGAAAAATCTCTTGTAATTCTTTTTTTTTTTTTTTTGGCCAGGGCTGAGTTTGAACCTGCCACCTCTGGCATATGGGGCTTGTGCCCTACTCCTTTGAGCTACAGGCGCCACCCTAATTCTTGGTTTGATTGTACCAAATAGTCTACAAGCAGCAAGAAGGTTTGAAAAGTAGAGTAGAGCATTGAATAAGAAAGCTTCTTGGCAACATCAATGTATCATACTTTAATTTTATCAGGGGCAGGTAGCTTTTGTAAGTGCTTGTTTATTTCAAAAAGTGTGGCATTTGTATTAGTTCACTAGTTAAAACCTTCAGCATCTAAAGTGAATTTTTCCCATTTCAACATCTTCATTTTCTGAGATATTTTCAAGGACAGTGACTTCATGCTGAGGATAGAGAATGTACTTGAAGAGCTAGCTGTATGTAGTGCACGATTAACTGAAACTCTGTGAAATGAGCCTCTTCATGTATTGAGCAATTATTGTACTTCTTTAAAATAAGATTCAACGGACAGAAATAATATTTTACAACCAAAAGAAGAGCATTTGCCTTGTTTTATTGTATGCCCTGCATCTAACGGGTCATTTAACGAGAACAGTCCCTTGTGTCAAATTCAAATTCTCATTTAGCACATTGCCTAGGCCAATAGCCTTCAGCATATCAGACAGTTTTGTCTTCAAGCATTCTGGCAGTGGACAATATATATAGGGAGACTTACAATCAAATTCTGCTTTTAATCTTAAACTAGAAACAGTCCTTTCATCTTCGAGGTTGTCTTTAAATGGTATATATGTGGCACTTTCCTTTTCTGAAGTCTACCCTCTGGATTCAGCTGTGATCACTGTCAGGTGCAGAGAGATACTAAGTTAGGCTTATGCAATGTTTAAAGTCACACGAGAGACAATATTAATTTATGATCATGAAATGAACAGAAATTATAGTGCAAAATTTGGTATGTAGAATAAGAGATAAAATAACAAAAAAAGAAGTGATGTCATTCCAATTATGGCTTACAGGTTTTATTCTTAAAAGTTCAGAATAAGTGAGGATAGGTGGTAACAAAGATTGTGAAAATCAGATATTGCTGGCCTTGTGTGGGGCAAGTGGCAGTCTCTAAAATAGTCAGCGGTCAAAGGCTGGGTGTGGTGGCTCACACCTTCATGATCCTAGCACTCTGAGAGGCTGAGGAGGGTGGTTTGCCCTGAGCTCACAGTTTTGAGACCAGCCTGAGCAAGAACAATACCCTGTCTCAAAAAATAGGTGGGCGTTGTGGCAGGCGTCTGTAGTCCCAGCTACTCTGGAGTTTCTGGCAAGAGAATCACTTAAGCTCAAGAGTTGCTGTGAACTAAGATGCCAGGGCACTTTACCTGGGGTGAGTAAATGAGACTCTGTCTAAAAAAAAAAAAAAATCCATGGTTGAGCAGAGAATATTTTTTTGTCATTCAACAAACCAAGGGAAAAAGTAGAATTGTTACAATTAACTGGAAACATTTACAACTTTCTTTCGATTTTCCTGTGAGATATAGCCTCTGGGAAGTATGCTGGGTGGTGTTCAGTAAAGGAAGACAGAATATTTATGTTGATAGAGAAGGGTCAGTTACAGATTTGCCAAGAGATTCTCATTAGTTGTTTTTCTATTCTTTCCAACTTCTGATTTGTGAGTGTAGTTATTATGTTGTTTTTCTCACTTTTCCTTTTTTTTTCTTTAGTAGCAATGATGATACCTATTTTGGGGGGTAGTGTGAGGGGTGGAAATGCATTTTCTATGCCTATTGATAGCAAGTCAGGCTTTATCTTTCCCAATCATTTTCTCTTTGGTGACATTTGAAAATGAACTGGCAGGGCTTTCCACTGTGTGCTGTAGAAGGATTATTATAAACAAAAACTCTTTTAAGATATGTTGTTTGGTTCCTACTTAGAACTATTATCAGTTTCACACAGTCTTCTTAAGTATGATCAAGGAAGAAAAGAGAGGAGTTACAAAACAATTTTTTGTAGTTCTCCCTGTTGTATTATCACAGAAGGAAGTAAAACTTACTTTTTTATGAGAAGTAAATTCTTTAACATAATTTGATTTGAAAGCTTATAGCTCTAATTATAGGCAACCATGTAATCAGGACCAATTTTTTTTTTATTTTTTTATTTTTATTTATTTTTTTTTTTTTTGTGGGTTTTGGCCGGGGCTGGGTTTGAACCTGCCACCTTCGGCATATGGGACCGGCGCCCTACCACTTTGAGCTACAGGCGCCGCCCATGGACCAATTTTTTTTTAAACAGAATTGATGTTGAAGCTATTACTTTTGTCCTCTAAATAATTAGGGTGCTGTACTTTCCTTAAGCAGTAAGTAATCCAGACTTTGACACCCGTATATTTCTGGCCTGCCCCTAAATGTCAAATTAATCTTAAAAGCCCACAGGATTGGTGGCGCTTATAGCTCAATCAACAAGGGCATCGGCCACATACACCTACGGTGGCAGGTTTGAACCTGGCTCAGGTCTGCTAAGCAATAATGACAACTGCAACCAAAAAAAAAAAAAATAGCCAGGCGTTGTGGCGGGTGCCTGTAGTCCCAGCTACTTAGGAGGCTGAGGCAAGAGAATCACTTAAGCCCCAGAGTTTGAGGTTGCTGTGAGCTGTGATGCCACTGTTCTCTACCCAGGGTGACAGCTTGAGACTCTGTCTCATGAAAAAAAAAGCCCAGAGGTTAACGTTGAAAATCGTTCCACATTTTTTTACTTATCATGAATATTGCAATGTACCCTTCTTTTCCTCTTTATGGGATGGGGCTGTGAGCTTGATTTGGTTCTTAAAGCACCACAGCGCCACTTTGCTCACAAGATGAAACTTAACAAGATTCTGTTACATCAAAATAAAATGGTGAAAATAACATTGACGAAAGATGTTCATGCAGTTCTTTAGAAGACAAAATCATTTATCAATAGTTGTGTTTCTTGTCATACCCTCTTTTCAGAAATCCATTCATACTTGGCAAATGGTATTTTATAAACAAAAAGAGTTGTTTTAAATAACTGCAGCTGTTTTGGTGGTCAAGGTGGGAAAAAGAAAAGGCAGCTGGTTTGTTTAAGGAAACACATTAATTAGTCTTTCAGTTACTAAAGAAAGGCCCTAAGCTGAGGGAAAGATTTAAACAAATAGGAGGTAAATTAGTCTTCTATATAAGAAAACATTATTTTGGATTTTCCACCAGCCAAAGATACAAGAATTGGGACCAGAAATCACTGGAAAAGCATTAATGAGAGAATGGGCTGCAGGATGGTGGTAGCTGACCAGGACTGGAATATGCCTATGATAGGAAATGATGTCTGATCATAAATTTTTTTTTTATTGTTTGGGATTCATTGTCTACAAAGAATTAGTTTACACTGATTGTGGTTGTTAGGTAAAGTCTCTTTTGTAATTGTGTCCTGCCCCCCAGGAGGTGTGCCATACACCATAATCCCCCATCCCTTTCCTGCCTCCCTTTTCCCCAATCCCTCATTCCCCCTGCCCACCCCTTGTATTAGCTCATCTACTGCCTTCATATTAGAACTGAGTACATTGGATTCTTGCTTCTCCATTCTTGTGATGCTTTACTGAGAAGAGTGTGTTCTACCTCCATCTAAGTTAATACCTGGTCGTAAATTTTTACATTTCTTGGTTTGTGCAAGAATCCTGTTCTAGGGCGGTGCCTGTGGCTCAAAGGAGTAGGGTGCTGGCCCCATATGCTGGTGGTGGAGGGTTCAAACACAGCCCCGGCCAAAACTGCAAAAAAAAAAAAAAAAAAAAAAAAAAGAATCCTCTTCTATGAGGTCAACCTCTAGGGAAAGTCTACTACAGTGTAAATATCCCTTATCCAAAATCTGAAATCCAAAATGGTCTTATGAGCATTTCCTATGGGCATCTGTTGGTGGTCAAAAAATTTAGGATTTTGGAGCATTGTGAATGTCGGATTTTTAGATTAGAAATGCTCAACTCATACATGCAAAAGCGTTGTAGTAGTGGTAGATACCTTAAGGAGTCAGGCAGGGTGGGTTGTATGTGTATATCTACATTTGAAGTAAGTCAATTTAGAGAAATAGTGGTTATCGGGAGTAATGATGGAACGATTGATCAGTTGATTAAGAATTGAGCAGGAGGCTGAAATCAAGAACTGAAGATAATAACAAAGACCAGGAAATACAAGAGACTATTGAGGAAAGTGCTGGATTTCCTTCATTTATATAAGAATAAGGACTTCAGTTGTTACCTTTAGATAATAAAAGGCAGAATGAACTCAGAAGGCTAGAGGACTAGGAGACGGAAGAACACAAATACACACACCCCCGGAACATAGTAAATTTATGAATATTTGTTCATTCGGCTTTTACTTTTTTTTTTTTATCGAGACAGAGTCTCACTGTGTCACCCTGGGTAAAGAGCCCTGGTGACACAG
The DNA here is from genome assembly GCF_027406575.1 of Nycticebus coucang. NCBI lineage: Eukaryota > Metazoa > Chordata > Mammalia > Primates > Lorisidae > Nycticebus > Nycticebus coucang. The sequence goes on along the minus strand of NC_069804.1, from coordinate 137,235,803 downwards.
CTCACAGCAACCTCAAACTCTTGGACTCAAGTGATTCTCTTGCCTCAGCCTCCCAAGTAGCTGGGACTACAGGCACTAACCACAATGTCCAGCTATTTTTTTTTTTTTTTAAGAGACAGAGTCTCACTTTGTCACCCTCCGTAGATTGCTGTGGCATCAGGGCTCACAGCAGCCTCCAGCTCTTGGGCTTAGGCGATTCTCTTGCCTCAGCCTCCCAAGTAGCTGGACTGCAGGCGCCCACCACAACGCCCGGCTATTTTTTTGTTGCATTTTGGCCGGGGCTGGGTTTGAACCTGCCACCCTAGTTATATGGGGCCAGTGCCCTACTCACTGAGCCACAGGCGCTGCCCCCAGCTATTTTTTTTTGTTGCAGTTGTCATTGTTGTTTAGCTGGCCTGGGCTGGGTTCAAACCCATCAGCCTGGGAATATGTGGCCCACACTCTACCCACTGAGTGACAGGCTCTGCCCAGCTTTTACATATTTTTAATTCTTGTACTTGGTCAGTTTTGCTGTATTTAAGTAAAGTTATTCAAGATCTGTTTGTATGAGCCAAGCTGGGTGACTCACACCTTAATCCTAGCACTTTGGGTGGCTGAGGCGGGTCGATTGCTTGAGCTCTGAGGTGTGAGACCAGCCTGAGCAAGAGAGTGAGACCCTGTCTATATTAATAATAGAAAAACTGAGCAAGAGGATCACTTGAGCGCAAGAGTGAGACTCTGCTTCTAAAAAAAAAATGTAGCCAGGTATAGTGGCAGTGTCTGTAGTCGGAGCTACTCAGGAGGCTGAGGCAAGAGGATTGCTTCTGCCCAAGAGTTTGAGGTTGCTGTGAGCTATGATGCCAAGGACTCAACCAGGGATGACAAAGTGAGACTCCATCTCAAAAAAAAAAAAAAAATCTTTTTATAGCATCTTTATATTTTGCTTGAGTGTTACAGTTTATATTTTAGATGTTATGAAGTCTGGTTATTTTTTTCTTAAGATTTAAGTTTATTAGATTTTTTTCAGGTTAATATTATGGTATATATGATTAAGTTACATAGTTTGGTTTTGTAAGATTAAAGTCTGGGTTGTATGCACCATACCTAGGCAATGTACCAATAGGATGGGAATTTTCTCAATCCTTTCCCTCCCTCCCCGCTACTTGAATTTAACTCAGTTCTTCTGTGATGTGAGCATGTAGTTGTTAATCTACTTGTTCTAACTAAGTACTGAGTACATTTGATGCCTGTCTTTCCATTCTTATGATAATTCACTTAAGAGAATGTTTTGCAAATCCATCCAGGTTGCTACAGAAGGTAGAAAATCTCTATCTTTTTATGGGTGAATAGTATTCGATGGTATACATATATCACAATTTATTAATCTATTCATGTATTGAAGATTATCTGGGTTGTTTCCACATCTTTGCAATTAAAAGTTGTCTTGCCTCAGCCTGCTGTAAACACTCAGGTGCAAATGTCCTTATGGTACCATGTCTGAAGTATTATTAACCATTTGATGTTTTTGCTCCAGCCCTGGACATATTTTTCTTGGTTTCCTGTACCTGCCTTTCCTTTTCTTCCTTTCCTTTCCTTTTTCTAGTTAATGATTATAATACTATCATGATTTTAAGTGCCATATTACAAACTGTATTTTCTTTTCTTTTTTCTTTTTGAGACAGCATCTTACTATATCACCCTGGGTAGAGTGCTGTGGCATCATAGCTCACAGCAACCTCAAATTCTTGGGTTTAAGCAATTCTCTTGCCTCAGCCTCCCAAGTATTGGGACTATAGGTGCCCGCTATAACGGCCGGCTGTTTTGTTGTTGTTGTTGTTGTTGCAGTTGTCATTGTTGTTTAGCTTGCCCCAGCTGGGTTTGAACCTGCTAGCCCTGGTGTATGTGGCTTGTGTCCTAACCACTGAGCTATGGGCGCTGAGCCTAAAAACTGAATTTTCTAGCATTCTCTGAAACAGCTGATCGTCTCCAAAAAGGGAATCATGAAAAAAAATTGGGAAACACTGTAAATTAGATTCCACTCATAGATTATCTATTCTCATCAACATAGGAATAGCTCTGAGAGGTCCCACGGGGGGAAAAGTATTTAATGTGGTTTAAACCAGCTTTATTTGATTATTGGACTCAGTTTTTACCTGTTTATATCCCATGGAACTAATGTTCCTTAAAACAAAGGATTCCAGATTGGTTTTTTTTTTTATTTTCTCATTTAATCTTACAAAGAAAATATAGGGAAAGGATTTATTGGTTAAAGAGAGAAAAAGAATTATATAACTCCAATTACATTTAAATCATCTTTATGTGTAAAGAGGTTATACTAAAAACAATTTGTACCTTTTTTCTATGAGAAAAGTAAATTCAGTGTGACTTCTTCCATCTTATTCTTCACTTAAATTTGCTGAGTGTTTCTTTCTTTTTTTTTTTTTTTGTAGAGACAGAGTCTCACTTTATGGCCCTCGGTAGAGTGCCATGGCATCACACAGCTCACAGCAACCTCCAACTCCTGGGCTTAAGTGATTCTCTTGCCTTAGCCTCCCGAGCAGCTGGGATTACAGGCGCCCACCACAACGAGTGTTTCATTTTTTCTTTTCTTTTTTTTTTTTTTTTTTTGTAGACACAGAGTTTCACTTTATGGCCCTCGGTAGAGTGCCATGGCTTCACACAGCTCACAGCAACCTCCAACTCCTGGGCTTAAGCGATTCTCTTGCCTTAGCCTCCCAAGTAGCTGGGACTACAGGCACCCACCACAACGCCCGGCCATTTTTTCTTTATTGTCGTAAATACAATGTTAAATATCTACAGTGTTACAGTGAATGAATTTTAAAAAGCATTGCAGTTCAGCACCCGTTACTCAGTGGTTAGTGCACCAGCCACGTACACCAGGGCTGGAGGGTTTGACCGGCCCGGGCCTACTAAACAATGACAACTATGATAAAAAAAAAAAAAAAAAAATGCAGTAGCCAGGCATTGTGGCTGGCGCCTGTGGTGTTAGCTACTTGGGAGGCTGAGGCAACAGAATTGCTAAGTCCAAGAGTTTAAGGTTGCTGTGAGCTGGGACGCTGGGGCATTCTACCCAGGGCGATGTAGTAAGACTCTGTCTCAAAAAAAAAAAAAAATCATTGCTATGAGTGTTTAATGTAACAGTATAGTTTCTTTTGTGTACATGAGTCCCTCCTCTTTGTAGATAGTATCTCATATGCTTCCTGAACCAACCCTGGTCTCTATAGATTCTTTGAAAAACAAAAGTCACCAACAGCAATTTGAAATGTCCATGAGAAAGCCATTTTGCCTGAATTTATGTCTTCTTCATTCTAAACTTCTGATTAACTCAGATCCCCTCTCCCACTACCCCACAACATGGGCCTCTGAAACATCCTGGAGCATAGATTACAATGAATCCTGGCTAAATCCCTGCACTAAGAGTTTAGAAATGATAGCACAGAAGTCAGACTGAATTTTAACTTATTTAGCCAATATCAGAGAATAGTTATTAATGGTTGCAAGGTAGAAACAAGAATATAAGTTTTTGACCATTTCCTGACTTTGTGTGTGCGTATAGATTGATCTCAGGTATTTTTGAGTTTCCAAAGCCAGTATGTACTACCCACAACATTCACACAAGACTTATCCATACAAATAAGACAAGCAAACATCACATTTGAAAAAAGGCATCAGTTAGATATCTCTCTGGATCATTTACTAAAATGAAAGAAAAATTCTAGAAATATTTTTGTTTCAAAATTTCAATAACAGATTTTGTTCCCATATAAGGTTTCTGAGAAGACTTGCCTGTATGTCCATTCTAGACCACTTGAAACACTTGCTGAGATCAGTGCCTGTGACTCACGGAGTAGGGCGCCGGCCCCATATACTGAAGTTGGTGGGTTCAAACCTGGCCCCAGCCAAAAACTGCAAAAAAAAAAAAAAAAGAAGAAGAAGAAAAGAAACACTTGCTGAGTGTTAAATATTTGCATGTTGAAGAATTCCAAAAATTTCATTCGTATGACAAACTGTAATATATTTATTGCATTCATTTAAATGCTCAACACTTATTATCAAAAATTGGCTATAACAGTGTTTCTGGAGTTATTGTAGCTGAGCATGATAACTATATACAGTACAACACAATAAAAACCAAAGTTCCTGGATGTTTATATGATAATATCTTTTATTCAGAATTACTACATTTTATGTTCACCATAGAGACCTGTCAGAGATAATAGAGAAACTCTATCTTAGCTCACAAGTTAACTTTGCACATGCTTTTGTGCAACAGAAATCTAGAAGATAGACTCATAATTCTGTAGATATTAGTATGTACAAATTTGCCGATATATCTTGTTTGAGAATCTCCTAGAAAACAAGGAATGGAGAAAATTAGCAAGAGAAATAGGAAATGTATCAGTAGAGTGCTACCTGTGAGGGCTGAGGGAATTTCGTGGAAGAATGCTCATTACCCTGCTGTCAAAAGAAATCACTGGAATGGAAGGGAAAGGAGAAATGACAGGGAAGAGGGTGATGTTACCTGATCAAGGCCTACAGGGAAATTGAGGAGTAGGGTGATAGTGATTTGTCTGAGAGAACCTAGTAACATGTAGGCTGAGAGGAGGGAAAGGGACCTAAACTCAGTGAAAGATTCTTGGTAGACAAAAGAGAGAAGAAATATTGGGTAGTTACTGGGGGCCAGAAATGCCAGACTGGGTAGTGTGGACTGGATACAAGAGTGAGAAAGGCCAGTTTGAGCCACATACCAGGGAAGCAATACTCATTAAGCATCTTCCATGTGACAGTCCATAGGCTAGGAGCTTTGAATTATTATTTGTCTCACTGACATCTTTGCAACAGTTCTCTAAATAATATTTATCCCTGAATCCATGTCCATGCTATGCTTTCCCAAAGGCCAGCCCAGCCATCTGTGCTCTGGGTCCCATCCCTTCCATTCTCTCTTTGTACTGGGACATTCCCCATGGCATTCAAACATGTTCTACTTTCTCTCATCTTTTTTTTTTTTTTTTTTGTAGAGACAGAGTTTCACTTTATCCCCCTTGGTAGAGTGCCCTGGTGTCACACAGCTCACAGCAACCTCCAACTCCTGGGCTTAGGCGATTCTCCTGCCTCAGCCTCCCGGGTAGCTGGGACTACAGGTGCCCGCCACAACACCCGGCTATTTTTTTTTGTTGTTGTTGCAGTTTGGCCCGGGCTGGGTTTGAACCCGCCACCCTCGGCATATGGGGCCGGAGCCCTACTCCCTGAGCCACAGGCGCCGCCCTACTTTCTCTTGTCTTAAACAAAGCAGTGAAACTGCTCAACCTCTAATTCCAGCTTAACTATTTCCCCATTTCTCAACTTCCTTTCATTGCAGAACTCCTTGAAAGAGTTTTTCACACTTATTCTATTTCCACACTTCTATTCACCTTTTGAACATAACTAGGTGAGGATTAGGTAAAAACTCATTCCCCTTAATCCCAGTTTTCCAAGGGATGTTGTTGTCATGATGGTTGTCAAGAGTATTGTTAAAAGATATTAGACTAAGCATGACCATAAGACAGAGAAAATATACTTGACCCCCGAGCAATTGTGGAAATCCTGCCTGTCAGGATCTTTCCACAGCTATATGCTCGTACTGCTGACTTGTAATCCACTTTATTCTGTCCTCTATTTCATCTATTGTTCAAGTTTCCGGTGCCTACCATGTTGGAAAATCCAATGGTAACTTCCTTGTCTTCAACCAACTCAATGTCTTTGTAGCATGTCGTCATGTTAACCATGTAGTCCTCAACCAACATTTCTACTGGGTTGCTGTACATTTGCTTTGTTTACTGTCCAATCATTTTCACCCTCCTTCATTTCTTCCTTTTTCTCTACTTTTAAGTCTTGAACTTCAGGCTACCACAGCAGAGGAAGCATATACAGTAGTGCGTGGCATTTGATATCTCGTCATATCACTTGGGTGAAAAAGCACGGTGGCTGTAGAATCTCTTTTGAGGTATGTGACTAATGACTGAACCTCAGGACTTTGTCTCCTGGTATGATTAGTATCTATGTCTTGCTTTAACTTCTAGTTCTTTCTTTGCACCTCTTCCTTCTGTCTGCATTTTATATCTCTACAGGAATATGCCCTTTGAAATTTAGCCTTCTGAATTCAGTTGTTACTTAACTGAAGTAGTAGATGACAAGGGACAGAAAGGTGCCATCAATAATGTAGTATCAATGCCTGTAAGCGATGTTGTCATATCAAGAAAAAATGGCATATTTTACTAGTATGAGTGTTTAAGGGCTGGGGAGAGGTAATTTATAAAGGAAGATTAAAGGAACAAAATACATGTAACTTAGCTTACAGCAAGGTCTAAAGATCTGCAAATATCTAACTGTGCAAACATTACCAAGAGAAAATATTGATTTAGCTTAGTGCATGGTACAGGGGATATATAACTAAGAATAATGAAGTTAAAGAACCCAGAGAGGATACAATGAAAATATTATAATAAACATATAGAGCAAGCCATGGAATGTTCCTTAAAGGGATCCTTTTCTAATAAAGCGAAAACATCTCTGTGAGATGAAACAAATAATTACACACAAGATCAGTGACATCCTCAACTCTCAACTCTGCACAGAAGTTAAAAACACTAGTTCTCTATCTCATGTTGCCTTAATTAGGGCCACAGTTCCTGTGCTTCCCCACAGACCTATAAATAGGTTCTGGGTCAACTTCTGCCTGTAGACATTCCTTGAACTTTTAAAGACAATTATTGCCAACTTTATTTTTTTCTTCCTTCAGAGCACATATAGGAAAAGGGAGCATTTGTGTGGCACGTTGGATATCAGAGATGAGTAGCCAGGAACTCTGGCTGCCTCAGACCCCGCTGAACACACTCCAAGGGCTGAAGGGATATGTTGGCTGTCCCGGAAGCCAATCTTGGCAAACTAATTTTCTTCAACACACTGGTTAGGAAAGAGTGTGCTTTTTTGTTTAGCCAGCCTCCAACCCTCACCCCATCTTCTATTCTTCCTCTTTCACTATCTTCTTGCCTCTGAACTGAAATGAGTCTGTGTCTCTTTTCCCTTCCCTTATCTCCTTCTCTATCTAGCTTTTGCTTTGATCTAATACCCCAATTTTTCCCAAGATCCTTACAAGGTGGAAACAGAGCCATAGCCAATATATCCTGAGGAGGCAGATTGACACTTTTCTAGTTGTCTAGGTCTGTGGTCCCCAGCCCCCATGCTATGGATGGGTACTGGTCCTGATGGATACTTGTCAGTGGCCTTTTAGACACTGGGCCACAGAGCAGCAGGTGGGAGAGGGAAGCTTCATCTGTGTTTACTGCAGTTCCTCATTGCTCATATCACTGCCTGAGCTCAGCCTCCTGTCACATCTACCCTGTTTCCCTGAAAATAAGGCAGTGTCTTATTTTAAGGTGTGCTCCCAAAGACTCACTAGGTCTTATTTTCAGGGGACGTCTTATCTTTCCTGTAAGTAGGTCTTATTTTCGGAGGATGTCTTATTTTCGGGAAAACAGGGTAGCAGCATTAGGTTCTTGGAGGATTGAGAACCTTACTGGCTCTGTTTCCACATTGTCCACTTGGGATACAAGGGATCTAGGTTGTGTGCTCCTTGTGACAATCTAATGCCTGATGATAAGAGGTGGAGCTGTGGACCTAAGTAACACACTTTAAGTGTCACTGTCTCCCATCACCCCCAGATGGGACCATCTAGTTGCAAGGAAAACAAGGTCAGGGCTCCCTCTGATACTGCATTGTGGTGAGTATTATAATTATTCCATTATATATTACAATGTAATCATAATAGAAATAAAGTGCACAATATATGTCATGTGCTTGAATAATCCCCAAACCTTCATCTCTCCTTCCCCCCCAGTCTGTGGAGAAAGTCTTCTATGAAACCGGTCCCTCATTCCAGAAAGTTTAGGGACCACTGCTCTAGGTGGCACATGAGTTTACCACTACTGTTTACAAATTCAAGTGTAAGGGAAGCAATTGTTATAACCTGCCCAGTGAATGTTTGCCTCTTCTATATTGGTCTATATTTAGTTTGTTCATTTCATCCTGAAAATGTCTATAATTTACTAAGCACTATCAAAGAGTTATATAATCTCTTCAAAGTTGCCAAGTCTAAATAGTAACAACAAACTGAGATCTTGGCATTACTGAGTCTGATTTTATGAGTATCAATTGCAGTATTTTAATTATGTAATTCTGAACATACCTGAGGCTGACGACTGTTTAAAAATTGGCAAAGGAAAACACTCTTAGACAACTAAGCCAAGTTGTAATGTTCAGGCAACTCAATGCTTTAAACCTTGCACTCTGAATACTGGCATAAAGCTCTAAACACTCATTAGAATGTCAAAACAATTGAGAAGATAACAGTTTTTGCATCTGATGGACTCAGTGGGATGAGGGGAAAAAGTACAGGACCAAGATTTAGGAGTTCTGGATTCTCTCTAGTTCTAGTTCTGTCATTTGCAAACATACTAGATCTTCCCAAATCTTAATAGCTTATATTTAAAAATGATCTTAATAGCTTATATTTTAAAATGAATGAGAGCCAGTAGGTTGGCTCACACCTGTAATGCTAGCACTTTGGAAGGCTGGGGTGGATGGATTGCATGAGCTCAGGAGTTTGGAGACCAGCCTGACAAGAGCGTGACCCCATTCCTAATAAAACAGTAAAACATTAATTGGGCATGGTGGCGTATGCCTATAGTCCCAGGAGGCTGAGGCAAGAGGGTTGCTTGAGCATAAGAGTTTGAGGTTGTGTGAGCTATGAAACTGGTACTATATCCTGGGGCAACGCAGTGAGACATTATCTCAAAAAAAAAAAAAAAAAAAGGATGAGGTTTGACATGGTAAATTGAACACAGGCATGAATATCTATTTTTTATTTATTTAGTTAGTTTTTAGAGATGGATTCTTACTCTGTCCATGTGGCCAGATCATAGCTCACTGCAGCCTCAAACTCCTGGCCACAAGGGATCCCTCCTGCCTTAGCCTCTAAAAATAGCTGGGTCTTACAGTTATGTGCCACCAATCTCGGTTAATTTTTTTCATTTCTTTTTAGATTTGAGGTCGCATTCTGCCCAGGCTAGTCTGGAAATCCTGGTCTCAAGTGATTCTCCCCCTTTCAGCCTCCCACGTAGTTGGCATTTCAGGCATGAGCAACTGTGCTTGGCCCTTTTTCATCTGTCAACCCCACTAAAATGATATAAAAGGAATAAAAGTGTAAAACTCATCAGAAAATATGATGACTAGGAGATAACAGCAGACAAGAGGTGGCAACAAACATTTGGAAGGTGAAAAGCACATGGACAAATGTTGCCCTGACTCAGCAGACTCTGGAACAGTAAAGCCAAAGCCTTCAGAGCAGAGGTGTAGAAGGCACGAAGCAAGCCCATTTCTACCACAGAACCCCCAAAAGCTTCAAAAATTAGAAACAGCTAATGCCCTTACAGGCAGAGCAGTAGTGTGAGACTGAATGCAGATGGCCTGGTGAAATGGCTTTCAAGCAATAAGTTAGGCTCCCCAAGCCTGAATTCCTTTCCAGCCCTGTATTCCTAGCTGCTTCCTCTACTCCCATTCCGGTTGGAGACAAAAAGTTTATAAAAGATTTATTCTTCTTTTTAATATATCTCCAGCCTTTTTTTTGTATTGTACCTTATATCCATTTATTTACTATTATTTAAAATATTTTTTACTTTTCGGAAATACATAGTCCCTAATCTACTTCTCATTTCCTTTTATTTCTTTTTTATTTTTTTATTGTTGGGATTCATTGAGTGTACAAAGAATTAGTTTACACTGATTGTGGTTGTTAGGTAAAGTCTCTCTTGTAATTTTGTTCCGCCCCCCAAGAGGTGTGCCATACACCCTGACCCCCCATCCCCTTCCCGCTTCCTCTCTCCCCAATCCCTCCTTCCCCTTCCCCTTCCCCACCCTTGTATTAGTTCATCTGCTGCCTTCATATTAGAATTGAGTACATTGGATTCTTGCTTCTCCATTCTTGTGATGCTTTACTGAGAAGAATGTGTTCCATTTCCATCCAGGTTTGCTGGTGGGACTGTAAACTAATACAACCTTTATAGAAGGAAGTATGAAGAATCCTCCAAGAACTCAAATTAGTCCTCCCATTTGATCCTGCAATCCCATTACTAGGATTGGAGACAAAAGCTTCTACACAGAAGCAAAACATCTTTTTATCATAAGGAAATTAGCACTAGGCTGTTTATCACAGCTCAATTTACAACCGCCAAAATGTAGAAACAGCCTAAATGCCCACCAACCCAGGAATGGATTAACAAGCTGTGGTATATGTATACCATGGAATACTATTCAGACGCTAAAAAAGATGGAGACTTTACAAAAGGTTTATTCTTTGCAGAGGCTTAACCCTTAGAGTCTAGGCTCAGGGACATCACACTCAGCTGAGGACAGAGGAGCAATGCAATGCCTTTTAATGAAAATAGGGGAAATAAGAGAAAGTCCACATATGGAGCAGTGAACAACCAGTTGCCTCTCCATACTCAGCTCCCAGAAACTGGCAGCCAAGCTTGTACCATGGTGTAGACTGGAGCTGTAAGACAGAGAGCTCTAAGAGCAGTACCTCCCAGAGGAACAGGAGCCTGATAGCATGCTGATATCTTTGTGTATTCACAGAACGTTTTCAATTCTTTAGAAAAATTTAGGGATAAATTATTAATATGTAGAAAATGAAACAACTATAAAAATGAGCCAATTAATGAACTCCAAAAAGTACCAAAAAAGCCATACAAGGAAAGAAAGGTAATCATAATAATGTGGGTAGCTCACCTATAAATAGTGCGACATAGTCATCATGATGAAGCCGTGTGCTGATTTAACCAAATACAGTGTATGCATTGGGTGGAGAAGACCATTTTAGGACAGCTGATTTCTCTTCTTAAAATAGAAAGTTAGGAGGTACTACCTAAACTTGAATTTTAGAAAAATAGCAGTGTGAGTATATAATTTAGATATGTAAAGACAAACACCGGAAGAAAAAGAGCAAAGCTGCATGTCTTTTATTTTGGGGGTGCAGGTATTAGGAGTTAAAGAGGATGGAGCAGGGAATTGCTCTTTTCATTATAAGCCTAGTACTTATACTTGACTTTTGTTTTTGCAGTTTTTGGCTGGGGCTGGGTTCGAATTCGCTGGTTTTGGCATATGGGGCCGGCACCCTACTCCTTTGAGCCACAGGCGCTGCCCTTTATATTTGACTTTTCAAGTAGGTATATTTATTACATAGATTAAAAAAATAATTCTTTGCCTGTAATCCCAGCACTGTGGGAGGCTGAGGAGGGAGAATTGCTTGAGCTCAGGAGTTGGAGACTCACCTGAGCAACAGTGAGACCCCAACTCATGAAAAAAATGGAAAAACCCAGCTGTGCTCCATGGCAAGTGCCTGTAATCCCAGTGGCTTCTGGAAGCTGAGGCAGCGTGGTGCCCACAGCCTGAGTCTAAGGTTGCAGTAAGCTACCATGCCCACTGCACTCTGCTCAGGGGCATAGGATGGGACTCTGTCTCAACAACAACATCAGCAAAAATTCTTAAAAATTATGTTCAGGGTGGCACCTGTGGCTCAAAGGAGTAGGGCGCCTGCCCCATATTCTGGAGGTGGTGGGTTCAAACTTGGCCCTGGCCAACAGTAGCAATTTGTCTTGGGCATTTCTTTACCTTGTTTATTCTGCTCCCTTTCTCCGATTTGGGAGATAGACCCTTTCTCATAATCTTAAACTCCATTCTGCCCTCTCCCTTCACTTCTGTAGACATTCCCAATATTATAACTTCCACGCATGGGAAAGCTTCTCATACCCAGACTGTCTCCTCCTCTCATACCTAATAGAACTTAACTGTGTGGATTTCCATCCGCTTGGGCTAAGTTCTCTTCTGTGGAATTGGAACTGAAATCCTAATTCAAATGGTAAGGGTCGAGATTCCGTTAATGTAATTCCTCTCCCAGGTTATAGCTGCACCTTAATGAGCTCCTTCTCTCTGCATTACCCAAAGAAGAGGCATAGGGTGTGTTTGTGTGTGTGTGTGTGTGTGTGTGTGTGTGTGTGTGCGCGCGCGCGCGTATGTGTAGGAGAAGATATTGAATAGTGAATAATAGATGGCAGAGGGGGACAGGGGATGGGAAATATTTCTGTGCTTTTCATTTCTCTCCATGTTTAGGGAGTACGACATATCCCCCTTAGTTCTTTTTGGAATTTAGACTTAATTTCAATATTTGAATTTGGCTTGGAAGCCATGCATATCTAGTGAACACCATTTATTATCATTCAAAGAAAGTATTACAGCTTCGGTAACTCGTATTTCCTTAAGGCTTCCTTTTCTTTCACATTTCTAATAATTTTGAACTCTGTTTGCTATGCCATTTTACTCTGTGTAAAATTGGTATGACATTTTAGCCAATAAAATCAGAAAATGTTTTTAATTAATTAATTAATTTTGGCTGGAAGCAGAGTACCCTTCTCTGAAATACTTATTTCTGGTTGATAATTTTTTTTTTTTTTTGAGACAGGGGCTCATCATGTTACCTTTGGTAGAGTGCTCTGATATCATAGCTCACAGCAACCTCAAACTCTTAGGCTTAAGCTATTCTCTTGCTTCAGCCTCCCAAGTAGCTGGGACTACAGGCGCCCACCACAACGCCCAGCTATTTTTTGTTATTGTTGCAGTTGTCATTGTTGTTTAGCTGGCCTGGGCCAGGTTTTAACCTGCCACTCTTGGTGCATGTGGCTGGCTCCATAACCACTGTGCTACAGGCTCTGAGCCTGGTTGATAATTTTTGATGTTAACTTGAGCATTATGGTTTTCAATCCAGTTGTGAATGATACAGGATTCCTGTGCTTTAGGGGGAAGATTTTAGAAGGAATTAAGTGTGAATACCTCTTCATTCGTTGGTCTTCTATTCTAACATGAACTCTTCGCTTATTTCAAACTCCAGCTCTAGCTTAATTCTTCTCAGAGTGAGCACTTTAGGATTATTTGAGCAGGCTGGGTAATCTCTGATTCAATCCTCAGGCCTTTGAAAAGAGAGTGTAATGGAACATGGGTACACTCACAGACAAACAACTGTCATTTGCTACCAACAGGAAAGACTGGATGATAAGGAAATCTGTGGTGTCAAATTATGTGAAAAACATGGTTAATATGAGAAAATAAACTCTTTCTGGGAGCCAATAGACTGAGGGAAAACAAGAGCAAGAGGAAGAGGAAGTGGCAGGTAGACAACAAACCTAGTAACAGAATGTGGACTCCACAGACTGAAGGATTTTTTGTAGAAAGGACTGCTTGGACCACCCCTGAGACCAGTACCAATGCAGAAATGAGCTCAGTGTGGGAAGAATTGGAGATCACACTCCAGGCACTGTGTCCATTGTGCCAGTGTAGGTAGAAGAGGAAGAGGGACTGTAGCTGTGAAGGGGATGACTTAGTTCCCCGAAAGATATTGCTGAGGTTTTCCTGACATGTGTCAGGAAGCACAGGTGATAGAAGAATCCTTTTAACGATGGAGCAATCTGTTAAGGAAGTGTAAAGTTTTGTCATACTATGTCAGTATTTTTCAATTGGCTTGATATATTTTCATGGTTAAGGAATTAAATTGTCTGATTTGTTTACGGCAGTACTGTCCAATAGTTCTACAATGTGTGTTACACATGTAATTTTAAGATTTCTACTAGCCAAATTTAAAAATGTAAAATAAAACAGGTGAAATGAAATGGAATAATTAAACACAATCTGTCAAATCATTCTAACTAATCAATATAAAAATCATTGATGAGCTTTTTCACACTCATACTTAGAAATCCAACATGCATTTTATACTTACAGCATATTGGTTTAAACTAGTCTCAATTCATATACTCAATAATCACAAATGGCTAGCAACTGCCATATTGGACAGTGTAGGCTTCGAAGAATCCATCTTTCCATCACCACTCCCTAAATAGTCTTTTTTTTTTTTTTTTTGAGGCAAAGTCTCACTTTTTCACCTTTAGTAGTGTGCTTTGGCATCTTCACTCACAGCAACCTCAAACTCTTGGGTTCAAGTGATTCTTTTGCCTCGGCCTCCCAGGTAGCTGGGACTACAGGTGCCTGCCACAATGCCTGGCTATTTATAGAGTTGAGGTCTCACTCTGGGTCAGGCTGGTCTCAAACCTTTGTGCTCAGGCAATCCTCCTGCGTGGGCCTCCCAAGTGCTGGTATTACAGGTATGAGCCACCGCACCCCGCCTCTCCTAAATAGTCTTAAGAACAAACCAAAATTTGACCAAGCTGCTAAATCTACACTGCCTAATACAATAACCACTATCAGTGTGCAGCAATTAAAGTTAAAATTCAATAAATTAAAACTAAAAATGTAGGGTGGTTATGGTGGCTCATGCCTGTAATCCTAGCACTCTTAGAGGTCAAGGCAAGTGTAATCCTTGAGCTCAGGAATTCCAGAGCAGCCTGAGCAAGAGACAGTGCTCCCCACTACTAAAAATACAAAAACAGGCTGGCCATTGTGGCAGGTGCTTGTAGTCCCAGCTGCTTGGGAGGAGGGGGGCTGATACAAGAGGATCACTTTAGCCCAGGAATTTGAGGTTGTTGTGAGCTAGGCTGACACCATAGCACTCAACAACAGCAACAAAAAATTCCACAAAAGACCTAAAACTGTATTTCCTTGAAAAGAAGCAATAACCCTATAGTTCTAGTGGTTACTCTCTATTAGGCACCACAGATTTACAGACTTAATGCCTCTATCTTATAAAATGAAAATTAGAAAATAATGTCTAACTCGCAGGGAATTGGTATCATCCCTGAGGAAAACAAACATTTTTCTTTTTTCTTTTTATTCTAAAATCTTTTTTTCACCCTCTCAATATGTTCCCACCTATCCTCTCAAAAAAACCTTACCAGGATGGCATTGAATGTAGAATGCAAAATTGTCCGAGAGAATTCTAAAAAATTCAATTGTGAGGATAACCTTTCTTCATCACTAATTGCCTTATGTCAAGTTTTACAGAGATGCATGGCATCTTAGTTTGGAATCTATGGCACACTTGTAAAAGGGTGGTGAGCAGTGCATTTCTACATATGCTGACATACCTTCGAAAACATTGTAATCTTATCTAGTTGTATGATAGTTATAGAATGTGCAGGTTGGAAATTAAAAAGAAAGAAAAATGCCAACATATAGCAACACTCTTCTTTTTTAATCCCTTCTTCTATATTTTAGGCATTTTTTTTTTCCTTGTGAATGCTCTGGGCAGTGTTCTAACTTGGTATTTGCAAGTCAATGAATGGCAAGGCCCGCATAGTGCTGTGGGAATTACATAGTCACAGACAATTAGTCTTTTAAAAGGTCTGCTGCTTGGAAATTTGCCATTAAACTCAGTATAGCCTCAGCACATAATGTAAATTTTTAATGATTATAACTTCTCTAAATTCAGCCTTTAACAAATCTTATAGTAGTGTTTTGAAACTTTTAAATCAAACATAACCCAATTAGGTTTGTATTTGATTAAACTGAACTGCCACTTCACTGGTGTTTAAATAAATCAACATTAATATGCTTTTACTATAGTAAATGAAGTTGCTTCTATATAGTTGAAATGTCAATACTCACACATGGCTCTTGAAAATTAAGTACTCCCTGAACTCTAAATAATGAATCCAGTATTTATTTGGGGGAAACTATTGATTTCCTTTTATGGGCCTATGGGAGTACTTTGCCCCAAACTCTACAAGTTCTTAATTAAAAAAAAAAAAAAATTGTAAACCAAATATTCACTGAATTTTAAAACCAGTGTGCGTTGTCCTCATAGGGGCTCTGATTAATGGCCTCTTCTCCACAAAATGCAATACAGGTTGATCCTTCAAAGGATAGCTGTAAGAAATCTTTTTCATTCTAGTAGGTAAAAATTTTAAGAGAAGGTTGGCTACTTTGCTTCCCTATCCTACCACAAAGTATTTACATTGTTTGCCAATAATAGGTTTTCTATAGTAGACCATCTTCATCAAAGGTTAACTACCATCAAGTTGAAGAAAAAAATCCTGTGTTTCTTTCTATAGGTAAAGTGTAGTTAATTTCAATATCTGTTGTAAGCATTAAAAAAAAAAATAAACAGTGTTTTGTTTGTTTTGGAAACAGGACTTAGTACAGCCTCCTGTTTTCCATTTCTCTTGCTAATTCAACAGATAGCTGCTGTAAGGTGATGCTATCTCTCTTTAAGTGTCTTTTAGCAATCCATTGGATTTTTAACTGATCCCTTGAATCCTGTATAGGATGAGTCTCAAAGTACATTAAAGTTTTATTTGACTATTCTCATAGTGTATTCCTTACTTTAAAAAAGTCACGCTTAATATATGTCTGCCTTGAACCTCTTGTTCTGAAAAGAGATGTTTACTTAATCTCCACTAGAAGTGCTGTGACTACTCAGAATTAGGCTTGTCTGTGAGTCACAACAAACCTTAAATAAGAATGGCTTAAATAAGACAGGTTGCTTCTCTTATGCATTCAAGCACAGAGGTGCACGGCAGGGCTGGTGTGGGTAGTTCTTTATATTTCATCTCTTCTGTGCCTGATATCCTTTCTGAGCAATAACCTTCTGGTCAAAGAGAGTTTCTTCCAGCCATCATGTCTGCATTCTAGTAAGCAGGAAGGAGGAAAGGAAAGAGAAAAAAAAACTCCTGTCTTGGTGGACATTCTCAGAAGTTGCATATTCTACTTCAACTTATATCCCATTGACAGTAAGTTAGTCTTCTGCCCACAACTGCCTGCAAGGAAGACTGGGAAATATAGTCTTTATGCAGAATGGCCATATGCTCAGCCAAAAATTTGGAATTTTGTTATTACAGAACATAAGGGATTTGGGGAACAAACAAGGTATCTGTTTAATACTGTTTTCCTGAATGGAAGTCTTGGTTGAAAAAAGACCATGTCATCAACCTGGTAGCCACTGCTAGAAAAATAAAGCAGCTAAGTTTCTGGTAGAGCTCTCGAAAGAATTACTTAAATACCTTTTTTGTCTGGATTGCTGTATCTTCAAGGGCCCTCTTACCATAGTATATTAAAACTTCTGCTTCTCTCATAGATCTTAAATCCCTTGGGTTTCACTGTTTCTCTTATCAAAACTTCCTGTGCTGCCATGATAAGAAGTCATTTTCCAATTTTCCATCTTAGCCTAATATATTATGAAGAGAAAAGAAAAAAGTTGAATTATTTTCTGAAATGCCTGAAACTTTTATTCTTTTTCAGTCTGCTTTGTTGTTTTTTTTTGTTGTTGTTGTTGTTTTTTTCAGTTGCCATACATAGAAACACCTCTGGTGAAATTAAAAGTGTACTATCTCGAATCAGTTGAAGTTTGAGAGTTAATCCAGTAATAATAACAATAGCCACTGTGTTTGGAGTGTTTACTCTATGCCAGTCACTGTGCTATGGATTTTACTTTATCATTAAATCTTTAGAACAACCCACTAAGGTAGGACTATAGATGAGGTAACTGAAGGTGACAAAGATTACGTAACTTGCCAAAATTCCCACTGCTACTGACTGATGGAGTGCAGAATTCATACCTAAGAGACTGAATCCACACCTTCCTTCTCTCTCCCTACCTCAATTGTTTGACATTATGGTAAGTGGTCACTTAACATCTCCCTCGATAGGTTCTTCGAAATCATGACCTTCAGTGAAATAATGCATAAGGACACCAATTTTACCATGGCCTAATGGATATAAACAAGAATGAGGTTCCTACAGCATACTTCTAGTCACAAAAACACTACTGAACTTCTTTTTTTTTTTTTTGTTGCAGTTTGGCCGGGGCTGGGTTTGAACCCGCCATCCTCGGCATATGGAGCCGGCACCCTACTCACTGAGCCACAGGCGCCGCCCCTGAACTTCTAAATAAAAACCCAAAAGACTTCTAATGTCAAACCCTATAATAAATGTCAGCTATGTAAATATTTAAGAAAGATTAGTAAAAAGCAGTAAGATCATTATTTACCCAGTGATTCCAGTTCAGGTTCGCAGGTGGCTAAAGCCTATTCCAGCAGCTCAAGGTGCAAGGTGCAAACCAGCTCTGGACAGGTCACCATCCTATTGCAAGGACCCTTCATACCCACCCTTATTCACACTGGGACTAGTTAGACTTGCCAGTTCACCTAATATGCACAGCTTTGGGGTTAGGGAGAAAGCTGGAATACCAGGAGAAAACCCACACAGATAAGGGAAGGACATGCAAATTCCATACAGACAGTGGCCTTAGCTGGAAATTTATTTATACTTTTTCTTATCAGCATTATAAGACATTGAGCCAAATGACACTATTCAAAAGAGCCATTGAATTTTATATGGAAAAACCTAGTTCTGTGCTATCTGACATGATAGCTAGTAGTCACATAGGGGTATTCATGCTAATTTAATTTATTTTATTTGTTTATAGTTTTGGGGTCAGAGTCTTGTTATGTTGCCCCAGCTGGTCTCGAACTCCTGGGCTTACGTGATTCTCCCACTGTAGTTTCCCAAACAGCTATGATTTTAGGCATATGCCACCATATTTGGCTTATTTACATTTAAATTTGAATTAATAAAAAAATTAAAATCTTCAGTCACATATGATGGATGCATTAGACACATGTGGCTAATGGCTACCATCTTGAACAGTGCAGATATGAAAAATTTCTATCGGGCGGCACCTGTGGCTCAAGGAGTAGGGCGCCTGTCCCATATGCCAGAGGTGGCGGGTTCAAACCTAGCCCCAGCCAAAAACAAAAAAAAAAAAGAAAAATTTCTATCATTGGTATGTGTTGATCTGGATAATGCTGATCGCATCCTGGTTTTGTTTTTAGCCTGAAGTATCTAGCTGTCTGTGTAGATAAGGCCAAAGACATTCTCTTAATTTATTATTTTGCCCCATAAAATTTCACTTACATAAACCTCTATGTGAAAAATATGATTATCCCTTGAGTATTATCTCCAAAATTATCACTAATGCATTATGATTTCCTCTTTATAACTCTGCTTTTTATATAAATGTGAATGTTCCACTTGTGAAAACATGTCATGCATGTAATATCAATTCCATTTGGTTGTCTTAGTCTGTTCAGGCTGTTATAACAAAATACCATACACTGTGTGCCTTACAAACAGTAAAAATTTATTTCCCAAAGTTCTAAAGGTAGTCAAGTCCAAGATCAAGGCTCTAGAAGATTCCATGTCTGGTCTCATTTGCTTCTACTGGTTTGTAGATGGCTGTCTTCTTCCTGTTTCCTCACCTGGAGTAAAAAGCAAGGGAGCTCCCTGGGGCTGCTTTTATAAGGGCCTTAACTCAATTCCTCATTGCTCATGACCTCCTTAAAGTACTACCTTCTAGGGTGGCACCTGTGGCTCAGTGAATAGGGCGCCGGCCCCATATACTGAGGGTGGCGGGTTCAAACCCAGCCCCGGCTGAACTGCAACCAAAAAATAGCCGGGCGTTGTGGCAGGCGCCTATAATCCCAGCTGCTCGGGAGGCTGAGGCAGGAGAATCGCGGAAGCCCAAGAGCTAGAGGTTGCTGTGAGTCCTGTGACATCATGGCACTCTACTGAAGGCAGTAAAGTGAGACTCTGTCTCTCCAAAAAAAAAAAAAAAAAAAAAAAATACTACCTTCTAATGCCATCTCATTGGAGATTAGGCTTCAGTATGTGAATTTGTGGGAAACACATTCAGTCTATAGTAATGGTTAATATTTGAAGTAACACCGCTGGCATAGCATTCATGGCATCTGTTAGTCCTTTCTTTCAACCATATAAAGGATAACTTGGCAGGAGTTCGAGACCAGTCTGAGCAAAAGTGAGACCCTGTCTCTACTAAAAATAGAAAAATTAGCCAGCCTTATGGCAGGCACCTGTAATTCCAATTACTTGTAAGGCTGAGGCAGGAGGATAGCTCGAGGTCAGGAATTTGAGGTTACTGTGAGCTAGGCTGATCCTTCTGGCACTCTAAGCTAGGCAACAGAATGAGACTCTGTCTCACAAAATAAAAAACTAAAAAGATTATTTGGTTCTTATTATTTTCAGCATTACATACACAGTGAATATTTTCACAATGGCAAAAATAAAATAATGAGGAACACAAAAATACCTATCTGTATATACTAACTAAGCACAATTACTCTGGTTTTATTCCATTGGCTATTTGATGATTTAATATTTAAATTAAAGCTTAAAAAATGAGTGCTTGGTAAAGATACTGGAGGTATCTGTGAATTTGGTGTGTAGCCAAATGGAAAATCCTTTTCTTTTTTTTATTTAACAGTAGTTAAAACTTTGAAACCATTGCGGAAAAAGTGCTCAGTCTCACAAAATTACTCTCTGTTTTACTGAAAAAGCCCAGTGGATTTGCCCGTTTGAAAATGCTATTTTAAGAGAGTAGATGCTGGTAGTTGGCCAGGAAAAGAGCTTAACCCAAATGGCTTAATACACTCCTGCCTTCAATTGGGCCCACTTTTCTTTTTTCAGAGGTGAAAGGAAAAACTTTTAACTTTAAAAAGCAACATTTTCATATAATTTAAACATCTATTCTTATGTGCTTTAGAAAACATATTCAGAAGATAAATTAGCAAACACCTTGGTTAATTTTGAAAGAAAAAAAATGATGCCTTTCTTCTAGTGAGCATCACAGTCAAATTCATAAATTTCCTACTTATATATTCCTCTGAACTCACGAGCTCTAACTCAAATTAATAAAATGTCATAGTAAGGAGGCATATATTCTCACCTTCATATACTAGAATTGTTCTTAGCACTAATAAGAAAAATATGGGAAAAAATATGTTTGCAGTTCAGTGAAATAATATCAAACATGGGACAGCAGACTGATGATCTTACAAAGCGCCAATTCATTGTACCTCTGAGATAGAAGAAACTTGAGGTACCCTGCATTTCATTGTTTCTTTTGTGGTACTAAGTAAAATCCAAAAAGCTGTTTCATCATTATAATACCCATACCTCTGAAGTGGTTAAAAAAATAAGCATTCTAACAGATGTGAAGATCATAGCATTGATTTGAAGAAATCAAGAAATTTAAGGTTGAGAGAAATTTAAGATCATCTGTTCTAATTCAAGAGAACAGAAAAGAACCGCCAGAGAACTTTATCATTGACAGTGGATATAGTAGATCAGAACGTGAATTCTGAATAGAGAAATTTGGATGGGAGGCTCAACTCTAAGGTTAATTGCGGAACTTTGTCCAAGTCACTTTCTCTTTCCCTGTCCCTCTGTTTTCCTCCATTATAAAGAGAAATTAAAACCCTTTTCCACAGATCTAAGGTCTATGTACAATTTCTTGTTTTTCCCAAAGGTTTGTGTTGCTAGTTAATAGACTCTGCTTCACTAAAACACTAAATTAGTTAAAGTACATCATCATCATCCTCATCGTTGTCATCATTAATATAAATTGGGAGAGGAACAAGGCTACTACGACCCAAACACAATGGTACCAGAAATTCATTTGAACAATGGCTTCCACTAGATATTTTTTTCATGTCCAATTACATTCTTAGACATTGTAATTTTCCATCTCTACTTTGGACAGTGAGTGTTGGTGTATGCAGTGATGACCATGAAGTCCTGAATGGTGATTATCGCCCAGTAACAATCCAATTCTGTGTACTAGACTATGCTCACTTGACCTGGAAATTTGCTTTGGCCATTTAAAAACTTGGTAAATGTAGAATGTAAATGTTTTGGCACAGTAACTGAGATAATGCCGGAAAGGCTATGTTAACCACTGTGATAAAAATGTGTCAAATGGTTTATGAAGTGAGTGTATGATGCCCCATAATCATATCATTGTATACAGTTATGATTTAATAAAAAAAATTAAAAAAAAATAATTTTGAACAAGAATTGAACACAAAAATGCTTTTTTCTCAACATTTGGTGAGACAATTCAATTACCTACAATATCCTATTCCTAAGTATACTAGTTAATCAAGGTTTAACTGTGTATTCTTTAGCTAGTAAGTTAATTAATTGGAGCAAGTGCATTTTTTTGCCAGGCTAGGTGTCTACAGTGATGTAATTGTTTGGGTTTTATTGTTCTCTTTAGTAAGGAGCAAAATTACATGAGCAGGGACATATTATGTTTTGCTAAGGCAACGACACTTTATGTATGGTGCATATGGTCAGGCTTTAGTAGAAGTTCTTGAAATTGCTTTATGGTACACTAATTATATGATTTCCTAGTTAACCTGATAAATGACAGACGTGCCTTATCTATTTCTAGAAACATTAGTCAATTCTCTTTTCTTGTCTTATTTATGATGTCAAGCAACAATCTATCTGCATATAGCAGATTTCCCTGGGGGTGAAAGGAACAGCGAGATCTTTCTGTTCATCATTGTATCTGTATAACAGAACATAACATCTTGACATAGTAGATGCTTCATAAATGACTAATCAACTAAACAATGGATTACAGCAGAACCTCCATAGTTGACCACTTCCCCACACTGACCATCTCCTTAAGTAGCAAGGACTACAGGCATGCATCCTGATCCCCAGCTACTTTTTCTATTTTAGTAGAGATGGGGGTCTCTCTTTTGCCCAGGTTGCTTGCCAATCCCTGACCTCTAGTGTCAGTCTCCCAGAATACTAGGATTACAGGCATGAGCCACCATGCCTGGCCCTAATTGTCTGCTGTTCATGGGAAGCTTTACTGACAACGTAAGTATTTGATTAACACATATTTTGTATATTATATGTAATATACACGCGTACTGTTTTCTGAAAATAAAGTCAGCTAGAGAAAAGAAAATGTTATTAAGAAATTCATAAGGATACCTGGCTTATTGTACCCTCAATGAATCCCCAACAATAAAAAAAAAAAAAAAAGAAATTCATAAGGAGCTGGGCATGTTGGCTTTCTTGTAATTCTAGCACTCTGGGAGGCTGAGGCAGGTGGATTGCTTGAGCTCAAGAGTTCTACACCAGCCTGAGCAAGAGTGAGACCCTGTCTCTAGTGAAAATAGAAAAAATTAGCCAGGTGTAATGGCAGACACCTGTAGTCCCAGCTACTCAGGAGGCTGAGGAAGGAAGATCGCTTGAGCCTAAGAGTTTGAGGTTGCTGTAAGCTATGATGATAGGGCACACTAGCCTAGGCAATATAGTGACACTCTGTCTCAAAAAAAAAAAAAAAAAAGAGAAAAGAAAAGAAGAAGGAATGAAAGAAACATAAGGAAGGGAACTGTATTTGCTATTCCATCAGTAGAAGTGGATCATCATAAAATTCTTTATCTTCTTCTTCTACAATGAAGAGGAGGATGCGAAGGAGGGGTTTGTCTCGCTGTCTCAGGGGTGGCATTGGCAGAAGAGGAAGAAATAGAGGCAGTGGAATGGGAGGCAAGGGAGGTGGGAACACTCAGTATAACTTTTTCTGAGAAAAATCCACTTATAAACGAATTATGCAGTTCAAGTCTGTATTGTTCAGTGGTCAACAGTACTTCCTTCAAAGCTTAAAAATGGTAGGGTAGGGTGAGGGCCATGTCATCTCCATGTGGAACCCTGACAACCAAGAGCAAAGATGTTCGTAAATGTTGACAGATAACTATCAAAAGTTTACTTGAGAGGTAAATGCAAATGTTCACGCACAGGACATGCTTTATGATTGTTGATTATCCCAGAACCAAGGTGCTAGAGGTACTCTTTGTGTTAGAAGGGCTTGGTGTCTGTCTGCCTTGTCACCAGGTACTAGGAAAGAGTCTGGTTTTACCATCATCTACAATGTTGTCCATTTACCATGTAGTAAACAAAAATAGGTCCTTTCTGCCATGAGCAGGATATAAGCTAAGCCCTTTGGCAGCAGAATTCCAGGCTGGTCTTTATGGACTTGATGTTTGCTATCTTTGATCTCTGTGCCAAAACATCTAATAAAGAAGCTGGCTTTATTTACCTTTGTTATATATTTACTAAGTTCATTGCAAGTACATTCTTAGAGTTTCTGTTTCTTTCTTAAAAAGTGTTAGACAGTTTTCTGCCTCAATCTATATGACAAAGTCTTGGAGCCACCTGGTCCAAATAGCTACTATGTAGGTATGAATTTTCTCCATCTGTCACTTGTCAGCCAAGTCCCTTTCACCAAAGGGGAAGCAAATCTGTTGAGCTTCTACAACCTATAGGCAAGATGTACTAACACTATAAGTCAAGAAGCCATTTTGAAATGATTTAGGGGAAAGTATGTTTCATGTTATATATTCTTCTGGAAACTTTAATAGAACCAAAATTTGCTGGTGCCTGAATGTGTGGCTCAAGAGTGTCAAGTCCGGGGCGGCGCCTGTGGCTCAGTGAGTAGGGCGCCGGCCCCATATGCCGAGGGTGGCGGGTTCAAACCCAGCCCCGGCCAAACTGCAACAAAAAAAAAAAAAATAGCTGGGCGCTGTGGCAGGCGCCTGTAGTCCCAGCTGCTCGGGAGGCTGAGGCAAGAGAATCGCGTAAGCCCAAGAGTTAGAGGTTGCTGTGAGCCGTGTGACGCCACGGCACTCTACCGAGGGCGTGAAACTCTGTCTCTACAAAAAAAAAAAAAAAAAAAAAGAGTGTCAAGTCCAGTTTAAGTAACTATTAATAGAAAGGTCAGCCATTGGTAACCATTTGAGAGTTCACATGACATGCATGGAAAAGATACTGTGGGCTTTCCATTTTGAAAAAAAAACAAAAAAACTGGAGCATCTTAGATGAGGTTTTCTGAAAACTGGTGGCTACAAAAATGTCTCCTAGGTGATTTGAAACATGATCCCCTGCTTATAGGCTATTTATATTGATTTATTCTTTTTTATTGTTGGGGATTCATTGAGGTTACAAAGGATCAGGTTACAATGATTACATTTGTTAGGTAAAGTCCCTCTTATAATTGTGTCCTGCCCCCAATAGGTATGTCACACACCTTGACTACTCCCATCCTCTTGCCTTCTTCTCTCTCTGCTCTTCCCTTACCCCACCTCTTTCCCTCCTTCTCTCCTTCCATTCTTCCCTCCTTCCCTCTCTCTGCTCTCCATTTCCTCCACCTCCCTCCCTCCTTCCTTCCCTCTCTCTGCTGTACATTGATTTATTTCTATCAGACTCATATAAATACTCTTATTGGCACATTATCCTAGAAAGTGCTAGTTTCTCTCTCTTATTAGGAACACCTCTGCTCCTCTGCCAGGATAGGAAGTGAACAAGATAGAGAGGATCAAGGAGTCATGATAAAAAATATTATGAGATAAATCAAAGTTTGGGAATATGATCTTAGAAGAGTGACATATTGGCACTCTTACAGAAGAGCTAGAACTGATCAGTTTGGAGTATAGTGCCAAAAGTATAAAATATTCTCAGTGTTCAATCCCTAAAACCACTCACTTTTATGTAAAATGCTAGTAGTGGGGTTGTGTTTCACTATTTGAATAAATGTTTCCTAACTGTACTTACTTTAATTGTTTACAAGGTGCTGTGATTAAGTCCTAGTGTGCAAATCCTATTGGTAGCTCAGGCCTATAATCCTAGCACGCCAGAAGGCTGAGGCAGGTGCATCCTTTGAGGTCAGGTGTTGGAGACCCCATCTCTGCTAAAAAAAAAAAAAAAAAAAAAAAAAACAGAAAAACTAATGAGGCGTTGTGGCAAGTGCCTGTTGTCCCAGCTACTTAGGAGTGTGAGACTAGAGAATCGCTTGAGCTGAAGAGTTTGAGATTTCTGTGAGTTATGAAGCCATGGTACGCTACCTCAGGGTAACAGATTGAGACTCTGTCAAAAAAAAAAAAAAAAAAAGGAAAGGAAAAAAATACCTACTGCACAGATAGTATTACCTTAAGCAGAAGTTGTATTAAATGTGGTAACCAATATAGGATACCTAATTGTTAGGAAGAGATTCTTTTTCAGGTTTATCTGTGTGTTTATCTCTCCCTTCTCCTACCCCATTCCTCACTTCCCAATTGTTTTTCAGATCACTCTTGGATGACCAAGGGGGTAAGAAAAAGGAAGTTAGAATTAGCTGAACACTGCAAGTTACTGTTGGTAGAAGAGGGGAAGTACAGTTGAGGTGAGGTGTGGAGGCTGAATGTGAAGCAGGCTGAAACGAATTGCTGCAGAAACTTTAGGCTTTCTACTGTTTTGAAACAAACACTGATATTAACATTTCCTTTTCTATTCTCACTCTGGGAATTCAGTCTCCTTTAACAACACTTAACAGAGAAAGTGGCCTTTGTTTTGGTCTCAAAATACGTCTTCATCCATTTCGCTAGCCATCCTGACTGCTTAGCACATCCCATCCTTGTTACCTATTATAAATTTTAACCTCTGTACATCCAAAATTACACTTGATTTCCTGAGTCAGTTCTCTGTAGCAAAACCTGCTAAAGTCGTCACAACTGTGATAGAAACTAAACTCAAATGTGTTTGAAGAGCTACTGCCAAACTAACAAGGTGCTCGTGAGGGACAGAGAAGTGGATTTTGTCAATGACAAAATAAGTGCCTGGACTAACCAACTCCATACAATTCTTTTTATTATTATTATTTTTTTTTTTTTTTTTGAGACAGAGCCTCACATAGCTCCCAGCAACCTCAAACTCTTAGGCTCAAGCTATTCTCTTGCTTCAGCCTCCTGAGTACCTGGAACTACAGGCATCCACCACAATACCCAGGTATTTTTACAGACTGGGTCTCGCTCTAGCTCAGGCTGGTCTCAAACCCGTGAGCTCAGGCAATCCGCCTGCCTCAGCCTTGCAGATGCTGGGATTACAGGTGTGAATGAACGACCACGCCCAGCCTCAAATGTATTTTTAATCGGAAACTCAGGATTGTGAAACTGAACGAGGACTATCATGAATTTAATAAATACCAATATGGCTTGTAGAAGAAGTTTTGGAACCCTCAAGTCTGTGTACTCAAATAATCCATGTTTTGATGATGGGTAACCTTTCTTTCGGTATCATGGCCCCCTTTTTCCTCAACACACATTTTATTATTTTTTTTATTAAGTCATTTGTACATAGGTCATGAATACATCTGTTATGAGATTCATTGTATTGATTATTTATACAAATTGGAGTGATTACATCCTACTAATTAACATAGCCTTCACTCATTTACCCAATTACAGTGTTAAGACGTTTGTGTTCTACACCTGATAGATCCAACTTATACTTGCAATATGTTCCATAGGTGTGGTCCCCCATTAACCCTCCCTCTATCGACCAACTCCACTCCCTTCCCTCCTTCATCCTAGGCTATAGTTGTGATTCATATTTCATATGAAAATGCGAGTGATTATAAATTGGTTTCATAGTAGTACTGAGTACATGGGATATTTTTTTTCCATCCCTGAGATACTT
This sequence comes from Nycticebus coucang, assembly GCF_027406575.1. Taxonomy (NCBI): domain Eukaryota; kingdom Metazoa; phylum Chordata; class Mammalia; order Primates; family Lorisidae; genus Nycticebus; species Nycticebus coucang. The sequence continues at coordinate 137,208,440 of NC_069804.1, read as the reverse complement.
TACTAAGAATATTTTCCAGCTCCATCCATGTAAACATAAAAGAGGTAAAGTCTCCATTTTTTTAATGCTGATAGTATTCCATGGTATACATATACCACAATTTATTAATCCATTCAACACACGGTTTTAGTTGACTTGTATTAAATATGCTTCAGTGCAAGCAAGGCAAAATAAGGCAGAATATAAAAAATAGCACCAGAAATATTACAGTAAGTTTCATTGTCAAGCTAAAGTGGTGAAGGCAATAAAGTGGTAAAGGTTCTCAATGCCTCGTTTCTTTAAATATAGTCTGGAGGTGGTATCATGAGGGCACTTTAAGATTTTGGCACTTGAGTCCAGGCTCAGTGGCTCATGCCTGTAATCCTAGCACTTAGGGAGGCTGAGGTGGGTAGATTGATTGGTTGAGCTTACGAGGGGTTAAGACCAGCCTGAGTAAGAGTGAGACCACATCTCTAAACATAGCTGGGTGTTGTAGCAGCTGTCTTTAGTCCCAACTCTTCTGTAGGCTGAGGCAAGAGGATCCCTTGAGCCCAAGAATTTTGAGGTTGCTGTGAGGTATGGCACTCTACCCATGGCAACGAAATAAGACTTTCTCAAAGAAAAAGAAGAATTTGGCTCTTGGATTAACCTGTGCAGATTGGTTAGTCCTGGTAAATTGGAAAGGGCTAACAGTTTGGTAAGTTTAGATTTCAGTATCCCACAGAGAGTTAAAAACTGCAGTATGTAGTCATCAGTATCTATGCTGATGGTTCAAACCCAATGGTATCTTTAAAACTCAAGTGGAATGCATGCAGACACAGACACACAGACACACACAAAGGCACACATGCAAAGACCCTTTCCACCTCCTTTTCAACCCCACTGGAGGTTTGGATTCAGTAAATCTGAACTAGGGGTTGAACATCTATACTTTTAAATGTATATTCTTTTGTACAGCCAATAATAAAAATCCCCTGGCCCAGATACTTCAATTTGTTCTGGAGCTTGATGTCACCATGTGCTTTATTGTGTAACACATTTATTTAACAAATACTATTTGTTAGGCATTATTCCAGTTTCTCTACAATATTAACCAATTTAGTCCTCATCCCAACCCTATGAGGTAGATATTATTGTCATCATCTCCATTTTGCAGATCAAGGGAAAGAGAGGTACATAGATTGTTCAAGATCACATGAATAATCTTCTGTCTTAATTAAAAAGACACAGAATAGTATCTCTTCAAAATGTATTGACTATTCTGAAGGTATTTATATATTAAAGTACTCTCAATATTGTAAAATACTTCATATGATGAGAACTTAGGTCATTATCCAATGTGAGAAAAAGATACCTTGGTCTGATTTATGAATCCTTGTTTTTTTTTTTGAGACTGTCTCACTATGTTGCCCTAGGTAGAGTGCAGTGGTGTCACAGCAACCTCAACCTCTTGGGCTTAAGCCATGCTCTTGCCTCAGCCTCCCAAGTAGCTGAAACTACAGCTAACACCGGGCTATTTTTTTGTTGTAATTGTCGTTTTTTAGTAGGCCTGGGCCAAGTTCCAACCCGCCTTCCTGGGTGTATGTGACCTGTATCCTAACCTCTGAGCTACAGGTGCTGAGCCTGGTTTATGAATACTTTAATCTCTCAAGCTCCTAAAACAAGATAAACCACCTAACAGTAAGCCTTTCAGCAAGTCTTTACTCTTGAAGAAGGGAAAAGAATAAGAAGACACAAGTCAAACATTGTAATGTGAATGTTTATTATTATCATTAAGGCATGTGACTGTGGCCTTCCTTTCTTGCTTTTTCACAAATCAATCTATTTTCTTTACCTTAAAATAAGACTCTAAGAATATCAATGTTTAGTGTGTAATTACCAAATCCAGCAACCACAACTTTAGAAACTAGCCGATAAATTCAGTCTTCTGTTTTTGCTAATCCATGGTGCTGCTCGACCTTTCAAAACAGTTTTATCAGTGAAGTTAAATTAGAGCGTAATCTAGATACAAAGGGACCTAGTTTCCAGTCTCAGCACAGAGACTCATGGGTCCAGTGTTCTCTCTCCTCTTAAAGCCTTCATTTCTTCATCTGCAAAATGAATAGGTTTCCCCCAAAGATGATCTTTCCAAGGTCTAGGCCAGTATTGTGACAGGAAGTTCATGGCTTCTGTTTCTTCAATGTAATGATTTGTTCCTGCCTGCCTCCTGGGACCTATGAGTGAGCACTGATTAGAAAGAATGTAGGGCTGTGTGGTAGACAGCTGACTTCTCTTACCTGGCAGAAATGAATCTGTCAAGTTTCATTAGTTGTTGTCAGGTAACATCATGTTCAGTGATAGATAGTACCAGAAGTAGCGTTAAGTCGACATTCAATTATACTAGGGTTCTAAAGAGCTGGTGCATTCTACCTTTTCTTACATTCTTGAGAATTTGGGATGCTGCAAAACTTGTAAAATGGTTGACAGGATGCAAGAAATTAATTGTTTCCAATGCATTTTAATGCTTTCATTTGAAGGCTATTGAAGCTGCGTCTGGTTTTTACCACCAGGAGAAGTGTCTTTTAAAATGTATCAAGGTCGGGTGGCGCCTGTGGCTCAGTGAGTAGGGCGCCGGCCCCATATGCCGAGGGTGGCGGGTTCAAACCCAGCCCTGGCCAAACTGCAACAAAAAAATAGCCGGGCGCTGTGGCAGGCGCCTGTAGTCCCAGCTACTCGGGAGGCTGAGGCAAGAGAATCGCGTAAGCCCAAGAGTTAGAGGTTGCTGTGAGCCGTGTGACACCACAGCACTCTACCAAGGGCGGTACAGTGAGACTCTGTCTCTACAAAAATAAATAAATAAATAAATAAATAAAATAAAATGTATCAAGGTCAGAAGTTGTTTCCGGGAACACCTCAATGTGGCAGTGCAACTGAGCCTTAGTGCTTTAAACCGGGCCAAGGTGATACCCAGTCTTTTACTCAAGATGGCACAAAGTGAGGAGAATTTCCTTCTAAGGAAAACTACCCCCCAAAAGAGTAATATTGGGGATGGTGGTTAGGAAGTGGGAGAGGTTTCTCCCCATTATCTTGAGCTTTTAAACAGCCAATGTACCATCTGAATACCAAAGGGACATCACAACATGGCTGGTGAATCAGAGGCTATGTAAATGATTACGTGGACATTCTAGTTCCCACACAATCCACTTTACATTTGTCACTATTTTATGATACTTAAGTCAATCAGATTCAGGGCATTATAAATTACCCCAAACTCTGCAAGCCTTCATCCGGACACACAGATCCAGTCTAAAGATATTTTTAGCTATTTACTTACACAGAGGCATATTCAAATTATGTTGTTAAATGAAACTATCAAGTTGTAGAACATGGTTTTAGTCTTATTTTATGACAATAATATATTTAGTATATTTTATACAAAGAAATGAGAGGCAGTGCCTATTGCTCAGTGAGTAGGGCGCTGGCCACATACGCTGAGGCTGGTGGGTTCGAACCAGGCCCGGGCCAGCTGAAACGACAATGACAGCTGCCAACAAAAAAGTAGCTGGGCATTATAGTGGACATCTGTAGTCCCAGCTACTTGGGAGGCTTAGGCAAGAGACTTGCTTAAGCCCAGGAGTTTGAGGTTGCTGTAAGCTGTGACGCCATGGCATTCTACCCAGGGCGACAGCTTGATACTATGTCTCAAAAAAAAAAAGGCAATAAAAAAAGAGAAAGACGTGAGATCATTATGCTGCATGGGGTGGGTGCTGGAAATTATAGATGACTTTGCATTTGTTGTTTGTTTCTGTATTTAATTCTTACGCAATAAATATATTATCCCATTAGAACAAATTGTCACAGCCTTTCCATTATCAATTTTTTTCCTTAATTTAAAAGTTAAAAGCTATTTTTCTCATTGGAATTGATTTTCTATTTGTTACTTCATCAACCTGTTCAGTGAAAGGGCATAAATAATTCAGGAATTCTGTTTAAGGTAGAAAATAAGTCAGGAATGCTCGCCCTGACTCTTTAGTCCCTTGCCTAGTGGGGAAAAGGGCTCTGCATAGCTTCTTTTTTTCTGGGAATAAAATGGCTTGTGCTTTTCTATACATGGTTATTGTCTGATATTTTAAGAGTTGCTCTAAATTTGGCTTGAGAATCGCTTGGTGTAGGCAAGGCCAAACTAAAGAGGCTATTTTGCCCATTAGAGAATAGTATTTTACTAAAGCTCCTTATTACCTACTTACAAGCAAAAATTCTACTCCTTGCCTTTGGCCTTAGTAGAGCTTTCTGTCAATTAATACTTTCTTTGGCAGCAGATGTTTGCCCTGTGCCATACACTGAGGTAACAACTAAGCAGAGTCTTCTACCAGGAAGGGCACCTACCCCGACCCCTTCAGGCTTTTCTATTTTGCTTAAGAAAGCCATCCTTGCCTTTAGATCTTAAGGCAATTTATTTTTTTTTCAAAATTGGCTTACTTTTAAAACATGTTAAGAGTTTTCTTCAATTTCTAAAGAAATAAATATATTTACCTGTTTTATTTTATTTTATTTTTTGAGGCAGAGTCTGACTGTATCGCCCTTGGTAGAGTTCTGTGGCTTCACAGCTCACAGCAACCTCAATCTCCTGGGCCTAAGTGATTCTCCTGCCTGAGGCATCCTAGCTGCTCTGCTACAGGTGCTGAGCCCAAATATATTTATATTTTAAATGATAGGAAAGTATACATAATAAAACAAGAAAATCCTCCTTTGTCCCTGCACATCCTAACTGGTCTCCTCAGTGGTAGATCTCTGCAGTTCCTTTTCTATGCATTTATGTATTATACATCGATAAAATTAGGTAATGCTTCAAAGAAAAATTAGATGATGCTTCTTTGTGTCCATTAAAATTTTCTGCACTGTTAAAAAGGTTCTAAATCTCTGCTAATAACATAGCCATAGGTTCAGGAGGTAGTACAGCGCTTGAAATATGATTAGTGTGACTTTGATACTAAATTTTTAATTTTCAGTAATTTGAATTTTTTTTTTTTTTTTTTTTTTTTGAGATAGAGTTTCAAGCTGTCGCCCTGGGTAGAGTGCTATGGCGTTACAGTTCACAGCAACTTCAAACTCTTGGGCTCAAGCGATTCTCTTGCTCTCAAAAACCTAGAAGAAGGGCTCGGTGCCCATAGCTCAGTGAATAGGGCGCCAGCCGGATACACCAAAGATGACAGGTTCAAGCCTGGCCCAGGCCTGCTAAACAACAATGACAACTGAAACTAAAAAATAGTTAGGCATTGTAGCAGGCGCCTGTAGTCCCAACTACTTGGGAGGCTGAGGCAAGACAATTGCTTAAGCCCAAGAGTTTGAGGTTGCTGTGAGCTATGACACCATAGTACTCTACCGAGGGCAACATAATGAGACTTTGTCTCAAAAAAAAAAAAAAAAAAACCTAAAAAGAGAACTTTCATATAACACAGAAATTTTACTTCTAGGTACAGTTGACCCTTGAACAACACGGGGGTTAGGAACACCAACCCATATATAGTCAAAATCTGCATATAACTTTTGCCTCCCCCAAAACTTAACTACTGATTACCTACTATTGACTGCAAGCCTTACCTATAACTTAGTTTATTAGCATAGGTTTTGTATGTTTCATGTATTGTATCTTGTCTTCTTATAATAAAGTATCTAGAGAAAAAGAAATGTTGTTCTGCAAATCATAAAAAGAGGAAATATGTTTACTATTAATTTAGTGGTAGTAAATGAATTATGGAATTAATAGTAAATTAATTTGTTTAATATGTTTACTATTAATTTCGTGGTAGTAAATTAATTATGGAAAATCATAAAGGTCTTCATCCTCATCGTCTTTACATTAAGAAGACTGAGGAGAAGGAGGGAGGTTGGCCTTGCTGTCTCACAAGTGTTAAAAGCCATGAAAATCCATACATAAGTGGGCCCACACAATCCAAACCCATGTTGTTCAAGGGTCAACTGTATATTCAAAGGAAATGAAATCAGTATGTCAAAGAGATATTTGTACTTCTAAGTTGATTTCTGTGTTATTCGTAATAGCTAAGATAGAATCAACCTAAGGGTCCACCAGTGGATGAATGAATAAAGAAAATGTGGTATATATTCACAAGGGAATACTATTCAGCCTTAAAAAAGAAGGAAATCCTGCTATTTGTGACAACATGAATAAACATGGAGACGTTATGCTTTGTGAAATAAGCCAAACACAAAATGAGAAATAATGCATGGTATAGATGTGGAAACTAAAACTTTTGATATCATAGAAGCAGAGTGTGGAATGGTGATTGATGGAAGCTGGTGAAGAGGGCAATGGGGAATTGGAAAATGTTAGTCAAAGGATATAAGGTTTTCATTAGGTAGAAGGAATAAGTTTTTTCAGTTCTTTTACATAGCATGGTGGCTAAAGTTTAAGAAGTATCTCGTATTTCAGAATTGTTTAGAGAATGAATTTTGAATGTTCTTACTTTGTGAAAATTGTGAGGTAATAGATATGTTAATTAACCTTCTTTGATCATTCTGAGTTGTGTGTGTATATGATAGCACCACATTATACTACATACATATATATAATCATAATTTGTTATTTTACAATTAAACAATTTAAAAGTGAATGTATTTTAAGTTTGGATTGCCCTGTGTGGCCATTGGCTGTCATATTTGGCAGGGCAAATCCAGATAACATGAACTAGAAACTCAGACAAGGAAACAGTAACATTTAGGACTATACCTATTGGTATTATGGTACTAGTGTTTTACTGGAGATGAATCAATTTGCCCCATGATAAAGTTTCTATCATTAACAGATTTTCTTTAACAGTGGAAGTATAGAGAATTTTGGTAACCTGTCCAGTACAGGAAGTGTTTTAGTGTGGATTCAAACCCAGACAATGTAGCTCCAGAAAGTACCTCTCTGAGCATAATCATGTTGGAAATCATGTAGTGATCTGGAAATGGCATGAGCTTTGTCACAAACTAGGTTTGGATCTTAATCTGGCCACATACCAAGACTCCTCGACTTTAAGCAAGTCACTTAGCCCCTCTGATTATTGGTTATAAAATCAATCATATTGGGCTTAAAATACTTTTGTTTCACCATCAATCGGACATAGACTCTGAGACATCATATATAGGCCTCTTTTCCTACTTGCCCTGGCAATGGAGGCCCCGTTTTCTTTCTGTGGCTAAGGTATCTTACTTTGTAAGCCTGTATCTTGCTCTTACTCTTTAAACTTACCTTTCTGTTCCTCAATAAACTTTGTTGTATGCTTGCCTTACAAAAAAAAAACCCCAAAAGACATCGTATATACTTTTTCTTCTTCTATCCTTCCTATCAAATATGTTTGCATTTGGGGGATAACTTCCTATAGTTGGGTATATCCTTGTAGGCCAAGGATTTCTTATTAACAGGATTTCTAGCCATCTGAGATAATTGAAGGGCAAGGGATTTTCTGTAACTATTGAGTATAAGGCTAAAGGTAGGGAGCCATTTGGTCTGCAGGAAATGAATTAGATAGTGCTTAGGGTTTGTAGTTAGACTATGGTTCAAGTCCCAGTTGCAATGCTTACTTCCTTTTTTTTTTTTTTTTTTCCAGTTTTTTGGCCAGGGTCCGGGGTTGTGTTTGAACCCACCACCTCCGGTATATGGGGCCAGTGTCCTACTCCTTTGGGCCACAGGCACCACCACCACCCTTCCCCCCCTACCCCCGCAATGCTTACTTCTTGTTTGACCTTGGCAAAGTCACCTACCCTCATTTCTTTGTTTCCTTATCTATCAGATGGAGTGAATAATAGCTCCTACCTCAATACATTATGAGGATTCAATGAAAAGTTTGTGTAAAGTGCTTAGGACCTAACAAATGGCACGCAGCACTGTTGCCACTATTATCACTTCTATTAATAGCAATAGCTCAATCATCCCTAACCTTCAGGGAATGTAGATGCTGGTCACTTAGGCTCTCACCTCAACTCTATAATACCCTCCTAGACAGGGGCTGGGATTACTTTGTCCAAGAAGAGATAATCACAACTCTTTTTACAGAGTTGCTGTGAGAATTAATTAGAAACACCCACTAAATCCCTTGGGTAACTAGGACATATAGATCCATTCACTTGAAAGTCTTTCTTTTAGAGTCAGAGACAGTTTCTTTGATGTAGTGGGAGTGCCCTGACTTTAGATCTTAAGAGATGTCTAATTTTTCTACTGGCTCTCTCTACTGCTTAACCTCACTCTCAATTATATGATGTCTTATAACATTTGCGGAAAGATAATATTTAAAGCCTATGTCCCTGAGATTCAGAGCTCAAATTGCTTTGTATTCTTGATTCTTCCTTAATTTTCTTAGCTCTGAAAGAAATGCAGGCATTTCTGCCTATGTGGTTTATGAATCTTGCCATGGTTCAATTGGAGTAATGATTTTTGTAATACATCTGAACTACATGCATGTGCCATACTCCAGTGAAGGACTCTTTCCTTAAATATTTACTGGAAATGTCAGGGTCTTTTTAAAAGCAGTTGTTAAGGTAAGAATATTTATTAAGCTCTTCCAGAAAAATATATTGTGTAAATCATAACATCACTCAAAGTACTCAATCTCTTTTAGTTTGGGCTATTTGTGGGAGAGGCCAAGCTGAACTGCTGATGAATCTAAACTGAAGAATATGTGAAAAGGAGTGTGGGGTGGTTTGTGATGAACAAGACTCATGCTGGGCCTGCTTTAATGAAAGATAACATTCATTTGCTATTGTAATCACTGTAATAATGGGATGGAATTAAAGTATTTAAAAGCACAGTTTGGGGTGGTGCCTGTGGCTCAGAGGGGTAGGGCGCCAGCCCCATATGCCAGAGTTGGTGGGTTCAAGCCCAGCCCCAGCCAAACACTGCAAAATAAATAAATAAATAAATAAAAGCATAGTTTGGTCTATTAAGTATTTTGAATATTCCTCCAGAATTTCTGTTTATACTGTCAATTTGCTTAGGGTGGTCTTTTTTCACTGATAATATAGGTCAACTTTAGCCTAGCCTTGGTTCAAATGATCACAAAACTCGAGTTTATGAAATCTACATTAATCAGTATTTATTATAATAATGAATCTAGAAAGATGAAAACTTGAGCAGGTTATAGGTTATGCTGCCTCTTATATTATTTATTTGCTCTGTTTTTTCCTATTATAAATTCATCTTTATTGCCACTCTACATGTGATGTTGGGATTAGAATAGTCTCCTGGGAACGCCAGAACTAAATGTGTATTTTTAAATAGAGACCCGCTTATTGGTGCCAGTTAATCTTCAATGACTGTAACGTCAGTAAAGTAAGTGGATAATACAGAAATGTTAAATTTTATTGCTAATCTTAAATCCTGCTTTAGGGAGAAGAAAAATCTTAATACTATGGCTAAAGAGTCAAGTCACACTAGATTAGCATTGGTATACATTAATAATGAAAATAGCTGAGCCTGATTAGTGTCACTTAAAGTTTTGTGAATCAGAGATATGGCCCTACAAATTAAGCAGCTTGAACACTGGATAAAGAGTCTAGGGGCATAATTCTTATTTAAAAACTTAAAACCTTCATGTCTCTTCTAAAGGAAAATTTATCATTGGTGTAGAATTACATACCATTCACTCTACTGAGTGAAAAGGATGGAAATTTCCAAACCATAAAAAGTGTAATAAAGGAGTCACTAAAATTGATTTTTATTTAAGTAGATTATTAGTGTTTTCTTCCTTAACTGGAAAGAGTGTTCTGTGCTTCTCCAACCTATTTTTAGCCATGTTACTATTTCTACATGCTTGATAAGACGTTGACCCATTTGGGGATCTTTAAACGCCCTTTATTATCTTCATCCTCAGTTCCAAAACCCTTTTCAGTTTAGCAAGAGAAGAGGAAACATATAGAAGAAGTAAATGTTCAAAAATTTCCATTTGTACAGATAGACCAAATTTTAAGGCAGGTGGAGTGAGTCTCCATTGTTCTGTGTATGCTTCTACCCAACCTTGCCCAACTATAATACACCCGTAGGCCCCTGGAGCCCAGAATCTTCTAATCCAATGCCCCAAAGAGTCCTGTACCCCCTTTCCCCACCTCTTTTTTTTTCCCTCCTCTACTCTGCCTCCACAAAAGTTCCTTGTTCTAAGTCCGTTTTATCAGACCCTTGCTATCTTTGAAGAGTGGTAGTAAGAGTAGTAATGGCTGTGGGAGGAATTAGATTATTACAATGAAAACAATAGCCAGCTTTGAGTATAATGACTGTTTTATTATGCTCCAGGCACTCTATAAGCATTTTACATCCAGTACTTCATTTAATCCTCACTTTTACAGTTGACAAAATTGAGGCTTAGAAAGATTAAATATCTTGTCTAAGATCCCATAGTGAATAAGGGACTCATCCTTTTTTAATTCCAAAGGCCCAAGCTCTTAACCGCTACAACCCCTTACTGCCTTCTTAGTTGTAGGAAAAGCAGTAAGAGTTAGTAGCCCAGAAAGTATTTTGAAAAACCTCAGAATGATTGCTATCTTCTAACCATTTGTCGTTCATTATCACACTTGCTGTGTTTTCTTATTAGAAAGTATGGGGAGAAAAGAAGGTAAGGTTAGGGGAAGGAAAGAAAGGGATGGGTGAAGAAGAGGAAGAGCAATTGACTCTCAGACCCCAGTGGACTATTTGCCTTAGTCAAGCACCCAAGAAGATAACCTCTAGGCTCCTCATTCTCCTCAGTGAGATGTAGGCCACCCAAAGCTGACGTGATGCTGTGAAACCAACAAACACATTCCCAATCTCTCTTTTCCATTCATGGGCAAATTTCTAGTCCAATCACTTGTGGCAAGCAGAACAGATTGTTTCACTCCACACAATTAATACATAGTAGCAACTTGTATGAGCAAGAACTGCTTCTGCACACTTTTCCTTCAAAGTCTGTAGATACATGCATGGCAGTCCTCTGAGGTTACCTCAACTTCTGTAGCCTATCATGTAGTAATCAGTATGATTCTCTTAGGGGTCATTCAAGGGGTAGACAACACAAAAATTCCAAACATCTTTCAGAAGAGAAGAAGAGTGGCCTTGTCTCAGGTACGAGAGTTCTTTTTTTTTTTTGGCCAGGGCCGGGTTTGAACCCACCACCTCCAGCATATGGGACCGGCGCCCTACTCCTTGAGCCACAGGCACTGCCCAAGAGAGTTCTCATTCCACAACTATGCTGTGAAGTATTTTCAGTGACTCCTTTGCTTCCTTCTGATTTCTAAAACCAATGCTTGCTTCCAGGAACACTCTGGGTCTTAATGGTTTCAACTCCCATTCTTTCTTTTTTTTTTAATTAAATGTATTATCTTGGTTTTAATTTGCTTCTTAAAAAGTTTTCATGAGTTTTGGTTCTTTTTCTTTTTTGTAAATTTCAGATTAATATGAGGGTATAAATGTTTAGGTCAGATTGTTTTCATTTCTAAGGTAAAGTTTGAGTTATAATTGAGCACTTCACCTTGGGAGTATGCTCTATACCCTTACATTGTGCACATTAGATAGGAATTTACTAATGTCTCATCCTCCTCCCCTTTCCAAATCTATGGCACATCCACTCCAATAGGTATTCAATTCTGATTGCTGTATACCGTTCAAGTCTGCCCACTCTTCCATGTTTTCCACTCAACACGTAGCTTCTCTCTTCAAGTGAATACTCTGGAAAGGTTTCTTCCCATCCTGGACCTCCTTTGGGTGGGGTGGGGAGTGGGCTAGCTGATCCTAGTTGGTCACAGTCACTTGCCTAAAGTGTCAGATTTCCACCACTGTGGATCACATGCTGTATCTGGGTCACTACCTCCTCTCTGTGCTTCCTGAGTTACAACTCTGGGTAAGGTCCCAACACAAGGTATGGCTGGGTTCTCTCCTTTTCCCCAGTTGCTTTAGGAGAGTTCAGCAGACCAGTCCGTGTGGTCCACCATCTTTTTCCACCCCTCTCATAATGAGCATTTTTTCATGTGTTCATGGGCCATTTGTTTGTCTTTTTTTTTTTTTTTTGTAGAGACAGAGTTTCACTTTATCGCCCTTGGTAGAGTGCCATGGTTGTCACACAACTCACAGCAACCTCCAACTCCTGGGCTTAGGCGATTCTCTTGCCTCAGCCTCCCGAGTAGCTGGGACTACAGGTGCCTGCCACAACACCCGGCTATTTTTTTGGTGCAGTTTGGCAGGGTGGTGGGTTTGAACCCGCCACCTTTGAGATATGAGGCTGGCGCCCTACCCACTGAGCCACAGGCACAGCCCCATTTGTTTGTCTTCTTCAGAGAAGTTTCTGTTCAAGTCTCTTGCCCATTTATGAATGAGATTGTTTGCTCTGTTCTTGTTGATTAATTTGAACTCTCTGTAGATTCTAGTTATTGACCCTTTGTCAGATTCATAGCATGCAAATATCTTCTCACATTCTGAAAGTTTTCTGTTTGCTCTACTGGTTGTCCCCTTACATATGCAGATGGTTAGTAGCATGATAATGTCCCAGTTATTTATATTTTGTATTGCTGCAGTTGTCAAGGGGTCTTCTTCATAAAATCTTTTCCCAGGCCAATTTTGTGAAGAGTTTTTTCCCCACATTTTCTGGAGGAGATCAAATTCTGTCTCATTTTGGATGACATGATTTTATACCTAGAAATCCTCAGGGACTTAACCAAAAGGTAAGGCTCTTAGATGTAATCAAGAAATACAGTAAGTCTCCAGATGCAACATCAATGTGCACAAATCAATAGCTTTTATATTTGTCAATAGTAGTCAAGCTGAGAGTCAAATCAAAGACACAAACCTTTCACAGTAGCTTCAAAGAAAATGAAGTATCTGGGAATTTATCTACCAAAGGATTTGAAGAAGTATGAAACCCTGATGAAGGAAACAGCAGGCAATGTTAACAAATGGAAGAACGTATCATACTCGTGGCTGGGACGAATTGTCATTGTTCTAATGTCCATGCTACCCAACATATTCTTCATAATGTGGTCCCCATCCAAGCACCAATGTCATACTTTGAAGATCCTGAAACAAAAGTCCTTCTTTTTATGTGGAATAAGAATAAACCCCAAATAACCAATGCAATTTTAAAAATAAAAAACAAATCTGGAGGCATCATGTTACTAAAATTTAGGTTATACTATAGGTCTGCCGTGATCAAAACCAGCATGGTACTGGCAAAAAATGGAGAAATAGATCTATGGACTAGAAGAATAGAGAAACTAGAAATGAACCCAATAACATATCGCCATCTAATATTTGATAAGACGTACAAAACCTCACGGTGGGGGGAACAATCCCTATTTAATAAATAGTGCTGTGTGAACTGATTAGGTATATGTAGAGGACTGAAATTGGACCCGCACCTCTCTCCACTAATAAAAATTGCATCTCACTGGATAAAAGATTTAAATTTAAAACATGAAAAATTAAAAATCAGCTCATATTCTTAACTAGGCTTGCCTGATTCTTGATTCCGAGTATAAAAACTCCTTTGTTTTCTTTAATACAAACTGTCAGGGCTCAGGATCCATCTCGGCCTAGATACTTAGGGAAATTATTCAGCTCTGCTTTGGCAGTGGTTGCCTTTGCTGGTTCAAGTTATGTTTTGTTCCTCAACTGTGTTTGTGTGTGACGTATATAAATTTGCTACTCTTGGGGCCTTGTGTAGTGGCTCATACCTGTAATCCTAGCACTAAGGAGGCTGAGGCAGGTAGATTGCTTGAACTCATGAGTTTGAGGCCAGCCTGTGCAAGAGCGAGACCCCTGCCTCTACCAAAAAAAAAAAAAAAAAAAATTCTAGCCAAGCATGGTGTCCAACACCTGCAGTTCCAGCCAATTGGGAGGCTTAGGCAAGAAGATCACTTAAGCCCTAGAGTTTGAGGTTGATGTGAGCTATGACACCAGGGCAACCACGTGAGATTCTGTCTCAAAAAAATAAATAAGGCTGCAGCTGTGGCTCAGCAGGTAGGGTGCTGGCCACATACACAGAGGCTGGTGCGTTTGAACCCGGCCTGGGCCAGCTAAAGCAACAATGACAATCACAACAACAACAAAAATAGCCAGGCATTGTGGCAGGTGGCTGTAGTCTCAGCTACCTGGTAGGCTGAGGCAAGACAATTGCTTAAACCCTGGAGTTTGAGGCTGCTGTGTGCTGTGACATCACATCACTATACTCAGGGCGACCACTTGAGACTCTGTCTCTAAAAATAAATAAATAAATAAACTACTCTTGGAAATGTAAGTGAGTTTAAGCTAACAACTTTGGTAAAAGTGAAGGCCATACCTAATCTTAACGTAAACATTTTTCATCTGTTTCTGATCCACATACCAGGCTTTCTGATTCAACTATAGGAAGTCTTTATCAGAGATGGCCTAAAGCTTGTTGCAAAGACAGCTTTGTCTCAAAGGTATACTTGGTAGTAATTTATCCGTGAGTGGCCTTTGATGCTAACAATTTCTGGTTCATCTGCCTTCTTATACTCTTCTATTACTAATTCACTAGAAATAGCCCTGACAAAGTCCACATGTATGGAAATTGACTTTAGAACAAGAAGAGCCAAGTCATTGGATACTAAATGTTAGGGGACTCAACCTTTTTAAATTTCCCAGGAGTGTTCTAGGTTTTACCCTGAAAATCTTATGTTCAGAGAAAGCTACAAGACAAATCAATAGGATTAGTCATGCTACTAAATGTATACTAAAGCTATATGGTATATTAGAAGGAATATTGGTCTTCGAATGTCTAGTTTTAAGTCTTGCCACTGTCACTTATTATGTTAACTATATTCTTTTATAATGTTCATGGTAGTTATCAACATTTTAATTTTGCATTTTCACATTTATTTGTTTAATATTTGCCTTTCCCATGAGAAAGTGGGACCCACGAGTTCTCAAGTCATGTCATCTTTCCCATTACATCGCCATCCTCCTATATTTTGTAAACCATACACAAAAGATTATTAAAGATGGTAATCACAATATATGCTTGATAATAATGCCTGTCTTTTATTGAGGAATCTGAGTTCTGGAACCTTTTAATGTTTTATTTCTTTTCATCTTTATTATCCTTCAAATTAGGTAGGTATGGATTATCTCCATTTTAGAAATGCAGAAACTGAGCTTGTAAAGAGTCAGGGCCAGTTACAAAATTAGTGGGCACAGTCCCCAAGATTGCACTCACTTCTTACACCAATGGCAAGTTTGATTAGCTCTCCAAACCACTCTCATGTTAGATAATTCATGATAACAACTTTTGGAATTTACTGAAAACTATTATAGTCATCATGATGGCTTATTATAAGGAATATATGAATACAAATTAAAATCATCCAAGGAAAGAAGCACATAGGGAAGAATCCAGAAGTATCAATTTTGGGGCTTCCATTACCATCTCTCTGTAGATTTAAGACACGTCATTTTCCTGGCATTGATATGTGACAGTACTCATGGAGCATGAACAAACAGGAAAGCTTGTTTGAGCCTTGTTGTTTAGAGTTTTTATTGAGATTCCATTACACAGGTGAGTAATCACTTCCCCACACAGTGGGTCTCAGTTTCCAAGCTGACTGATACAATGTGATCCAAAGCTCCTACCTTAAATTACATTGTTGAGTTCTCTGTCTAGCTTAAGGACCCCAGGCAAACAAAGACTACCTCCCAGTAGCTGAAGGCAAGATCCAGAACTCTTTTTTAAATTCTTCATTATAGAAAGGTGCAGAGAAGTCAATAAACTTGCTAAAGTTGCATAGCTAGTATTATAAACCCTAAGCAGCCTCCCTCTAGTGCCCATGCTTTTATTTTCCATTGTGTGCCTGATAAAAAATGTAATGTTTATGTGCTAAAAAATGCTGTGTGCTGTCATTTATATAAAGAAGGGCCTGACTTGAAGCAAAGAATAAGGAGGGGGGTAGTAATTTTACTTCTTCCTCCATCCCCCTTTTCCCTCCTATAGCTCTCAGACTTGAACATTTCTTTATTCTTTAAACCTTAACCTTGCCCCACACTGGAAAAAATGCAAAATGGATAGAAGGTGAATAGAAAGTTTATCTAGGGTATTCCCAACTTTCTCTCTTGTGTAGTAGAGTTTATAATTCTCTTACATGTACACACAGATTCACATACAGAAAATCATGTACTTCAACTCACAAAAGGGTTTATTCTCTGCGGTATAATCTAAGAAACTCCATTTTCAGTGTTAAATAAAAATTGACAATTTCTCCTATGGCTGTTTGCTTTTAAATATGAGCTTCTTGAACATGTAGTACCCATGATGACAAATTAATATCATTTGATGCAATTTCTAACAGGGATTTGTGGGCTATATAATCCTCCCCAGTCTCCTCAAAGCATGTTATAGCCAGCCAACCCTTATAACTGTGTGGCAGTAGAGCTGGAGAAGAAGGAAACAAGGAAGGAAGGCATCAGGGACACTCTGAAATCCTGAAATAATCTCTCCCTGCTTAGAAGTGGGAAAACGTAATTCAAAGGTCCATATCACATGGAATATTATCCAAGTCTTAAATAAATCAGAGCAAGCGTGGGGACGATTTTTATAAACAGAAGTCAAGGAGTTTGATATAGTCAGGTTTTTTTTTTTTTTTTCCTTTTTGAAACAGAATCTCACTTGGTCACCCTCTGTAGAGTGCTGTAGTGTCTTCACTCACAGTAACCTCAAACTCTTGGGTTCAGTTGATCCTCTTGCCTCAGTCTCCCAATTATCTGGGACTATAGGTACCCGCCAAAATGTTCGGCCAGTTTTCAGAGATGAGGTCTCCCTCTGATTCAGGCTGATCTTGAACCTGTGAGCTCAGGCAATCTACCCACCTGGGCCTCCCAAGTGCTTGGATTATAGGCGTGAGCCACTGCGCCCAGCTGTAGTCAGATTTTTCTGTTGTTGTCATCTTTCTGATGGTGGTAGAAGAAGAGTACAACACTAATCCACACTATAAGAGTATAAAATTAATTTGTTGGATTAATGTACCAATCTACTACAGAAGCTAGCAATAGAAATGACCCTGGCTTTGGAGTCAGGTACATCAGAGTTTAAATCCCAAATCCCTCATTAGCTGTAAGGCCACAGAAAAATTATTTACCTTCTCCAACCCTCAATTTCTTCACTAGTATAACTGGTGTTACTAATAAAACAAATTTTACGTGATACTTACAGAGATTAACAGAATGCATATAAAATGTTTAGCACAGTGTCCAGCAGAAGGTGAGCTCTTTTTGAGACAGAGTCTCACTGTGTCGCCCTCAGTAAAGTGCTGTGACATCACAGCTCACAGCAACCTCAAACTCATATCCCGAAGCAATTCTCTTGCCTCAGCCTCCCTAGTAAGCTGGGACTATAGGCGCCTACCACAAAGCCCGGCTATTTTTGTTGTTGTTGTTGTTGTTGTTGTTGCAGTTGTCATTGTTGTTTAGCAGGCCCAGACCGGGTTCAACCCTGCCAGCCCTGGTGTATGTGGCCGGCACCCTAACCACTGACCTACGGATGCCGAGCCCATCTTTTGTAATATTGAGCGTGATAGCGTTTTCCAAACTGTGCATTACCCTGTCTTTGGGGTCAGTGTTGTTTACAATCTTTTATATGTCATACATAAAAGTCTGACAACTAGAGCATATGCTGAGCCCTCTTTGATATGGTAAAAAAGTGAGTGAAGCTCTGTTATCCTGCTTAGTGGAATGGAAATATCTTTATGGTGTTATGTATCCAGTTTTCAGTCCAGGCAATTCCACTTCCGAGTTTTTGTGTGACATAGGAATTATTAGCCTTTCTGCGACTCAGTTTTCTTATCTGTAAAGTAGAGGTAATAGCACATCCTTGCAAGTTATGTGAAGGACCTATCAAAATGTGTTACCTTGGTATGCTCCTCAGTGTTTCGAGAGACTGAAGAATGAACATTTTTTAAAGATGTACTTCTTTTTCTTTTTTGAGACAGTGTGTCACTTTGTCACCCTCGATAGAGTGCATGACGTCATAGCTCATACAACCTCAAACTCTTGGCCTCAAGTGATCCTTTTGCCTCCGCCTCTCAAGTAGTTGGGACTATAGGTGCCCACCAGAAAGCCCAGCTAATTTTTAGAGATGAGGTCTTGCTCTTGCTTAGGCTGGTCTCGAACTCCTGAGCTCAAGCAATCCATCCGCCTCGGCCTCCCAGAGTGCTAGGATTACAGGTGTGAGCCATTGCACCCAGACTAAGAATGAACGTCTCATAGACAGTAACTACTGGTAACATAATTGCATGTGTATGTCATACACATATGTATAAAAATATATACATACATTAAAAAAATTTCTTTCCCCCATGGAGTGGTCTTAGCAGAATCCTAGTCGAAATTAGTTGATCATAAATATTTCTTTTTTATTTATTTATTTATTTTTTTATTGTTGGGGATTCATTGAGGGTACAATAAGCCAGTTACACTGATTGCAATTGTTAGGTAAAGTCCCTCTTGCAATCATGTCTTGCCCCCATAAAGTGTGACACACACTAAGGCCCCACCCTCCTCCCTCCATCCCTCTTTCTGCTTCCCCCCCCCATAAACTTAATTGTCATTAATTGTCCTCATATCAAGATTGAGTACATAGGATTCATGCTTCTCCATTCTTGTGATGCTTTACTAAGAATAATGTCTTCCACTTCCATCCAGGTTAATACGAAGGATGTAAAGTCTCCATTTTTTTTAATAGCTGAATAGTATTCCATGGTATACATATACCACAGCTTGTTAATCCATTCCTGGGTTGGTGGGCATTTAGGCTGTTTCCACATTTTGGCAATGGTAAATTGAGCTGCCATAAACAGTCTAGTACAAGTGTCCTTATGATAAAAGGATTTTTTTCCTTCTGGGTAGATGCCCAGTAATGGGATTGCAGGATCGAATGGGAGGTCTAGGTTGAGTGCTTTGAGGTTTCTCCATACTTCCTTCCAGAAAGGTTGTACTAGTTTGCAGTCCCACCAGCAGTGTAAAAGTGTTCCCTTCTCTCCACATCCACGCCAGCATCTGCAGTTTTGAGATTTTGAGATGTGGGCCATTCTCACTGGGGTTAGATGATATCTCAGGGTTGTTTTGATTTGCATTTCTCTAATATATAGAGATGATGAACATTTTTTCATATGTTTGTTAGCCATTCGTCTGTCATCTTTAGAGAAAGTTCTATTCATGTCTCTTGCCCATTGATATAAGGGATTGTTGACTTTTTTCATGTGGATTAATTTGAGTTCTCTATAGATCCTGGTTATCAAGCTTTTGTCTGATTGAAAATATGCAAATATCCTTTCCCATTGTGTAGGTTGTCTCTTTGCTTTGGTTATTGTGTCCTTAGCTGTACAGAAGCTTTTCAGTTTAATGAAGTCCCATTTGTTTATTTTTGATGTTGTTGCAATTGCCATGGCAGTCTTCTTCATGAAGTCTTCCCCCAGGCCAATATCTTCCAGTGTTTTTCCTATGCTTTCTTTGAGGATTTTTATTGTTTCATGCCTTAAATTTAAGTCCTTTATCCATCTTGAATCAATTTTTGTGAGTGGGGAAAGGTGTGGGTCCAGTTTCAGTCTTTTACATGTAGACATCCAGTTCTCCCAACACCATTTATTGAATAGGGAGTCTTTCCCCCAAGGTAAGTTCTTGTTTGGTTTATCAAAGATTAGGTGGTTGTAAGATGTTAGTTTCATTTCTTGGTGTTCAATTCGATTCCAAGTGTCTATGTCTCTGTTTTTGTGCCAGTACCATGCTGTCTTGAGCACTATGGCTTTGTAGTACAGACTAAAATCTGGTATGCTGACGCCCCCAGCTTTATTTTTGTTACTAAGAACTGCCTTAGCTATACGGGGTTTTTTCCGGTTCCATACAAAACGCAGAATCATTTTTTCCAAATCTTGAAAGTACGATGTAGATACTTTGATAGGAATGGCATTGAATAGGTAGATAGCTTTGGGAAGTATAGACATTTTAACAATGTTGATTCTTCCCATCCATGAGCATGGTATGTTCTTCCATTTGTTAATATCCTCTGCTATTTCCTTTCTGAGGATTTCATAGTTTTCTTTATAGAGGTCCTTCACCTCCTTCGTTAGGTATATTCCTAGGTATTTCATTTTCTTTGAAACTATGGTGAAGGGAGTTGTGTCCTTAATTAGCTTCTCATCTTGACTGTTATTGGTGTATACAAAAGCTACTGACTTGTGGACATTGATTTTATATCCTGAAACATTACTGTATTTTTTGATGACTTCTAGGAGTCTTGTGGTTGAGTCTTTGGGGTTCTCTAAGTATAAGATCATGTCGTCAGCAAAGAGGGAGAGTTTGACCTCCTCTGCTCCCATTTGGATTCCCTTTATTTCCTTGTCTTGCCTAATTGTATTGGCTAGAACTTCCAGCACTACGTTGAATAGTAAAGGTGACAGAGGACAACCTTGTCTGGTTCCAGTTCTAAGAGGAAAAGCTTTGAGTTTTACTCCATTCCGTAAAATATTGGCTGTGGGTTTGTCATAGATAGCTTCAATCAGTTTTAGAAATGTGCCACCTATGCCTATACTCTTCAGAGTTCTAATTAGAAAAGGATGCTGGATTTTATCAAATGCTTTTTCTGCATCTATTGAGAGGATCATGTGATCTTTATTTTTGCCTCTGTTAATATGGTGGATAACGTTTATAGACTTGCGTATGTTAAACCAGCCTTGCATCCCTGGGATGAAGCCTACTTGATCATGATGAATGACTTTTTTGATGATAAGCTGTAATCTATTGGCTAGGATTTTGTTGAGAATTTTTGCGTCTATGTTCATGAGTGAGATTGGTCTGAAATTCTCCTTTTTGTTTGGGTCTTTTCCTGGTTTTGGTATCAGGGTGATGTTTGCTTCATAGAATGTGTTGGGGAAGATTCCTTCTTCCTCAGTTTTTTGGAATAATTTCTGCAGTACAGGAATAAGCTCTTCCTTGAAGGTTTGATAGAATTCTGGAGTGAAGCCATCTGGACCAGGGCATTTTTTAGTTGGAAGCTTTTTTATTGTTTCTTTGATCTCAGTGCTTGAAATTGGTCTGTTCAGGAGGTCTATTTCTTCCTGGCTAAGTCTAGGGAGAGGGTGTGATTCCAAATATTGATCCATTTCCTTCACATTGTCAAATTTCTGGGCATAGAGTTTCTGGTAGTATTCAGAGATGATCTCTTGTATCTCTGTGGGATCAGTTGTTATTTCCCCTTTATCGTTTCGGATTGAGGTTATTAGAGATTTTACTTTTCTATTTCTAGTTAGTCTGGCTAATGGTTTATCTATTTTATTTATTTTTTCAAAAAACCAACTCCTTGTTTCATTAATTTTCTGAATGATTCTTTTGTTTTCAATTTCATTGATCTCTGATTTGATTTTGGATATTTCTTTTCTTCTACTGAGTTTAGGCTTAGATTGTTCTTCTTTTTCCAATTCCATAAGATCTCTTGTGAGATTGTTGATGGGCTCTCTTTCTGTTTTTCGAATGTAGGCATCTAAAGCGATGAATTTTCCTCTCAAAACTGCTTTTGCAGTATCCCACATGTTTTGGTAGCTTGTGTCTTCATTGTTGTTATGCTCAAGGAAGTTAATGATTTCCTGTTTTATTTCTTCCTTCACCCATCTGTTATTCAACAGAAGATTGTTTAATTTCCATGCCTTTGGGTGGGCTTGAGCATTTTTGTTAGAGTTGAGTTCCACCTTTAGTGCCTTATGGTCTGAAAAGATACAAGGTAAAATTTCAATTCTTCTGATTCTGTTGATATTTGTTTTGTGTCCCAGGATATGATCAATTTTGGAGAATGTTCCATGGGGTGGTGAGAAGAATGTATATTCTTTATCTTTGGGGTGGAGTGTTCTATATGCATCTATCAAGCATAGTTGTTCTAGGGTCTCATTTAAATCTCTTACATCTTTGTTTAATTTCTGTTTAGAGGATCTGTCAAGCTCTGTAAGAGGTGTGTTAAAGTCCCCTGTTATGATGGTATTATCAGATATCATATTGCTCAGACTGAGTAAGGTCTGCTTCAAGAATCTGGGAGCATTTAAATTGGGTGCATAAATATTTAGAATGGAAATGTCTTCTTGTTGTAGTTTTCCCTTGACCAATATAAAGTGACCATCTTTGTCTTTTTTGACTTTAGTTGCTTTAAATCCACATGTATCTGAAAATAAGATTGCAACTCCTCTTTTCTTCTGAATTCCGTTTGCCTGAAAAATTGTCTTCCAACCCTTGACTTGGAGCTTTAATTTGTCTTTTGAGGCCAGGTGTGTTTCTTGCAGACAGCAAATGGATGGCTTGTGTTTTTTAATCCAGTCAGCCAATCTATGTCTCTTCAGTGGGGAATTCAGGCCATTAACATTTATTGAGATAATTGATAAGTGTGGTAGTATTCTATTCGTCTTATTTGGTGAGAGTCCATTGCTTAATTTTATCTTTTGCATCAGTGTGGAGGTTTGGTTTTGTCCTTTGATTTCTGAGTTCTTACTTTGCTGCTGATCCATTGTGGTGGTCAGTGTGCAGAACAGGTTGAAGTAATTCCTGTAGAGCTGGTCTTGTTGTGGCGAATTTCCTCAATGTTTGTATATCCGTAAATGATTTGATTTCTCTGTCAATTCTGAAGCTTATCTTAGCAGGGTACAGAATTCTGGGCTGAAAATTGTTCTGTTTAAGTAGATTAAAGGTAGATGACCATTGTCTTCTTGCTTGGAAAGTTTCATTAGAGAAGTCTGCGGTCACTCTGATGGATTTGCCCCTGTAGGTCAACTGGCGCTTACTCCTGGCAGCTTGCAGAATCTTTTCTTTTGTCTTGACTTTGGACAGGTTCATCACAATGTGTCTTGGAGAAGCTCGGTTAGAGTTGAGGCGACCCGGGGTCCGATAGCCCTCTGAAAGCAGTGTGTCAGACTCTTTGGTGATGTTTGGGAAATTTTCTTTTATAATATTCTCTAGTATGGCTTCCATTCCTCTGGGGCATTCTTCTTCCCCTTCTGGAATTCCTATAACTCGTATGTTGGAACGCTTCATAAAGTCCCATAATTCTGACAGTGAACGTTCTGCTTTCTCTCTCTTCTTTTCTGCCTCTTTTACTGTCTGAGTTATCTCAGGAACTTTGTCTTCTACCTCTGAAATTCTTTCTTCTGCATGGTCTAACCTGTTGCTGATACTTTCCATTGTATCTTTAAGTTCCCTAATTGACTGTTTCAGTTCCTTCAGGTCTGCTATATCCTTTTTATATTCTTCATATCGTTCATCTCTTATTGGATTCTGTTTTTGGATTTCCTTTTGGTTATTTTCCACTTTATTAGCAATTTCCTTCATTGTTTCCATCATTTCTTTCATTGTTTTCAACATGTGTATTCTAAATTCCCTTTCTGTCATTCCTAACATTTCTATACTGGTGGAATCATCTGCAGTAGCTACCTCATGGTCCCTTGGTGGGGTTGTTCTAGACTGGTTCTTCATGTTGCCTGGAGTTTTCTGCTGATTCTTCCTCATGAGTGATTTCTTTTATCTGTTTCCTTGCCCTAATTTTCCTTTCACTTCCTCTTGCTCTTTAAGTTCTTGTGCCTGTGGACTAAGGGTTATAGGACCAGAAGGGTGAGAAGGTTGAAGAGCAAAAAAAGGGGATGAAAGAAAGGAGCACCGAGTGATAAGAAAAAAAGAAAGATAGAGAAAGGAGAGGGGGTGGGTATAAGGAATATTGACAAAAAGAAGAGAGGCACAGAAAGAGGGAGACAGGGCAATATAGGTGTACAGTAGGGTACTTTGACACAACCTTAAAAAACCCCACCTTCTGGGGGTGCCCAGTTGCGTGGTTCCCTTGAGGTCAGCAGCTCTTTGCTAACCTGATCAGACACAGTGCCCCACCTCCACCAAGTAGAGAGGAAAGACAAAAATGCTTTAAATCAAACCAAAAGAAGCAAACAGAAAACTTTACGGGGATAAAATTGGGTGAAAAACCAAATTATATCGGTAGAAACACTAGCAAAAATGAAGTTGAAGTTATTAAAAAAGGCAGCAATGGGAAATTATAATTAAACTAGGAAAATTGAGAAAGAAAAAGGGATCTGTGTGGAAAAGATTGAAATTAAAAAAACAAAAGAACATCAGCAACGTCAAAATAAACAAACAAAAAAAACAACCAAACCAAAAACAAAAAGAAGAAAAAAATACACAACCAAAAACAAAGCAGTTTGTATATGTTATTGAATATTGTCTGGGCAACACGTGGTCTTCTGGGGTATGAGATGTTAGTCACAGTTCTGATACGACTGGAGGCTGCTGATTTCTCAAACCCCAGCAGGTAGACACCCTAAATCTCTCTTCAGCCTACTTAAAAGGCACTTTGAACTTGTAAACTTGCTGAGCAGAAGCTTTCCCAGCTTTCTCGCTGGAATCGCTGCTGAAGTGGCTATGCACTTACTCAGTGTGCCAAAACCGATCTCACTCTGCCCCTGAGGGTTAGGGCTGCAAGGCGGCTCAGACCCCACCCTTAGGCTACTTGGTTGCTGGGTTACCAGCTCCCACCCGTTTCTAGCTCTGCGACCCTGAGGGCAGAGCTTGCTGGGGCAGATCACTGACAATGGATCCGTGTGACCCACCGCCAAACACTATCAGCTCCGTCTGGCTCAGCGGCTCAGACTGGGGCCCTAGACAACGGCCAAAGTTCTCCGCACTCCCGCTCAGGCCTTCCCCAAGGCAGTTCAACTCAGTGCCAAGTCCAAGGACATCAAAACAGTTCACAGGTAAGGCCTTTCTGGTTTGCAGTCTCGCTGCTACTGAACTTACAGTTGTGGGCGGGTTTAGACGGATTGAACACACGCGACCACTTGCCGGCTTTCCACTGTTTTAGTCCTCCTCTTGGGGTCCAGAAGTCTCTCGCTGACTCCCTGTATTTTCATAGGAGTGATGATAGGCAGTTCCCACCAGCCAGAGATGCCTGGAGTCCTATCTCCCCAGACTCACGGTGCCCAGATGCAAGGAAGCTGTTACTCGGCTGCCATCTTGCTCCGCCTCCATATTTCTTTTTTATTTTCAGTGCTATACTATTGATCTGTGTTTTTGTACTTACAACAGTATTACAGTGGTTTGATTACTGTTGCTTTGTATTTAGTTGTGAAATCAGGAGCTGTGATTCTTTTTATTTTTTATTTTTTTCAGATTGTTTTGGTTACTTAGAATCTATTATACAGTTCCATATACATTTTCAAATGAGCCTATTCATTTTTGGGCTGAGCAAGGTGGCTTCTGCTTATAATCCTGTCATTGTTGGAGGTGGAAGAGGATGGACTGCTTGAGCCCGGGAGTTGGAGACCAGCCTGAACAAGAGCTGGTCTGTACTAAAAATAGAAAAAACTAGCTGGGCATCACGGTAGGTGCCTGTAGTCCCAGATGCCTGTGAGACTGAGGCAGTAGTTATCATGTGAGCCCAAGAGTTTGAGGTTTCTGTGAGGAATGACACCATGGCACTCCACTACCCATGGTAACAAAGTGAGACTCTGTTTCAAAAATAAATAAATAAAAATATAGAATTAGTTCATTTCTGCAAGAAAAAATGGAGAAATAGGATTTTGATTGGAATTACATTAAATCTGCAGTTCACTTTAGGGAGTATTATGATCTTGTCAACATTAGGTCTTCCAATCCATGAATACAGTATGCCTTTTATTTTATTTATGTCCTTAATTCATTTTAATAACGTTTTGTGGTATTCAGTATGTAAGTCTTATATCTCCTTCATTAAACTTATTCCTAAATATTGTTTATGCTCTTAATTTGAAATTGTTTACTTAAATTCACATTCAGTTTGTTCATTGATAACATATTTTTGAATACCAATTTTATCTCTTATGAGATATTAATATTTTAGTCATACACTACTTTTTTTTAAATTTCCGATTAATATAAGGGTACAGATGTTTAGGTTACATTGCTTTTGTTTCTGAGGTAAAGTTCAAGTTGTAGTTGAGCCCTTCACCCAGGGTGTGTGCTGTACATTGTGCTCATTAGGTGAGAACTTGTAAATCTTCTTTTCTCCTCCCCTTTTCCATTTCCTCTTTCCTCCACTATCTTCCCAGTCACTTGAAGATACATTTGTTTTTCTTTCAAGTCATATACTACTAAGTATACTTTTAGCTTTGGGTTTTTAAAGATCACCTTTATCAGATTGATAAGTTTTTATTCTTAGTTTGCTGAAAAATTTCTGTTTTGAAAAGATGTTGGATTTTGTCATTCTTTTTCTGCATTTATTGAGAAAATAATGTGTGTTTTTTTTCTCTTTATTATTGCAAAGCTTCAGTAATCATGACTGTGGTTCTGGCATAAGGCTAGGCATAAAATTAAATGGAACAGAATTGAGAGCAGAAATAATCCCTTATATCTATCTAATTATGGTCATTTTATTTTTGGGGGGTCAATTTATTTTTGACATACATAAAAATCCATTCAATGGGTAATAAATAGTCTTTTTAAGAAATGGTGCTGGAAAAACTGGACATCCATGTGTAAAAAAATAAATTTGGATCCCTACCACATAAAATATATAAAATCTTAACTCAGTGGATAAAAGACATAAATATAAGAGCTAAAACTAGAAAAGTCTCATAAGAAAACATAGGTATAAATCTTTGTGACCTTAGACCATATAATGGCATCTTAAATATAAGGCTGAAAGCATAAACAACCAAAGAAAAAAATAGATTCATGGGACTTTATCAATTAACAACTTTTCACATCAGTTACTGTTAAGAAAATGAAAAGGTAATTCACAGATGGGAGAAAACATTTGCAAATCATATTTTTGATAAGAGTTTAGCATCCAGAATATATGAAGAACTCTTATAACAATGAAATGATAACCCAATTTTTAGAAAGACAAGGTGTTTGAATAGACATTTCTTTTTTTTCTTTTTTTTTGCATTTTTTGGCCAAGGCTTGGTTTGAACCTGCCACCTCTGGCATATGGGGCCGGCACCCTATTCCTTTGAGCCATAGGTGCCGCCCAGAATAGACATTTCTTCACAGAAGATATACAAATAGTCAATAAGGATATGAAGAGATGCTCAATATCATTAGTCATTAGGGAAATCAAACCAAAAACCATAATAAGATATCAATTCATATCATTTTAAATGGCTTGTCATTTAAAAAACATCAAAAAAGCATTGGTGAGTAAGTGGAGATACTAGAACCCACATGCATTGCCAATGGAAATGTGAAAAGGTATATAGCTAGTGGGGGAAATCATTTGGCATTTGCTCAAAAAGCTAAACCTAGAGTTATTATATGGATATTATATTTATACCCAAAGGAAATGAAAACATATGTTCACAGAAATACTCACACATGAATGTTCAAAGCAGCATTATTCGTAGAATCTAGAAAGTAGAAACATCTCGGATGTTGATTAACTTATGAATGGATAAAGAAAATGTGTTATATCCACACAATGGATTATTATTATGATGTAAAAATAATAAAGTATTGATACATGCTACAATACGGAAGAACCTTGGAAACATTATGATTAGTAAAAAAATCAAGTCACACATAAAAGGCTACATATTATGTGGATCCTTTTACATGAAATGTCCAGAATAGGTAAATACATAGAGACAAAACAAGGTTAGTGGTTGCCAGGGGGAAAGAGAAGAGGAAGGAAAGGACAGTGAGTACCTAATGGTTATGAGTTTTTTTTGGGAAGGGGAATGAGAATAGTCCTGGCATTAAACAGAGGTGGTAGCTGTACAATCTTGTGAATATACTAAAACCACTGGATTGCATACTTTAAAATGGTGAATATTGTGATTTTTTTCGAATTACATTAAATATATCTAGAAAAAAGTTAACTTTTAATTAAAAGACGTCTTTCGGGGGGGGGGGGAACAAACACCGAATGAGTTAGAACAAAAAATTAAGACCTGCTCTGAGCAAGTCAGAGAAAAAAAAAAAATTCCACCACCTAAAAAATACCTACAAAATTGCCGTAATCCTTACCAGGTTTCTCTATGATACTTTAATCAGCCCAGTCAGTCTTTCATAAGCTGTAGCAGCTGAAGGGTGCCCGAATCCTCTCAGGAAATTGGCTCTTATTCTCGATAATCTGACTGTGTGGACATTTCTTCTTCTACAACAGAAATCTGGGAGGATATCTAAGTTCTAGAAGAGGGTGTAGGGAAAAGACTAAACCAGTTAAATAGCTCTAAAGTCAGCTGAGATGAAAATTTAGGCTCAAGGTTAAGCAACATTGAATTTCATTTGTATTGCATGTCTGTTTACCTCCACTTTATAAAATTCCCCACTTAGGACGACACAAAGCTTATTTATTCAATTCTGCATATCAGTAAAGTTCAAAAGTTTGACATGCATATGCTGTCGATTGCCTAGCAGTAATTAACTGTAATTGAAAAATATCCCATTTTATGGTTCTCTGAACTCTCAGTGATCTTTCCTCCTCCCTCCTTCCTCTCTTCTAACTCTGATTGCTTTCCATAATTTAATCCTTCCCCTGCCACATTCTCAAACTACTTTCATAAAAATATAAGCAATTGAGATAGAGTAACCATTACAAGATTTTAAAATTGGAGGACTCCTACCCAATCTCCCAGTATGGTTTGTATTTGAGATATGTGACTTTGTGCCTGGAGCTGAGGGAAGCAGAGCTGGGAAGTACAACCATCACATAGAAGAAAAGAGTTCTAGTATCTTCATTTAAGAACACAAAGCTCATTTTGGAAAGATGTGTAAAAAAATCCTTTTTAGAAGCCTGGTGTGGTGGTGGTGGCTCATGCCTGTAATCTTAGCTTTCTGGGAGGCTGAGGTGGGTGGATTGCTTGAGCTCAAGCATTTGAGACCAGCCTGAGCAAGAGTGAGACCCCGTCTCTACTAATAATAGAAAAAGGTAGCTGGGCATCATATTGGGCTCCTGTAGCCCCAGCTACTTGGAAGGCTGAGACAGGAGGATAGCTTGAGCCCACGCCTGAGGTTGCTTTGAGCTAGGCTGAAGCCCAGGGTGACAGTGAGACTCTGTCTACAAAACAAACAAACAAAAACAACTTTTTAGATGATATATGGTAGAAGTGGTGTCTATATCTTCATCAATGGCCCTGAGAGGTAAGATATCCTTTCCATGGCTGGGCAATTCTGAATTTTAATGTTATCTCCTTCCTTATTGTATGATGCTCCCCTATACCTCTTACAGGATTTTTCTTCTTTATTGGCTCTTTCAGTTTCCTTATTTTACCTCCTGCCTTCAATTCTTATTTTCAAATTTTCTCTTTATTTGCTTTTCTATTTTCTTTCCTTGTTATGCTATACATGGTTCCTTTCTATATTATAGCTTATCATTTTCCTATTTCTACTTTCTAGGCAGGATTTTCATAACTAGAGTTGCCTACTTTTCTTGATCAGTCTCTTGCTTTCTGGCTTCACCCATATCCTCTCTGATTACACCCATAATTCTTTTTTTTTTTTTGGAGACAGAGTCTCAAGCTGGGTAGAGTGCTGTGGTGTCATAGCTCACAGCAACCTCCAACTCAAGCTCAAGCCATCTTCTTGTCTCAGTTTTTCTATTTTTAGTAGGGATGAAGTCTCACTTTTTCTTAGGCTGATCTCGAACTCATGAGCTCAAGCAATTCACCCACCTCGACCTCTCAGAGTTCCACCCATAATTCTTATGTGGACTCCCTCACTTGACTCTACTGTTGGTCAATACATACCAGGAAAAATCCCCATGGGGACATTATTGTCTTTGAGATATTTTTGTCTTGCTTCAGGGTCCCAGAAATTTGGTCCCTTAAGCAAGGAAAATATATATTAAAATAGTGACAGAGTGTTTGGGCACAATTTAATGTAACTCCTAGGAAAATCTCTGATCTTGTACTCTTAAATATTTTGATCTGCAGGCCTTCTTCATGCTGTCCACACTTGGTGTGAAAGAAGTGTTTCATAAAGCATCAGACTGAATACAGGAAAATCAATAAGCAATCTGTGTGATAATTAATTAAGGTGCCAGAATGAATTACTGTTTCTTCCCCTTCTGATTTGGGTCAAAGTCGTGTTTGATTTGGAAAGTTGTCTCTTTTCAATTATGGTTGGTTCTGTGTTCTTTTGACATGACTAGAATGAACAACTGGCAGAAAATCATGTTATAGAAGAAAATTATGGGGTAAGTTTAACATGGTGAAGGTGTGGTTTTTATTTCTAAGACACAGCTGATTATCAGGGTAAGGCAGCGTGGGAAAAAGTTCTCACTACATCTGTAGTCAAGGTTGGGACAAAACTAGCTTCGTGCTCTTTGCATTTTTCTCAGTTTTCCTTATACAGTTATTTAGCAGACATTCTGGGAGCAAATACTCTTGTTCAGTCATTGTACAATGCACAAGGTGTGCAGTTACGAATAAGAATATTTTCCTTGACTTCAGAGTACTTAAAGGCTAACAAGATAGACCAACAGTATTCCATAGGTTGTGCATATAATTTGCATTAATTAAAATACGTTTAGTGTTTCAAAGGGGTATACAGTAGTCTCACCTTATCTGTTTGTGCTTTCCACTCTTTCTTACCAATGGTACAGTATAATAAGATATTTTGAGAGACCACATGTACATAACTTTTATTATAATATATTTTATAGTCATTCTATTTTATTTTTATTATTATTACTTATGTTCTATTGAGACAGTCTCTTTGTCACCTTCCGTAGAGTGACGTCACAGCTCACAGCAACCTCAAACTCTTGGGTTAAAGTGATTCTCTTGCCTTAGCCTCCTGAGTAGCTGAGACTACAGGCGCCTGCCACAACGCCCAGCTATTTTTTGGTTGCAGTTGTCATGGTTGTTTAGCAGGCCTGGCCCAGGCCAGGCTCGAACCTGCCAGCCTCAGTGCATGTGGCTGACGCCCTACTCATGGAGTAATGGACGCCAAGCCTTTATTTATTATTTTTGGAGACAGAGTCTTACTTTCTTGTCTTCGGTAGAGTGTTGTAGCATCATAGCTCACAGCAACCTCAAATGCTTGGACTCAAGTGATTCTCTTGCCTCATCCTCCAAAGTAGGTGGGAGTATAGGTATCCCCCACAATTCAGGGTTATTTTAGAGTTGGAATCTCTCACTCTTGCTCAAGCTGGTCTTGAACTCCTGAGCTCAAAAAATCCACCTGCTTTCACTTCCCAGAGTGTTCAGATTACAGGCATGAGTCACCGTGACCCATTTCTATTTTATTTTTAGTTGTTAATCTCTTATAGTATCTCATTTATAAATTCAGCCTTATCATATGTATGTATATATAGGAAAAAACATAGTATGTATACAGTTTGGTACTATCCACAGTTTCAATTATCCACTGGGGCCTTGGAACACATCCTGTTCAGACAAGGAGGGACTAGTGTACCTTCTCTGGCTGGATTATTCCATGAGCCTAACATTACTATTCAAATTAAAGCCAGGAAAAATCCTACAAGCACTCTATGGCTTTCTGTATGTCATAAAGTATAAGAATATAAGTAAATCACGCATGAAGGAATTCCTTCTTAGGGATGTTGTAGATGTCTATGTGACTTGAGTTTCACTGCAGGGGTCCTCAAACGTTTTAAACAGGGGACCAGTTCACTGTCCCTCAGACCATTGGAGGGCCAGACTATAGTTTAAAAAAAAAAAAAAAAAAGCTATGAACAAATTCCTATGCACACTGCACCTATCTTATTTTGAAGTAAAAAACAAAAACAGGAACAAATATAATCACACCGCCTCATGTGCCCCGCGGGTAGTTTGAGGACCCCTGGGGAGTATTAGGCAACATGCCTTCATGGAGGAACAACCCTCATTATCCAGGCCAAGACTCAGCTTCCTTTATTCTTGTTTCACTTGGTGAGAACTACTCTTCCATGAACATTTGTGGAAGATAATTTGTTAATATTAATAATGATCAAGACCAGACTGTTTTAGTACTTGGTGAATTCCAGGGTTGGTAGGGATGTTGACAATCCTAATTCTCTGGTAACCCAATTCACTTTTCTCCTTAATAGAAAAGCCTTCTGGATTACTTGGTTTTAAAAATATTGATTGATAGATTGAAGGGGGTTGGAGAAATTCAGTAAATGAACAGGTTCCTGTTTATTCTGGATGATGTAGGCATTAGCAGCCTGAAGAGAGGGGATGTAGAGCAGATCTCTTCAGGTATAACATTCTGGGAACTTGGACTTCCTGGGGTGCTATCACTCCTAGAACAATAGCTGAATGCCAGTTTTACTTTCCTTAAATGAGCATTTATATAGAACTCGCTGGTGCCAATTTATTCTTAGCTGTGTGGTCCTTCCCATATATATGTCACATAGACAGGTTCATTACTTTTATTTGATGCAAAGGTCTGGTATAAAGGTTCTCACAGTTTTCATAACTCAATTTAATGTAATTATTCTCAAATTAGGGATAATGAGTAACTCCCTCTTTCTCTTCCCAATGGGCACGTGATTAATTGGCTTCATAGGAAAAAATGCCTTCTACCCAGACCAATGGGCTCCCAAAAGATGAGGTTTTAAATCTAGGTAGAATTTACTTGGCCCTTCCTCATTAAACAGGAATAAGTTAAATTTGAAAACCAAGGACTTTCTATGTTAGCAAGGGCAAGAAAAACCTAAAGCAGGCACAGGAGTTTACCTAGTGTCTGTGCCAGAAAGCTTCCAAATGCTAATTGGCTAGCATGCCTTTATGAGAGAGGATACTGCATTTTAACAATTAGCCCCATTTCAGAAAAAATGTAATGTAGCATTTTATTGAGATCTTTTGGGGATAACACTTTGAAAGGGTCATTTTTACTCTATTTGCATTTTAAGCGTTTATCAATATCTACTTGGTTTGGGCTATTATAAATGTTAATGATCTTAAGCATGTTCAGCCATTTATATAACCAGTATGTCATACATATTTAAGCATATTTGTGGCTAAGAATGAATGTGAGGAACTTGGAGATGTTAAAAAAATTGGAGTTTGTAGAAATGGTGTACTCCTTTGTCAGGAACTTGTGGTTGACACACTGATACACTTTTGCAAGTGTACAATAGGGATTTAAAGATATATGTTGTTTCTGTTAAATATTCCTTCTGAATATATATATTTCAGATTGGGGGTAACTCATTTGCAAACAAAGTATGTTTTAGAAAGGTCGGTTTCCAGTGTATGGTGCCCCATGATCGCACTGATGTACACAGCTATGATTTAATATTAATAAAAAAAAGGTCAGTTTCAAAATCAATACTTACACTCAGTCTTTAGAGTCATAACCTGAAATGAAAAAATAAATGACATCATCTACCATATGGAAGGGTAATAAATGTCCGTTGGTGGTGGTGGTGGTGGTGGTGGTAGTAGTGTGTGTGCGTGGCTATTTTAAATTAGAGTATGAAGGAAGTCCTCAATGATAAGTGGGCATCTGAGTAATGAAGTGAGGGTAGGTGGTGGAGCCATCTGATGGGCAGAACCCAGAGTTTTTTTCATGTTTGAATCTCACATACCATTGTATCCCTTACACATAATATGTGTTCAGGAAATTATGCTGAATAGAAAAATTAATCCTGTAAAAGTCCATGGGATGTGGAGTATAGAGAGACACACTACGTAGTGAGCCCCTATAAGGAATTCTTAGTTCCATTTAGTTTTTGAGACTGGATCTGCAGTAAGTGGCAAATCATACATTTTTAGCTGGGCTTAGGTTTTCTAGACAGTGTCTTACTATATTCTCAGTAGAGTGCTGTGGCATCATAGCTTACAGCAACCTCAATCTCTTGGGCTTAAACGATTCTCCTGCCTCAGCCTCCCAAGCAACTGGGACCACAATGCCCAGCTATTTTTGGTTGTTGTTGGAGTTGTCATTGTTATTTAGCAGGCCCCAGCCGGGTTTGAACCCGCCTGCCTGGCTGCATATGGCCGGTGCCCTAACCATTGAACTATGGGCGCCAAGCCAAGTTTTCCATTTCTGATTGCATGTTACCCTCCCCTGATTTAGCTGACTAGTCTAACTCCTCACCCACACCCATTGCATTCTCTGCAAGATTTCAGGTGGCCAGGAGGTAAATAAAAGCAGATAAAGTTATGTCATCTAATTGCCTCATCTCTTGAAGAGACTTGATTCTGACCCTCCCCAAAATCTAGTAGATCATTTTCCCCCATCGTATACTAAGATTCTGTTCTTGTCAACCGCATCTTCTTAATTAACACTCTGTTTTTTTAGCCACTTGTACTAGTCAGGGTTCTTCACAGCAACAGAACCAATTGTCTGTGTGTGTATACATACAAAGTGATTTATCATAAGGAATTGGCTCATGTGATTATGGAGGCCAGGAAGTCCTAGGATCTGCTGTTTGTAAGCTCGAGACCCAGGATGGTGTAAATTTTGATCTGAGTTCAGAGAGAGAGAGAAAGAATTCTCACTTCCTCCTCCTTTTGTTCTGTTCAGGCCTTTGATGGATTGGAAGAGGCTCACACCCTTGGAGGAGGGCAATCTGCTTCATGTGCTCTACTGATTCTAATGTTCATCTCAGTCAGAGAGTTACCCAGAATATTGTTGAACCAAATATCCTGGCTTGCCCCAGCGAATCCAGCCATGTTTATACATATTATTAACCCATGTTGTCTACCTGGATCAAACTTACTGACCTCCCCAACCCTCCGGCTCCCCTTTGTGAAGTGATTTCCCCAACATTTACCCAGTCCAACTTGAGAGGCAACAGTTGTTTTTCCTTCCAGCTCTGGTAATAAATGTGCTACTCTACAGCCTTAGTACTTATGGCTGTCTATCCAGCCTGCCTGAAAAGAATTTTAGGAATTATTTTAAGTGCTTAAAAGGTATGACCAGCAAAAGGCAGATGGGTGATGCCAAAGATTTAATCACATTCTTCTTCAATCCCTTTGAATTAGACTTTCCTGTCCTGCTTCATCTAGGGAATATCCTTCATTTCTCTGTTCTCCTTACTCCCTACCTCACATCTATATTTGGTTTTCTTGCCTCGTCTACTTCATCAGACAGTGTGCTGTGGTAGTTAAGAACACAGGACCTGAAGTCACATGATCTGGGTGCAGATCATGGAACCCCTGGTTGCTAAATCCGTGTGCATCTTTGTATTCTCATTTGCAAAACGAGGGTACTAATTCCACCAATCATATGGGGTTGTGAGGATTCAATGAGTTATTCAATATGAAATGCTGAGAGCAGTGCCTGAAACATAGCTCACATTGAGTGTTAGTATTTGTTATTACCCCTAAATAACGTCCAAATCCCTCTCTTCTTTTTCCCTCTTCACCAGTGCATTATATAATCCAAGTCACTTTCAACTTTTGCCCAAATCCATACTCAGCTGTGCATCATATGCCATTTTATAACATAAATCCTATTAAGATGTTCTGTCATTTAAAAGTTCCCGGTGGCTCTTCTTCACACTTAAAATAACATGTAAACCCCAACTTTTCCCTCTGGTCTAAAAACCCTTACGATGTGACCCATCCTGCCTAGCAGATCTCTTGTCCAACCACTCTCCCCCTTTTTCTGAGTGCCAGCTTTGCTTGCCAGCTTGCTGTTATTGAAATCACACAAATGGGGCCTGCCTTTCAGCCTTTGCACAGGTATTTCCTCTGTCTGGAATGGTCTTCCTTCTGAACTCTCTGTGGCTTGGCTCTTTCTCATTTTGCTTCCTTAGAGTCACCTCTGGGCTGCCAACTCTGAAAGAGTTACCTGGGTACTACTGACTCATCCTTTTAAAATTATTTGCAAGTCCATTCATGGGTCGATTGACACTTGGGCTTCTTCCATGACTTAGCAATTATGAATTGGGCTGCAATAAACATTCTGGTACAGACGTCTTTGTTATATTGTGACTTTTGGTCTTCTGGGTATAAACCTAGTAAAGGAATTATAGGATCGAATGGCAGGTCTATTTTTAGGTCTCTAAGTATTCTCCAAACATCTTTCCAGAAGGAACGTACTAGTGGGCATTCCCACCAGCAGTGTAGAAGTGTGCCCTTTTCTCCACATCCACGCCAACATCTCTGGTTTTGGGATTTTGTTATGTGGGCTACTCTTACTGGGGTTAGGTGATATCTCAAAGTAGTTTTGATTTGCATTTCTCTGATGATTAAGGATGAGGAGCTTTTTTTCATGTGTTTGTAGATCGTGCGTCTGTCTTCTTTAGAGAAGTTTCTCTTCAAGTCCCTTTCCCACCCTGAGATGGGATCACGTGTTCTTTTCTTGCTAATATGTTTGAGTTCTCTGTGGATTCTGGTTATTAGACCTTTATCGGAGGTATAACCTGCAAATATTTTCTCCCATTCTGAGGGCTGTCTGCTTGCTTTACTTACTATGTTCTTGGCTGTGCAGAAGCTTTTTAGTTTGATCAGGTCCCAGTAGTGTATTTTTTTGTTTGTTTGTTTTTGTAGAGACAGAGTCTCACTGTACCGCCCTCTGGTAGAGTGCCGTGGCGTCACACGGCTCACAGCAACCTCCAGCTCTTGGGCTTACGTGGTCACACGGCTCACAGCAACCTCCAGCTCTTGGGCTTTCACGATTCTCTTGCCTCAGCCTCCCGAGCAGCTGGGACTACAGGCGCCCGCCACAACGCCCGGCTATTTTTCTGTTGCAGTTTGGCCGGGGCTGGGTCCAAACCCGCCACCCTCAGCATATGGGGCTGGCGCCCTACTCACTGAGCCACAGGCGCCACCCCCCAGTACTGTATTTTTGATACTG
The DNA here is from genome assembly GCF_027406575.1 of Nycticebus coucang. Lineage (NCBI taxonomy): Eukaryota > Metazoa > Chordata > Mammalia > Primates > Lorisidae > Nycticebus > Nycticebus coucang. The sequence continues at coordinate 137,171,746 of NC_069804.1, read as the reverse complement.
CTTCAATTGCCTGGAGAGTCCTCCTCATAAAATATTCACCTAGGCCGATTCCTTCAAGAATTTTCCCTGCACTTTCTTCAAGTATTTTTATAGTTTCATGTCTTAAGTTTAAATCTTTAATCAGTGAGAGTCTATCTTAGTTAATGGTGAAAGGTGTGGGTCCAGTTTCAGTCTTCTACAGGTTGCCAGCCAGTTTACCCAGCACCATTTGTTAAATAGGGAATCTTTTCCCCACTGAATGTTTTTGATTGGCTTGTCAAAGATCAAATAACAGTAAGTAGCTGAATTCATCTCTTGGTTCTCTATTCTGCTCCAGACATCTACTTCTCTGCTTTTGTGCCAGTACCATGCTGTTTTGATCACTATGGATTTATAGTACAGTCTCAGGTCTGGTAGCGTGATTCCTCCTGCTTTGTTTTTATTGCTGAGTAATGTTTTGGCTATTTGAGGTTTTTTCTGATTCCATATAACACGAAGTATTATTTTTTCAAGATCTTTAAAATATGACAATGGAGCTTTAATAGGAATTGCATTAAAATTATATATTGCTTTGGGTAGTATGGACATTTTAACAATGAACATCTTCAGCTATTTCTTTTCTTTTTTGGCCGGGGCTGGGTTTGAACCCGCCACCTCCGGCATATGGGACCGGCACCCTACTCCTTGAGCCACAGGTGCCACCCAGCTATTTCTTTTCTTAAAGTTTCATCGTTCTCTTTATAGAGATCTTTCACATCCTTTGTTAGGTATACTCCCAAATATTTCATTTTCTTTGGCACTACTGAGAAAGGAATAGAGTCCATGACTGTTTTTCAGCTTGGTTATTGTTGGTATATATAAAGGCTACAGATTTATGGGTGTTGATTTTGTAGCCTGAAGGGGAAGTGGGGGGGAGGTTTTGGTGGAGTTAGGGTAATGGGTGGGGCCACATCTAAGGTGCATCTTAGAATGGGTACAGGCGAAACTTACTAAATGCAGAATACAAATGCCTACGTACAGTAACTAAGAAAATGCCATGACGGCTACGTTGAACAGTTTCATGAGAATATTTCAGTTTGTATGTGAAATCCGCACATTGTACCCCTTGATTGCAGTAATGTACACAGCTATGACTTAACAATAAAAATAAATAAATTAAAATAAATAAATAAATAAATAAAATTATTTGCAGGCTCGGCACCTGTAATTCAGTGGTTAGGGAGCCTGCCACATACACCAGGGCTGGTTGGTTGGAGCTCATTGGGAGCCTGCTAAACAGACAAACAAACAAAAATAGCCAGGCATTGTAGCGGTTGTCTGTAGTCCCATTTACAAGGGAGGCTGAGGCAAGAGAATCGCTTGAGCCCAAGAGTTTGAGGTTGCTGTGAGCTGTGATGCCAGGACATTCTATCTAGGGCAACATAGTGAGACTCTGTCTAAAAAAAAAAAAAAAATTATTTGTAAAGCACTTGTGACTATTTCTTTTTTTTTTTGACAAAGCATTCTTTTATAATTAAGATTTAATTGATTATGTCAGAGATCAGTACACAGACATTTCAGTTTCTACACAATTTTTAATATGTATATGTACTAATTTTTTTTTTTTTTTTTTATAGAGACAGAGTCTCACTTAGTTGCCCTCCGTAGAGTGCTGTGGGGGTCACACAGCTCACAGCAACGTCCAACTCCTGGGCTTAGGAGATTCTTTTGCCTCAGCTTCCTGAGTAGCTGGGACTACAGGTGCCCGCCACAATGCTCAGCTATTTTTTTGTTGCAGTTTGGCCGGGCCCGAGTTTGGACCTGCCATCCTCGGTATATGGGGCTGGCGCCTTACCCACTGAGGCACAGGCTAGGTACTAAAATTTTTTAAAAATGCATTTTAATTCTCTTTTACATAGTCATTTCAGTGACTTGCCAGCTTAAGATTTTGAGGCAAATTTTCCTTAAAAAGATAAGTAGTACATTATCTTCAAATGTTGATAAGCTGTTGTATAAATCCCACCAACTCATAATTGAAGAGCATGTACATGCAATATTCAAATGTTCAATCTTTCACTGCATATTAATGAAGTTATTAGGAAAACAGGACCACTATGAGAAAAGATGTTACAGAATGTACACAATTCTGACAGTGAGAGCCATGATTAAGGATTGGTTTCCTAATTTTACTAAAAAAAAAAATTGAAATAGAAATAATTGAAATTGTTTAAGACATTAAAGAGAGAATTGTTACTCCATATTGTCATTTAATATGTTTTGTATCACAGGATATAAAAACTCACTCCCCTATCTATGGAATGTTAAGCTGACAACCAAGATAGTCAAAACTCCCCATAACAATATCTCACACTATTTTTTGGTTGTACCAAAAAATAAGAAACCAACAAATGATTTCACGTCTTTAAGAAAAATTCATTTAAACTTAAAAAGCGGAATGAGGTGATATTCTTTTCTTCTTCTGTTTTTAGAGCTACTAAAAAACTTCTTACATTTACAAAATTGTTATAGAAATATTGCTGTGGATTGAGTAATAGAGGAGACAGGGACCACTGTTAAGATGCGCTATATGATATTAATCAGATGTGGCTTCCTCCCTTCTCATTTCATCAGAGTCTGGATTCTCCTTGGTTTTAGTTTCTCCATTTTCTGCAGATAAATCTTTAGTTTCTTGGTTAGCCACTTTGGTCTTTTTCCCCTTTGTTCCCCTTTTACCTTTTGTTTGTAGTTTTTTGTCTGAAGGTTTATCGTTTCCTGATGCCTTTGGGTGGCTTTGTTTACACTTTTTCAGGAGCAGGTGTCGCTGATAATTTTGCCTATCTCCTGTTGGGCTCTTTCTTCACTACCCCTTCAAATGGGCTCACCTTTCTCCTGAGCATCTTGGTGGTGGGGAGGTCCCATTCTGGATCTCTATGGGCTGCAATGCACAGAGTGCCTTTGTGAAGCTCAGCTGCTCTTCCCTGCTTCTCCTCACACTGCCACTAGAGCTTTGGAAGCCCACAGTGGCAACTGTGGGAGAACCTTATGACAATTTTATAGGTCCTAGTTTGTTTCCTTATTTTTGTTTATGGTCTGTCTCCCCTTACCATACAGTAAGGTCCCTGAGAACAGGGTCCTTGTTCAGCATTCCATTCAGTAAATATTTATTGAGAGCCTGCTACATGACAGACACTGTTACAGGGGCCCTGGAGATATGGCTTTGTGCAAGATATATAAAAATCACAGCCTCTTTGGAGCTCATTTTCTAATAGAGTTTTAGACAATAATAAAAAAACAATAAACTACATCATATACCATATGGGATGGTAATAACTGTCCAGTGGTGGTGGTAGTGTGTGTGTTGCAATTTTAAATTAGACTGAAGGAAGTCCTTAATGGTAAGTGGGCATCTGAGTAATGATGTAAGGGCGAGTGGTGGAGCCATCCTCTGATGGGGGGGATCTTAGGATGTGCACATGCTTGGATATGGGAGCAAGAATGGTGTATTGAATGAGCAACAAGGAACCTACTGTGGCTGCAATGGAGCTGAGTGAATGAGGCCAAGAGTGGTTGGAGGTGAGGTCAGAGTGGGTAATGCAGGAAGGGGTGGCCAGATCATGTAGGACATACTATATCATGGCAAGGTGTATAGATTTTCTTGTGAATTGCCTGGAGATTGAGTGGCTCGATTTGAATAGAGGAGAGGCGTGAATACGTGTTTTAGAAACAGCAATCTGGCATTCTGGATGGGGAATAGGCAGTAACAAGACATGGAAAGAGGTAGAGAGACCAGTTAATAGGCTGTTTTTAAAATCCATACTGGGAAATGATTGCAGTGCAAACGAGGTTCTAGCAGCGGAGGTGGTGAGAAGTAGTCAGATTGTGCATATATTTTATCTATCTATCTATCTGGTTTCCCATCTGTGGGGAATAGTCTGTCTAAAGTCACCCTGGTTAAAGTGTTATGACATTATGGCTCACAGCAACCTTGAACTCCTGGGCTCAAGCGATCCTCTTGACTCACCTACCCCGTAGATGGGACTATAGGCGTTGCAGTACCATGCCTGGCTAGTTTTTTCTGTTTTTGGTAGAGACAGGGTTGTGCTCTTGCTCAGGCTGGTCTTGAACTTCTGAGCTCAATCAGTTCACCTGCCGCGGCCTCCCAGAGTGCTAGGATTATAGGTGCAAGCCACTGTGTTTGGCCCGATTCTGCATGTATTTTAAAAGCATAGGCAACAGTATTTGCTGGTGATTTGGAGTGAAGGGTGTGATCGAAAGTGAACAGTAGAGGATGATGGCATGTTTTTTTTTTTTGGCCCAAGCAAATGAAAAGATGAAGTTTTTCCTTACTGTGATGAGGAATTCTATGAGATGCATATGGGGGGGTGAAGGAATCGTGAGCACAGTTTTAAACATGTTAAGTTTGCTATGTTTTGGACATCATTTTGAGATACCAATTAGATGTGTTTGGTGCCTAGCATGAAGTTAGTACTCAATGAATACTTTTATTTGAATGAATGAACTTCATTCCCTTTCAGTTACCACTACCTTCTCTCAGTCACGACCGTATCATCTTACCAGATCAGTTTGCTCCTTCCTTATGATGGATTTTCTCATGTGGTGTTTTGTGAGCCTGAAAAAACAATTGATAATTTTCTTTGACCTCTTTCTAAAATGTCTCTACTTAGTCTCGCATATTTTCTATTTTCTGGGAGTATCAAGAAGGGCCTGTTTGCTCTGGTTTCCCATCTGTGAGGAAGAAAAACAGCCAGGAAGCCTGTTATTAATCTTCTTGCATCAACACTTACATTGTAAAACCTATGCGATATTCCTTCATTAGACACAGAAAAGACTAATTATACAAACTAGGCTAATGAACTCAGTATGCAAGTGTTCATGTAATGAGATGATCTACCCAGCTTTCCCCTGCAATTGTTTAAGTACGTCCCTAATCGAAATGTTATAGCAAAGCCAGAATACCCTTAGAGTTCACTAATGTTACTAAATGCATGCGTGTGTATACATGTGGGTCTATAGAAACATGTCCATGCATCATTACAACTACTTGATGGTGGGCAAAGCAGAAATGGGGTGCTGGGATAAAGAAAGGTACTAAAGTGCATGATTGTCTTCTAACAGTGTTACTGTCCAACCAGTTTCATCTGGGCACTTCCTAAGTGGACACCACTACCTTGAGACAGCAGAGTTTACAGCAGAGAAAGAGTATTTCACATAGCACTAAGCAAGGAGAAGGAAGGAATTTCTCAATTTCACCTCCCCAAGAATTGGGGAGATAGGATTTTGAAGACAGTTTGGTTGGCAGAGGATTAGGCATTCAGGACCTGCTATTTGGCTGGGTTGGAGCAGAACCTTCGTATGGGCTGCTGTCTGGGTGGCTTGTACTATCCACTGGAATGTAGTTCCTTGTTTGAGGCGGGGGAGTCCAAAGCCAGTTGAGTAAATTCTTTGGTCTGTGTGAGTCAGTCACTGGAATGCAGGACCTGGAAGATATTTCAAAAACTACTCCTAGGTTCCAAATAGGTGATATTCTACATGGGGAAAACTAAGATTCTTTATTGCTACCCAACTGTGCCCTCTAGAGTCACAATTATAGAGAAGCAAACAAGTGGATAGTGGCTGATTAATCATTATTTTAGCTTAGCCTCTTCCTTTACAGAGTTCTGCAGCCCTTATTCTAGCCTTCCATCCTTTCATCTTTTTTTAAGGGTGGTTTCAAGAACAGAATATCTGATAGGAATTTTCCAACCAGCACTAGTGCAGACAAGTTATTATAACCCAAAGGAGGCAGAATGACCCATGATGAAGAGTATTTCTGCCATCCTGACTGTGAGCTAGAGGTAATGAGTATTACTGATTACTTAATACATGCCAAATAATGAATTTATTTTCATATGGCAGTTTTCAGATGCCTGGGTAAAAGTTTACTGTAGTGGCTTCCTTTCCTACACAGATGGCCTTAATCACCAGAAGTTACCAGCAGCTCCAAGAACTGTGGTCACAATATTGAGAGGTTGGTAAACAGTATTTCTGTCAGAGAAGAGACTGGGCTTCAGGGCTTCCCTCTTCATTGGCAGGATTTTTTTTTTAGATTTTGGCTGGGGCCGGCTTTGAACCCACCATCTATAGTATATGGGGCTGGCAGCCTACTCATTTGAGCCACAGGCACCGCCCATTGTTGCTGGGATTCACTGAGACTTGCAGGCTCAGCAGAACTGCAAGTTCTTTCTGTGCCTCACTCCAGCTACAGGCCCAGAAAAAGGGTCATGTGCCATTAAAGGAGGGTCATTAACTGTTGTAACTATGTCATCAATGCTCCACAAAGGTAATTAGCATCATCATCTCACATTGAATGCTGTGCTCTGTTTTGGAGACTAGTTCAGAAAAAAGCTCTAGTGAGAAAGCTTTCTAGCAGATGGTGGAGGTGGAGACTTATTTTGTTACTGTTTGTGTGCACAGACATGCTTGCGCACATGTGTTAGGAATGGTGTAAGATCTTAAAATGAAATTTGAAAAAGATAAGAATTGGGAAATAAGAAACAAATTTATTTTGAAAACTGGTGAGCACAACTGGATGAACAATGGATGTAAATGTGAATAGCCTGTAGGGCCAACTGTATGACTCATTAAACTAGGACTAGAGTTTTTAGTTGGACTCTGGAAACGCCAGGGGCAGAAAGAACTCACCAACTTCTAGTTGATGGTACTAAGGGACAAGAAAGGAAGGATTTTCTCATTGATTTATTCAGTCTTCATTAATTTATTCATTCATGAAACATTTATTGAGTAGTCATTCTGGGCTACACTAGGGCCTTAGTCTATATTGATAAATCAAAGAGACATTGCCTGTTCTCCTGGAATTCACACCCCTGTGGTAAAGATGGACAATGTTCAAGGAAATAAAATAATAAAAAGCTGCGATAAATGCTACCAAATGTTGACCATGCAGCAGAATATTGTACTAGTAATACTTCAAGGCTGGAATGGGCCTTGTTCACTCTCTAGCACTTTTTCATTACTTGAAATGATCTCAATTCCTACATTATTTCTTTTCCATTTCCTCCAACTATATTCAAAGCTCTCTGAGAACAGGTCTTGTTCACAGCCATATGTCTTGTTCATTGCAGTGTATTGCTCAGTGCTCAGTATTTATTTGTTAAGTATTTGGGGGAATTTTTACATTGTCTTCTGGGTAACCCTGTTAGATGGGAAATGGAAAAAAAATTTTTAAACAGCGTCTCACTCTGTGACCTGGTTGGAGTGCTGTGGTATCATAGCTCACAGCAACCTCAACCTCTTGGGCTGAAGCAATCCTCTTACCTCAATCTCACAGGAAGCTGGGACTCCAATTGCCCCCCAAGATTCCCAGCTAGTTGTTTTGTTGTTGTTGTTGTTTGTTTGGTTGGTTTTTTTGTTTGTTTGTTTGTTTAGTAGAGATTAGGTCTTACTCTTGCTCAGGCTGGTCTCAAATTCCTGAGTTCAAATGATCCTCCCACTGGGGCCTCCCAGAGTGCTAGGATTAGAGGCATGAGCTACCGTGTCCAGCAGGACAATTATACTCATCTTATAGGTAGGGATATGAGGCTTTGAAATGGATCCGGATTTGAAAATCAGCATCAAATAAACATGCTACCGGTAATTATAATGATAATGCTTTACTGCATGCTTACTATGTGCCAGGCAGTGTGTTAGGTTCCCTGTGTGGATTTTGTTGTTGAACCCTCACAACCATTCTGTAATGTAGGTACTATTGTTATCCCCTTCTTATACATGAGTAGTGTGAGGATCAGAGAGGTAAAGTAAGTCATTGAAGATCAAGGAGGTGACAGAGTTCAGATTTAATTTCAATGTGTGTTTTGAAGGCTTAGGTTTCTGCACTACATTGGGGTGCTTGCTTAGGCTTTATCTGTCCTTTAAGAGAGGACCAGTCACCGCATTTCTCACTTACTTTGTTGCCATGTGGGCTCATTATTTTAGTTTCATTACAGAAGAGAAACCTAGAACCTGAAAGGAAAGTTAAATGTTCAGGGGTACACAGTCTTTCATGACAGAACTAAGGCCAGAACTTCAACTTCTGTCTTCAAGGCTAGTTTTCTTTGACACCACCTGGCCATCTCATTCCTTTTCTCAGTGACTTTTAAATTTAATCTGTACTACAAAGGTTTACTTAACAAATGGGTCTGCAAATATTTAAGAGTTCTTATATTTTCAGCACCTTGAACCTAATGCATGAGAACTGTATATATCTGAGCAGTTCCTCATTCCATTTCTCCTGTTGAGAAGATGGAAAGTGACTGAGCAAAGTAGAATCTCAAATCTCCTCAGCATGAAAACCTATCTTCAGCTTTATAGTCTCCCAAATAAGTTTATAGCCCATTTGTGGGGCCAAAGTAGCCCCAAAGACCAAAAATAAAAGCACACAATATAAACACAGCTAGGCAGAATGCACTCACTAAAGTTTCACCACCAGAGATACAGTGAACAAGCAACCTCCTATTCAGTATGGGTTTCAGAAGGCTCCACCAATTCCTGAAATTTCCATCGTTTGCTTTTTAAACATATTTTTGCATGACTCATTATATTTAAATTTATAGGAATACCCAGAATGAGGAAATATAAAAAGGTAATGACACCAACAACTGTTTGTCATCAGTTTATTACTGTAGCTGTATTACTGTATTACTTCATATCAATGTATGAGGAAATGTGACATAGAAGAGCTAAGTGCAGATGAGAGAACATATAAGTGGTTAAGAGCTCGGCCTCTGGAGTCCTCCCTGTTCTGGAAGCCTGACTCTTCCATCTACTGGCTTTGCAGCTATGGAGGAGTCACTTCATCTTCCTGAGGCTCATTAACTCTATTTAGAATACAGGGTTCATCCTAGTACCTACAACTTAAGAGTTTCTGTAAATCCTAAATGGCTTAGAACAATGTCTGGTATAATAGTAAATGCTGGTTGTTAAATGGGAGCAAAACTCAGAAAATTAAAATGTATTTCCTTATACTATACCATGTGATTCAGTAAACCTTTGTTGATCCCTTTCTCTGCTCCGTGCACATGCTAGGCACTGGAGAGATGGATGAGATACATCCCCTGCCATTGAGGAGTGTCCAATCTAGGAGGACATAGACTCATATACAACTATTATGACATGCTTGTCTCAGGAAGCTTTTCCCAGCACAGGCATTATTTGCCACCATTTATCTCCTTCTCTTGATCACTTAGCTATTCAGCATCCAGAGTGTTAAAGACCAGATGGTGTTAAGCTGCCTATTTTAGGACTAGTTGTAAAAGTTCATTCCTTATCTTACATTTAACATGGTATCTTAATGAGAAAACAATTCAGAAAGCATTTATGGAGTACTTACTCTTAGTGGGTACCTGGAGAAAGCTATAAAAAGGAATGCAGCCGTGGGGCTTTGGGAAAAGCAGGAGACTTGAATTTGAGTTTGAATCAGGCCTTCGCCACTGACCACTTAAGTGACCTTGGAGTGGTCACTTAAGAACTGTGTTACTGGGAATATAAACAAACTAGAAAATGGGAAGACAGCTGGCTTCAAGAATTTTCCATTTATTCATCCTTTTATTCATTATAATACTTGAGGGTCTGAGCTTTTAATGAACTCATTCTCATTGAGAATATTTAGAAAGTCGTAAAAGGCTATGTTTGGCTTCTTATGCTCCCATCCTCTACCATGTCATCAAAATTGACTTTTGCTAAGTTCACCAATGACTTCATTGTCAATAAATCCAGTGGTCACTTCTTAATCCTCATTTTATGTACCTTTTTAGCATCATCACCCATAGTTGCCAATTCTCTTGTAGATACAACATATCTAGGGCTTTTGCAACACACTCCCCCAGTTTACTTTATAGCTGCTCTTTCTCAGTCTGCTTTTTAGAGCCCTTCTTTTATAACCTAAAAATTATATAATAGAGGTCCTGAAGACTCAGCCCTATATCCTCTTCTCTACTTACTGGTCTAGCCTGCCCAGACTTCAATTATTATCTCTATATAAATGGGCCTCAGATCTATTTGTCTTTAGTCTAGCTGTCCTGAGCTCCAGACCCACATAGCCAACTGCCTTGTTAACATCTCTAACTGGATGTTCATATCCTACAGGCATCCTAAACTGAACACATCAGAAGATGAATTAATCAGCTCCCTCCCTTCTGTAACCCATCCTGCTTCTCCTTCAATTTTCCCCAGTTCAACAAAGAGTAAGACCATTGACTGATTTGTTTAAGCAGAAACCTAGGCATCACTTTTGACAGTGTTCTTTATCTGTTATAAATCTAATCCATCAGCAAGTTCTGTTTTTTTTTTTTTTTTTTTACCAAAATATACCTTGGCTATGTTAAAGTCACTTGATCCTCTCTGCCATCATGCAAGTCTAAGCCTTACTTGTGTCTGGCATAAACCACTGAAATAGTCTCTCTCTCTCTTTTTTTTTTTTTAATTTATTTTTTTATTATTATCATTATTTTTTTTTTGTAGAGACAGAGTCTCACTGTACCGCCCTCGGGTAGAGTGCCGTGGCGTCACACGGCTCACAGCAACTTCTAACTCTTGGGCTTACGCGATTCTCTTGCCTCAGCCTCCCGAGCAGCTGGGACTACAGGCACCCGCCACAACGCCCGGCTATTTTTCTGTTGCAGTTTGGCCAGGGCTGGGTCCGAACCCGCCACCCTCGGCATATGGGGCCTGGGCCCTACTCACTGAGCCACAGGCGTGCTCTCTCTTTTTTTTATTATTATTAAATCATAGATGTGTACATTAATGCAATCATGGGGCACCATACACTGGTTTTATAAACAGTTTGACACATTTTCATCACACTGGTTAACATAGCCTTCCTGGCATTTTCTTAGTTATTGCATTAAGACATTTATATTCTACATTTACTAAGTTTTTTTTAGAGACAGAGTCTCACTTTGTCACATTCGGTAGAGTGCTGTGGCGTCACAGCTCACAGCAACCTCCAGCTCTTGGGCTTAGACGATTCTTTTGCCTCAGCCTCTTGAGTAGCTGGGACTACAGGCACCCGCCACAACGCCAGGCTATTTTTTTATTGCAGTTTGGCTGGAGCCAGGTTTGAACCCACCACCCTCAGTATATGGGGCCAGCGCCCTACCCACTGAGCCACAGGCACCTCCCAAAATAGTCTCTTAATTTAATCCAGCACATGTATTCTTTCCTGAATGATGTTTTACAAATGTAATTTGAGTATTTTCATGGCCCTGATTAAAACTTTCTAAATAGGTCCCTATTGCCCTTTGAATACTCATTACTAATGCTCTACAGAGGCCCTGTATGACCTGAACTGTGTCCATCTCTCTAAACTCATCTTCCTCCTTTCTCCCATTTCTCTCTCCTCCTGACTCTACAGATGTGCTGGGCTTCCTGTCTTAGTACCTTCATGCATGCTCTTTTTCTTTCCCTTCCTCACATGTCACTTCCACCAGGAGGCTGCTTCTAACTAACCTTTGTCCTTAGGCTATCTTAGTCTACCTGATTTGTGTTCCATAGAAAGCCTCACTTTTCCTTTCACCACCCAGAACCTATTTAATTATTTGCACAAAGTGTTTCTGCTCGTAGACTGTATGTTTAATGAGGGCAAGAACTGTGTCTGTCTTTTCACCAAGCAGAATACCTGGTAAACAGCAGATACCTATTAAAAATTAATCTTACATGAGACTGGGCTTGGTGGCTCACACCTAGAATCCTAGCACCCTGGAAGGCTCAGGTGAGTGGATTGCCTGTGCTCACAGGTTTAAGACCAGCCTGAACCAGAGCAACACCTAGTCTCTAAAAATAGCTGAGCATTGTGGCGGATGCCTGTAGTCCCAGGTACTTGGGAGGCTGAGGCAGGAGAATAGCTGGAGCCCAAGCTTTTGAGGTTGCTGTGAGCTATGATGCCACACACTCTACCAAGGGTGGCAAAGTAAGACTCTGTCTCAAAAAAAAAAAAATTAATCTTAGATCAATGATGAATGTTCATAGCAGGATCATTCATGGTAGCCCAAACATGGACACCAACCACATGTGTATCATCTGTTGAGTTGATCAACAAATGTGGTACCCCGTTTCCCCGAAAATAAGACATCCTCCGAAAATAAGACCTACTTACAGGAAAGATAAGACGTCCCCTGAAAATAAGACCTAGCGCATCTTTGGGAGCACACCTTAAAATAAGACACTGTCTTATTTTCGGGGAAACAGGTATATCCATCTAACTAAGCATATATTATTTAGCCATTACCAAGAGTGAAGTATTGATTCATACAACACGAACGTACTCTGAAAACATCTGATGCATTAAGGAAGTGAATCACAAAGAACACACATAGTGTGATTCCATTTAATCAGAAATGTCCAGAATAAGCAAATCCACAGAAATCCACTTAAACTAGTGGTCACCCTGCAAAAAGTGGGGAAAGAGAAGTGACTGTCAATAGGTATTGTGATTCCTTTCGGGGAGATGTAATGTTCTAAAATTAGATATTGGTGATGGATGTACAATCCTGTGAGTATAACAAAAATCACCGACTTGCACACTTGAAAGATGTGAATTTTATAATATATGGATTATACCTCAATAAAGCCGTTAAAAGTGAATGAATGAGTATAACAATATCATCATATATCTGCCAGTGTAGAATAATCCTGAGTGATTTTTAATTTACCGGAGGGTAAAGAAACAGGAAATAGTATAACTTCATCTCATGAATTGCGCACAGACATTTCATGCTTCTGCTTTTACCTCCTTGGGAACTGGCAACTGAGAAAGCATAGGGTTCTAAATTGAAAAAGACCTCAGAAATTATGTAATTCTACTGTCTCCCTCTGTATAGGAAAAAAGGGAGGTACAGAGGGACAGTGACTCTCCAAGTTCCTACAGCAAATTAGTGATCAAATCTCTACAAAAGCCTTTGTCTCTGAAGTCTCATTTCAGGGTTCTTTCCATTATATTCAGCCAAGTCAGCTTTCTTTTTTTTTTTTTTTTTTTTTTTGTAGAGACAGAGTCTCACTGTACCGCCCTTGGTAGAGCGCCGTGGCGTCACACGGCTCACAGCAACCTCTAACTCTTGGGCTTACGCGATTCTCTTGCCTCAGCCTCCCGAGTAGCTGGGACTACAGGCGCCCGCCACAACGCCCGGCTATTTTTTTGTTGCAGTTTGGCCGGGGCTGGGTTTGAACCCGCCACCCTCGGCATATGGGGCCGACGCCCTACTCACTGAGCCACAGGTGCCGCCCCAAGTCAGCTTTCTTAAGAGCTTTCCCCAGAAGCCTTTCACAACTCCTGCTTACAGATTATTATTCACCCTTGTCTGGAAGAGAGGCTGAGAAATACAGTTTCTGTTACCCTGTGTCCCCGAAAATAAGACATCCTCCGAAAATAAGACCTACTTACAGGAACGATGAGACGTCCCCTGAAAATAAGACCTAGCGCATCTTTGGGAGCACACCTTAAAATAAGACAGTGTCTTATTTTCGAGGAAACAAGGTAGTAAAGAAGAAAGGGAGGCAACTGGTTAGTTTCTCCCACAGGTTCTTTTGGTAACAATTTGGGATAAAGCAGTATTAAGATGCAGAAGTATCCAATTTCCTCTGGGATTACCTCTGAAATCAGCATCAACATTTCCACTAGAGTGTGAATGCAATAGTCACATGTGGAACCCCTTTCCTGATAAACATCTCTAGCCCTAGTCAAGATGCTTAGCAGTTCCTAAGCAAATTGGATTTGTCAGGGACTGGTTCAAAAGAATGCAACTTTCCTTTAGAAACAAGTCAAGGCAGTATTCACTATCCCAGAATAAAGAAACATAAGGTGAAAGACCCTTTTAGAAGGCAAATTGCAGCCTGTGCTGTAAAAATACTGAGTGTCTTTTCTTGTTGTCTTTTTAAAAAATAATAAAAGCTCAAAATGTTTTCCTATGTGTTTTTTGCTCCATCTAATTACAGTGGCTTTCAGAAAATGGTTGACAAAAATGGACAATATTTTTATTTAAAATTATGCTGGAATGGAACAAAAATTGCAGGCATTCAAATCTTTTTTAATCACTCACTTAACTCTTGCCTGTAAACAAGAAAACTGTCATTTTAGAAAACTGTGATTAACAACACTTTCCATGTTTTTCTTTTTGTTTTCTCTGGTTGTTGGAAACAATCTCTTTAAGGGAAAATTGTATTGGGAGGTCTAGGTTGCAGGCAGGGCCTCTTCTCTCGTAGTTTCCTACAAATTTTTCCCAAGGAAATCTCTATGAATGGTACTGAAAATAGCTGGGAGCTTGAAGTCTAAAGGACAGAAAGGAAAGGGTGGCTGCTTTTTCCCTGGTCTCTATATTTTAATAAACCTGGTCTGAATTAAGACTTTAACTTTAATCACTTAGTTTCATATGAACCCAAAGAATCATACAATTTTTACCATTTTCAGGACAGAGTAAACAATGACATCGATCCTGCAGATAAGTTAATTTTCTGCCTTGAACAATGCCTCACATTTCTTGATCTACTAATGATATTAGATAACATGGGCTGTTCCAAGACATTTTAATGAGTACCCAGGCAATAGCAGTCTTCAGGAAAATACTTCTGACTTCTAATTAACTTACAAAGTTTCCGTGGGCATTTTTTGCGTGTGTTGTTATTGTTTTGAAACTGAGAATGAAGGAAGGAAGGAAATTATATGGTAGATACTTAATGTATTCTTTCTGAGTCTCTTTCTAGATGACATAAATTAATGGCTGGTCTCATTTTTCATGCTCCCATGCGTGAAAAGAAAGAAATTAAGACAGTGATGCTCTTTAACTATTCTAAGAGGAATTCATGTTGATCAGAATTATCCAGAGCTTTCCAGCTCTGGCATCTATGTACTTTAGTGAGATACCTCCTGGGCCAAGGAACCAATTAAAGCGCTGCCAAATGGAACTGTTTACATTTTAGTGATTCTGGCCCCAGACCTTATTGTCTGCATCTACAGCAATGGGAGAAGACTTTTTTTTTTTTTTTTGGTAAGGATAAGGAGTTCTATTATCTACAATTTAACTATATGAGTATTTGCCTCCAGAAAAACCATTAATTTTGTTTGAAGTAACCATATTGCAATCATTGAGCACTTTCCAAATTTTTGTGTTGCCATGGAGTTTTTTTGTAAAGGAAATAATGTTGACTGACTACTTGTCTTTTTCTTGGGCCTCTCCCCATAAGAAGAGATCACACATGCAAATATGTACAGATATTTAGCTCAATTTTGATTAAAATTGTAATGAGTTTTCTGGACATTTAAAGGAGGGCAGTTATAGATAAAAAAGAGAAAAAAAACTTCAGAACTGGGCTTGTATTATGCTCTGCATGCATGAGAGTATCTCACATAAAAACACTTTATAGCAAAGTGAGCAGAAAGGTATTTGCTTAACACATTTTAGGAAATGTAAGGTATGAAGTCTGTTAGTCAAAATCACAGGCTCACTGAATATATTCAGCTGTTTACATTATTGAAGTAATGTGTCAACTTGCATTTTTTCTGAACGTGAAACTCTCAAATAGAACATAACTCTGAGTGGGTCAAGTCCTCCATCCTTATCATACAGTTTTCCAAGCATTCTCTATAGTCAAAGTTGCTACAAAGGAACCTGGTAAAATAGATTAATATTCCTTGTAGCTTTTGAGGTGCCCTTAAGGGCAGCGAATATTCCTTGAAAGAATTATGTACATTCAGTCTTCATTGTTTTCCTCTAAAGGGATCATATTATCTATAAAGGTCCCTATTGGCCCCAAGCCTACATTAGAAGTACCTTTTAAAAGATTGCTAGGCCTTCCTGTCAGTTAAAGAAAAAGGCAGTCCATACATCACCTCTGGTAACAAAAGAAAGGATCGTTGTAGCTAACCTTGCATCTGTTGCAATTGAAATAGGGATAAATGGCTATGATTATATAGGGATGATACCTAATATCTACTGAGAGCCCAGAGCTCTATTAGCAGTGTATTCTCCGGAGCCTGGCTATCAGCATGCAGGAAATAAGTTCGTCTACCTTGAATGAACAGAGCTACCCCTTTTCTTTAGGGACTTTCATTAGGGATAGCAGTGATGCTGCTATGCCACTATTAGGCACTATTCTATGTAGCTTATGCTAAGTGGAAATGACATTATTCTCTTAGCTTCTCTTCTCACTTCCTTTACCATATATAACTGCATTATGAGCCTCTGGTATTTTCTTCCATAAAAGTAGGACCAATTATCCCCCTGGTGGGAGTGGGAGAGAAGAGAGATTTGGAGCTTGGAGAATATGGTCAAATGATCTTAGTCACTTTATTATTCATCAGCATGTTAATCAAGAGCTCGTGTAGCAAAATGAGATGCTGTGTATACCAGTTTTTCAAAACTACATTCCCATTCTCTCAGCCTGAGCAGGCTTTCTCAGAATAAAACATTGTGCTTCTGCTGTGTGGTACTGTGCTTTGAATTCAAGCTAACATTTTGTATCCCTATCTCCTCTCCTTTAATCTCCATCTATATTACATTTATCCCTCTGACATCCATCTTACTGTGGATTATATTGTATGTGAAAGTGAAAACTAACCAGATTTTCTTTTTACTTTTGTTGCTTATTGTTCTTATTCCTTCTCCATATCATCACTTCAGATCTGAGGAGTAGTTATCATTCTTGATTATTCATGATAATTGTGGAACCCACCAATACAGTTTATTCAAAGTACAGTGTGGAAAAAATGAGAACTTTAGATTGGGGCAGCCCTAGACTCTCAAATCCTACCCCTACCATTACTGAGTTGCCTGATCTTAGGCATGTTACTTAATTTCTATGAACCTCATTTACTTTCTCTGAAAAATGAGTACAGTGGACTTAGTGTTTATGACCCACTGAGAAATTCGTATGTTCAAATCTTAACCCTTTAGGTCAGTGGTTCTCCACCTTCCTAATGCCGTGGCCCTTTAATACAGTTCCTGTGGGTCACAACCCACAGGTTGAGAACCTCTGTCTTAGATGATAGTATTCGGAGGTAGGGTCTTTAAGAGGTGATTAGGTTATAAGGGTGGGACCCTATTCGATAGGATTAAGTACCCTTGTGAAATAGACCCCAGAGAGTTTTCTTTACCTCTTCCACTATGTGAGGTTACCATAAGAAGATGACTTTTTATGGAGTAGGTCCCCACCAGATGCTGAATCTGTTGGCACTTTGATTTTGAACTTCCTAGCTCCAGAACTGTGAAAAATAAATTTCAGTCATTTATAACCTAACTAGTTTATAATATTTTATTATAGAAATGCAAAGAAATTAAGACAATGGGTCTAATCAGAATATCTTCTGGTGAGATTTTAGGATTGGAAATTATTCCCATTTTCATATTTTGTGTTCGGAGCCACTACCTCTTTGACTTATGTAAATGGAATTCAAAACTTCAATTTCTTTATTAACAAAGTTGATTTAAGCCTAAGACTAGTCACTGCTAATACTTTCCTATTCCTTCAACATGAATTAAATGTACCCAACTAGGCAGTGTGTGGCAGAATTAGGTAACCAAATTCCTACCCTCCAAGGGAAAATCCTTCCCTAACACTTCCCTAATGGCTGAGCTGGGAATTTATATTTTCTCCAAAAGACTGAAAACTCTGAAGTGAATAAATCATACTTGTCTAATTCTTTCTCTCACTATTACCAAGCAACATTTTCCCTCCTCCCTTAGGCAAGAGCAGTGAAGGATGGAGAAAGGCTGGAATTGTTCCTCCTTTCCTTTCTCTCAGTGGAAACTTTGAGCAGTGAGTCATGAGAATTCTCATTCTAATGATATTAGACTGTGGGTTCTTAGTCCCTGAGTCAATAGAAATTGGCATTAGGCCACGTGTGGTGGCTCATGCCTATGATCCTAGCACTCTGGGAGGCCCAGGCGGGTGGATTGCTTGAGCTGAGGAGTTCTAGACCAGCCTCAGCAAGAGCAAGACTGTCTCTATTTGGCCATGCCTCTTCCTGCATCTCATGTATCATTAGCATTTTAAATCTCCACCCCGGGCATGATTTTTTAATATTAAAATGAGATTATAATGAAGAAAAAGTCAGGGTAGGGTCAGTGTAGGGGTCTTTTCTGGCTTTAGGCGGTTAGCTCAGCATAAGTCTGGTTTCTTTGCAGCCAATTTCTTCATCAGCTGGTGTCAGCATCTTGCTTGAGTGGTCCTGGAAGACATCACTCAAGAGGAACAATTTGGCCCTTCCTTAAAAGGATATGAGCTGAATTCTAGGGGCTAGGAAGTCATTTGGTTTTTTGCTCTCCTAGTATTAATTAGGCTGGGTCATGATGCCTCATATTGCCTCCCTTAGTCAGAAGTGAGGCCCAAATTTTATTCCTATACTATCTCATTAACAGCTAGGATTGTTGTGAGTATTAAATGAGATAGCACGTCACATGTCTTACATAGTGCCTGGCACATGATGGGAGTTCAGTCGGACAATGAAGGGATCAAAATTCACCACTACTAACTAGCCATGTGGTTTGGGGCAATGGACTAAACCTTTTTGAACTTGTTTGATCTTTAAATTGAAGACAATAGGCTGGGCACCAGTTGCTCAGTGGTTTGGGTGCTGGCCACATGCTCCGGGGCTGGTGGGTTTAAACCCAGCCTGGGCCTGCTAAACAAACAAAAATAGCCAGGTGTGTGGCAGGTGCCTATAGTCCCATCTACTAGGGAGGCTGAGGCAAGAGAATTGTTTGAGCCCAAGAGTTTGAGGTTGCTGTGAGCTATGACAGCACAGCACTCTACCAAGTGTGACAAAGGGAGACTCTGTCTCAATAAAATAAAATAAAATAAAATAAAATAAAATAAAATAAAATAAAATAAAATAAAATAAAGTAAAATAAAATGAAGACAATAATAATTAGTTTTCACAGCTATAAAAATAGAGAAAGTATCCATGAAGAACCTGACACCTTGGAGGCAATTGTTAACATTATTATGATCCAGTTATTATAGACTATCTTTTAATTTTTTGCCATAGTAGGTTAACATTGGTGGATGGAGAATAGTTGGCTTTAGCTTGTATGGCTTGGCAGCCACAGTATTCAAAACTCACCTATGAGTCTACTTTAGGGGTGAATTAGTGTGGAAGTAGCTGAGAAGCAAGCCTAAGACCCAACCAAGGAAAGCATCCTGGAAATGCATGAATTTCTTTAGCTTATCCATAGAGCAAGAAACCTACCATGTTAATACTTGAGAGGTGACTGTAGCCTGAAGTGTCCACTTTTTTTCCAGTGTAGAACTGATTTTTTGGTATCATGCCTTTCACTCTTTCTCAGGCTCATCAAATATCCCCTATCAGGAACCCCAGTTCGTGGCTGTCTTAACATTGCTGAAAAATGTACCCAGAAGGACACTTTCATTTAGTTTCACGTAGGTCCAGGAAATAATTGCCAAGATATTTCAAAAAGACTCGCTTAAAATATTTTTTCCCTAGAGAATAATCTGTACAATGACATCTTTTTGAAATATTATTTGCAACCATTTTAGACCTTCCTGTTTGGTGAACTTATTACTGTCATACTTTATTACTATATATTTTTGGTGTGCCTTTCACATCAAAACCACCATTCAAAACGTTTTGTGATTTGAAAGTAAGAAGTTTTTTTATACAAAAAGAATATGGTTCTTTTTCTTATCACAGATCTTACGTGGAAGCAATTATATATTATCTGGTGGTCAAGAATGGGTAGTCCATTTGTTTGTGGGGTGGGTAGACTGTTACGGTAAAGAGAATGCAACATTTTGCTTTTGACCTTTTGGAGGGTAGGGGGTCTGTAGAGACATTATTTTCTTAACATCTTAATTCTAATGGGATAGTGGTAACACTTTGGGTTAACCCCGGAAACAAACAGGTTTCCCTCCCAGATGTTAGTTAGGTACTCAACAGAGTGGACTGTAGCCTTGAGACTACT
This sequence comes from Nycticebus coucang, assembly GCF_027406575.1. Classification (NCBI taxonomy): domain Eukaryota; kingdom Metazoa; phylum Chordata; class Mammalia; order Primates; family Lorisidae; genus Nycticebus; species Nycticebus coucang. Next base: position 137,151,824 of record NC_069804.1, on the reverse strand, counting down.
ATTTATTCCCACCAGCTTATACTGTTCGTAAGAGGGGCTGAGTTATCCAGCCACACTACTGGATTAACAAGCCAAAATGTAAGGCTTTTGTTAAGATCATTAGTACTTTTTAGGTGCATGAATTATAGTGACCCATTTTCTACTTTGCAGAACTGTGCAGAGTAAGGACAGAAATAAACTCCTCTTTTAAACTGTGTCTGTTAGTTGCTGCCTAACAGAATTAAAGACAATGCTGGACCTGTAAACCTCAGCGAATATTCAAAGGGAAATTCCAAAATAGTTGTTTAAAGTAACTTAGTTTTTACCCCATTACAGAGAACAAAATCATCTATGTTTATTATGATTGAGTCAAGAAAATATTTGAGGTGGTATTATCAAACATTGAAATGGGGCCTTTGATGATCTAGGAATAAAAAGCCCCCATATGAGGAATTGGTCATATTATTCTTAAAGTTGGGGCCATCAGCTGAAGTAGCTGAAAGAAGCCAATGCTGGTAGAAGGAAAAGCCTCTACTCCTAGGGCTGGTGGGATGAGGGGAAAGGACATCCCCAGGCAGCTACTCTCCCCTGTTCTTTCTTTTTCTTTTTTTTTGAGCCAGAGTCTCACTTTGTTGCTTTTTGGTAGAGTTTCCTTGCATCACAGCTCACAGCAACCTCAAACTCTTGGGCTTAAGCATTCTTTTGCCTTATCCAGCCCAGTAGCTGGCATCTATCAGAACTCCTAGCTATATTTTTAGAGAGGAGGTCTCTCTCTGCTTCTGGCTGCTCTGGAAATGATGAACTCAGGCAATCCACCCACCTCCACCTCCCAGAGTGCTAGGATTATAGGCTCCAGCCACTAGTACCTGGCAACTCTCCCCTGTTCTTGTCTTGGAGGCAAGCTGGTGGCTCCAACTGAGTAAAACACTTAACTCCATTTACAAATGTGAAAGTAAATTGAGGCCAATTTGTGTTAGGATTGCATTTTCTCCATAAAACAGGCTCTCTGGAATGGTCTCAGCAGACCAGGCTTTTTTCAGCTACCCCAGCTCTGTGGGTAAGTTTAGGAATACCAAGGTTTAGGAATACCAAGGTAACCAAATAAAGAAAGAAAGAAAGAAAAAATCACAAAAGCCAAAAAGCTCCCTGCATTTATGTGTAATTTCTTTTGTTTTTCTGAAATATACTGCTTTTCATTTCTCTCTATGTATTCAAATGATAGCTGACAAGTCCTGTTTGGGGATACTCATGCACAGATAGATATTCCTCTGTAAGCAGAAATGAGTTTATTATAAAATGTCCATCATGTGCAATAACTCAAAAAACATATGCTGCATAGGCCTAGTAAAAATGGGTGGGTGTTTTTTTATCTACAGCTGTGTAAAATTAAAATGTATGCTTCTGTAGGTGAATTACTGATATAGTTGTCAGCCAAGACAATGTCTTGGGGACAGACCTTATGGATGCCAGTCTTGCAGAGAAAGCAAGCTTAGTGTAGTTGTTAGATTTCAAAGGACACGCTTTGACCTGTGATGTAGCCAAGTTTTTAGTTACAAGCTCTGTCATAACAGAGCTTTGTTTTGTTTTAAACAGTTCAGTAAATCAACTTTAATAGATATGTCTCTTGCTGGAAAGAACTTAGGCCAGGTGTTAAAAAGTGAGGAAATAAGCAGGAAGGATTTGAATACAAATTGTGGCATACAATTATACATCTTCTTAGAGGGTATTGAATCGTAAAGAAGAGAAAACGCAAATCGTCACAAGTTCAGCCGAGTTAAGGAAAAGGTAGAGGGAGCTTCATGGAACCCATCAGGAATCAGAAATTGTCAAGCAGCTCATCTATCCATTTCTTTCTCTCCATAGCCACACAATCTGTTGTCTCTGCCTCTTTCTCCACAGCTGCTTGAGTCTGTGTCCTGCAAAATGGCTTCTTCTGTCTCATTCTTAATTTCTACTTCCCCATACCTCTAGTTCAGCTGGGGCTTTAGGTTGTTGCTGTACTTTCTCTCGTCTCTGGCCTCAAGTCCTTTTTTTTTTTTAGAGACAGAATCTCAACTTGTCGCCTTCTGTAGAGTGCCGTAACATCACAGCTCACACCAACCTCTAGCTCCTGGGCTTAGGCGATTCTCTTGCCTCAGCCTTCCAAGGAGCTAGGGCTACAGGCACCCACCACAACGCCCGGCTATGTTTTGTTGCAGTTTGGCCCTGGCAGGGTTCAAACCTGCCACCTCGGTATATGAGGCCGGCGCTCTACTCATTGAGCCACAGGAGCCGACCTGGCCTCAAGTGCTTTTGACCTTACACTTTCAGTACCCAATTTAGTCTTTGTTTCTTTTTGTTCAAATTCTTTTTTTTTATTTTTTTATTGTTGGGGATTCATTGAGGGTACAATAAGCCAGGTTACACTGATTGCAATTGTTAGGTAAAGTCCCTCTTGCAATCATGTCTTGCCCCATAAAGTGTGACACACACCAAGGCCCCACCCACCTCCCTCCTTCCCTCTGTTCCCCCCCCATAACCATAATTGTCATTAATTGTCCTCATATCAAAATTGAGTACGTAGGATTCATGCTTCTCCATTCTTGTGATGCTTTACTAAGAATAATGTCTTCCACGTCCATCCAGGTTAATACGAAAGATGTAAAGTCTCCATTTTTTTTAATGGCTGAATAGTATTCCATGGTATACATATACCACAGCTTACTAATCCATTCCTGAGTTGGTGGGCATTTAGGCTGTTTCCACATTTTGGCGATTGTAAATTGAGCTGTAATAAACAGTCTAGTACAAGTGTCCTTATGATAAAAGGATTTCTTTCCTTCTGGGTAGATGCCCAGTAATGGGATTGCAGGATCAAATGGGAGGTCTAGCTTGAGTGCTTTGAGGTTTCTCCATACTTCCTTCCAGAAAGGTTGTACTAGTTTGCAGTCCCACCAGCAGTGTAAAAGTGTTCCCTTCACTCCACGTCCACGCCAGCATCTGCAGTTTTGAGATTTTGTGATGTGGGCCATTCTCACTGGGGTTAGATGATATCTCAGGGTTGTTTTGATTTGCATTTCTCTAATATATAGAGATGATGAACATTTTTTCATGTGTTTGTTAGCCATTCGTCTGTCGTCTTTAGAGAAAGTTCTATTCATGTCTCTTGTCCATTGATATAAGGGATTGTTGGCTTTTTTCATGTGGATTAATTTGAGTTCTCTATAGATCCTAGTTATCAAGCTTTTGTCTGATTGAAAATATGCAAATATCCTTTCCCATTGTGTAGGTTGTCTCTTTGCTTTGGTTATTGTCTCCTTAGCTGTACAGAAACTTTTCAGTTTAATGAAGTCCCATTTGTTTATTTTTGTTGTTGTTGCAATTGCCGTGGCAGTCTTCTTCATGAAGTCTTTCCCCAGGCCAATATCTTCCAGTGTTTTTCCTATGCTTTCTTGGAGGATTTTTATTGTTTCATGCCTTAAATTTAAGTCCTTTATCCATCTTGAATCAATTTTTGTGAGTGGGGAAAGGTGGGGGTCCAGTTTCAGTCTTTTACATGTAGACATCCAGTTCTCCCAACACCATTTATTGAATAGGGAGTCTTTCCCCCCAGGTAAGTTCTTGTTTGGTTTATCAAAGATTAGGTGGTTGTAAAATGTTAGTTTCATTTCTTGGTTTTCAATTCGATTCCAAGTGTCTATGTCTCTGTTTTTGTGCCAGTACCATGCTGTCTTGAGCACTATGGCTTTGTAGTACAGACTAAAATCTGGTATGCTGATGCCCCCAGCTTTATTTTTGTTACAGAGAACTGCCTTAGCTATACGGGGTTTTTTTGGGTTCCATACAAAACGCAGAATCATTTTTTCCAAATCTTGAAAGTATGATGTTGGTATTTTGATAGGAATGGCATTGAATAGGTAGATTGCTTTGGGAAGTATAGACATTTTAACAATGTTGATTCTTCCCATCCATGAGCATGGTATGTTCTTCCATTTGTTAATATCCTCTGCTATTTCCTTTCTGAGGATTTCATAGTTTTCTTTATAGAGGTCCTTCACCTCCTTCGTTAGGTATACTCCTAGGTATTTGATTTTCTTTGAAACTATGGTGAAGGGAGTTGTGTCCTTAATTAGCTTCTCATCTTGACTGTTATTGGTGCACAAAGGCTACTGACTTGTGGACATTGATTTTATATCCTGAAACATTACTGTATTTTTTGATGACTTCTAGGAGTCTTGTGGTTGAGTCTTTGGGGTTCTCTAAGTATAAGATCATGTCATCAGCAAAGAGGGAGAGTTTGACCTCCTCTGCTCCCATTTGGATTCCCTTTATTTCCTTGTCTTGCCTAATTGTATTGGCTAGAACTTCCAGCACTACGTTGAATAGTAAAGGTGACAGAGAACAACCTTGTCTAGTTCCAGTTCTAAGAGGAAAAGCTTTGAGTTTTACTCCATTCAGTAAAATATTGGCTGTGGGTTTGTCATAGATAGCTTCAATCAGTTTTAGAAATGTGCCACCTATGCCTATACTCTTCAGTGTTCTACTTAGAAAAGGATGCTGGATTTTATCAAATGTTTTTTCTGCATCTATTGAGAGGATCATGTGATCTTTATTTTTGCCTCTGTTAATATGGTGGATAACGTTTATAGACTTGCGTATGTTAAACCAGCGTTGCATCTCTGGGATGAAGCCTACTTGATCATGATGAATGACTTTTTTGATGATAAGCTGTAATCTATTGGCTAGGATTTTGTTGAGAATTTTTGCGTCTATGTTCATGAGTGAGATTGGTCTGAAATTCTCCTTTTTGTTTGGGTCTTTTCCTGGTTTTGGTATCAGGGTGATGTTTGCTTCATAGAATGTGTTGGGGAAGATTCCTTCTTCCTCAATTTTTTGGAATAATTTCTGCAGTACAGGAATAAGGTCTTCCTTGAAGGTTTGATAGAATTCTGGAGTGAAGCCATCTGGACCAGGGCATTTTTTGGTTGGAAGATTTTTTATTGTTTCTTTGATCTCAGTGCTTGAAATTGGTCTGTTCAGGAGCTCTATTTCTTCCTGGCTGAGTCTAGGGAGAGGGTGTGATTCCAAATATTGATCCATTTGTTTCACATTGTCAAATTTCTGGGCATAGAGTTTCTGGTAGTATTCAGAGATGATCTCTTGTATCTCTGTGGGATCAGTTGTTATTTCCCTTTTATCATTTCTGATTGAGGTTACTAGAGATTTTACTTTTCTATTCCTCGTTAGTCTGGCCAATGGTTTATCTATTTTATTTATTTTTTCAAAAAACCAACTCCTTGTTTCATTAATTTTCTGAATGATACTTTTGTTTTCAATTTCATTGATCTCTGATTTGATTTTGGATATTTTTCTTCTACTGAGTTTAGGCTTAGATTGTTCTTCTTTTTCCAATTCCATAAGATCTCTTGTGAGATTGTTGATGTGCTCTCTTTCTGTTTTTCAAATGTAGGCATCTAAAACAATGAATTTTCCTCTCAAAACTGCTTTTGCAGTATCCCACAGGTTTTGGTAGCTTGTGTCTTCCTTGTTGTTATGCTCAAGGAAGTTAATGATTTCCTATTTTATTTCTTCCTTCACCCATCTGTTATTCAATAGAAGATTGTTTAATTTCCACACCTTTGGGTGGGGTCGAGCATTTTTGTTAGAGTTGAGTTCCACCTTTAGTGCCTTATGGTCTGAGAAGATACAAGGTAAAATTTCAATTCTTTTGATTCTGTTGATATTTGTTTTGTGTCCCAGGATATGATCAATTTTGGAGAATGTTCCATGGGGCGATGAGAAGAATGTATGCTTTATCTTTGGGATGGAGTGTTCTATATGCGTCTACCAAGCACAGTTGTTCTAGGGTCTCATTTAAATCTCTTATATCCTTGTTTAATTTCTGTTTAGAGTATCTGTCCAGCTCTGTAAGAGGAGTGTTAAAGTCCCCTGTTATGATGGTATTATCAGATATCATATTGCTCAGACTCAGTAAGGTCTGTTTCAAGAATCTGGGAGCATTTAAATTGGGTGCATAAATATTTAGAATTGAAATGTCTTCTTGTTGTAGTTTTCCCTTGACCAATATAAAGTGACCATCTTTGTCTTTTTTGACTTTAGTTGCTTTAAATCCAAATGTATCTGAAAATAAGATTGCAACTCCTCTTTTCTTCTGACTTCCATTTGCCTGAAAAATTGTCTTCCACCCCTTGACTCGGAGCTTTTTTTTTTTTTGTAGAGACAGAGTCTCACCTTATCGCCCTTGATAGAGTGCCATGGCGTCACACAGCTCACAGCAACCTCCAACTCCAGGGCCCAGGCGATTCTCCTGCCTCAGCCTCCTGAGTAGCTGGAACCACAGGCGCCCGCCACAACGCCCGGCTATTTTTTTGTTGCAGTTTGGCCGGGGCCGGGTTTGAACCTGCCACCCTCGGTATATGGGTCCAGCGCCCTACTCACTGAGCCACAGGCGCCGCCCCTCGGAGCTTTAATTTGTCTTTTGAAGCCAGGTGTGTTTCTTGCAGACAGCAAATGGATGGGTTGTGTTTTTTAATCCAGTCAACCAATCTATGTCTCTTCAGTGGGGAATTCAAGCCATTAACATTTATTGAGATAATTGATAAGTGTGGTAGTATTCTTTTTTTTTTTTTTTTTTTTTTTTTGGCCGGGGCTGGTTTTGAACCCGCCACCTCCGGCATATGGGACCGGCGCCCTACTCCTTGAGCCACAGGCCCCGCCCATTGTGGTAGTATTCTATTCTTCTTATTTTGTGAGAGTCCATTGCTTAGTTTTATCTTTTGCATCAGTGTGGAGGTTAGGTTCTGTCCTTTAATTTCTGAGTTCTTACTTTGCTGCCGATCCATTGTGGTGGTCAGTGTGCAGAACAGGTTGAAGTATTTCCTGTAGAGCTGGTCTTGTTGTGGCGAATTTCCTCAATGTTTGTATATCCGTAAATGATTTGATTTCTCCGTCAATTTTGAAGCTTAGCTTAGCAGAGTACAGAATTCTGGGCTGGAAATTGTTCTGTTTAAGTAGATTAAAGGTAGATGACCATTGTCTTCTTGCTTGGAAAGTTTCATTAGAGAAGTCTGCGGTCACTCTGATTGATTTGCCCCTGTAGGTCAACTGGTGCTTACTCCTGGCAGCTTGCAGAATCTTTTCTTTTGTCTTGACTTTGGACAGGTTCATCACAATGTGTCTTGGAGAAGCTCGGTTAGAGTTGAGGCGACCTGGGGTCCGATAGCCCTCTGAAAGCAGTGTGTCAGAATCTTTGGTGATATTTGGGAAATTTTCTTTTATAATATTCTCTAGTATGGCTTCCATTCCTCTGGGGCATTCTTCTTCCTCTTCTGGAATTCCTATAACTCGTATGTTGGAACGCTTCATAAAGTCCCATAATTCTGACAGTGAACGTTCTGCTTTCTCTCTCTTCTTTTCTGCCTCTTTTACTATCTGAGTTATCTCAAAAACTTTGTCTTCTACCTCTGAAATTCTTTCTTCTGCATGGTCTAACCTGTTGCTGATACTTTCCATTGCATCTTTAAGTTCCCTGATTGACTGTTTCATTTCCTTCAGCTCTGCTATGTCCTTTTTATATACTTCATATCATTCATCTCTTATTTGATTCTGTTTTTGTATTTCCTTTTGGTTATTTTCCACTTTATTAGCAGTTTCCTTCATTGTTTCCATCATTTCTTTCATTGTTTTCAACATGTGTATTCTAAATTCCCTTTCTGTCATTCCTAACATTTCTGTATAGGTGGAATCCTCTGCAGTAGCTACCTCATGGTCTCTTGCCGGGTTGTTCTGGACTGGTTCTTCATGTTGCCTGGAGTTTTCTGCTGATTCTTCCTCATGAGTGATTTCTTTTATCTGTTTCCTTGCCCTAATTTTCCTTTCACTTCCTCTTGCTCTTTAAGTTCTCGTGCCTGTGGACTATGGGTTACAGGACCAGAAGGGTGAGAAGGTTGAAGGGCAAAAAAGGGATGAAAGAAAGGAGGACCGAGTGATAAGAAAAAAAAAAAAAGAAAAATAGAGAAAGGAGAGGGGGTGGGTAAAAGGAATATTGACAAAAAGAAGAGAGGCACAGAAAGAGGGAGACAGAGCAATATAGGTGTACAGTAGGGTACTTTGATACAACCTTAAAAAACAAACCACCTTCTGGGGGTGCCCAGTTGGGTAGTTTCCTTGAGGTCAGCAGCTCTTTGCTAACCTGATCAGACACAGTACCCCACCTCCACCAAGTAGAGAGGAAAGACAAAAATGCTATAAATCAAACCAAAACAAGCAAACAGAAAACTTTACGGTTTAAAATTGGCTGGAAAAACCAAATAATAGTGGTAGAAACACTAACAAAATTGAAGTTCTAATTATTGAAATAGGCAGCAATGGGAAATTATAATTAAACTAGAAAAATTGAGAAAGAAAAAGGATCTGTATGGAAAAGGTTGAACTTAAAAAAACAAAACAACAATCAACATCAAAATAAACAAAAAAAACAACCAAACAAAAAAAAAAAAAAAAAACACACAACCAAAACCAAAGCAGTATGTATATGTTATTGAATATTGTGTGGGCAACACGTGGTCTTCTGGGGTATGAGATGTTAATCACAGTTCTGATACGACTGGAGGCTGCTAGTTTCTCAAACCCCAGCAGGTAGACACCCTAAATCTCTCTTCAGCCCACTTAAAAGGCACTTTGAACTTGTTCACTTGCTGAGCGGAAGCTTTCCCAGGGAAGTGCTTGTCGCTGGAATCACTGCTGAAGTGGCCATCCACTTACCCTGTGTGCCAAAACTGGTCTCCCTCTGCCCCTGAGGGTTAGGGCTGCAAGGCGGCTCAGACCCCGCCCTTAGGCTACTTGGTCGCTGGGTTACCAGCTCCCACCCAATTCCAGCTCTGCGACCCTGAGGGCGGAGCTTGCCGGGGCAGATCGCTCACAATGGCTGCCTGTGACCCAGAGCCAAACACTATTAGCTCCCTCTGGCTCAGCGGCTCAGACTGGGGCCCTAGACAAAGGCCAAAGTTCTCCGCACTCCCTCTCAGGCTCTCCCCAAGGCAGTTCAGCTGAGTGCCAAGTCCAAAGACACCAAAATGGTTCACAGGTAAGGCCTTTCTGGTTTGCAGTCTCGCTGCTACTGAACTTACAGTTGCGGGCGGGTTTAGACGGATTGAACCACTTGACGGTTTTCAGCTGTTTTAGTCCTCCTCTTGGGGTCCAGAAGTCTCTCGCTGACTCCCTGTATCCTCTCAGGGGTGATGATAGGCAGATCCCACCAGCCAGAGATGCCTGGAGTCCTATATCCCCAGACTTACGGTGCCCAGATGCAAGGAAGGTGTTACTCAGCTGCCATCTTGCTCCGCCTCCCAGTTTTTCTCTGTTCAAATTCTTAGGACAATCCTATTGGCCATTCCCAGTCAATGATTGATTCACTCCCAGCTTGTGTGTCCATTCAGGCAGTGCTGGGTGGGAAGGGGAAGATGGTAAGAAAAAATGTACAGCTGTGAGCAATATCATTTTATTTTATTTTTTAGCAATATCATTTTAAAAAGTTAGGAAAAAAGTTATTTGGGAACTGCTGACAAACTGACTAATGTATCAAATACAGCAATTATTGTAATGATGATAAGGATGGCTATAGTAATTAAATTATTATAAGACATATTTTTATGAAGCTCTTTTAAAGCATATTATATGCATTGTTTTTTAATCTTAACAATAGCCTGAAGGAAGTACATATTATTGTCCCAGTTTTTAATGTCAGGAAAATTAAGGCACAAAGAAGTTTCATGACTTACCCAAGGTCACGTTGCTATTAAGTAATTGAGCCAAAACTCAGATCCAAAAAGTCTGACACCAGAACTGTGATGCTCTACTGCTGATTCTGACATTGTCACAACTTATTTGTGAAATGTGGGCTGCACAATATCTTCTTTGTGAACAATAAGAGAAGTTCTTTTAAACTAGTAAAGCTCTTATAGTACATAATAGATAACATACATTCAGTCCATCTGATGTCCTTACAGAGGACAAAGTGGTTTAGAACCTAGAGAAATTTTTGTGTCTCTATGTGGGTGGAAAGAGAAGAATCACCCTTTCATTTGAGTTATTCTAGTACTTTCACATAAATGAAATAACCTTTAAATATCCGTGATCAGAGCATTACCCATTTGTCTCTTTGCCTTCATATTTATTTGAATTCAAATTAAATCTGCCTTTTAGCAACGATCAAGAGTAAGATCCAGCACTGTGGAGTTGAAGCCAAAGCTGGTGTGTGTGATGTTACTGCCCTCTTCCCGAGCCACAGTTTTATTGCTCTTCTGGGAATACAGTTAAATTATAGCTGCTGATATATTGTGGACTGTGGATCTAAATTCTGGCTTTGACCAAGTCAAGGGCTGGTTTCTTTGGACAGTATTTCACTTCCTGTTTTATCTGTGCTGTCACCTAAATTTAGCACTAAGAGTATACTCCCCAATGTCTGCAGAAGTTTTAAATTATTTTCCAGTGATGCATACCATGTCCATGCAGAATTGCGTGTGACAGATTTGCAGTAAAATCCCAGAGCTCTCCAACTCCTTTTTAAATGAGTTAGATCAGTAGCTGTCACAGATGTGACTTTGGGATAGGTTGTAAGGTGATGTGTTTCCCACAAAGCTGATTGAGTTCTCTTTGGTTTTTTCTTTTTGTCCTGCTGTGCATTTTATCATCCAGCAGACCAATCAGCTTCTTGTAAGCAAAAGATGAGTGCTCATTTTTGGACCTCATTTTTGGAGGTATCAAATACCTAGTGCATTAAGACCCTTCCCCCTAATTGCAGGAATGATGGCTGTGGGCAGAGCTGTAAGAGTGTTCTAAATTGAGGAGTCTTGAATAACACATAAATCTAAATTCCACACTTTTCTTTTTTTTTATTTTTTTTTTATTGTTGGGATTCATTGAGGGTACAATAAGCCAGGTTACACTGATTGCAATTGTTAGGTAAAGTCCCTCCACACTTTTCTTTTTTAATATGATGCATCAACAAGCATCAGCTGTAATTGGTAGAACAGCCTGACCTATTAATCCATAGATAAAAATGATTCAATTCAAATGAAATATAAATATTGAAGGTAGTGTAAAACCAAATGAAGCACATCACAGAATTTGTATGCAAATAAATTTACTGAATACAAATTCTGCAGTACATACAAAGTCCATATGCTGTCTTGGTAATGCTGTAATTAAGTCAGAGAGTCATGTCATAGTGGCCTTTTCCATCTGCTGTGTGATCTGTTGAGGGACCCATTCAAACAGAATGACAGCTGACCTCAAAATTATACACTCAGCTACTGTCCATTTTAACAGGGCTCTTGGTTACCTTCATTCTATCTTCATTTATACTGGACTAGGAGTGGCTTTCCATTAAATCAAGTAAATTGGAGCATGTGGTTTTCTATTAAATGGATTTATTTAATCCACTATTTTCTGAATTTTTTTCATGTTTCACAAGTAATAGATTGTATTGTAGCTTCTTTTGTTCTATGAATTAATGTGACATTAGAAAGTGATAGTGATTAAGAATAGCAAAATGAAGCCACCGTTTTCTTTTTCTTTCTGTTTTTCTTTTTCTTTCTGTTTTTCTTTTCTCTTTTTGTTATGTGATCAAGGCAAGTGGTTAATACTTGGAGCCGCAGGATGTTGTGTATATGTAATTGACATGAAAGATATGTAAAAGAGGAGCCAATATTTATAATACTAATTGATTTAATTTATTTTGCTTCCCTTGTGTATGCCTCACTGTCATTCTTGCCATTATCTTAATGTTCTTGTTTCCAATAACACTCAGAAAAGTCATTTTAAACGCAGGGGATCTGGAGCACAGATGTGTCAGGTGTAAAGGCTCTCATCCTCAGAGACATTCAAATTGGCTGAAGGAAACCCCGCCGAATGGTGCAGCTGAAGATCCAGCATTTGTCCATCTGTTTGTATCTAGGTTACCTTGTGACAATCTATTTAATTTCTGGTCCCCAGAGAGTCTCTACTTCAACAGTACATGCATATTTCTTTAATTAGAACTGTGGAAGGGGAAAATTGGTAATCTTTGGAACCAAGAAGACCTTTAGAAGATTGTTTTGGTTTTTAAAAAGCAACACAAATTCTAATGAGGGTTTGCTCTAGTCCAACTGTCAACTCTTTGGAGGGGATTTCATTTTTATTTTTTGAGGTAGAGTTTGATTTTGTCACTGTGGTTGAAGTGTCGTGGCATCATAGCTTATGACAACTTTGAACTCTTGGGCTCAAGTGATCCTCTTGCTTCAGTTTTTTTCATTTTTAGTAGAGACAGGGGTCTCACTCTTGCTTAGGCTTGTCTGGAACTTATGAGTTTAAGCAATCCACCTGCCTCTGCTTCCCAGATTGCTAGGATTATAGGAGTGAGCCACCACAGATGGCCCTTTGTAGGGTATTTTAAAATGTCTTGTCTTTGGCTTTGGAGTAAAAAAAGGAACAAAGAAAGAAGTTATATGTAGGATGTGATACAGAGTGCTTAGAAAACAGGTTTAAAATATATACCAATTTTAAAATGTTTAAAGTAAAACCTGAGCCAAAACCGGATATTGATAATATCCAAGGAGTATCCCAGAGACCTAAACTAACGCACATAAAAAGCTGGAGAATTACAAAGATGATCATCTAGAAAACACCTGTTGCTCACTGGGTAAGCATGACCTTGCAGTAGTGGTTTCTGAATTAAATCAGAGAACAGAATTTGTCAATATGGGAAAAGGACATAATATGTAGAATCTTATTTTATATATAAAAATCAAGGGGAATTTCTTAGCAACATGAATTTTGGTAAATCTACAAGGGACATAACCATAACTAACTCATGCAGTCCAGAAACATTTGCTGAGCGTCTAATAGGTTTGTGGCATTATTTTAGGTTGAGAGGATAAGTTATTGAATGAAACAAAGTCTGTGTTCCCATAAAGCTGATATCACAGTGTGTGTGTGGGGTGGGGATGGCACATAAGAAACAAACCTGTTATCTATTCTGTACAGGTCCCAGGACCCGTTAATCAGCCTTGCATTTGGATACTGGTTCAAACATAAATATTTATGAGGCTTTTCTGAAATTGTAAGCTTTATACCTAAGGGCATCCTAATGAGTCAAAATGAAACGGATCATATATACTCATTTCAATGAAATAATGCTCATGTTAGCCATTTACTTTGAAAAGTTTCCTTTCATTTTGCCCAAGATCCTATAGTATTTGATTGTAGTGTGGTAGAAAAGATAGAGGATTTGGTTCTGCCAAGACACCTTTACCTAGCATACTTATATCCCAGTGGGGAGAGGCAATGATTTCTAATTAAAAGATAAGGAAAGGCCAGGCGTGTTGCCTCACTCCTATAATCCTAGCATCCTGGGAGGCCAAGGCAGTTGCATCCCTTGAGCTCTGGAGTTTGAGACCAGCCTGAGCAACAGTGAGACCTCCATGTCTTCCAAAAATAGAAAAATTAGCTGGGCATGGTGGTGGGCTCCTGTAGTCCCAGCCACTCGGGAGGTGTGAGGTGTGAGGATCGCTTGAGCTCAAGAGTTTGAGGTTGCTGTGAGTTACAATGCCATGGCATTCTGCCTAGGGCACAGAGTGAGACTCTGTATCAAATAAATAAATAAATAAATAAAATATGAGGATAGGGCGGCGCCTGTGGCTCAGTCGGTAAGGCGCCGGCCCCATATACCGAGGGTGGCGGGTTCAAACCCGACCCCGGCCAAACTGCAACCAAAAATAGCTGGGCGTTGTGGCAGGCGCCTGTAGTCCCAGCTACTTGGGAGGCTGAGGCAAGAGAATCGCTTAAGCCCATGAGTTGGAGGTTGCTGTGAGCTGTGTGAGGCCACGGCACTCTACCAAGGGCCATAAAGTGAGACTCTGTCTGTACAAAAAAAAAAGATGAGGATAGAGCCAGGGAAGGCATGATGGGGAGGGGGCGAAGGATATGTCTGGAAAACTTTATTCTAGCGGTGATATTTAATGACTTATTTTTATATTGGGGTAATATCCTTGTAGTTTAGTTTAGTTGGTGAAATCCTCATGTTAGGGATGGCATTACAGTTAAAGATTTGGTCCTTGTTTGAACCAATTTGCTCAGATCTATCCTCTCCCCTAACCCCAACCAGTCATGATACAAATACAAGCTACACATCTCAAGCATGTGCACATTTTCCCCAATAGTAAAAAAAGGAATGGAGCCAACATGTCTTCTTTCTATATGACCAGTGATGCACGAGAATAATTGGTAGATTGATGATCTTGAGATTTATCTGGTGAATCAGAACCATGAATTCCACTAAACCTTTGGAACACAAAATGTATTAAGTGAGATTTTCTTATGGGTGCCGATGGCAGTGGTAATGTAGAAGAGTATTATTTAAATATGTTTTTAAATATTGAAAACTTTAAGTGCTGGCATATATGTGAACTAGTATTTCTTTTTCCTTTAGTGATCTTAAGAAAGGGCTGGATTTATCAAAGTTCTCATTTTATATTCCTTTACAATTTTCAATTTTCCTTCAAAACCTATAGACTTTGTTTGTTTGTTTGTTTGAAACCGAGTCTCACTTTGGCACCCTTGGTACAGTGCCATAGCATCATAGCTCACAGCAACCTCAAACTATTGGGTTTAAGTAATCATCTTGCCTCACTCAGCCTCCCAAGTAGCTGGGACTACAGGTGCCCACTGTAATGCCAGGCTATTTTTAGAGATGGGGTTCTCATTCTTTCTCAGGCTGGTCTCAAATGCCTAATCTCAGGAAATCCACCTGCCTCAACCTCCCAGAGCCTATAGATAGAAAAGATAGAGGATTTTAAACAAGGACCTGCTATGACTCTAATAGACATACCTATTCTTGGGCTTCTTCCATGATGATTTAGAGATAAAGTGGCCTCAAACCTGGCTTGGTTCTGTGCTATAATCAGTTATGGTTCCTTTTGGAGGTAGCAAATTCTCATCAATTGCATTCCTATTAATCATATATCCAAATGTGGCATCATAAAAAAAATTCCAAGTATTTTTTAAGATACAACCTTGACTTCCTTTCATTTGTAAATTGGCTCATAATGGCCCTGGCACTCTGCTAAAGTGCTTAACTCATCATTATTCTTCCCTGTACTATATAGCCTTTTCGCTGCCAGTAGCCCATATTGTGTCTCTCATCATGTTTTTTTTTTTTTTTTTTTTTTAAACTTTTTGGTGGTGCCAGATAGAGTGGATCATAGGCCATTTTTTGAGAATTTGGGGAAAACTATGTACTTTCTCCACACACAAAAAAAATTACATACATTTGCAGGGGATTATAGACTTATGAAGTTCATCTTTATATCTATGATTACAAGCTCTCGGGGTCAAGATTATAGGATTCACAAACCTACCTATGCCCATGTTAGGCAAATTAAATTTAATATAATTTAATTGAGCAAACGACAATTTGAAAGTTGAGTAGCTCCCCACCCACCTCCCCAAACCAGAATAGGATTAGAGAGACTCCAGTGCTGTCAAGTTGTCAAACATTTATGGACAGAAATTGAAGTGAATACAGGAACAACTGCATTGGTCACAGCTTGGTGTATGACTTATTTTGAGCATGGTTGAAACAGTTGGCTGCTTGTGATTGGCCGAAACTCTGTGGTTAGCAAAAGAGTAAGTTACAGCCTGTTTGTTTGTTTATTTATTTATTTATTGCTGTTTTGGCCCTGCCAGGCTTGAACCTGCCACCCCCGGTACATGGGGCCAGTGCCTTACTCCTTGAGCCACAGCCGGCGCCCTACAGCCTGTTTACACTTCCAGGGGGCTTACAGTTCAGTGTGTATGGCGAAAATTTTAGGCCAAACATAAAATATATAAGGAGGCAGTTTTAGGCTAACTTTAATTGAACACTATTTACAGACTTATGAATATTATCATACTTTTTACGCTACTAAAATAAAGTGTCTCTATTTATCATGTGTCCACTTTGAATTTTTTCTCCTGCTTTCAAAGACTCAATTGTTTGTTAAATTAACTGCAGAGACAAGTGTATAGAATTTGAATAAAATGTTCCTGTTATGTTTTTATGATTTATAGTTCTTTTCCTTATTTTCCTTCCCTCCCTCCCTCTCTTCCCTCCTTTTTTCCCTCTTTGTCTCTCTTTCTCCCTTGATATCTTAATTTTATTTAAAGGAGAATGCTTTAATGTAAGCCACACCTTACACAATCATGCATTTTATCTAAGTATAGTCTGAACATTCTTTGCACATCAGCATTTTGTTTGTATAAGGCACTTTTGCTTTCATTTGCTAAGTGTTGATTTCTTGGCAGTTAAAAAGGGAATACTGTTTAAATTTAAATATATCTATTTGCTTATTTTTTAATGGTTAATGTTATAAATTCTATAGGAGAAGGGAATTGTCTCTGTTTTATCCTCTGTTATATTTATTCCTAGAACTTAGCATAGTGCCTGGCAGATAGGTCTTAAGAAATGTGGGGAGAATGTATAATGAGGCACTAAAGCATGTACTTTAAAAAAAGCTTAATGTTATAGCAAGTCATTTAATCACCCTAATCCTGCAAGCTTCTTAAATGTTCATCCATTTTTCTCCAAGTCACATGCTAATTCTTGACTAATTCTGGCTAAATGGTGATTATAGTGACAGGTATCCCTGGGGAGAAAGGCCAGTCAAAACAACAAAATATTTTTGAAGGAATGTAATTTTATTTCATTTAAGTACAGAATTTCCAACTGAACATAAACTGTTTCTAACTAAAAGTTCTTTAATTGTATTTAAGAAGTAATTTATTACTTGTTTTCTCCATTGTTATTTACAAAGTACAATTGACCCTTGAACAACACAGGTTTGAACTACACAAATCCAAGTTTATGGAGATATTTTTGTTTGTTTTTGTAGAGACAGAGTCTCACTGTACCGCCCTCGGTAGAGTGCCGTGGCGTCACACAGCTCACAGCAACCTCTAACTCTTGGGCTTACGTGATTCTCCTGCCTCAGCCTCCTGAGCAGCTGGGACTTGGAGATATTTTTCAACTAAATGAGAATTGAAAATATTCATTTTAACAAGATATAAAACCTGTGTGTATGGAGGACTGACTTTTTCTATACATAGATTCCTCTTGGCTGACTGTAGGACTTGAGAATTTGTGGATGTTTATATATGAGTTGGGTCCTGGAACCAATCCCCTGTGTATACCAAAGGATGGTTATACCTAAAATTCATTCTCTCAAATAGGTTAAAGATAGTCCTAAAAAACAGAATTTCAGAATTAGAAGAACTACATTAGAAACTATGTAGTTCAAACTTTTACGCAGTATAGGAAATCCTTTGATGATACCCTTTGTGCAATGACAGAACATGCTAATTTTGTAGGCAGCCCATCCTATTATTGAATGGTTCTTCCTCGGTATTTAACTCAGATCTTGCCTCCGTGTAATTTTCATGTATTTGGTCATAATTAAGCCCTTAGAGCCATACAAAATAAATTTATTTTCTGTTCCATATGAATGTTCTTTATGTATTTGATGGTATAAAATGGGTGTCATGGACCCACTTTTGATTTAGCGCTGCCTAGTTTTGGAAAATTTCAAGGAAGGAGTCAGATAGAAGAAGCCATTTGCACAGTAGGAATTACATCCACAGTTTTCTGTCTGATGTGCCTTCTGTCTAGGGAATCACCTGCCAGGACTTAACTTATTGATCATGAGGATGTGGATATGGAATTATGCTGACAAATGTTTTTACATAGTCGACACTGGATATTCCTCATGTAGAGTATGACAATTAGTCATCTGTTTACAAGTTCCAAGCTAGTTTTTTTGCTAAAGATGAAATAAGATTTTCATTTAGCCATTTGCTAAAGGGGTAAAATTATTTTTCTTAGCGGTTGGAGTTGAGGATAGCAGGTGAATCAAGGTGAATATGCCACTGGAATCATCCAGAGATTGTAGAAAACAATGCTCTTCATCTTTTCATTAAAGATGTCTAGGTAGGTCAGTTTTGTGTCATGATGTAGGTGTCAACTGTATTATTTCTTTATACGTAACACCATAGTATTCCTTTATTAACATATACAACCAGGCAATGTACCAGAGATTTAGTATTTTTCCCAAGTTGGTCAGATATTGCTTTAAGTTTCTGCCAGAGGGCATTGCCACATACATTAATGAACATAGCCCTCCTCTCTAGAGCCTTTGATATTTTTCCCAGAAATATACATATATTTTTTTTTTGAGACAGAGCCTCAAGCTGTTGCCCTGGGTAAAGTGCAGTGGTATCGTAGCTCACAGCAACCTCAAACTTCTGGGCTCAAGCGAGTCTCCTGTCTTCGCCTCCCAAGTAGCTGGGACTACAGGTGCCCGCCACAATGCCCGGCTATTTTTTGGTTGCAGCCATCATTTTTATTTGTCGGGCCTGGGCTGGATTCGAACCTGCCAGCTCAGGTGTATGTGGCTGGCGCCTTAGCCACTTGAGCCACAGGCGCGGAGCCTCCCAGAAATATTATTGAGAGTTGGAAATCAGTTACAGCATAGCAAATGGTATGATCTTCACCCTTTTCTTTTTTTTTTTTTTTTCTTTCCGAAAATTGAGTCTGGTGATTTTCCTTCAGTTTTTACATGTGTGCTATAGAGATTCCCAAAAGAGCAAGCAAGAAAAGGAATTTAATTGCTAGATGCATTTGAGTAGATCCCAGGTAAGAACCAGGTAATCATTGAAGTTATGAAGCGGTAAGAAACCAGTAACTTTTTTCCGTAACCATTGGTTTCAATATTTGGAAGACTGACAGCCTTGGAGACAGATTTTTTTTATTCCAGCCAAAGAAGAAATGTATTGGTAGCTAAATCTATTGGTAGCCTCCCCCCAAACTCAACTAAATATTTGTTCAATATATTTATCACACTTACTTGTTTTATTTTATGTGTAGCTACCTGATTGATATCCTAAGTTGCGTTACTGTGGACCATCATTGGCTAGCTTGAGCTTGAGTTATATGTGGTGATTATTGTAGGATAATACAATGTTAGGATTTGAAGAAAGTGAGATCTTTTCAGTTTCCAACCATGTTAGGCTAAGGAAACTTCACACTTGGAGGATAAAGCTGGTTTGTCCAAAGTCTCACAGTTGTCCATAGTCACACAGCCCTATTTTGGAAGGGCAACCAAAATAATTTATTTAAGTTTTTGTTCCAGATTTGAACCTTGCCAAATGAGTCCTAAGATCATTTTGCATGTAGGCCAGTCTTTGGTGTCTTTAATAGTTGCATTATCTTTTAAGTGAAAAGGATATTGCAAGGAAAACTCAAACTAATATGCTTCACTTTGGAAGAGACAAAGTAATTTTTATTAAAAATTATAAAAATAGGGTGGCGCCTGTGGCTCAAGGAGTAGGGCGCTGGTCCCATATGCCGGAGGTGGCGGGTTCAAACCTAGCCCCGGCCAAAAAAAAACCAAAAAACAAAAAATAAAATAAAAAAAAATTTTTTTTTAAATAGGTAAAGAAAAAGTACAAATAGAGAAATACGGAAAAATTTATAACATGTATTGTACAAGGTTTTTATAACAGCTCTTTATGATTTGGCACATATACTTAGAATTAAATTGAAATAATCCAAAGGGTGTGCTATCTATCTCCAATTTCTTGTACTTAAGGAGCTTGTACTTGAGCCCTAATCAGTGCCTGCAGAAAGGATCTGATAGAATTCTTGGTCCTCCTTTTCGTGTCTCTGGGCTTCATCCAGCTTGGTTTTGCTGAAATATCTCCTCTTTGCTTCAAGACCATAATTGCTCAGCCTTAGTTACTTATTTTATGCACTTGCTCAAAAATGGGTCTGTAAGTGTTATGACTTTCTCACTATACTCTATTCATTTTCCTCTTTACTACCCTCCTTTTTCAAAACCACTTACCTTCCACTGCCTTCAAGCGACATCACCAACATGATTTGGGTCCTTAGACAACTTTCTAAACAGATAATATGATACATATAGCACATTATTTTAAAAACGTATTTTATAGTGTTGTGAGGTGTGGTTATATCAGAATGTATTCAACCAATCCCCTCAAGTTTACTGATGGTATACATTTGACAGTGGTACTTGCCCCCCCCCAACACACTTTGTTTTGCTTCAGAGTCTTTGTATTTTCTACCCTTGTTAACCCCCTTCTTCTAGCACTTGCTTCTCATTTGCCTTGCATTGCCCTCTAGTGATTTCTTATATTTAGGCTTTAGTCCCACACATACAAATTAATTGTCTGTTTCTTCAGGACACACATGTATTTTATTTAATATTAGCCATAGCCACAAAACAAAATACTTCCACAAAACAAGAGTGTTTGGCCATGGTAGAATAACAGTTTTAAAGCTATATGAGTCCAGCTCAGGGAAGGTTAGAAGAATTTCCGAGCCTTCAAGTATTCTATTATATTGTTATTTTTGCCAAATGTTTATTTCCTATATAATCCAAGATTATATCGCTTCTGTGAAAATGCTTAGTTCTGGGCATTGCCTGTGGCTCAAAGGAGTAGGGCACTGGCCCCATATGCCGGATGTGGCAGGTTCAAACCCAGCCCCGGCCAAAAACTGCAAAAGAAAATGCTTAGTTCTGTGGATTTTTTTTTTCTCCAACAAGTTATGGTACCTTATGTCCATGACTGCAGCTATAACTGTTGGGGGCCCAACATGGCCCCATCCGAGCCTTTCCCCCTCCCTCTCCTCTCCTCCTAGAACAAAAGGCATACCTGGCCGGATCCCAAGATTTCCACCACAAACACCCTAGCCCACCAGAACCTTCTAGCTAGGTGTGGAATTTGACCACTCCCTATAGCCCCATATAAAAGGGGTCTCTGAACTGCCCATGGGTGCAGATGCCATCTTTGCCCTGTCCAGGCAGATTTCTGTCCTCTTCCAATAAACCTGACCTGAACCTCTCTGCTCCCTGTCTCATCTCCGGATGTCACTTTACTACATTTCATATGGTGCCAAAGGCAGGGACTCACAGCTGACTGGCCCTGGGTTGGTGGCCTAGCACCATCTTGCTGCTGGCCTGTGTAGCCACCCCAGTTTCCGCATCATGGTCTTGTTAAACCTGCCTGTGGGAAAATTCTAGAGGATTTCGCCCCAACTGCCACTTAAGTGTGAGCAGTCTCTAAAAACCTTCAAATGGAAACTCCCTTGGATTGCTCAGTATCTCTGTCTTTTCATCCCCTTTGCTTCTTCTTGGTCCATATATGCCTAACCAGGAGTTTCATTTCCTTTCCTTTTTGCTTCAGTCCCAGCAGTGTCCCCTGGTTTAGGCTTTTGAGGTCCTGGGGACCTCAAGTCCTTGTGAAAAATAGGGGAAGCCTGACTTTTCTCATTCTTCTTGCATTTTTTGTTGTATTCCCAGCGCTGAGCCCTCTTCTAAGGTCCCCGGAAGCTCAAGTCTCTGACACCTTCTCAGAGTCTCCTTCTCTTATCCATACGTTGGGTCTTGGGAATCAGGAGACGCTTCGTTTTCCACCCTGGTAGGGGATGGACATCTAAGACAGGGGAGATGGCCCTTCTACCCCCTGAACAGAGACACCATGGAGGTGTTTTTCTTTCGATTTCAACACATATTGGTAAAGAGGACCTTCAATTTTAATATCTTAAAAGACTTAAATAATTTCTTCCAAAAAAACAAAAAGGCAAATGGAGGCCCTGCTTGGTGGCGCACGCCTATAATCTCAGCACTTGGGAGGCCAAGGTGGGTGGATTGTCTCAGCTTACAGCTTTGAGACCAGTCTAAGCCATCATGAGACCCTGTTTCTAAAACAAGCTGGACGTTTTGGCAGTCGCCTGTAGTCTCAGCTACTCGGAAGGCTGAGGCAAGAGAATCACTTGAGCCCAAAAGTTTGAGGTTGCTGTGAGCTGTGATGCTAAGGCACTCTACTGAAGGGAACTAAGTGAGACTCGGTTTCAAAAAAAAAAAAAAAAAGGCAGATGGAAGTAAATCCTTTATATAGGGTGACCATGAAGTTCGTGTACAATTTTAATTTGCACACGAACTTTATGGTCACCCTGTATTCAAGCCTTTCCCTCCCTCTGCCCTTGCCCCTCCTTACAGGCGTCCACCACATCACCTGGCTATTTTTTTTTTTTTCAACTATTTCCTAACTTAAATTTTAAGGATAACTAGGATTAAACAGTTCTTTCGTACAAACCTGTTGACAACTAGGTGATCCTTCTTGACATTCTTTGGTGTAGCTGCCCTCCATGTTCACCAGGGCCAAGTTCATCAAAACTTAAGCACCTAAGCTGTTCAGAATCTTTTGGTGGTTCTCCAGTTTATCCAGATTAAAGTGCTAGTTGATTAGCATGAGAAACAAGGCCCTACATCATGTCTTCTCATTGTGTGTGTGTGTGTACACTTGTGTATTCACCTTAATTTTATAAAATTCTTGTTGCTGGTGATAATGGTGATAGTCCGGGTGATAATAGCTAATCTTTATTTGAGTATTTATTATATGCCAGATACATGTATTCTACATTTGAATCTTCACCAGACTCCTGTAATGTACTTACTTGTGTTGTGCCCATTTTAAAGATGACTAAATCAGTCCTCAAAAGAGTTAAGTTACATGATATCACAGAACTATTAAGAGAGAGAACTAGGGATGTTAGGCCAAAAAAACATCCATTTCTTAACCACTATTCCAGTGCTTCTCAAATATTATTGTGCATAGTAATCACTGGTCTGCTTAAAAAAACAAACATACAAACAAACAGAGTTTTCAGACCTAACCTGATAAATTCTGATTCATTGTCTTTCTTTTCTGAGACAGGGTTTGATTCTGTAGCCCCAGGGTACAGTGCCATAGCCTCAGCCTAGCTTATAGCTTGCTCAAACTCCTGGGTTCAAGCCACCCTACTGTCTCATCCTCCTGAGTAGCTGGGACTATAGGCTTTTGTCACATGCCTGGGTAATTTTTTCTATAACAACAGAGATGGACTATTTTTTTTTCTATTTTTAATAGATACAGGGTCTTACTTTTTCTCAGACTGGTCTAGAACTCCTGAGCTCAAGAGATCCTCCCTCTTTGGCCTCCCACAGTGCTAGACTACAGGTGTGAGCAACCACCTCTAGCATTCAATATTTCTTCCTTTAAGGCCAAGCAATATGTGCATTTACTTAGCACCTCCTCGTGATTCTGATGTATTAGAGTCCACCGTTTGGGAATTACTGTCCTACAACAGTGCCTCTCAAAATTTAATATACGTGACTATTCAGACCACCAGCTGACTTTGTTAAACTGCAGATGTATTAGGTCTGCCCTGGCACCTGATTTTCTATATTTCTAACAAGTTCCCAGTGGATACAGATATTACTGATACACAGATCACACTTGATGTAGAAGTCCTACACTACATTTTTTTTGGTCAGTGGAAATTTAGCACAAATGTAGGGGTTAATTCCAGTGGAGTGGTATGTTATACAAATAGGTACATCCCAGAAAACTCACATGCAAATCTTATATATTTTACTTGAATTCCATTTTCTCACTGACTTTCTAGATCATTTCATAGTAGCCTATCACTTTATCACTCAAGTACTTAATACAGAATGACCTCTTGAACAAATATTCAAGTACTGTAAAATGAAGACCTAAGTAGATACAGAAAGCCCATGGTGAGTACTTTAGTAAATGGAACTATCTTTTTGTTATGTAAATAAGAAATTTAAAAAGAAAAGTAGGAAATCTTAAGATTCTATTATCTGAAAAGGAATGGAGAAACAATTCTTTTTTTTTTTTTTCTTGAGACAGAGTCTAATGCAGTTTCCTGGGTCTCATCATATAGTTCACTGCTGTAGCATCAACTTCTGGGCTCAGGTGATCCTCCTACAATAGCCTCCCTTGTAACTGGAACTGCAGGCGCACATTACCATGCCATCACACCTCCACCCCTGGTTAGTTTTTTCTTTTTGAGGTCTCACTTTTGCTCAGGCTGGTCTTGAGTTTCTGACCTCAAGTGATCCTCCCTTGTTAGCCTCCCTGAGTGCTAAGATTACAGGCCTCAGTCAACTTAGCTTGCCCAGGTGAAATAATTTTACTTAGACTTTTAATTGAGCAGCCTGAGCTAGAGTGAGATCCCATCTCTACTAAAAATAGAAAAATTAACTAGTGCAGTGGAAGGTACTTGTAGTCCCAGCTACCTTGGAGGCGTAGGCAAGGGTATGGCTTCAGCCCAAGTGTTTGAGGTTGCTGTGAGCTGTGACACTAGGGCCCTGTCCTGACAGAGTCAGACTCCCAATTAAGTATGACCTTTTTTTTTTTTTTTGCAGTTTTTGGCCGGGGCCAGGTTTGAACCCACCACCACCATTACATGGGTCCAGTGCCCTACTCCTTTCAGCCACAGGCACTGCCCTTAAGTATGACTTTTGACCAGACATAAAAAGCTTCTTTTTTTTAATCTGTCAAAGGCAAGGTAGTAAGTATTGTGTGCACAGTGAGCTATATAATCTGTCACCACTTTATAATGGCTGCTACATTATAGAAACAGCTATGTGTAATTATATATGAAATACATCAGTATTTGATTTTTTTTTATTTTTTTATTGTTGGGGATTCATTGAGGGTACAATAAGCCAGGTTACACTGATTGCAATTGTTGGGTAAAGTCCCTCTTGCAATCATGTCTTGCCCCCATAAAGTGTGACACACACCAAGGCCCCACCCCCCTCCCTCCGTCCCTCTTTCTGCTTCCCCCCCATAAACTTAATTGTCATTAATTTTCCTCATATCAAAATTGAGTACATAGGATTCATGCTTCTCCATTCCTGTGATGCTTTACTAAGAATAATGTCTTCCACTTCCATCCAGGTTAATACGAAGGATGTAAAGTCTCCATTTTTTTAATGGCTGAATAGTATTCCATGGTATACATATACCACAGCTTGTTAATCCATTCCTGGGTTGGTGGTATTTGAAGAAATGAGCATGGCTGTGGACACTGAATTTTGAATTTCACATAGTTTTCCTGAGTCAAGAAACATCATCTTGTTTATTTAAATACATTTTAGGACACACTTAAAATGTTGACTCAATATGTACAAAAACAAATGATGTAACCAAAACGTGTATACTTCCTAATATTCAGAAGTTAACAAAATAAAATGAAACAAAACACTTTAAACCATAAAAAAACATTTTTTTTTTGTTGTTGTTGTTCCTCAAATAATACACCAACAGGCAGCAGACTGGATTTCATCCAAGGGCCATAATTTGCTGATCCCTCTTGTAAATTAGTTTAGTTCTTCCAAATTCTAATACAATCTTTCCTCACTTTGAACAGGTTATTACTTGAATACTACATAGAAAACAAGTTATTCAAGGTTCACTGGTAGGATTTGTGGTATTACATGAATTTTGTTTACTAGGAAAAGTTAACAGAAAGAGGTGCATACTAGCTTATGAGTGCACATCTCTGCTTTGCTAAATTATTTCCAATGTCTTGAAAGAAAATTAAAAGCCTGACTAGGTAGGCAAACTGTAAAATAGTTTGTTTCATGACAGTGGCTCTGGTCTCTCTCTCTCTCTCTTTTTTTTTTTTTTTTTGTTTTCCTTTGAGATAGAGTCTCACTTTGTTGCCCTTGGTAGAGTGCCATGGCGTCACATCCCACAGCAACCTCCAACTCCTGGGCTTAAGAGATTCTATTGCCTCAGCCTCCAAAGTAGCTGAGACTACAGGCTCCTACCACAACTCCTGGCTATTTTTAGAGATGACGTCTTGCTCTGGCTGAGGCTAGTTTCGAACCTGTGAACTTAGGCAATCTACCTGCCTCAGCCTTCCAAGTGCTAGGATTACAGGAGTGAGCCGCTGCGCCCAGTCCCTGCACTGGACTTTTTGACTTAAAATGGCATTGCAATTCTTTTCAAACAGTGTGTGAACTGGCTGCTGTGCTCTATGTTAGTTTCTGGTGGAGAAGATGGGAAATTTATAAAGTTTCAATGTGGTCTGTTCCTTCAATTTCTGGCAAGGAGGCAGGAAAGTGACAATAATTTGAAAGCAATTGATATATAGATGGCACTTGGTCAAATACCAAAGGTTTCAAGGGAAGTCTTTTTGGTTCATTGTCAGATCACACCAAAGTACCAAGAAAAAAAAGGAAAATGTCATATTAGCATAGCTGTTTTGCAAATGTCAGACTTAACAATGCTCAGGTGACAAAGTTGGTGCTCTAACATTTATTTATTTATTTATTCTTTTTTTAATTATTAAATCATAGCTGTGTACATTAATCCAACCATGGGGCACCATACACTGGTTTTATAGACTGACACATTTTCATCACACTGGTTAACATAGCCTTCCTGGCATGTTCTTAGTTATTGTGCTAAGACATTTATATTCTACATTTACTAAGTTTCACATGTACCCTTGTAATATGGGTAGATGTAATCTGGTGTAATCCCACCAATCACCCTGCCTCCGCCCATCTTCCCCTCCTTCCCCAACCTCTTCACCTTCCCCCTATTCTTAGGTTATAGCTTTCATGTGAAAGCCATAAATTAGTTTCATAGTAGGACTAAGTACATTGGATACTTTTCTCTTCTATTCTTGAGATACTTTACTAAGAAGAATATGCTCCAGCTCCATCCATGTAAATATGAAAGAGGTAAAGTCTCCATCTTTCTTTAAAGCTGCATATTATTCCATGGTGTACATATACCACAATTTATGAATCCATTTGTGGATCGATGGGTACTTAGGCTTTTCCCATGACTTAGCAGTTATGAATTGGGCTGCAATAAACATTCTGGTACAATATCTTTGTTATAATGTGATTTCTGGTCTTCTGGGTATATACCTAGTAGAGGAATTATAGGATTGAATGGCAGATCTATTTTTAGATCTCTAAGTGTTCTCCAAACATCTTTCCAAAACGAATGTATTAATTTGCATTCCCACCAGCAGTGTAGAAGTGTTGCCTTTTCCCCACATCCACGCCAGGCAATCTTAAGTTTAAGTACCAGTACCATGCTGTTTTGATCACTATTTCTGGTCTTGGGATTTTGTGATATGGGCTAATCTAACTGGAGTTAAATGATATCTCAAAGTAGTTTTGATTTGCATTTCTCTGATGATTAAAGATGATGAGCATTTTTTCATATGTCTATAGGCCGTGTGCTTGTCTTCTTCAGAGAAGTTTCTCTACAAGTCCCTTGTCCAGCCTGCAATGGGATCACTTGTTTTTTTCTTGGTTATACTTTTGAGTGCTCTGCGGATTCTGGTTATTAAAACTTTGTCGGAGACATAACCTGCAAATATCTTCTCCCATTCTGAGGGCTGTCTGCTTACTTTACTTACTGTGTTCTTGGCTGTGCAGAAGCTTTTTAGTTTGATCAGGTCCCAGTAGTGTAGTTTTGAAGCTACTTCAATTGCCCGGGGGGGTCCTCCTCATAAAATACTCACCCAGACCGATTGTTCAAGGGTTTTCCCTGCACTCTCTTCTAGTATTTTTATAGTTTCATGTCTTAAGTTTAAATCTTTAATCCAGTGAGAGTCTATCTTAGTTAATGGTGAAAGGTGTGGGTCCAGTTTCAAGTCTTCTACAGGTTGCCAGCCAGTTCACCCAGCACCATTTGTTAAATAGGGAATCTTTTCCCCACTGAATGTTTTTAATTGGCTTGTCAAAGATCAAATAACACTAAGTAGCTGGATTCATCTCTTGGTTCTCTATTCTGTTCCAGACATCTACTTCTCTGTTTTTGTGCCAGTACCATGCTGTTTTGATCACTATTGATTTATGGTACAGTCTGAGGTCTGGTAGCGTGATTCCTCCTGCTTTGTTTTTATTTCTGAGTAATGTCTTGGCTATTCGAGGTTTTTTTCTGATTCTATATAAAATGAAGTATTATTTTTTCAAGATCTTGAAAGTAGGACAGTGGAGCTTTAATAGGGATTGCATTAAAATTGTATATTGCTTTGGGTACATTTTTATAATGTTGATTCTTCTGAGCCATAAGCATGATATGTTTTTCCATTTGTTAACGTTTTCAGCTATTTATTTTCTTAGAGTTTCATAGTTTTCTTTATAGAGCTCTTTCACATCCTTTTTTAGATAAACTCCCAAATATTTCATCTTCTTTGGCACTACTGTGAATGGAATAGAGTCCTAAACTGTTTTTTCAGCTTGACTATTGTTCGTATATATAAAGGCTACCGATTTATGAATGTTGATTTTGTAACCTGAGACGCTGCTGTATTCCTTGATCACTTCTAAGAGTTTTGTAGTAGATTCCCTGGTGTTTTCCAGATATACAATCATATCATCTGCGAGGAGCGAAAGTTTGATCTCTTCTGACCCTGTATGGATAACCTTGATCTCCTTTTCTTCCCTAATTGTGATGGCTAAAACTTCCATTACAATGTTAAAGAGCAGTGGAGACAATGGGCAGCCTTGTTGGTTTCCTGATCTGAGTGGAAATCATTTCAATTTAACTCCATTCAATATGATGTTGGCTATAGGTTTGCTGTAGATGGCCTCTATCAGTTTACGAAATGTCCCTTCTATACCAATTTTCTTTAGTGTTCTGATCATGAAGGGATGCTGGATATTATCAAAAGCTTTTTCTGCATTGATTGAGAGAATCATATGGTCTTTGTTTTTTGATTTGTTTATGTGCTGAATGATACTTATAGATTTACATATATTGAACCAGCCTTGAGACCCTGGGATAAAACTGACTTGGTGATGATGTGTAATTTGTTTGATGTGTTGCTGGATTCTGTTTGTTAGGATCTTGTTGAATATTTTTGCATCTATATTCATTAGTGATATTGGTCTATAATTTTCTTTTCTTTTTGGGTCTTTTCCTGGTTTGGGGATCAGGGTGATGTTTGCTTTATAGAACGTGTTGGGTAGTATTCCTTCTTTTTCTAGATTTTGGAACAGGTTGAGTAACATAGGTACTAGTTCCTCTTTAAAGGTTTGGTAGAATTCTGACGTGAATCCATGTGGTCTCAGGCTTTTCTTTTTAGGGAGATATTGTGTGGTTGATGCTATTTCAGAACTTGCTAGTGGCCTAGTCAACATTTCCACTTGATTCTGGCTAAGTCTTGGAAGGTGACGTGCTTCCAAGTATTGGTCAATTTCCTTCAGATTTTCATATTTCTGAGAATAAATTTTCTTCTAATATTCATTGAGGATTTTTTGAATTTCTGAGGAGTCTGTTGTTATTTCATCTTTGTCCTTTCTGATTGATGAGATTAGATATTTTACTCTTTTTTTCCTGGTTGGGTAGCCAAAGGTTTATCTATTTTATTGACCTTTTCAGAAACCCAACTTTTTGATTTATTGATCTGTTGTATAATTCTTTTGTTTTCAATTTCATTTAATTCTGCTCTAATTTTGGTTATTTCTTTTCTTCTACTGGGTTTGGGGTTGGAGTGTTCTTCCTTTTCCAGTTGCTTGATATGTCCCATTAAGTTGTTATCTTCCTCTCTTTCCGTTGTCTTGAGGAAGGCTTGCAGTGCTAGGAATTTCTGTCTTAGGATTGTGTTTACGGTATCTCAGAGGTTCTGATAATTCGTGTTTTCATTGTCATTTTGTTCCAAAAATTTGGCAGTTTTCTTCTTAATCTCATCTCTGACCCAGCTATCAGTCAGCATAAGGTTATTTAATTTCCGTGTTTTTGTATGAGTATGCAGATTCCTGTTGTTACTGAGTTCAATGTTTATTCCATGGCGGTCTGAGAAGATGCGAGGAATAATTTCTATTCCTTTAAATTTACTGAGGTTAGACTTGTGACCTAAGATGTGATCGATTTTGGAGTATGTTCCATGGGCTGATGAGAAGTATGTGTGTTCAGTTTTGTTGGGATGAAATGTTCTGTAGATGTGTGCTAAATCCAAATGTTGGATGGTTAGCTTTAAATCTAAAATTTCTTTGCTCAGCTTCTTATTGGAGGATCAATCCAACACTGCCAAAGGAGTGTTGAAATCTCCGACTATTATGGAGCTGGAGGAAATCAAGTTGCTTATGTCTGTTAGAGTTTCTCTTATAAATTGAGGCGCATTCTGGTTGTGTAAATATTAATAATTGAAATCTCATCATATTGAGTATTACCCTTAACAAATATGAAGTGACCATTCTTATCCTTACTTACTTTGGTTGGTTTAAAGCCTATTGTGTGTGCAAATAGAATTGCAACACCTGCTTTTTTCTGATTGCCATTTGCCTGAAATATGGAAGAACATCCTTTCACCCTGATTCTATATTTATCTTTTAAGGTAAGATGTGACTCTTGTATGCAGCTAATATCTGGCCTGTGTTTTTGTATCCAGTCAGGTAACCTGTGCCTCTTTAGAGGACAGTTTAAGCCGTTTACATTAATGGAGAATATTGGTAAGTCTGGTAAATGTTTGGGTATCGAGCTTTTCAAAGGTCCAGTGGACATTTTTAATCCTTTCGCTACTGTGGAAGTTGGAGTTTGATCAAAAGTTTCTGAGTGAGTTTACTTTTATGGTAGAGCATTGGGTTGGTCATTATGGAGGATAGGTCTGAGAACATCCTGAAGAGCTGGTTTGGCAAATTTCTTCAACATATGTATGTCATTAAAGTATTTAATTTTTCCGTCATAAATGAAACTCAGTTTAGCTGGATACAGGATCGGGGTTGAAAGTTTGTTTGCTTTAGGAGATTAAAAGTCGATGACCACCCTCTTGTGGCTTGAAAAGTTTCAGAAGAGAGATCTGCAGTCATTCTAATATTCTTCCTTTTGTAGGTAATGGATTTCTTATGTCTGGCTGCGTTCAGAATTTTCTCCTTCATATTAACTTTAGTGGAGTTCATTATGATATGCCTGGGGGATGTCATATTCGGATTGAGTCATGCTGGGTTTCTGAAACTGTCTGCTATCTGAATTTCAGAATCTCTTAGCATGTCTGGAAAATCTCTTTCATAATTTCATGGAGAAGGTCCTCTGTGCCTAGTGAGGCCACTTCATCTCTTTCAGGGATTCCGATGAGGCGGATATTAGCCTTCTTTGAATTATCCCAGAGCTCTCTGAGAGTATGATCCATTTTTGGTCTCCATTTCTCTTCCTCTTTGAGAGTTTCAGAGTGTTCAAAAGTTTTGTCTTCAATGTTAGAAATACTTTCTCTTGCTTGATCCACTCTGTTACTGAGGGATTCTACAGTATTTTTCAGATCACTGAAGGCTGCAAATTCTTGCTTCAGTGCATCAAAATCTTTGGTGGTTTTTGTCTTTACATTTGTTAAATTCTTTTTTTTTTTTTTTTTTGTAGAGACAGAGTCTCACTTTATGGCCCTCGGTAGAGTGCCGTGGCGTCACACAGCTCACAGCAACCTCCAACTCCTGGGCTTAAGCGATTCTCCTGTCTCAGCCTCCCGAGTAGCTGGGACTAGAGGTGCCCACCACAACGCCCAGCTATTTTTTGGTTGCAGAGCAGCTGGGGCCGGGTTTGAACCCACCACCCTCGGTATATGGGGCCGGCGCCTTAATGACTGAGCCACAGGCGCCGCCCCTTTCGTTAAATTCTTGAGACAACTTTTGAATTTCTCCTCAAATTTCTAATTCCAAGTTTTCCTCCATTCTATTACTCTTGTTTGCAATCCAAATTCTGAATTCGATTTCTGACATCTCTGCCAGCTGTTTATGAATGGGATCTTCAGTTACATCTGCCATATCTTTCCTTGGGGGGTTGATCTATTATGGTTATTCATATTACCAGAGTTTTTCCGCTGAATCCACCCTATGATAATTTTACACCGTTTGATATTTTCCCTGGAACCTTGTCGAGGACCCGTACAGTGCTATGGCCTGAGAAACTTCGGACCTGTTTGGTGTGGTGGGGCTAAGTGGTTTTGTCTTGTTTTCAGCTCGTCACTGTCCAACCCTAGTGAAACAGTTACTCTGGGTTGAAGTGCCAGCTGTGGAGAAATACCAGCAATTTAGTCACCCCGCCCCTCATAGGCAACAATTAGAAAAGGGAAATCAAACCTTCCTACAACCGCACTCCCAGGGAACCACTTGAATAGTCCTCGGGCTATTGGCTCCTTTCAAAAGGTCCAAATCAGAGAGTGGAGGGGAGTGTCATCACTTGTCTCAGGTTGGAGAGTTTAAAAGGTCACTGGCAACTGGATCACAGGGGTCTGGTGACAACTCAGATATGACTTGCTCTGGTGCTCCATGAGGTCAGCACGAACCACCCAGCATATAGATTAGTCTGGGAATTTTGATGCCTCCTTCCCCACCTTGCACCTCTGTCACATCCAGTCATTGATAGCCCCACAGGGCTGTGACCCAGTTGCATGTATTGAGCAGATATACTCCAGGGGTTTGCACCTGCCTGAATCACAAGAAAATCTATATCTGCTCAGCCAGGGCACTGCGCTGTGCCTCTATCCAGCAGGGGGAGGTGAAGCCTGACAACCTTGGGCGCTTGATGGAGGCTGGGGGGTGTCCACTCAGTTCCAGCCCCACCCCTGATTGATGTTACTGACAGAATAGAACAGAACAACTTTTCAGGAATTTGTTTCTGTCCCTGCTAAATTCCCCTGCAAAAGAGAAGATGTTTTGAGTTCCCAGAGCCTGCGCCTAAGGCCCTATCTTTGCTCCTGCAGGTTTGTATTCACAGCACGGTTAGGTGTTAGTTCTAGCCTCCTGTCTTCCTTTGTCTATAGGCTGAGGGCCAGGTGCGTCTTAGGCTCAGTAAAGCGTTCCGCTGGGCCAGCCCCGCCCTGGGAGTTTCCCGGTTCTGCGCATGCGTTTTCTAGTCCCCCACGCTCCACCCAGGCCCGTCACACCTCAGGCAAACCCTTTACTCACGGGGTTTGCATTTCCATCCCAGATCTGTTCCACAGTGGTCGCCACCTGAGAAGATGCCCTGCCTCCTCTGGTTGCCCATGGAGATAGGGGGTGTAGCTTTAGAATATCCGGGAGTGAGCCCTATTGTTGCCAAAAATGCCTGCTGCACTGCACCTCTGGACACCACTGCTTTGGTGTGGTTCCCTCTCAGCTGACCATCCTCTCCTCAGTCCTGTGCTGCAGAATCAGCACTGACCAGCTACAGTCTAGGCCCTGTCCAAACCCCTCGAGAAATCACCCAAGAATCTGGAGTCCTGTGGGACAGGCCTCCAGACCTCAGAGTGAGAGTGGAGGGGAGTGCTGGGAGCTCAGAATTGCAGGTAGAGAATATATACAGTTTTATGCAGTTTTATGCCTTGCAGGAGTACACCATGGCACACTAACAGGGGAGGTAGGTCCAGTTTTTAGAGGGTCTCTCCCGTGGAATGTAGTGGGAGGACCTTTGAACTCTGCTCGTTTGTTTGTGGGACACTTGGAGCCGTTCTCATGGGGGAGGGGACTCCTGTCCTCTTGGTGATGGATTTTGTACCTTTTGTTTGTATCCTTGGGGTCGCAGCTCACCTCAGTGGGGTTGATGTGCGTTTTTCAACCTTCTCTCTTGGTGCAGCTCTAATCCACCAGGTTCCTTGCTAAATTTCTGTCATTTAACTCTCCTTCTGCATGGAAGCCTCTGTGGAAAGCTGGCTTCAGTCAGCCATCTTGTCTCTGCCCCCCCCCACACGATTTATTTATTTTAATCAAAGGAAAATCACTGTTGGAAATTAAACCAGAATGTTGTCAAATGACAGTAGCCTTTTAAAGCCTTTTTCAGAATGGCAGGTAGGTTTGTGTCTTCTCAGAAATGTTAAATAAGATAATTTTCAGCATTGAAAAGTTTCTAAGGGTCTTTATGATAATAATGATCAACTTAGAATTCAGTTTTCTTTAAAAATACAACAACAAAAAAAGGTTTTCCAGGAAAAAAACACAAGCACACGTTGAACCACTCCAGTTTGATAATTTCACAGACTGTCCAGCCTTGGGATAACCAACTGCAGTATAAAGAAGGCCAGGAAAAGGGGACCATGTTTATGGCTGGTTTTCCACCCTACTTCCTTTCCCAAAGTAATGAATTTTCCTGTAAAAAGTCATCCCATGTGAATATTTAGAAAAGGATTCTTGATACAGATATAAATGAAAGAAAAAATTAACATCTGAGAATATTTTCTGACTTTGTTTTGTTTTGAGACAGTCTTGCTTTGTCACCCCTTGTAGAATATAGTAGTGTCATGATAGCTCACTACAACCCCCAACTCCTGGGTTGAAGCAATCCTCCTGCCCCAGTATCCTGAGTACAGGCCTGTACTACCTTGCCTGGTAGAATATTTTTATTTTTGTAGACTGAAGTCTTGCTATGTTGCTCAGGCTGGTCTTGAAGTCATATGAGCTCGTGTGATCCTCCTGCCTCGGCCTCCAGAATGCTAATATTACAGGCATGATTTTAACACCACCTGACTGTTAAAATCTCAGAATTTTTTTTTAAGAAGAGGTCATATTGTTTCTTGTATTTTATATATTGTGAGTAAAGCAGAGAGAAGACATTTCGCGGCCAACCCAGTAAAGGGAGAAGTATATACTTTGAAGCTTCCTGGATTCTTAGAGATGGAACTTAATTGAAATCAATATGGCAAAAAGCAGCTTAGAAAGTCCTTTTCTGAACATGAGGAGGAGCAGCTAAAACTGTGAAGTGTGTAGAGTTCCTTGTGGAGTTGAAGTGTATTCAATAAAAATGTTTCTGTGATGTAACATTGCTATCCCAATTTCACAAACAATAATTGAGCTTCAGAATCACCACCATTGTTTCTTTTCCTGTATAGCATCAATACTTTCATAAATCTTAAGATATCCATAATTATCTTAAAATCTACTAAATTATTGAAGTAGAGATAGATTTCATTTTGTCTAGTAAATACATTATTGGAAATATCACGTGTAAGTAGAAATTCTTATAAAATACATGTCAAATCTACTAAGTGTAGAGTATAAATGTCTTAACACAATAATTAAGAAAGTGCAGTGAAGGCTATGTTAACTAATTTGTTGTATTTCAAATTGTATATGAAACCAGCACATTGTACCCCATAAATGCATTAATGTACACAGATATGATTTAATAATAAAAAATAAAATAAATTTTTATTTCTTCCACTGATTTTCATAATTTTGGAGAGGTATATAATATATGTAACATTTTTATTGACACTTAATAGTCA
Source organism: Nycticebus coucang (assembly GCF_027406575.1). Classification (NCBI taxonomy): domain Eukaryota; kingdom Metazoa; phylum Chordata; class Mammalia; order Primates; family Lorisidae; genus Nycticebus; species Nycticebus coucang. The sequence goes on along the minus strand of NC_069804.1, from coordinate 137,116,735 downwards.
ATATTAATAGTTATTAATATGGTTAATAATTCTTTAGCATTGTTTCTTTTCCCTCCTATTCCTAACTTTCGTCAAATAGTATGTTATAAACAAGTATTTAAATGTATTTATAACTAAAGAGAATTTAACTCATGGCAAAAACAAGTTTCATACAAACAGCTACCTCACTTTATCTGCTCTTAATTTTAGTTTTTTAATCAATGGATTTTAGTTGTGTTTGTGTTTATATATACACTCCATGTGTCTTTGAAATAAATTTTCTCTTAAAACCAATTACAATTATAAATTATATCATTTTTCTGTTTTAGTTTCAGCTACTGTAACAAAATTCCTTGGACTGGGTAATTGATAAAACAACAGAAATTTATTGCTCGCAGTTTGAAGAGTGGGGATGTTCAAGATCAAAGTGGCAGCAGATTTTTTTTCTGGTGAGGGCTTATTCCTCATACATGGGGCATTTTGTGTGTCTTCACATGGCAGAAAGGTCAGACTAACTCCCTCAGGCCTCTTTCATGCTGGCACTAATTGCATACTTCAGGGCTCCACTCTAATGACTTAATCACCACCCAAAGGCTCCACTTCTTTATACCATTACCTTGGTGATAAAGTTTCAATATGAATTTTGAGGGGGCAGCAACATTCAGACCATAGCAATTTTATAGTATATCACAGATCAGTCGATGCTTTCTCTCTTTTTTATTTTTCTTTTTTTTTTTTTTTGAGACAGAGTCTCATGCTATCGCTCTGGGTAGAGTGTTGTGGCATCACAGCTCCCAGTAAACTTCAACTCCTGGACTCAAGGGATTCTCCTGCCTCTGCCTCCCAAGTAGCTGGGACTACAGGCACCCGCCACAACACCCAGCTATATTTTGGTTGCAGCCGTCATTGTTGTTTGGCAGGCCCAGGCTGGATTCAAACCCACCAGCTCAGGTGGATGTGGCTGGTGCCTTAGCCGCTTGAGCCACAGGCGCCGAGCCTATAGATGCTTTCTTAGTAGAAATTGTGACACTACTACTTTTCCATTTCTGTGAAAGAGATTATAGCTTTGTGTTCATAACATTGTCTTGATAATCGTGGACTGAATTTTATTTTATTTCTGTTTTCTTCAACTTTCTTAGCTTTGGATATTTATGATGCCACAGACCACTCTTTTTGTTTTTTTTTTTGCAGAGATAGAGTTTCACTCTATTGCTGCCCTCGGTAGAATGCCATGTCATCACACAGCTCACAGCAACCTCCTGGGCTTAGGCGATTCTTTTGCCTCAGCCTCCAGAGTACCTGGGACTACACGCACCTGCCACAATGCCCGGCTATTTTTTTTGTTGTTGTTGAGACAGAGTCTCACTTTATGGCCCTCGGTAGAGTGCCATGGCATCGCACAGCTCACAGCAACCTCCAACTCCTGGGCTTAAGCGATTCTCTTGCCTCAGCCTCCCGAGTAGCTGGGACTACAGGCGCCCGCCACAACGCCCAGCTATTTTTTGGTTGCAGTTCAGCCAGGGCCGGGTTTGAACCCGCCACCGTCTGTATATGGGGCCAGCGCCTTACCGACTGAGCCACAGGCACCACCCAATGCCCGGCTATTTTTTTGTTGCAGTTTGGCCAGGGCCGGGCTTGAACCCGCCACCCTCAGTATATGGGGCCGGTGCCCTACCCATTGAGCCATAGGCGCTGCCCAACCATAGACTACTTTTATTAACTGTAAACTTTTACCTGTGATGCCAGAACAATTCAAAGCTGATTTAGTCATATTAATTACCTGACCATTTCAGTGAACAAATTTAATCCAACCTCTTTTTTGATGGAATTAACCAATAGCATGAATGAAATTTCTGGTCAAATAAATAAAAATTGTAGAACAAAGCCGGGTGTTGTGGTGGGCGCCTGTAGTCCCAGCTACTCGGGAGGCTGAGGCAAGAGAATCTCTTAAACGCAGGAGTTGGAGGTTGCTGTGAGCTGTGTGATGCCATGGCACTCTACCCAGGGCCATAAAGTGAGACTCTGTCTCTACAAAAAAAAAAAAAAAAATTGTAGAACAAGTAATTTTATGGAGACACAGTCATGTTTTGGGCTTCTACCCCACCCCTATGGTATTGTAGCAGTATAATGTGTTGTGCTGTCATTCATTCCTTCAACAAATATTTATTGATCGCAGAGATAGAGTGAGGAATTAGACTGCATACTTGCCTTTCGTATGCTTACACACAAGGTAATTCAAGGGTAGTTACTTAGTTTTTCCCACTCTGATATTAACATTGTGATTTTAATAGCCAAGTAGGGTTCATCTGGTTCAGATATTTAATACTGTGTACAGGGATTAGATATCTGGGAGGTAGGAGAGGCTTTATGGACAATAAAAGAAAGAGTTGGTAATTGTGGAGTTCCAGATTCTGTAATGAGGACTGTAAACATTTTATAAGGCTATTCAATGAATGCTCATGTCAGCCTCCATTTATTCTTTGGAAAGGAACTAGTGCTAGTCATGGCCAATTATGGATCTTCTTGTGTGTTCCCTATATTTTTACCTAATCCCACTGACTCTTATCTCTGCCTTTTTTTTTTTTTTTTCTGTAAGACCCTTCAATCTAAGGCATCATTTGGTCCTTAACTCTAGATATTATTGTGAAATTTCTAAACCCTTGCACCTCCAAGTAGAGTTTGCTGTATCTCTAGTCTCTTTACGTTGACCGAAGTTATTATGCTGGTAGTGATCAAGATGGGTCAGATAAAAAGAGGAGTATTACTTCGTAAAATTCATATCTTACTTGGATTAAGAGCTTAGGAAAAGGATTTCTATTTGTTCCACTGCTATTTTCCCATGCCATCTTCTGAGTAACACAAACATCCCCATATAATGGTACTTATAATAATAGATTTAATGAGTATGTCTTGCTTGCCACACCTTATGGAATACACTACTATGAGGAATCTCCCCTTTCTTCTAATTTCACTTGTGCTCTGGAGTTGAGGTGTTTCAAGTTAGTGACTGGTGGTTCGGTAGGAGTTATAAAAGCTATCGATTTTAAATGATACGATGTATTTAATATTTTTAAGATTCTCCCCCAAATACAAATATTACTGTTATTTAGTTTTATTCTTTTCAAAGGCTGGAAAACCACCAAAATGTATTGGTTATTTGTCTAGATTAAAATAGAAGAATTTCAAAAGAAAACCTTTATGCTATCCAAGTATTTCATTATCCATTCATTTCATTTTGTGTCTTTTGAGACAAAATCTCACTTTGTTACCCCACGCTGGAGTGCCCTGGCATCAGCCTAGCTCATAGTAACTTCAAAGTCCTTTGCTTAAGTGGTCCTCGTATCTCACCCTCAGGAATAGCTGGGATTACAGTCACCTGTCACCACATCTGGCTAATTTTTCTAATTTTAGTAGAGATACCTGGGCTGGGGGGTGTCTCACTCCTGCTCAGACTGGTCTGGAAGTTCTGAGCTCAAGAGATTCACCCTCCCAGAGTGCTATGACACCTGGCCTCATTATCCATTTGAAGGCTACTTATTTTTCAATTATTTTAATAGTACAGATAATTGCTAACTACGTATTTTTGACACTACTAAAAATAAAAGCACAAGTAGAATGGAAAATTAAACTATAAAGTCCTTGGTAATATGAGCCATGTGTTAAATTATATCTTATCCTTAATTACTGTGATGGGCACACAAATGCTTAAAAATTATTTGATGATTTTAAAATATCAAAATAAGTTGATAATTTTTTCCTTTTCTAGCTAAGGGATTTTATAGGAAGTTTTGGAAATCTCCACCTTTCCTAATCTCCACCAGGAGGTATTGTTTACAAATGTCTAGATACCCATAAAGAAGACTGAATTTGCATACTGAGTCAGGAGGGGTTCTGGGTTTTTAATTACTGGTGTTTGTTCTGCTCTACTGAAACTTTAAACAGAGGTTCTAAAAACACACACCGTGGATTTGGAACTAACTCTGCATTTTAGCACTTTCTTGAGATTGCCACCACAGTGAGACAGGAGGGAGAAAAGAGTTCCACAGAGGGTCTAGAAGGTGGTATCATGAGCCTTAATGGAATCAGCTCTATGTATGTCAAATAAAGCGTGGAATTAAGACTAATCAGAAGTATCAAGAAAGATAGTGTTTTGTGACTTCTCACATTATTGAATGTATTCAAGTGTTAACAAGATGATTATTCATTCATTGTATCTGAATATGCATCCAGGTTAATGTTTTCTTAGTGAAAGGAGATTTCATTAGATTAGTGTTTATTCACATTGATCCAGCGAACTTCAGAAAATGGTATGTGTTTCTCTGTGCTCAAACACCATTAGAAGGCACAGGCTTATATTAGATTTTCTCTGGTATTAGTTTTGCTTACTCTGACCTTTACTGCCTGCTCTACCTAAATTTTCCATTCTAGACATATACGAATGGATGCTCTCAATATCCTCCACATTGGCATGTATAAATGTAATCATATTTTCTATCACTCTCCGCTATGTGCATTGAACAAATGCTATGGAATAAATGAACACTTACATGACTATAGTGAGTCACACCGTTAAGGAGGATGTGCCGAAGTGTGGTGTTTGTTCATATGCATGAGTGTGGTGTTTGTTCATATGCATGAACTGATCCTGAAGAGTATTATTATAATTTGCTCATGGTTTTGTATTCAGGTTTTTTCAAAGAACTGAAGTCATCATTAGAAAATGACAGTATTATCTCAATATTTTAGTTGACAGGTTATAACAATAACACAACTTACCATTTTTCCCCAACAAGTCCTCCACGTATCACTGACTTTATGCATTCTATACTAAAACAGAACAGCAAGAAATTTGAGGAATAGGAATAGAGAATGGGCAGGACTAATGTGGGAAATTTTTCTAGAGAAGTCAATTTCAAGGTTAGTTTGTTAGAATGAGAGGAATGTGGGTGAGAGGGCAGTAGAGCCAAGTTAGAAAGCATTGCTCCATCCTCTCATGCCTGGGCCTGGAGAGATCTTGGGTAATGATAAAGCTTTATCAATTAATATGGATAAAATTATGCCAAGCCCTGCCACGGAAGCCCACCTGGGAATGTGGTATCTGTGTCATTGTGTGTTTTGCGGTGGGAGAAGGAAGACTTAAAGCAGTGGTTCTCAACCTTCCTAATGCCACGACCCTTTAATACAGTTCCTCATGTTGTGGTGACCCCCAACCATAAAATTATTTTCGTTGCTACTTCATAACTGTAATTTTGCTACTGTTATGAATTGTAATGTAAATATCTGATATGCAGGATGGTCTTAGGTGACCCCTGTGAAAGGGTCGTTTGACCCTGAGGTTGAGAACCACTAACTTGAAGAATCTCCCTCAAGAGAGGGAAGAATACCAGATGCCCTAACTCAGGTAAAGAGAACTGAAAAACTAGGGCTGGGCACAGTGGCTTACACCTATAATCTGAGCACTCTGGGGGGCCTAGGTGGATGGATTGCTTGAGTTCATGAGTTTGAGACCAGCCTGAGCAAAAGAGGGACCCTGTCTCTACTAAAATAGAAAAACTGAGGCGAGAGGATGGCTTGAGCCTAAGAGTTGAAGGTTACTGTGAGCTGTGACACCAAAGCACTCTACCCAGGGCAACAGCTTGAGACTCTGTCTCAAAAAAAAAAAAAAAAAAGGAAAGGAAAGGAAACGAAACATTATAGGTAGGGGAGGGGGACTGTCTGTCTTTCCACCCATTTTAGATTTTTATTGTTCAGTGCAATAGCCACTAACCCCATGTGGCTATTTTACTTTAAACAAATTCAATTCAATTTAAAATTTACTTCCTTCCATCTGTCATTTTAATTGTGTTTTATATTTGACCTAATCATATTAAACATGGAATGAAAGTGACAGATTCTGGCAAGAAAACTGTTCATTTCAAATCAGTTAGAAGTTTTTGTTAAAAATAATTAAGGCCGGCCATGTGGGCTCACACCTATAATCCTAGCACTCTGGGCGAAGTGAGCAGTCTGTAACAGAATGGAGTCTTCACCAGAACCCAACCCTGCTGGTACACTGCTTTTGGACTCCTAGCCTACAGAGCCATGAAAAACAAATTTCTGCTGTTTATAAGCTCTGCCCTCTATGGTACTTTGTTATAGCAACCTGACCTAAGAAAAACAGTTTACTTGGCATTTAGGACCCTCATTTACGTAATTGTCTCTCCCCACCACCTTCTCCAGCTTTATATCCCATTGGGCCCTTTCATATTTCCTTTCATTTCTCAAACATAACTACTCACTGTTCAGAATTCAATCTATATATGGCTTATTTTATATAATATGCTTGATTCAAACACAAAGAAGCACTGAGAACAGCACCAACAGTATCTGGCACTCGACATTGTTTATTCACTTATTTATTTATTTGAGACAAAGACCCTCTGTAGAGTGCTGTAGCTTCATAGCTCACAGCAACCTCCAGCTCTTGGCTTTAAGCACTTCTGTTGCCTCAGCCTCCTGCCACAAGTGCCTGCCGCAATGCCCGGCCTTTTTGTGTGTGTGTGTGTGTGTGTGCAGTTTTTGGCGGGGGTTGGGTTTGAATCCACGACCTCCAGTATATGGGGTCAGTGCCCTACTCCTTTGAACCACAGGCGCCACCCCCAGCTATTTTTTGTTGTTGTAGTTGTTGTTGTTGTTTAGCAAGCCTCGGCCGGGTTCGAACCCACCACCTCTGGAACATGTGTCTGGCACCCTAACCACTGAGCTTTGGGCACCCCAACATTGTTCTTTTACACACAGGTTCCTCTTACAATATTTGATATCTAAATTCCTCAATGTCCTCCATAAAATCTTTTCTGATTAGATGTGATTATGTGACTGTGTGAGTGCTGAGAGAAGGGGCAGGAGGTAGGACTATGCCTTTAGAGGCCCTTTTCCTTCTTAACCCGTATGTGTGGGTCCTAGTTAGAGTCCCACATTGTTATAGCTCACAGCAACCTCAAACTCTTGGGCTCAAGCGTTTCTCTAATTTCAGTCTTCTGAGCAGCTGGGACTATAGGCATCTGCCACAATGCCTGGGTGAGTTTTCTATTTTTAGTAGAGACCGAGTCTCACTCTTGCTCAGGCTAGTCTCAAACTATGAGCTCAGGAGATCTAACTGGCTCAGCTTCCCATACTGCTAGGATTACACGCGTGAGCCACTGGGCCCAGCCTAAGGGATTTCTATAGGTGCTCAGGTATTATTGATTATTTTAAGAGGACACAGACATTCAGTATATTGTAGGTTCGAGATTATTTGGTAGAAAATAAGGAGCTAAAATGTTATCAAATATGATGTCAACTGTTTAAACATAAGACATATTGCTTGCTTTCTCTATTCATAACTAAACTCAAGTTCACACAGACAGATACCATCTAGCACAATGGTAGAAGAGATTGTGGGGTAGAATTGCCTACTTGATTCATTCCATTGCCATCAGGAATGGAATGGCTCAATTATGTTAAGGCGAGGAGGGATATAAAGGAATAAAATTAACAACCTCTGACTTTAGTAAGTTTATAGTTTAATTGTATAATAAATTGTGGTCACATTTAACATGAACAAGAACACTATACCAGAAAATAACTACTGAAAGGTCAATAGACATTTTTTTTTCCTTTTTACCTTTCTGTTAGAACCACCATTTTATTGTTGGCAGCAACCTTCCTTCTCAGATTCCCTTGCAGCTAACGTGGCTATGTGTCAGACTTCTGCCCAATGGCAAATATGCTGAGATTAGGTACTACTTCTTCCAGCTTTCTTTCTCTTCTTGACTAAAATGCAGACATTAGGCTCCAGGTGGAGCAGCTAGCTGTAGAGGACAAACTGACAATTATAAAGGTGACAATAAAATAACAGAGGTAGAGTAAAAGGAAACAGTGAACTGGGAATTTTAGATGAGATTGTGATGCAAATGTAGAAGCTCTGTGCTGCTTATATCTGGCATTTTTGTTTTGTGTGATGGAACAAAACCCAACTCTTTTGCTTCAGCCACTGAGGTTGGGTTTTCCACTGCCACTCAATGTCAATTGCAAGCCCAATGGATACAGTACTCATGGAGTAGCCTATTCCAAAGTCTAAATGAATATGTAAAAGTAAAGACCCTAAGGAGGCTTTATGGAAGAATTTGTAAGCTAGTTGTTTGTAGGAGAAAAGGAGTAATTTCAGATGTTCAATAGCAAATGTGAATGCAAAAATTATTCTAAAATTATGTTCATGAGAGGAAAGCATTTAAAGACAGCCAGTTAGTTGTAGAGTCAATTATTGTGAGTAAATTATTGTAAGAGTAGTGAGAAGTGGTTATTGGTATAAGGAGGAGGGGTGGAAATAGTAGGGAGGAACATTAAAAGTCATGGGTTTGGGCCTGGTGTGGTGGCTCCCACCTGTAATCTTAGTACTCTGGGAGGCCAAAGTGGGTGGATTGCCTGAGCTCACAAGTTGGAGACCAGCCTGAGCCAGAGCGAGACCTCATCTCAAAAAAATATCCAGGCGTTGTGGTGGGCACCTGTAGTCCCAGCTACTTGGGAGGCTGAGGCAAGAGAATTGCTTAAGCCCAAGAGTTTGAGGTTGCTGTGAGCTGTGACACTATGGCATTCTGCCCTGGGCAACAAAGTGAGTCATGGGTTCCAAATAGTAACTGGAAAGTCCTTTGGCCTCTCCATCCCAAAATGAGAATGCTGGGCAGTACACTCAGCAAGAATGGAAGTTTGGGCCTGACTCAATGGCTCTTTCCTATAATCCCAGCTCTCTGGGAGGCATAGGCAGTTGCATTGCTTGAGTTTGAGACCATCATAAGCAAAGTGAGACGCCTTTCTACTAAAAATAGAAAAATTTGTTTGATATGGTAGTGTACACCTGTAGTTCCAGTTACTTGGGAGGCTGAGGCAGGAGGATTGCTGGTACCCAGGAGTTAGAGGTTGCTGTGAGCAAGGCTGAGGTCATGGCATTCTAGTGTTGTTGACAGAGGGAGACTCAGTGTCAAAAATATAAAAAAAAAGATTGGAAGCCCCTTTTCCTGGTATTCATATCCTTATTTATTCTGATAAATGAATGTATAATGTGTCTCAAGTCAAGCCTAAATGAATACCATTCATTTTCATTAGTAAGTTCTTTGAAATCAATAATGCGTTCTTCAAGGGAAGATTTTAGATGTTACTAACTTAAATCTCATTAACTTTTCACTTTATTTCCCAGGGTTCAATCTAAGCTACATCTTTCATTTAGATTTTAGCTACGGGCTATATGTAATTGTATTAAATTGCCCTAGGTAGTCAGGAAACAATATTTAAAACTCTTGAGTATTAGTTTAAAAGGCTTCCAGTGTTGCAAGTCTTTCAATGAGGTTTATCTTTATAGGTCACATAAGGATGTCAAGCAGAAATAACTAGTGATATCACTGCATAGTATGAGAGAGAGGCAGTGGGGGTAGAGGGGCAGCGAGGGAGAATGTTTTTTCTGTCTTAAACTTGCACCTCGGATAATTTTGGTTTCATGTTTTTATGTGCAGGCTACTATGTCCCGAGGGAGAATGTTTTTTCTGTCTTAAACTTGCACCTCAGATAATTTTGGTTTCAAGTTTTATGTGCAGGCTACTATGTCCCAGACAAAGAAAACCTCAGATCCCAACATTTTGAATACCATATTTCAGAATACTTTGTTTTAAAAAGGGCCTCAAAATTACATATGTAAAATATATGCAGCTTCAGGCAAGCTGTCATAGAGACTAAAAATTTAGTACGATTTCCCCCAAAAGTGGTTGGCTGCAAGTATAACATTGCTACCCTATTATTTTCCTTGCCTATAAGTGACAAATCAAAACCAATGGTTATTTCCAATTATGTAGCATCAAATGTGTCTTAAAAGAGATTGGAATAAGATCTGTGGTAGCTGTCGAGAATTCCTGCTATTGTCAGTTTGACACAGCATGGCTTCCGATGATGTCAAATCTGACAAAATGTGTATTCTGCTTGGAAAGAGGGATTCTTTTCAATTTCAGCTTGTTGGAAATATTTTCCACGAAGTAATAATGATCCCTTTACTATGCAAATGATTATAATTGCATTTTATACACTGTCAAACACAAGTTAAAATATGGGCTCTTTGTTTTGTAACCCAGCACATCACACAAAAGAAGAGAAATGACTGCTTTCATCATAGAGTTCCTAAGAGGAGGAATAAATTCTCATTTACCTGAAGGTGCTTTCATATTGTCTGAGATACATTCTTTTCCCTTATCCCTGAAAAAAAAGTAAAAGAATTTAGCAGGATCACTGAAAATTTCTGCGATTCAGATTCTATCTTTCGTCTTTACCTCTATTCCACTAGTCCTGTATATGCACCACAGTTTTGCTATGATAAATCGTACCTTCTAAGGAGACTTTGCAGTAAAATACCCTTTATGATTACCTTCATTCTTACCCACTGTTTGATCTTAGTGCACTTTGTTTTATTTCCCAGGTGTCTCATTTTTTCCTCATCACTTAAACAGGAATAATGTTCTGTCCCATTCATTTTTTCAGCAACCTCCACTTCATTCACCTTATCTCATTTCATGAGCCAATGGTCCCTGAAGCATCGTCATCTTCCACTCTTTGCTGGAGAGGCCCTGCCTGTATGCTGTGTTTTTTCCACCATTAAGCATAGGCAGAGGTGGAGTGGGAGGAGAAACATTCCCTTACCAGCTTCGGTGAAGGTTGTTGAAATCTATGGCTTTCAGAAGACATGCCCAGTATGTGGGTCTTCTCTGTTTCCTCACATACAGCCTTTGATTCAGAGCATTAAATACTTAGTTATTAGGGGGTACAACTTGAGCTCAAAATATTTCAGAGTCTCCTTTCAACACATGGTTGTAGAAGCATTGTGAGTCTACAGTCTAGTCTTTCCTTTGTTTCTTCATTTGTTAAGTAAAAAAACTTAATTGATGGGGTTTCACAAAGTGTTGCAATCTGCTATGTGGCCATTCTAAGAGGTTTGGGAGGAGCACCTCTCCAGAAGCTGGGCAGTGGAGCTTCAAAGAAGCAACAACAGGATTTTATATTGAATGAGGTAGTCAAATAGCATTATGAAGAGTCATGAATATGTAGGAAGGGAAATCGTAGACATGTAATTGTGCTTTATCTCTCCCATTGGCGCATGGCTGTGAACTCAAGGTGTTTCCCAGATTGCCTTGGTTGAAGGGGGTCTGTTCACTTAGCAGAGGGATTACATTTTTATCTCTAGTCCCAACTTCAACTCAAAAGATTACAGTGAGATTCTCCTTTCCACAGACTGGGAAAGGTGTGTGAGTCTTGTGTTTTCTCCTCTGTTTTGTCTCTCCCCTGTTTGCTCCTACAAATCTTTCTGGTACCCATAGCTGCTCTTCCTTCTCCCACTGTTGTAGAAGCAGCCACTTATTGACATTAATTCTTCATCATTCCCAGTACTGACTTACACCTTTTATTTATTTTTTTTTTTCAGACATAATCTCACTTGTCACCCTTGGTACAGTTTCGTGGCATCTTAGCTCATAGCAACCTCAAACTCTTGGGTTCAGGGCAGTGCCTGTGGCTCAAAGGAGTAGGGCACCAGCCCCATACCAGAGATGGCGGGTTCAAACCCAGCCCCAGCCAAAAACTGCAAAAACAAAACAAAACAAAAACAAAAATCTCTTGGGTTGAAGCCATCTTCATGCTGCATCCTCCCAAGTAGTGCCCGCCACAATGCCCAGCAATTTTTGTTTTAGAGACCGGAGTCTCATTCTTGCTCAGGCTGGTCTCAAACCCATAAACTCAGGCAATCCTCCTACGCTGGGATTATAGGTGTGAGCCACTGCACCTGGCCACTGAGTTATGCTTTACTACTGTAGACAGCATCTCTCCCTCTGCTGGGTCCTTGGTCTTGGAGATTCATATAATGAACCCACTGACCACAGGAGTAGTTAAAAGACAGAGGTTATTGATAGATAAAAAGGGGTTAAAGAATGTCAGAATCTTTGGCCAGCAAAAGGGAAGTTTCGAAATGGTTAGACCATGTGGGACTTCTGCATAGGGGTTTACATACTGCTTTTCCTATCCTGTAGGCAGGAGAAGTTTGGGGAGATGAACGTATTTCAGGAATATGTTATAACCATTTGGCACCAGAGGGCTGGGCAGAGGTCAGTTTCAAAACTGCCCCTGTGCAGAAATGTGGTCCCACTTGGGTGTATTTCCTGCTCCCTGAGAGGCACCCCGAATGAGTTACTGGAAACTCTGGTTTGTCAAAGCTGTTTCTGACTAGAGATGAAGTCTGTGTTGAAACTGATCTCTGAGCTCACTCAGGTGTTGAAAATGGGGGGTCCTATCCACCCCTGACTGTGGGAATCCTGTATTTCTACTTTTCTCCCCTATCTTCCTTTGGTTGGTAAATGAGCAGACTCAGCTTCAATATTGGGAGATTCTAGGATAAGACATTTTTCTTTCTTTTCATTCCTCTGATGAATCATAGAGTTTATACTCTTAGCTAAGATGTGATGACTCCAGGAAGTGACTGAGGCAAAAGTCTCTGTTACTGGAGCTTTATAACGCCAAAGTTTGAGGATGCGCCCTGGCAAAACACATATCAGAAAAATTTGTGACTGTTTTTCACAAGGGGAATTAGATGTCCCTGGGTAGGTAAAAGAATGTTTGATCTTGTCTTGTCAGTTCTGTGCCTGGGATGATAAACTTGTAGTCAACATTTATCATGTGGGATTAAATAGCCTTTACTTTTAGGAGCTAGACTCATCCTACAGAACCATATTTATTTATTTGTTCATTGAAGACAGAGTCTCTGTCACCCTGAGTAGTGTGCTATGGCATCATAGCTCACAGCAACCTCAAACTCTTGGGCTCAAGTGATTCTCTTGCCTCAGCCTCCCAAGTAACTGGGGCTACAGGTACCTGCCACGATGCCCAGCTATTTTTTTGTTGTTGTAGTTGTCATTGTTGTTTGGCAGGCCCCTGCTGGGTTCGAACCCACCAGCTCTGGTGTATGCGGCTGGCACACTAACTGCTGAGCTATAGGCACCGAGCTCATGTATAAACCATATTATCTGCTGCTACATATTTCCTTTCTCACCCTTTGGCCACTTTCCCAAATCCTAATTATCTTTCCTATTACTATAAGATTCTTTTAAAGTTAATGTTCTTATCTACAATCTGACAGTCTACCTAACATTATTTGTACTTTTTGTCACCTAAAACAAGAACCTCAGTGATCCTTTTGCCTTCTATTTTTAGTAGAGACAGGGTCTTGCTCTTGCTTAGGCTGGTTTTGAACTCCTGAGCATAAGGGAGCCACAAGTCTAGGCCTCCCAGAGTACTAGGATTATAGGTATGAGTCACCAAGTCCAGCCTAAAGTTTCTATTTGGCAGTCCTTGTTTTTGAGAAGCCAGCAAGGCATTTCCCTATGAATGGTCGTGGGAGTGCCTATGGCTTTTTACCTTTCCCTGGGAATCTGGCTGATTTTTAATGTTAATAACAGCTGTTCTTTTGGAAGCTGGCTTCCTTTTACTGAACCTCTAAACTTGACCTTTTCCTTTTGCATAAAGAGTTGGGGGCGGGGTGGTCCTGAGATTTTTATTTTCCTTTAAAGATGGAAATTTTAGGAGGACTACAGGTGGAAACAGTGTGGGCAATTAACTCCTTTATACTGTTATGACTCAAGATTAGCCAACTTTAAATGGGTGGTGACTTAGATTCATAAGTTTGGGCTTCCTTTGGAAAAGAAGGGGCCTGTGCTTGGGATCTTCTCAAGAATGGTTGTGGGAACCAAGGCCTTGGCCCTCTAAAACAGTGGTTTTCAACTTTTATCTCACAGCACACTTGAACTTACTTCCATGACACACTTAAATTGTGTTGATTTTTAAAAATATTAAAAAAAGGAATACATTTACTGTGCTTTGAAATTCTTTTTTTCATTGTGTAACTTTTTTTATTTCAAAACATTAAAGGGATACAAATGTTTTGTTACATGGATACCTTTTATAAGGCTTAATTCATGATTTCTAGTCCTTATCACCCAAATAGTGTTCATTTTACCTGATTAATTTTTTTTTTTTTTGTAGAGACAGAGTTTCACTTTATGGCCCTCGGTAGAGTGCCATGGCATCATACAGCTCACAGCAACCTCCAACTCCTGGGCTTAAGCGATTCTCTTGCCTCAGCCTCCCAAGTAGCTGGGACTACAGGCGCCCGCCACAACGCCCGGCTATTTTTTTTTTTTTTTTTGGTTGCAGTTCAGCCGGGGCCGGGTTTGAACCCGCCACCCTCGGTTTATGGGGCCGGCGCCTTACCGACTGAGCCACAGGCGCCACCCATTACCTGATTAATTTTTAACCCTCCCCCATCACCTTCTTCCTCTTTCTTAATTTCTAATGATTTTTACATCTGACTGTGTCTATGTGTGCCCATCAATTAGTTCCCAATTATTAGAATACATGTGGTATTTTTTTTCCATTCCTGAGTTATATAACTAAGGATAATGGTCTCCAGTGACATCCAAGTTGCTGATAAAGACTTTCTTTTATGGCTGAGTAGTACTCCATCGTATATATACACCACATTTCTTTTTCTTTTTCTTTTTTTATTGTTGTGGTTGAGTCTTTTGGGTTGTCTAAATATAAGACCATATTATCTGCAAAAAGCGAGAATTTGTACCCATTTGTATGCCCTTTATTTCCTTTTCTTGCCTGACTGTATTGGCTAGAACTTCCAGCACTATGTTGAATAGTAGTGGCAATAGTGCACAACCTTGTCTGGTTCCACTTCTAAGTGAAAAGCTTTCCATTTTACTCCATTCAGTATGGTACTAGCTGTACATGTGTCATAGATTGCTTCATTTAATTTAAGAAATGTGCCACCTATGGCTATGAATATTCTTCAGTGTTCTTATTAGAAAGGGATGCTGAATTTTGTTGAATGCTTTTTCTGCATCTATTGGGAGGATTATATGGCCTTTGTTTTTAAAAAACACTTATGGATTTGCGTAAGTTAAACCAGCCTTGGATCCCTGGGATGAAGCCTACTTGATAGTGATGAATGATTCTTTTAGTGTGTAGCTGTAATCTGTTGGCTAGGATTTTGTTGAGAACTTTTTCATCTTTATTCGTTAATGAAATTGGTCTGATATTCTCCTTTTCATTTGGATATTTTCCTGGTTTTGAAATCAGGGTGAAGTTTGCTTCATAGAACATGTTGGGGGAGATTCCTTCTTTCTCAATTTTTTGGAATAATGTCTGCAGTATGAGTAGAAACTCTTCTTTGAAGGTTTGATAGATTTCTGGTGTGAAGCCATCTGTCCCATGGCTTTTTTTTGTTGGGAGATTTTTTATTTTTTCTTCAATTTCAGCTCTTGAAATCAGTCTGTTCAAGAGATCTATTTCTTCTTGATTGAGTCTAGGGAGAGAGTATGATTCCAGATATTGATCCGTTTCCTCCACATTGTCAAATTTCTAGGCATAGTGTTTCTTGTAGTATTCAGAGATGATTTCTTGTATCTTTGTGGCATCTGTTATTTTCCCTTTATTGTTTCAGATTGAGTTTATTAGAGATTTTACTTTTCTGTTTCCGGTTAATCTGGCTGAAGATTTTTTTGATTTTATTTTTTGAAAAACAAACTTTTAGTTTTGTTAATTTTCTGGATGGTTCTTTTGTTTTCAATTTCATTAAATTCTGATTTAATTTTGGTTATTTCTTTTTTTCTGCTGGGTGTGAGATTAGATTGTCTTTCTTTTTCCAATTCCATAAGATGGTTCATAAGTTTGTTGATATATACTCTTTGTTTTTTGAAGGTAGGCATCTAATGAAGTTAATTTCTCTTTTAAGACTGTTTTGGCTGTATCCTTGGGTTTTGGTAACTTGGGTCTTCATTGTTGTTATGTTTGAGGAATTTAACCATTTCCTGAACCCAACTATCTTTCAGCCTAAGGTTTAATTTCCAAGTCTTTGTGTGGGGATGAATGTTTTTATTGGAGTTGAGTTCTACCTTTATTGCCTTTTGGTCTGTGAAGATACTAGGTATAATTTCTATTCTTTTAATTATGCTGTGTTTGATTTGTATCCTAGGATGTAGTCAATTTTTGAGTACATACCATGGGATGACAAGAAAAATGTGTATTCCTTAGCTTTGTGATATATGTTTACTAGTACAGGGGTCACATTTAAGTCCTTCGTATCTTTGTTCAGTTTCTGATTACAGGATCTGTCCAGTTCTATCAGAGGGTGCAAAAATATTTAACATTTAAATGTCTTCTTGTTGTAGTATTCCTTTGACTAGTATAAATTGTCCATCTTTGACTTTCTTAAGTTGCTTTAAGTCCCCTTGTATCTGAAAATAAGATTGTAACCCTTCCTTTCTTCTGATTTCCATTTGCTTGAAATAGTGTTTTTTATCCCTTAACCCCGAGTCTTGATTTGTCTTTTAAGGCTAGGTATGTCTCCTAGAGACAAGATTCGGATGGGTTACCCTTTTTTTTTTTTTTTATGCAGAGTCTCACTTTATTGCCCTTGGTAGAGTGCCCTGGCATCATAGCTAATAGCAACCTCCAGCTCTTGGGCTTAAGCGATTCTCTTGCCTCAAAATTGGGACTATAGGTGCCCACCACAACGCCTGGCTTTTTTTTCGTTGCACTTTGGCTGGGGCCAGGTTTGAACCCAACATGCTTGGTATATGGGGCCAGTGCTCTACTCACTGGGCCACAGGTGTCGCCTTGATTGGATAATTTTGAATGCCTAATTTGCATTGATGTCAGCTAATACTATTCTCAGTCGTTCCCTTGCTATCCACCCAAAATTCGGTATACTGCAGGCTTTGATAAATTCAGGGGACTGACTGCCTAGGATCTTTGTGTTGGTGGGACTAACATGGGCAATCTCTCTCTCTCTCTCTCTCTCTCTCTCTCTCTCACAGACCCTCTTGCCAACCCCCTATGCCCTGGAGAAGGGAAATGGCCCAGAAAGCTACCTCATTTGTCAGATTTCAATGCCTCATTTGCATGAAAGGCAGAGGCTCAGAAGGAGGGCATCTTGATGCTGCTGATTAGTCAGTTTCAATGACTAATTTGCATGAGATGGGCCAAATTCTGAGCCCTTCCTTCTTTATACCAAAACCCTGTTAAGCTGCATTGTTTGCTTAATTGGTGGGAACTGACTCCCTAAGTTCTTCTGTGGTTGAGCCAAACATGGGCATGCACACAAACACACACACACACACACACACACACACACACACACAATCATGCTACATAATCCCTGAGCCATTGAGAATGGAAATGCTGCCATAAAGCCACTATATTGGTGAGATGTCAGTGCCTCATTTGCATGAAATAAGGGCTTGAGGTCCTTTGATGGGATTATGCTAATTGGACAGTTTTCAATGCCTATTTGCATTGACTTCAGCCAATGATATTCAGCTCTCCCTGTCCTGCCCAGCCACAATTTGGTATACTACCATCTTTGGTAAATTGGGGGGGACTAACTTTCTGGGGCCTTTGAGTTCATGAGACTGACATGTGCAGGTGTGCCTTCGCATGCGCGCACACACCCTCTTGTCAGCTGCCTATGCCCTGGAGAAAGGGAATGCCCTGGAAGGCCACCTGATTGGTCAGATTTCAATGCCTCATTTGCATGAAAGCAGGAGGGGGGGGTCTCAGAAGGGTGTGGCATGATGCTCCTTATTGGTCAATTTTCAATGCCTAATTTGCATTGACATCACCCAATGATATTTTTGGCCCTTATTTATACCAAAATCCTGGCATTCTGCTTTCTTTGTTTAACTGGGAGTACTGACTGTGTAAGTCGTTTGTGTTGGTGGGCCAAACATGGGCATACATACACAGAGAGAAACCTGCTCCAACCCTCAGCCATGGAGAATGGAAATACCCCTCCCCCCAGAAAGCAACCTGATTGGTCAGTTTTCAATGCCTCATTTGCATGAAAGGGGAGGCTCAAGGGACATTGGCAGAATGATGCCGATTTGACAATTTTCAATGCCTAATTTGCATTCAGATGAGCCAATCAAATTCTGAGATCTTCTTTCTTTACACCAAAATCCTGCCCATACTGCATTCTTTGCTTAACTGGCTGGATCCTTCACCTCTTTTGTTAGACATATTCCTTAGTATTTCATTTTCTTTTGAAACTACTGTGAAGGGAATTGTGTCCCTGATTTGCTGCTCAACTCAGCTGTTACTGGTATATACAATGGCTACTGATTTGTGAACATTGATTTTATACCTGAGACATTACTGTATTCCCAGATCACTTCCAGGAATTTTTTTGTTGAGTCTCCGGGTTTTTCTAAGTATAAGATCATCAGCAAAGGCAGAGTTTGACCTCCTCCATATGGATGCTCTTCATATCCTTCTCCTGTCTGACTGGATTGGCTAGAACTTCCAGCACATTTGACTATTATATTGAATAATGTTGGCCATAGTGGACATCCTGGTCTTGTTCCAGTTTTAAGGGGAAAAACTTTCGGTTTTACTCATGGTATTAGCTGTGAGTTTGTTATAGATGGCTTCAATCAGCTTAGGAAATATACCACCTATGCCTATTTTCTTTTTTTCAGGTTTTTTTTTTTGTTTGTTTGTTCTTTTGAGATGGAGTCTCTCTTTGTCGCCTTTGGTAGAGTGCCCTGGTGTCATAAGCTCACAGCAATTTCCAACTCTTGAATTCAAGCGATTCTCTTGCCTCAGCCTCCCCAGTAGCTGGGACTAAAGGCACCCGCCACAGTGCCAGTCTATTTTTAGAAACAAGGTCTTGCTGTGGCTCAGGCTGGTCTCCAACCTGTTTGCTCAGGCAATCCACCCACCTCAGCCTCTGAGAGTGCTAGGATTACAGGTGTGAGCCACCACGCCTGACCTATTTTCTTAAGTGTTCATGTCAGAAGAAGATGCTGAATTTTCTTAAATGCTTTTTGTGCATCTTTTTTTAAGAGGATCATATCTTTGTTTTTGCTTCTATTGATGTGGTGAAGAACATTTATGGATTTGTATATGTTAAAACAGCATTGCATCCCTTGAATGAAGCCTACTTTATCATGGTGTGTTAATTGTTTTTAATGTGTAGCTGAGATCTATTAGCTATGATTTTTTTTGAGTATTTTTTAGTGAAAAAAATTACTTCATTAGTGAAATTGGTCTGTAGTTCTCATTTTTAGCTGGGTCCTTTCCTGGTTTTTGGAGTACAAGGTGATGTGTGCTTCATAGAATGTTTGGGGGAAGGTTCCTTCCTTCTCTGTGGTTTGGAATAGGCTCTGCAGTATAGGTATAAGCTCATCTTTGAAAGTGTGATGTAATTCTGATGTGAAGCCATCTTGTCCTGGGCTTTTTTTTGTTGTTGGAAGCACTTTTATTGCTTCTTCAATATCAGTGCTTGATATTTGTCTGTCCAGCAGATCTTTTGCTTCCTGGTTAAGTCTAGGGAGATATTGTGATTCCAGGTATTGGTCCATTTCCTCTATATTGTCATATTTCTGTGCATAGGGTTTTTTGTTCTAGTCAGAAATAATCTTTTATATCTCAGTTATCTCCCCCTTTTCCTTTCTGATTGAGGTTATTAAAGATTTTACTTTTCTATTTCTGACTAATATGGCCAGTGGTTTATCAATTTTATTTATCTTTTTGAAGAACCAGCTTTTTGTTTTATTTTTCTGAATGATTCTTTTGTGTTCAATTTCATTTCTTGCTGATTTAATTTTGGTTCTTTTCTTCTGCTAGGTTTGGGACTGGATTGCTCTTCATTTTCTAGTTCGTTAATATGATTCATTAGATTGTTGATGTGTTTTTTTTATGTTTTTCAGATGTAGGCATCTAATACAATAAAGTTCCCTTTTAGGAACACTTTTGCAGTGTTCCAGAGGTTTTGGTAGCTGGTTTCTTCATTGTTGTAATTCTCAAGGAAATTAATAATGTCCTCTTTTATTTTTTCCTTGACTGAAATGTTTATCAGCATAAGGTTGTTTAGTTTCCACACTTTTGTGTTGGAATTAAAATTTTTATTGGAGTTGAGTTCCACCTTTATTGCCTTGTGGTCTTAGAAGATGGTACAATTTCAATTCTTTTGATTTTGTTGATGTTTGATTTATGTTGTAAGGTATGATCTGTTTTGGAGTCTGTTCCATGAGCTGACAAGAAGAACCTATATTCCTTAGCTTTGGGATGGTATGTTCTGTATATGTCTATTAAGTGTAGTTGTTCCAGGGTCCCTTTTATCTTTGTACCTGATTTTACCACCATAACCTGTTTTTGACCATTCTCTGAGCCCACGTTCTTTTTTGTAACCTTAAGATGGTATATAAACTTCTGCACCCTGTTGAGAGGTTGGGGTAGTTACTCTGTGATTCTTCCATGTACACATTAACACATTTGTATATCTTTTCTCCAGTTAATCTACCTTTTGTGAGTTGATTTTTCAGCAATGTGTTAGTGGGTTTAAGTTAAGTTTCCCTTTGATGCTACTGTATAAATAGGTAGAGGCTTTGGAAGATGATTAGGTCTTTAGAATGGAGGCCTAATGAGTGAGATAAGTTACCTTATGAAGGAGACCCCTTCTGCTGTGTGAGGCCCCAGCAAGAAGATACCACCTGTGAAGTAAAGAGCCTTCCCCAGACACCAGATCTGCTAATGCCTTGGTCTTAGACCTCTTAGCCTCCACAACTGGAAGGAATAAACTTCTGTTTATATGCCACCTACTCTAAGGTATTTGGTTATAGCAGTCCAAAATGAACTAAGATATGCCCCGTCCCATAAACTACCCTGTTTCCCCGAAAATAAGACAGTGTCTTATTTTAAGGTGTACTCCCAAAGATGCGCTTGGTCTTATTTTCAGGGGACGTCTCATCTTTCCTGTAAGTAGGTCTTATTTTCGAGGATGTCTTATTTTCGGGGAAACAGGGTAGATATATGCTACTTTGCCTTTATAGAGGTACAGAGGTTTCTAGTCTCTCTTCCACTGATCTTGTGCTATGTTCTTCTGCCTCTGAATTGGCACTCTAGGCTTTCCCAGAGTCTCTATTTCTTATTCCTACTCTCCAAAGAAAGTCTGAGAAGGTATCCTGCAGCCTTGGTCTATCAGAGGGTAGGAAAATATTCTATCTGGGCAGCCTAGTATTTTCCAAATTTTCTTATCTTGCTAATATAAATCTTGCATGTATATCTTATATTAAAGAGGCTTCTAATTCACTTCATTAAACAAAATATTACAGGTTTATTGAAATATAATTTACATAAAATTTAATTCAGACATTTAAAGGGTATAAAACAGTTGTCTTTAGTATATTTACAGAGTTGTGTAATCATTGCCACTCTTAAGTTCAAAACATTTTCATTACCCTGAAAGGAGACTATATTAAACAGTCATTCCCCCCTTTTTGCAAACACCCCACTCCAGGCTCATCACAGCCACTCATCTGCATTCTGTCTTTAGGCATATTCTGGGCATTTCATATCAATGGAAGCATATATGTAGACTTTTAAGTTTTCTATTAATATAATGTTTCATAGAGGCTGGGGTGAGGTGGTGGTGGCAAGAGATCTGTTGGCCCTCTGAACTTCTGAAAAAAATCAGTTCACAAAAGGCAGAGTAATCAGAGAAAAGGAATACAAATTTATTTAATGTGTATTTGTTGGAGCCTTCAGAATGAAGACCCAAATTAACAGAGGAAATTGTCTGCTTTTATGTGAAGTAGCTAAGGAAATTTCAGCCCAAAATATAACTCTTTGGTATAAAGAAAATTTTCGATTACATGCTATTCAGATCAGAAAGCACTGGAAGGGGCCTTCCTTCTATGTGCATAAACTGGGCTGATATGATCAAAAGATCCAAGGGTGCAGCTGACTTCCTTTCTGCTCCTTGTTGTCTCAAGGTTTGGCTGACAGAAGATCAAGAATTGGGGCCAGATGCGGTGGCTTTCACCTGTAATCCTAGCATCTGGGAGGCCAAGGTGGGTGGATTGCTTGAGCTCAGGAGTTCAAGACTAGCCTGAGCAACAGCAAGACCCCTGTCTCTAAAAATAGCTGGGCATTGCAATAAGCACCTGTAGCCCCAGCTACTCAGGAGGCTGAGGCAAGAGAATCACTTGAGACCAAGAGTTTGAGGTTGCTGTGAGCTATGGTGCCACAGCACTCTACCAAGGGCAATAAAGTGAGACTCTGACTCCTATTAAAAAAAAAGAAAAGGTAAAATCAAGAATGCTAGCCAACCTTACCGAGATCATTTTAAATACAATTCTTGTCTGTTAGGTTAATTTATAAGTCAATCTGTTTCGCCCTTATCTTTATCTTCCCTAGCAACCCCTTGTTTCATCTTATACTCCTCCTTTCCCCCCAGCCTTTCTTTCTTTCTGGTTTTTTTTTTTTTTTGCAGTTTTTGGCTGGGGCTGGGTTTGAACCCGCCACCTCTGGCATATGGGGCTGGCGCCCTACTCCTTTGAGCCACAGGTGCTGCCAACCTCCCTCCTTTCTTCAAGGCTTGTATGAAATCATCTGAACTGGATTGGGTAATTGGGTTATCACTCTGTGATTTCTCCCTGTGAGCATGGTAAATAAATCCTTTTTTTCTTATTAATCTGCCTTAACTAATGAGCTGATCTTTCAGCGACTTTTTGGGGAAAGAGCAAGTTTCCTCTCACCCTGTATATATGCTCAGGTTCAACAAAGTAAGGAAAGCTATGTGGAAATATTATTGTACGCTAATACTAAGTTGGGGAGACCCAGCAAAGCCTGTCCTGTGTAGATTCTTTGCCTCTGTGCATATTCCTTCTTTGTGGGTGTTGAGGAGGAACCTCTCTGGAATGGGGATTTTATGACCTATAATCAAACAAGGTGAGTCAGAGAGTTTCTTTATGGCTAGATTTCACACAGAAAGGTAAAGGAAAGTTAGAGTAATATCCTTAGGTTTTATGGCTGGCTTTTGGGAAGGAGGTTCTGCTTTCTGTGACCCACCCTATGGAAAAAGTATTCTGGTTTCTCTGGCTAGCCTCAGGGGAGAATTGCTGTGAGAGACTGGAGAGCAAGGGAACTCCAGAGAAAAAGTTTTGCTTCTGAGGCTTTCATTTTGGGTATTGTTTTCTGAGCATGAATAGTTTAAGGTTCATCCATTTTGTAGAATATATCGTATTTCATTCCTTTTTATGGCTGATAGTATTGCATTGTACATGTATGTTTATATCACATTATGTTTATCTGTTTATGGATATTTGTGTTATAAATAGTGCTGTTATGCTCACTTATGTATAAGATTTTGTTCTCTTGGGCTCAAGTGATCCTCTTGTCTCAGCCTCCCGTGTACCTGGGACTATAGGGATCCACCAGAACACCTGGGTAGTTTTTCTATTTTTAGCAGAGTCAGGGTCTTGCTGTTGCTCAGACTGGTCTTCAACTCCTGAGCTCAAGTGATCCTCCTGCCTCGGCTTCCCTTAGTGCTAGTGAAAGAAAATATTACCATGAGAATGTGACCACCTCTCACCCCCTACCATAGGAATGTGACCACCTCTCACCCACTACCATGAGAATGTGACCTTTTGTAACTGTTCCAGGAGATAGCCCCGAGCTGAAGCAGATAAAAGGACTAAGCAAATGTTTAACTGTTAAGCAAATGTCTAACTGTTAATCTTGTCTTAAGACAGTTGAGTAATGAACTAGAGTTCTTCTTATCTGGAAAGCCCCTGCTATGTCTGCTCCCCCTTCCTACTCTATGGTTAGAGCCCCTGCTACGTCTGCTCCCCCTCCCTACTTCATGGTTAAAGCCCCTGCTATGTCTGCTACTCCCGCCTACTTTGTGGTTTTTGCCTTTATAAGCTTGTAAAATCTGCTGTTCGGGGCTTAACTCCTCTGCTCCTGAGAGAGTCACGGGTTAGGCCCCAGCATGCTGGAATAAAAAAAAAAAACCTCGTGCTGATTGCATCAAGTGTCGCCTCTTGCGGTTGATTGGGGGTCACAGTAGCCCAGGACAGAGTGGGGGTCTTATCCCAAGTCTTTCACTAGGATTACTGGCTTGAGTCACCAGCCCAGGCTTTTTTACATGAATGTAAATCTTAGCCAGTTAAAACAAGTTCTTCTCAAAATTTAGGCTTTTGTACTATTTCCTTTAGATTTTTTGACAGTGAAATATATGAAATGAAGACTTGTGTGAGATTAGTTCGACATCCGTGTAGAATCTACAGCCAGACTCTGATTCACACACAATTCACTAATTAGTACTAAAGCGTACGAATACTATTAGGAAAAGACATGCTGTGCTACCAGGACTGGGTTTTGGTTTCTCTGTTTGGTAATTAGGTCAGAGTTCAACCCTTAACTCTTGCCTGCTAGTGAGGTTGAGTGACTATAGAGCAACCTCTACCTTCCGGGTCCTGAGGTGTGAGCCAGGTCTCAGCTGGTTCTGTTTTCACTAAACACATTGAGGGTTAAAAATCCATCTGTTCAAATATTTCAGTGGAGTTAGAAATGGCTTGTTTAAAGGGCCCCCAGGTGGTTTTCTTTCTATACACAGTGCATTCATTTTGGTGTTTCTTTGCTTTCTGATCTTGTTAAACAACTTCATTCCTTGGAGTAAATGAACAGCTGCCTCAGTAGAAGTGGGATGTGCTGTCTGTCTCAGACTGGACTAGGCTGACAGTTCTCTGGCTGCCTCAGCCTAAAGGGAAAGAACTAAGTGGTTGTCTTTCATGGAGGTTAAAAAGCGCTTCTCTTGTTGGGTGGTTCATCTAACTGCTCAGCCTTTGGCACTCAATCTGTCAGGGATCTTAATAAATTACCCTTCTGGTTATGCACTTAGAAATAACACTTGTATTACCAATTTAGCAATGAAATGTTGAAGTAAATCACCACAGGTAACAAACAAATCTTAAACCATTTGTTCCACTATTTCTTTGACCTGTTGGAATTTGAGGATATTCCCACCACCACCCCCCCAAAAAAAATTCAGGTGTTAGGAATATTTAGCATTTGTGGGAAAATAGAGAAAATCAAGTATTTTTAGGGGAAAACATATATAGTAACTATATTTCTAAAGACTTTAACTATGTGTCACTGTTTCAAAGTTTGATATTTTTGAATTGTTTAAAGAATTTTCTAAATTACATGTACCTTTTTGTTTGGATGAAAAGTTGATCAAAGTGAAATAAATCTTTCTATAATGATAGGAATTCTTGCAGGGTCCATGAGCACCTTATCGTACAGTTGTGGCACCTGGTGTCTCTAGACCACTGCTTTGACCACTAGTGAACAATGTCTATCTAGAGTCATTGATGGAGACTTCGAAGGTTTAGGAGATTGAGCTGGATTACATTGAGCACTTCATTCCTTGCAAGTATTTTTAGTGACACTACTAGTATGATTTTTGTCTCCATGTGACTTGCATTTTCATTTGCTAAATGGAACATTCAAATCCTGACTTGAGAGCTTTTATTCTAGTAGAATAACAGGAGGTAGAGCAGGGAGAGAGGGAGAGAGAGAATATAAATATGCCACAATAACCAACACAGTGTCACTGTATGAATACAATGTAGAAGGTTTTTCTTTTTTTTTTTTTTTTGTAGAGACAGAGTCTCACTTTATGGCCCTCGGTAGAGTGCCGTGGCCTCACACAGCTCACAGCAACCTCCAACTCCTGGGCTTAAGCGATTCTCTTGCCTCAGCCTCCCGAGTAGCTGGGACTACAGGCACCCACCACAACGCCCGGCTATGTTTTGGTTGCAGTTCGGCCGAGGCCAGGTTTGAACCCTCCACCCTCGGTATATGGGGCCGGCGCCTTACCGACTGAGCCACAGGCGCCGCCCTAGAAGGTTTTTCTTAAGGTGTGGAGACTCATTATACTAAACAGGAAGGCCTTTAGCTGAAAAGAAAACTCCACTTCTCTTGTTTTACTGGTAATTGAAGGTAGGGGCAAGATGACAAATATAAATAACAAAATTATGATAGTTCGCAGAGCCTGTGTTATTCCAACATATTAGAAAGTGAGCCATATGGTTATATAATTATATTTTACTCCTAGAAACATTCTTTTTTCAGGTATATACTGCTAAACATGAGTGCATACAATTCATCTTGTAAAAAAGAGAATTTTCAGTTGGTTAACTCTCATGATTCATAGTTCACTGAATATGTTCTGTGGCCCATAAAAATAACAAGGAACATTTTTATTATTAGATACCACATAAGTCTTAGGAGGCACTGCATAGCAACAACTAGTTCCTTTGTTGTTTACTAAATTCTCTAATTAAATTAAATGAGGCATATTTATATGCTCTGTAATTCATTTAAATCATACATACAAAACATTGCATGTAAAATCATGCCTATTCCTAGAAAGTTTTTATAGGTCCCGAAGGTACTTAAATTTTTTACACAGAAAAATTCTCAATTGCTAAATATCATAAACATAATTTAATCAGTGCTATGGTTTGAATGCCCCCTTGAAAATTCATGTTGAGAATTTAAGTGTCATTGTAACACTATTAGGTGGTAGGACCTTTGTGAGGGCATTAGGCCATAGAGATCCCACCCTCAGAAGTGGATTGATGCCATTACAGGTGGAGTGGGGTTGTTATTGAGGGAGTGGGCTTTTTATGGACAAGTTGGGCCCTCTTTTGTCTTTCTCTTGCCTTTTCTTTGCCATACCATAATGGAATGATTCAGAAAGTCCTCACAAGATGCTGGCTTCTCAGTCTTAGATTGTTCAGCCTCCAGAACCATCAGCCAAATTTCCGTTCAGTATAAATTACCCAGGCTTTGGTAGCAGCCCAAACAGACTAAGGTGAATAGTTAATTGTTTGGTTTATTTAGCTCAATTGAACTCTGAGACACCTTGACATTTGTATATTAGTCCTCTTTCAAGATACATTAATACTAGGGTGGATTTTGAATAGTTCTTTCAACTTGGAGTCCTTTTGGGAAAATGGTGACGTAAAGGGTACCAGGTAAACTGGATCACATGCTAATGATATACCATCATAATATAGCTAATATTTATTGAACATATTTTGTATTCCAACCACATGACCTGTATTGAGTTAGTTCTGACAACTTGGTGAGGTGGATGTTATTTTAGGTAGCTCCAATTTATACATAAGAAAAGTGAATCATGAAGGAGGTTCAGTTAAATAAATTGCTCAAGTTTGCATGGATTGAAAGTGACAGACCTGGGATATGTCATCCGAAAGACCAGCAGCCTGGCTAACGAGTAGAAAGGAAAGCTTTATTGGAAGTATCAGTTTGCAAACCCAGAAGAGGTAGTCTCCAGTGTGGATGGAAGATGTTCTCTCTTTAAAGTGGGAAGGGGCATGTTGAGTTTTATGCAGTATAAAAATCTGCATTACACAATGGAGACACAGATATTCAGCAGGTTTGAGGGGGAAAGCTGTAAACTTACGAGGAGAGTTGAACACATGCCTAATGAGTAAGCGTATATGTAATGTACATGCCATGTTGACTTTGGGCCAGGGTTTTACCATTAAAATGAGGTGAAATTTTGCTCTTTATATCAAAAGGTGAAGTGTATTACATCAAAACCACTTGTGTATAGTCTCTGTAAGCTGCCTGTAAATGACTTGAGGTCTGTAACTGCATGCCAGGAAAGAGTCTTTGTAAGGCCTATCCCTGGTCCCATCAGAGTGCTAGTGGTGTGAATTGTCAACCAGAGTGAAGAAGGGTCTGGCAGTTTGCTGGACAGCTTTTATTGTTTGGGATTTACCAAGGGTATGGTTTTTCTTACAGGAATTTAGGAAGTTACCATTCTAGGCAAGCCTTGAACCGTCTGCCCACAGGTAATTTTTGTTTCCTTCACCCTAGGGTCAATCTTAGTTGATAAAAGGGCATCTATTTTGGTCTCTTAGATCACAGATACAAACTCAGCAGCCTGACATTGGTATTTACAGTGTCAGCACTGAAGCCATATGAAACAGTAGAGCCCCATTACATCAAAATTCTTGCTTTGCTCCTCTGAGTGCTTTAGATTCTGTCCTATTTTTTTCCTCTCCTATCTTTAGTGCCAAACACCTATTTCCTATTTTTCTTTACCACCCAGGTCATCCTATATGCTATGCATATGGCTTCAGATCCTAATATTGGCAGCTTAGATTACACTACTGATCTCCTAATGATTAGAATCAGGGTTGTTAAGTTTGTTTTGTTTTCTCCTCTATAGTGTTTGAACTCTGTTTAATACACTCTCTTATTTCTTTCTATGATTCCTGTATCTCCTCCACTGGATCCTCTTTTCTTGTTCACCTTCCTAATTCTTCATTCTTTCTCTTCATAAATGCATTTATAATCGTGTCCCTATTAAGTGCTTCTAAGCAGCTCTCTCTGCAATCTGTATCATCAGTTCTAATCATTTTTAGAAGCTCCTTTCTAACAACCTACTACTTCCTGCCTTGAGCTCTCTTACCCTAAGAACAAACTTATCACCCTCTTCACCAAACGAGTTTGACACCACCTTTTAAATTTTAATGGCTTGATTCAGTCTCAAAACTTCCAACTCATTTGTTATTCATCCTTTTTATTTGATTCCCTATCTCTTCAATCATCTAGTCCTGTTGATCCTTCCTTTGTCATGTAGCTCATCCATGAATTCCTTTGTATTCCCAGGGCTTGAAGGTTTTCCAGGCCTCATTATCTCTTGCTTTCAAGGGTATAACAACCTTGTAACTGGTCTCTTGGCTTCCACTGTACTTACCCCCCTAGTGTCTTTTCCCATTTCATATCCTCATCACCCGTTCTGCTGTGGGGAGGAAGGAGAAGTACATCTTTGATAAACTAGAGTTAAAGTGGAAATAGAATCATGTGTAGTCAGGAGCAAGTGCTCATTGTTGGTTGGGGCAATCAAGGGGAACTTTAAGGAGATGAAATTCAGAATTTATATCAATAAAAAGGGCTGGGGGTGGCATTTGAGCTTAGGGAAATCTGGGTGAATAGAAGCTTGGGATGGAAATGAAAACTTTGAGGACAATTGGTGAGCTTGGCTGAACCAAAAAGTTACTACTGTAGGCAACAGGAGGTTGAAAATATAGCCTAGGCTCTGATTGTAGAGAGCCTTGAATACCAGGCAAAGGAATTTTAAAAGTGTAGCGTAGGAAATGGATATAGACATGATAAAAGTGGCATTTCGGGAGGATGAATCTGGCAGCTGTGTGCAGGGTAGATTAGTGGGAGGAGAGACTAGGCCTGGTGAGGAGGTTGTAATAGAGTTCAGATGTGAGTTAATGATGGCTTTGGATAGAATGCCAGTGAGAACGGAACTGATGAGATGGATGCAGATGTGAGAAGCATTATGGAAGGAGATTTGATAAGGTTTCCTGAGAGGCTGAAAGGCTGAATTTGCATGGGAGGGGAGGAAGTGGGAGGGTTGGAGTCTTGATGACCAGGAGAATATCAAAATGTTCCCATCCTTCAAGCTGCCCTGTTTCCCCTTCTAAGAGTACTTGTCCCAAAGGAGCATAGGGAGCAAGATACTTTGTTCATAATAGATGTTCAAACAGCATTAAATGAAAGCCCATTCCAGCTGGCAGTGACTTTGCTAGCTCTGAACTCCTAGAGACCTTTTGACTGTACTTTTAGTATGCACTTAGCATAATCAGCGTTCTTTTACTATGCTAACTTTTAATATGAGGCTGTGTTTTACCTCTGCAGTGTGAGAGATCGGGTGCTTCTTTTTTTTGTGTGTGTGGTTTTTGGCCAGGGCTGGGTTTGAACCCGCCACTTCCGGCATATGGGACCGGCGCCCTACTCCTTGAGCCACAGGTGCCGCCCAAGATCGGGTGCTTCTTGAGGGCAAAAATCATGTCTTATTCCTTAGATCTCCATCCTACCTGGTCCAGTTCTAGGTACTTAGTAGTTGTTAAAAACATTTTACTTGATTATTTTTTTATTCTCTCAGGGGGATTGGGTCATTCATCTTATAGGTATACTTACCTGCTCATCATTGTTCCAATGACACTTAGAGTTTACAGACAGTCACTCAAGTTACAAACATCTGACTTGGGTATAATTCATACTTAAAGAGGTTATAACAATAAGTCCCCAAATCACAAACATCCTACTAACACATAACTCACATTTACAAGCAGAGGCTATTAAGATAATAGGTAAATGTACCTGTTCCAACTTGCATACATGTTCAATTTAAGAACAAACCTACAGAACCTATCTTGTTTATATTCCTGGAACTTTCTATGGCTACATTACTAAACCTAAGCCTCAGATACTTGCATAAACATTCATTCATGCATTTATTTATGTTATTGATTGACTGAGACAGTCACACTCCGCCGCCCTGGGTAGAGTGTGGTGGCATCAGCCTTTCTCACAGCAACCTCAAATTCCTGGGCTCAGGTGATCCTCTTGCCTCAGCCTCCTAAGTAGTTGGGATTACAGGTACCTGCAACAATGCCAGGCTAGTTGTCTTCTATTTTTAATAGAAACAGGGTCTGGCTCTTGCTGAGGCTGGTCTCGAACTCCTGAGCTCAAGTAATTCTTCCACCTTGGCTTCCCAGAGTGCTAGGACTACATGTGTGAGCCACCATGCCCAGGTTGCAGAGACATTAGCTTTTCTTTCTCGCATTCTCTTTTTCTCTCCCAGCGGTGTTTACTTAATTAAATCATATACTTTATGTTTCAGTAGGTGTTTGGTAAATGTTGGTTGCCTTTATTCTAATATTCCTGGCTGTGGTATGAGCTCCGCTTCTAGTTATCTCAGCTTTAGCTCCATCTGCATTTTTTTGCAACACTTTAGAAAGTGTATGTATTTGCACAAATGACAGATTTCCTTGGTTTAATTTTGTAAACTCTTAAAAATTTGGTTCATTTCTTTTCATTTCCAAAATATTGTTTATTCAAGTGTACTATATGGCTATACATCTCCAAAGACATTTGCTATTGCCGGAAAAATATAGGCCGTATTTGCTTTATGATCCCGATACTACAAAACAATCAGAGAAAAGAATATCTCCATAAGCAAAATATTTATTTGGACTTGAGACTCATCCCAAATACCTTTCCTTCATATATTGATGCCAATTTCTACAAACATGCATTTAGATGTTACCTTAAATTGGTAAGATTTAACATATGTAACAGTAATTCCCATTAAATAAATTGTTACAGGAATTTCTCTCTTATGGCTAAAATTTTAAAGCCCTGAATTCTAATGCCAGTCCTCATTAAATGCTGTGAGAACTTAAGCAAGGCACTTGATTTTCCCAGGTCTCTTTCTCCCATCTGTAGAAATGTTACCAGGTTAACAAGAATCCGACCACCTGTTACTGTCATCCAGCTACAGAGATGGGGGATTAGGTCCAATGAACTTTATTGTGAGAAGGCAAGCAGTTCTGGAGAACAGGGGGAGTAGGCTCTCAAATCTGTTCTGCCTCATTTACTATTCTAATAGTTTTTTAATGGGAATATAAGGAAATAAACCTAGAAAATTGTAACTTTATCTGATTGGAAGTAACATCAAAGTAGTAGTCTTCATTAGAGCAATGTAAAATGTTTAACAGAAAGGTAATTTTCACTTTAACAAAATATCTAAGAGATCATTAAAGAAAACATCATATCATCAGGGTAACCTTTATTCTACCAATATCAGAACATGTATTATCTGTGTGTGACTACTTCCTCAAGTCGCCTAAAGTAAACACCCTCACAATCATGGAGAAACTTCAACTAGATAATCATGGAAGGTATAAGGGGAAGGCTAAGCAGACTAGGTCAGCTTTATTGCTTCAGCTTAGCTTCTCGGACTCCCTGTTGTAGGCTACTTTCTGCCTTGAAAACAAGAGTATTGAACTACATTACCTTCTTCCTTAGCATTATTTTTGGCTTCAAGTTAGCTCAAGAAGAAAAACATGTTTTTTTGGAAACATACAACTTGGACCTTTCAGGGACTTGCAGGATTCTAAGAACAGATTGTGTGCCTCAGTATACCCAGACCTCATAGAAACTAGCATGGGAGACAGGAAAGCCATGAAAGTTTGTGGTTACTTTCTTTTAGGACCTGGCTAATTGTTAATAAAAAGCAAGCTCTCTTGCTCTTCCCTTCTCCCTCTCTTTCCTTTGCTCTCTATGTAGCCTTCTATTTTTACTGGTGGCTTCTTTGTATCTTTAGCTTACTCATGAACCACCAAGGTTTTAGCCTCAAGTCTCCTATGCCCTTGTAACTCAGCCCCCACAATTATCAGGTTCATTCTCTCGATTTCAAATTACCAAATACGAGAGGAAAAATGATTGGTTGGCTCAGCTCATCTTTTTAAGCGAGACTTTGTAAATCATAGATTGCTGGTCAGCTTATGGAATGAATGCATTTGAGGGAAGTGTCCATAATGGCCCAATTAGTTAGCTGCAGCCTGTGGGGATGAGGAGGTGGTTTATTTGTAACTGAAATGGGGGTGATGGGTTGCATAAGCTATACTGTAGACAAATAACGTAGACAGATAAACAGGTATTCTGAATTTTTTTATATCTTTTAGTACTGAAATTTTCTTAAGCAAAAGGTATCATTGCTTATGCACAGAAAAACGTGCTCTAGGGTGGTGCCTGTAGCTCAGTGAGTAGGGCGCCGGCCCCATATGCCGAGGGTGGCGGGTTCAAACCCAGCCCCGGCCAAACGGCAACAAAAAAATAGCCGGGCATTGTGGCGGGCGCCTGTAGTCCCAGCTGCTCGGGAGGCTGAGGCAAGAGAATCGCATAAGCCCAAGAGTTAGAGGTTGCTGTGAGCCGTGTGACGCCATGGCACTCTACCCGAGGGTGGTACAGTGAGACTCTGTCTCTACAAAAAAAAAAAAAAAAAAAAAAGTGCTCTAATGCTTATCATTTCAAGAATGTGCAAGTGGTAAGAGGAAAGATTTTAGTTATTTTTATTGTTAAAATAGAAATTCTTCTTCTTCTTTTTTTTTTTTTAGAGACAGTCTCACTTTGTCACCCTCGGTAGAGTGACGTAGTATCACAACTCACAGCAACCTCAAACTCTTGGGCCTAAACGATTCTCTTGCCTCAGCCTCCCAAGTAGCTGGGACTAAGGCGCCCACCACAACACCTGGCTATTTTTTGGTTGCAGTTTGGCTGGAGCTGGGTTTGAACCCACCACCCTCGGTATATGGGGCCGGCATCCTACTCACTGAGCCACCGGCCCTGCCCCTAAAATATAAATTCTAATGGAAAAGCAAGATATACATCAAGCTCTCATTATGTACCTTCAGAGTGATAAGTTTTAGCTTTTTTTTTTTTTTTTTTTTTTTTTTGAGAAACAAATTTTTTCTGAGAGGTTAGAATATAGACTCCTAATATCAAATTGTTTTCTAAAACAGCAGATGTATGAGACTTGGCTCATGAGTAAGCTTCATGTACAGTTGGGCCCTTTTTTGCATCTTACCTTCAAAATTTTGGCAAGGTCCTCAATAATGCATCTGTTTTAAAATGTCTAATATTCTAATTTTGATTCTCAACTTTCCCTCATCTGCTCCTTGTGACTTTTCTTCCCCCCAAATGTCAATTCCATTCATTTTGTCTCTGGCACAAAACCTATGAGTTATTTTTGACTCCTCTATTTCTCCATACCTTACATCTAGTCCAGTGATTCTTAACCTTCTTGATGCCACCACCCTTTAATATAGTTCCTCATGTTGTGGTGACTCCCAACCATAAAATTCTTTTCTTGCTATTTCATAACTATAATTTTGCTACTGTTAAGAATCGTAATGTAAATATCTGACATGCAGGATGTATTTTCATTGTTACAAAGGGTTCCGACCCACAGGTTAAGAACCGCGGATTTAATCTATCATCCAGTTCTTTAATATATATTCCGAATTTCATTGTCTTCTCCATTTCTACCTTGCTATTCTGATATTTGGCTTAATCTGATGCCAGAGAAGAGGTCATTATTCATGGACTTTGAATTTGAAGGACTTTATTTAATTAGTTTTTTTGTTTTTTTTTGAGAGACAGCCTCACTATGTCACCCTCACAGCAACCTCCAGCTCTTGGGCTTAGGCGATTCTCTTGCCTCAGCCTCTAAAGTAGCTGGGACTACAGGCATCTGCCACAGTGCTGGGCTATTTTTTGTTGAAGTTTGGCTGGGGCCGGGTTCGAACCCGCCACCCTAGGTATATGGGGCTGGTGCCCTACTCACTGAGTCACAGGCGCTGCCCATTTGAAGGACTTTAAAGTTCATGTAGCTCAAGCCCTTGGTTTTTCCTGAACGGCAACAGACTACATGAGTTAAGTGACTTACCTTAGCTTAATCACCTAATGATCATGTACACCTGGTTTAAAGGACTTACATATATCTTGTTGTTATTTATAATAAAAATGTTTACTTTCAGCTCGGTGCCAGTTGCTCAGGGGTTAGGGCGCTGGCCACATACACCAAGGCTGGAGGGTTTGAATGTGATCTGGTCCTGCTAAACAACAGCGACAACTGTAACAAAAAAAAAAAAGAAGCTGGGCATTGTTGTGGGCGCCTGTAGTCTCAGCTACTTGGGAGGCTGAGGCAAGAGAATCACTTAAGCCCAAGAGTTTGAGGTTGCTATGAGCTGTGAGGCCTTGGCACTCTACTGAGGTGACATAGTGAGACTCTGTCTCAAAAAATAAAAAAGTTTACTTTCATAGAGCGTAATCTATTGAACCCAAGGATTCAACCTGAGGCTGTTATTGATTTGAACATTTTCTATAACTAGAGTTCAGAGAGAGCCTTTACAAAAATCTATCACTTGTATTCCCTTCCCTCAAAAGTTGATGAAGATACGTAGAACAGCTACACATTCTTTGCCGTCCATTTATGAATGTGTGATTTAGTCCCAGGTTTCTCGTGGTGATTCTGAGCTTGTTGTTTTTAATGACTCATTGATCCCTGAATTCATTCCACAGTCTAATGCAAGGAGATATGGAAGTTGTTTTAGCATCTTAGATGTGTTCTCCCATGTTATTTTTGTTATACAGTATGATAAAGTTTTGTAAAGATGTTTACACCACATTTAGGGATGCTTGCACAATTTAGTGGTACATGAGAAGTAAGAATGTGCTTAGGATGATGTACGTTTAATATAAATTTTAATTGCCACTTATATCTTTAGGGGGTTTCCCCATTTCAGTTATAGAAATGGTCTGAAAAGTTTCTCTGGAAACTTTTATATATATATTCAAAACTTAGTTTATTTATCTGCCCATTATTTCATTCTCTCACACAATTATCATTTGAAATTTAAAATAAGTAAGCCGGCCACATACACTGAGGCTGGCGGGTTCAAACCTGGCCTGGGCTAGCTAACAACAATGACAACTGTAACAAAAAACAATAGCCAGGTGTTGTGGCAGGTACCTGTAGTCTCAGCCACTTGGGAGGCTGAGGCAAGAGAATCGCTTAAGCCCAAGAGTTTGAGGTTGCTGTGAGCTGTGACACTATGGTACTATAACTAGGGAGATAGTTTGAGATTCTGTGTTAAAACAAAACAAAATAAAATAAAATAATTAAGCCATAAGTCTAAGAGAGAAGGTGGGGACGGAAGGACATAGAAAGAAGGGGATGTTTATTGAGTGGTTGATTTAATTTGATTGTGATTTTGATTTTGATTTATCTGAGATCATAGATAAGGCATCTAGGTTTTCCATTTGCTCTGCATTCAAATTGGAGAAGTCTCCCCAGTTAATTTATCCAATTATAAAAATAGAAAATCAACAGTATATCTGATTGAAGATTTGGGCTCCTGGCCGAAGACATGGAAATATTTGAAATAGTCCATCTGGATTGTAACCCATAGATGTTATCTAATAGGTATATAGTGCTCCATTTG
Source organism: Nycticebus coucang (assembly GCF_027406575.1). Taxonomy (NCBI): domain Eukaryota; kingdom Metazoa; phylum Chordata; class Mammalia; order Primates; family Lorisidae; genus Nycticebus; species Nycticebus coucang. The sequence goes on along the minus strand of NC_069804.1, from coordinate 137,080,958 downwards.
AATTGTGTATGGTCAAAACAATAGCTACTTAAATCACTAACCTAATTTAGAAAGTATACCAACAAATTAATGTGGTCTTTTTGATTTTCTTGGATTTAAAATTGGATTTGGGGTAACAAGATATGAGACAAATGGGTGTGAAAACTGTACAGTATAAATTGCTCCAGGTTATTGTGCCATAGCAAAATTATTACAGGCAGATTCAAGATGCAAAATTTATTTATTTGACAGCAAGCAGAAAGACAAATTACTCACAGGCTGTGTACTTGTGCTTCTATAATTGCTCATAAATTATTATGGTTCATGCTAAAATTCACCCAGTTTTCCTAGACCGTGTAGTTTTATTTTAAATAAGAAAACTACAAATTATTAGGAATTGGAAAATGTAATCTGCATTATGAAATGATTACTAACAGTGGACCATTGTAATTTGTGTGCAGGTTTTTCATTTGTTATCACCTATCTGTCAAAATCTTCATTTCATAACAGCTTTTAAGACTATAGAGGTTGCAAAACCACAACAGAGAAATTTACCACTGGAATTGCACTAAAAAATTATTTGCCGTAAATTAGAGTTCATTATAAAGTGGATATGACTTGGATGCTCTCCAAAGGGATTTAGTTACTGGATGGCATAAGCTACTTTCCTTATAAGGAGACTTTTTTCTGGCTCTGATCCTAATAACTTTTATAGAAGACTCCAGCAGACTTATCTCTGCATAGCTTCTTGAACTGAGTTTAATGATTAGAATACATTTCCTCATCCCAGGAATAAACATGTAGGTATTCAACCCAGTTTTTGACCATGCACCATTGTTAGATGACATTGTAATTCAAGAGTTACATAATAATATAAACTATTTAGTTGTCATACTTCGTGGTACAGTGGTAAGAATACTGGCTGTGGAATCAAGAAGTTGAAACACACTGTATGACATAAGTTGCCTGGCTTTTCTGTGCCTTAGTTTCCCGTGTAACTTGGAACAATTGTGAACTTCCTGTCTACTCTCCATGACTATTGTGAAGAAAAAACAAAGATTTGTGGGAGAATGCTTCATAAATAAGGCCCTGGAGAAATGGAGGGTATTTCTTTTGCTGTTGAATAGAAGATCAGTTTCTTTACAATATTATTCAGAGTTTGGGTGGCCAGGGACAAATTTGGAACTCAGGGAACACTCAAATCAGGCACAAAAATATTCCAGGGCATGTTATAGTGGTCATGATTGTCTGAAGAGAAAATAAACACAAATCTCCTTTAGCATTTATTTCTGAATTTTGAATAATACTAGGATAAATACATTTCATCAATTCGTATAACTGAATTTTTACCTTTTTAAAAAGCTATTTATTTTTTATTTTTTATTTTTTGTAGAGACAGAGTCTCACTCTACCGCCCTTGGATAGAGAGCCGTGGCATCGCACAGCTCACAGCAACCTCTAACTCTTGGGCTTATGCGATTCTCTTGCCTCAGCCTCCCCAGCAGCTGGGACTACAGGCGCCCGCCACAACGCCCGGCTATTTTTTGGTTGCAGTTTGGCCGGGGCTGGGTTTGAACCCGCCACCCTCGGCATATGGGGCCGGCGCCCTACTCACTGAGCCACAGGCGCCGCCCTTTAAAAAGCTATTTAATGTGGGAAATTTTATGAATGTTCTTTTACAAACCCACATACAGACTCACATGCATACACACACATAGGAAAATGTCAATTCTCTTTGTAATGTCATGTGTGGAGAGTGTGTTAGTCTATTTGTGTGACTATAACAGATTCCTGACACTTTTAACCTTGGGACATCCTATCCTTTTTAACCTTGGGTAATTTATGAGAACAGAAATTAATTTCTCCCAGTTCTAAAGACTAGGAAGTCCAAAATCAAGACACCAGCTTTGGCGTCTGGTGAGAACTTGTTCCTCCCATTGTTCATAGATGATGGCTTCTAGTTGTGTCCTCACATGGTGGAAGGGGCTAGCTAGCTAGGGTCTGTTTTGTAAGAGTGCTAATCTTAATCACAAAGACTCTGCCTTCTGTCCAATTTGATCAGGTGCTGAGAAACTATGACACAGTGGCAAAATGTGGCCTGCTACCTGTTTTTATAAAGTTTTACTAGTACATAGTCATGCTCATTTGTTCACATATTATCCCTGGCTGCTTTCTCACTACAAGGTAGATATGAGTATTTATGACATATGGTATAATTCACAAAGCTGAAAATATGTATTATCAGGCCCTTTAAAGAAAAAGTTTGCTGTTTGCTGTTCTATGCTTTGCAGAAAAAGTTGCTTTAAAACTTTCCTGCTGGCCAGGCACAGTGGCTCATACTTATAATGCCTGCACTTTGGGAGGCCAAGTCTAGAGGAGGACCACTTGAGTCCAGGTGTTCGAAAGCTGCATGGTCAACATAGCCAGTGTCTATACAGAAAAAAGATCCTGGAAATAGAAGCACTACTTTTGGCTTGGCGTCTGTAGCACAAGGTTTAAGGCGCTGGCCACATACATCGATGCTGGCGGGTTTGAACCCATCCTAGGCCAGCTAGAACAACAATGGCACCTGCACCAAAAAATAGCTGGACATTGTGGCAGGCACCTATAGTCCCAGGTACTTGGGAGGCAGAGGCAAGAGAATCACTTGAGCCCAAGAGTTTGAGGTTGCTGTGAGCTGTGACACCATGGCACTCTACCAACGGTGACAGTGAGACTGTCTCAAAAGGAAAAAAAAAAGGCTTTCCTGCCTTTACATTTCAAATGAAATGTACCTTTCCCCCCTGATGTATACCAGCTTTTCAGTTATTTATTTTAACCACAGGAAGAGCAAATAAGAGTCATCTAACAAGCTTCCTGGTTTTGCTTTTAGTTCCTTCCAGTAGTCTTCCCAAACTTTTCTTGTATAGCCAATAAAAATAGTAGTAATCTTCATTAAGTGGTGCTCTCTACCAAGTTTGGAAAGGTATTATTGTTCATACAAGTGTTATAGGAAGGTAGACCACGTTTTCTGTAAGCTTTGATATCTCTTCTAATATATTGTGTTTATTTCACATTGAATTAGCAGCAAATATATTATCACAGCAAATGCTTTCTGTGCTTTTGGGCTTGGGACCTCCTATCATTTCTAGATCTTTAGGTCTTATGGGTATATGCCCAAACCACAGCCCATTCCTAAGAAGATGACTATTTCAGATTCGGGAAAGGGAAGAACTGCTTATAATTAGGTCTGGCCCAAAGTAGAAAGAGACTGTTCCAAGGTTTTTCCTACTTGGATATGTCTGTCCTGTCACTAAACTCTATTTAAAGACATGCCATTTGATTAAGACCCTTCCGTTCTGAGTTCTAAAGAGAAGAGTTAAGATAACTATTCCAGAGGTATCAGACTCTATACAAGGTATCTGGGCAGCTGATAAATTAGACATTTTTATAATCAGTTGAGGAGGTTCACATGTACTTTTCAGCAGCTCTAGGTGGGGAAAAATAACATATTAATAAAAGGATTACTTGCCAGGTGTCATGGTGGGCACTTGTAGTCCCAGCTACTCAAGAGGCTAAGATCAGAGGATTAATTGAGCTCAGGAGTTTGAGGTTGCTGTGAGCCATGATGACACTGCCCTACTGTATCCAGAGTGACAGAGTGAGACTCTGTTTCAAAAAACAAAACATGGTGGTTCACACCTGTAATCCTAGCACTTTCGGAGGCCAAGGTGGGTGGATTGCCTGAGCTCATAGGTTCGAGACCAGCCTGAGCAAGAGCGAGACCCTCACCTCTAAAAATAGCCAGGTGTTGTGGTGGACATCTATCATCCTAGGTTCTTGGGAGGCTGAGATCACTTGAGCCCAGGAGTTTAAGGTTGCTGTGAGCTGTGACGCTACAGCACTCTACTGAGGGTAACAAAGTGAAACTGTTTCAAAAAAAAAAAAGATTTCAATCACCTTGGAAAAACAAAACAAATCTTGCATTATCTTGGAATTAACTAATTCTGAGCTGACAGCAAATTGTGTAGTAATCAGGCTGTGTCTCAAAAGTAGTGATTGAGTTTTCATGTCCTCCTTTGGATGAGAGATATGTGTATGATGGAAGTTGGACCGAGCTGATCTCAGAGCTTCCTAGTTTGGATTATGGTTAAATGGGTTGAGAGTGACCAATCTGTCAGTTTGCCTAGGACTGTCCTGGATTTAAAATGGAAAGTTCTGCATTCTGGGAAACCTTATAGTCCTAAACAAAGTGAGACCAGCTGGTCAGTGAAGGTAGGCTCAGTGATAAACTAGTTGCTCAGTCTAGACACTGTGTAAAGAAGTATGGAAAAGATAGTTAATGAAATGCCAATAGTGCCAGAGGTAAGAAATAAGGAAAATGAACAGGGCAAGAACAAGAGCTCTGTTAGGTTACTGCATATTTCAGGGGACCCCTTGCTTACCCACATCTTCCCTTAAGGACTTTCAATTCATGGTCTATGTCTGGTGAGCATTGGCACTGTAGCCTAGTCCTTAAAACCTCAGTCTTGGAAATCAGACATCGTGGACTTTAATTCTGGCTCTACCATTCATAAGCTCAGAGATACTGTAGATTATAAACTGTCCATAACTTAATTTCACCATCTGTAAGTAAGGACACTAATGGTAGTTGCTACATGTGAGGCTTAGGGGAAGATTAAACAAGTCATTATAAAACACTTGGAACAGTGTCTAGAGCATAGTATGCATTTAATGTTAGTTAATATTACAATAACATTTAGCTCTGATATTATTATTATTATTTGCACATATCACTACCATGTGATTGTCTGATAGGTACCTCTAAGTCAACATATCTGAACTTGAACTCCTTATCCTTTTTTTGTTTTGTTTTGTTTTATTGAGACAGAGTCTTACTATGTCAACCTTGGTAGAGTGCCTTGGCGTCACAGCTCAAAGCAACCTCAAACTCTTGGGCTTAAGTGATTCACTTGCCTCAGCCTCCCAAGTAACTGGGATTACAGGCGGCTGCCACAATGCTCGGCTGTTTTGTTGTTGTTGTTTTTGCAGTTGTCATTGTTGTTTAGTTGGCATGGGCCGGGTTCCAACTCACCTCCTTGGTGTATGTGGCTGGCGCCATAACCACTGTGCTATGGGCGCCAAGCCGAACTCCTTATCCTTGTCCCTATAGCACTCCTCCTACTTTGTTAACTATCTTAGTGAAGGAAGTTACCTGAGTCAGAAACCTTGAACCCTTCTTGACCCCTTGCTTTCTTTCACCCTTTACATCCAGACAATGATCGTTTATGCTCCCTAAATATCTAACACTGACCATTCATTTATTCATTGACTTATATATTCTTCATTTATTATTATATAACATTTATTGGGAGCTTAGTAGTACAGCCACTGAAGAAACCAAAGAGCCATTAACTACTCCCTTTCCCTTGTTCTCTGGATGTAATCTCTTATGAGTCAAATCTACTTTCCTACTTATATTCATGACCTCTGTTATTCCCTTTGCTGCTGCCTTGGTTCATCTTCACAATTTTTTTTTAACCTTAACTGTGGTAATAAATTTTATAAATGATCTCCATGTTTGTAGTTGTGACCCTTTCTAGTCTTTGATCCACACTGCTACCAGAATGATATTTGTAAAAAATATAATCATTAAAGATCTTTCAAGGCCAAGCATGATGGCTCACGCCTATAATCCTAGCACTCTGTGTGGCTGAGGCAGGTGGATTGCCTGAGCTTCAGGGTTCGAGACCAGCCTGAGGAGCAAGACCTCGTCTCTAAAAATAGCCAGGTGTTGTGGTGAGTACCTGGAGCCCAGCTACTTGGTAGGCTGAGACTAGAGAATCACTTAAGCCCAAGAGTTTGAGGATGCTGTGAGCTGTGACACCATGACACTCTACCCAGGGTAACAAGGTGATACTCTGTCTCACAAAAAAAAAAAAAAAAAAAAAGAAAGAAAGAAAGATCTTTCAATGGCTCCACACAACTTTCAGTATGATTGCTAAACTTCTTGGTCTAGTATCCAAGGTGTTTTTATGATCTGTCTCTTATTTACCTCGTTGGAATCTTCTTCTAACATTTACCCATATGTTCCAGCCATATAGAGCTACTTGTAGTTTCCTGAACATGTCACATTGTTTCAGGCATTCATGATCCCACATGTGTGATTTCCTGTGCTTCGAATGTCCTGTCCTTTGTATTCGTCTAGATATTGGCTCCTCATTTTTCAAAAATTAGTTCAAGGGTCAACTCTTTTGAAAAGCCCTCCTCCACCTCCCAATCTGGATTAGTAGCTACCATGACATCACATTCTTCCTTCTGTGGTACTACTCTGAAGAAGCAGTATTATTAATGGTTAAAAGTGTATTTTTGGAAGCAGCTTCTTTAGCTTTAAATATTGTTGTTTTGTTTTCTTTTAAAGACACATTCTCACTCTGTCGCCCTTGGTAGAGTGCCATGGCGTCACAGCTCACAGCAACCTCAAACTCCTGGGCTCAAGCGATTCTCTTGCCTCAGCTTCCCAAGTAGATGGGACTACAGGCACCTATCATAATGCCCGGCTATTTTCTTTTTTTAATTGCAGTTGTCATTGTGGTTTAGCTGGCCTGGGCTAGATTTGAACCCACCAACCTTGGTGTATGTGGCTGACACCGTAACCACTGTGCCCCAGGCACTGAGCCTAAATATTGGTTCTTTAACATGGATTTGGGGCTCAGCACCTATAGCTCAGCGGCTAAGGTGCCGACCACATACACTGGGGCTGGCCCAGGGCCTGCCAAGCAACAATGACAACTATAACAACAATAACAAAAAATAGCCGGTGTTGTAGCAGGCACCTGTATTTCCAGCTACTTGGGAGGCTGAGGCAAGAGGATTGTTTAAGTCCAGGAGTTTGAGGTTGCTGTGAGCTGTGACACTACAGCACTCTACCAAGGGCAACAAATTGAGACTCTGTCTCAAAAAGAAAAACAAAAAAAACGTGGATTTGGGTTATTACTTAATCCTCATGTCCTTATACATAATAAGAGTAAATAATGATGACAGAACCTACTTGAAGGGGTTGTTATAGGGATTAAATGAGTTAATACATGTAACGGGCTTAGAATAGTGCCTGTCACATGATAAGCCTATTGCGTTGCATATTAATGTAATCACTATAACTTTATTTAACAATTCAAGTAGAATATAACCTTCCTGAGAACAAGGACCATATATTTGAGAGTGTAGCCCCAGGGTCTCCTCTAGTGCCTGACACTTAGTTGCTCGATAAACTTTTGATGAAAAATGAATAAGTGAAAGAATAATTCAAATAAAGAAACAGCCTTCCCCTACCAAAAGCAATTAACATCCCAAGCCACCAACCCCTCTTTCACTTCATATACTCAGACTGTAGCTGGCCCTTTTCTTTTGGCATATGTCATGTCTAATGTGCGGTTTTGGGGGAAAGTGTACAGTCTTGACTCCCTTTTCAAATGCCAGGAGCTTTTGCCTTTACTATCACTTTAAGTCTTGAGAAAATAATAAGGCAGTGATGCCATCCCCTATTCCAAAAGTGAAGTCCTAGCAAATCACAAAAGGAAAAGAAGGTGAAAGGGCTTCTTAATCACAAAGCTGGCTATAAGATGATTTTAAGAATTTGCCAGGGTGGTGCCTGTGGCTCAAGGAGTAGGGCGCTGGTCCCATATGCTGGAGGTGGTGGGTTCAAACCCAGCCCCGGCCAAAAAGAAGAATTTGCCAGATTTCAGGTTAATCAGAAAGCACAGGAACTGGGATGACTGTCAGCACAATAAGAAGAACATCTCTGCTTGACATAAATGGAGACAGGCCGACCTAGCTTTGACGCTATACAGTTATGCAAGAGAAGTCTTCTTGTGGATGCTTTCAGTGAGGGTGGGGAGGAATCATCTGTTTGATTGGCAACCCTTCTATAATTAAGACTTGATCCAAACTCATTGCAAGATAAATTTTAAAGATGCCTTCAAATGTTATAAGCCGTATTATAAATTATTACATTACTCTGTTTCTCTTTGTCATCATTACTACTCTGTGGGACTTGATTTTGGCTCTCTTCAACCAGATTACTACTCAATCTGAGCTCGGTGTTCCAACTTCTCTCACCTTTTGTCTGAAACCTGCAATCAAGGAATCCCCAGATCACTGACTGAAGCAGTGAGACAACAGTTTGAACTCTGATATTCAGATATAATGAGATGGGGGAAAGGGTTGGCCCAGGACTCTGTGATGAAGTGGGAATGTTTATCATTTGATGACCAGTAATTTAGCTGACGCCTCCAAAGGGGCCCCTTTCTAAGGAATAATTTTCTAACTCTGTGAGATTGTCAGGAGGCATTTTTACTTTTATCTGGTCAGTTTTGTTTTTCTTCCTCCTTCAGACTTAATTCTCATCGATATGCTCCAGCTGCAAAACCACCTCTTGTGCTATAGCTAATGATGGCAAAGTACCTGGTTGATTGGTTTGTTCAGTTAATCCACCAATGAGTGGGTTTAATAGGACATGAAAAAAATAGCATAATTCTCTGAAAACAGCTTTGGAGGGGCTGCAGAACTTATAGAGCATGGTGCCTTCCCACCTCACCCCCACACATACACACAAGATAGCATCACTTGCGATGGAAATAGGACAGCTTCATTTCAAAATTGTAAATCTAGGGAAGTATGTCTTCAGGAGATGCAAGAAAATAACTTGGATTTTGGAGTTAGAGACACCCTGGTTTCTACTGTATTTTTGTTACTGTTATTAGTAGCAAAATTAGCATTTAAAGAGTGTTTGCTACGCACCAGTATCTACGTTGAGTACTTTATTTAATTTACGCTGCGTTCTCTAATGACCCAAGAAAAAGGCACTATTATAATTCCCATTTTACAGATAGGGAAACTGAGGCATAGAGAGGTAATCCTAACTGTTCAAAGTCATTCAACTAAGTCAATGGCAGACCCTGAATTCAAACATGGGTAATGTGTGATTCTTAACATTTTTCCTTTTCTGCTTCTCTAACAAACATACGATCTTGGCTAAGTAATTTTATCCTGTGCTTCCCAATCAGTGTGCCAGAGAGAGACGACAGGGATACCCGCACATTGATGTCTTAGCTCTTGGGGTGGCCAGTAAGGTCTATTATGGTCAGTCACTTCGGTCTCCCAGAAACTTTGTCATTTTATTCAAACAAGGAAGTACATTTTATCATTTTCTATGTGTATAACAACATGAAAAAGTTTGTGTTTTAGTGAGGATGAATTGACGTAATGTATGGAAGCCATTGGAGTAGTCAGGGTTTTCCAGATAAATTGAACCAATAGGAGACACATATATATGTGTATGTGCAATAAAGAGAAAGAGAGAAGAAGGGAGAGATTAAAAACTATTTGCTCAGCCAGGTGCAGTGGCTCACGCCCGTAATCCAATCACTCTGAGAAGCCCAGGTGGGTGGATTGCCTGAGCAAGAGTAAGACCCTCATCTCTACTAAAAATAGAAAAACTAGCTGGGTGTAGTGATCCATGCCTGTAGTCTGAGCTACCAGGAAGGCTGAAGCAAGAGGATTGCTCAAGCTGAAGCGTTTGATGTTGGTGTGAACTGTGATGCCATGGCACTCTACCCCAGGTGATAAAGTGAGATTGTGTCTCCAAAAAAAGAGTATCAGTTCATGTCATTATAGATGCTGCTAAGTTTTTTTTTTATTTTTGCAATTTTTGGCCGGGGCTGGGTTTGAACCCACCACCTCCAGCATATGGGGCCTGCGCCCTACTCCTTTGAGCCACAGGCACCGCCCCAGTGCTGATAAGTCTTAAGATCTGCACTCAGCAAGCTAGACACCCAGGAGAACCAATGGTATAAGTTCCAGTCTGAATGCTGGAAGTCTTGAAACACAGGAACAATCAGTGTTTAAGGTGAAGCCCAATGACAGGCAAAAACCAATGTTCCAGATCTAAGGCAGTCAGGCAGGAGGGATTTTTTCTTATTCATCTGTTTTATTCCATTCAGACCCTCAACACCTTGGAGGAGGCCCACTCACATTAGGGAGGGCAATCTGTTTTACAAAGTCTACAGATTCCGATGTTAATATCATTCAGAAACACCTCCACAGACAACCAGAATAATGTTTGCGCAAATATCTGGATACCCCATTGCCCCAACTGACACATAAGATTAACTATCACAGTCAGTTAATGTGATGTCTGTTGTGTGATAATTATGGATTTAAAAGATCCCTACTTTTAGGTCCTTTTCCTTGATGTTTACACAACTCTATACTGTTAGTAGGGCTATTAACAGTTTCTCCATTTTACAGAGAAGAAATTTGGATTAAACGCAGATATTTCAAAACTTCTGTTCTTTTGAATATCTCATATAACTTTTGTGCCACTCTTTGTTGAATGATATGAATTACTGAGGGTCACAGAGCACCAAAAGGGCCAAATATCTCTTTCCTTTGTCTATCTCTACACAATTGAAGCTATCTATCTAGCTGCCATTTCCTTAGCAGCTTTATACTGGATGATGATAGGGTGTTGATGGGTTAGTTAGATAAAGAAATTTGTGCTAATATTATATCACTCCTAGGCATTTCATCCCTCCTCCTAGATTAGAAGACATTCTAAATCAGAAAAACTGCTTAATTTCTGATCATCCTAAAAGGTGACACAAAGTAGGTAAATCTTGGCAAATCCCTTTGGTTAGGAAGTCTTTTGGTTTCTTTCAATCTTAACAAGATTCTGTGAGTGGCACTGATAGGGTGGTGTGTTCTGTTTGTTCCTTCTGTAAGATGAGTCGATCCCAGACATAGTCAGTAAAAACAGTCTTTTTATGCTTTGGCTTTGAAAGCCAGCAGACCTAAAAAGTCAGGATGACCGCGACAAGTTTCTGGGACGAGTTGTATTCAAATTCACCATGCGTGCATAGTAGTAATAGGATATTTCCACAGAGTAAATGTATTGTCTGTCTTCATTTTGTTGTATCAGTTGGACCTACCATTCTAGAATCATGAGACCACCTTGGAGAAAGGTGGTGTGGTTCATGGCACTGGGGTGACATTATAGCGTGCTTCCAGGTCATAGTGTTCAGTGTCCTCTCAAGTTGAACTGCCTGTTGCCTCTGCTTCCCCCACCCAGTGTACAGTCACCAGATAGGGACCAGTGAACACCTGATTCCGAGCCTGTAGGATGTGGGCCTCATCCTCTTTTTACGTGGTTTAATTGCCAAGTGTCTAAAGCTTAATGTGCTGTGCTATGTAAATATTTTATGGATTTAACACTGGTTAACTGTCATATTTTGATGCCAACAAAGTTTTAGGAATAAAATGGTACCTGGCCGATATCAAGTGACTTTATAGCTTCAAGAAATGTGGTGTGTGGGGAAGTTCTGTATGTGAGGAAGAAGAAAGAGAAAATAAAAGTGGATTTGAAAGTGAAAAAAAAAAAGAAAGCCAGCAGACAGGATGGGCATGTTAGCTCAGGCACTCTGGGAGGCCAAGGCAGGTGGATTGCTTGAGCTCTGGAGTTCAAGACCAGCCTGAGCAAGAATGTGACTCTATCTCTACTAAAAATGGAAAAACTAGCCAGGCGTCATAGCAGACACCTGTAGTCCCAGCTACTTGGTAGGCTGAGGCAAGAGGATCCCTTAAGCCTATGGATTTGAGGTTGCTGTGAGCTATGATGCCAGGGTACAGAGTAAGATTCTGTCTAACCCCCAACACACACACATATGCATAACACACACACACACACAAAAGCCAGCAGACACCAGCAAGATGTCCATCTCAGGGTCCCCTTCCCAGCCACCTGATAATATTGGAATCAATATGTAGTTACTGTTTCTACCTTGTTGGAAAAGCTTCTGTGCAGCTTGGTTACAATGACACCATGCAAAGAGCTGTAAAACAGAGTTTTTTGAATCATTCATATTTGTAATCTGGAAAACAGTGTGTAAATATCATGCTAACAGGAAAAGAAATTTTCAAGTGAGTATATGAAAATATAACATCTTAAAGGAAGATTATCAGAATAATGAGTTAGAGTGTTATTGCTAATGTGGACTAAATTATCACTACTGATATTATACATTGCAATAATACAGATTATAGTTTCTGGTATTAAACATTTCCAATATCATAAATTTTATTATTAATAAGAGTCATGAGGGGCGGCGCCTGTGGCTCAGTCGGTAAGGCGCTGGCCCCATATACCGAGGGTGGCGGGTTCAAACCCAGCCCCGGCCAAACTGCAACAAAAAAATAGCCGGGCGTTGTGGCGGGCACCTGTAGTCCCAGCTACTCGGGAGGCTGAGGAAGAGAATCGCTGAAGCCCAGGAGTTGGAGGTTGCTGTGAGCTGCGTGAGGCCACGGCCCTCTACCGAGGGCCATAAAGTGAGACTCTGTCACTACAAAAAAAAAAAAAAAAAGAATAAAAAATGTTTAAAAAAAAAATAAGAGTCATGATTGCTAAAGTTGTACATCAAATTGTATTTGCTATTCTGTTAACAATAACTAATACATGAGTGCTTAGTAGATGTTAGGTATTATTTGTTCTAAGTGCCCGGTACGTATTCATCACCAAATACTCACACTGACCCTATGAATTATGCACAATTATACCTTGCTTTGGTGACATGGAAGCTGAAACACAGAGACATTAGGGTGACTTCCCCAAGAAAACATAGCTAAGACATTTCAGGAGTGATAACTGGACCTGGTTTCAAGGCCTAAGACCTTAATGCTATACTGCCTGTCTAGAAATTTCTTTTGTGGACTTGTCTAGTTTCTCATTCTATTGGATAATCTATAGAATTCTCAAAGAATAGTGTAAAGGGTGAGAGAAAACCTGGACTTCATGAGGGTTTGGATGAAACCCTTCCTTCCTTTCTTTCTTTCTTTTTTTTTGAGACAGAGTCTCACTATGTCGCCCTGGGTAGAGTGCCATGGCGTCACAGCTCACAGCAACCTCAAACTCTTGGGCTCAAGTAATTCTCTTGCCTCAGCCTCCCAAGTAGTTGGGAATACAGGCACCCGCCACAACACCCAGCTATTTTTTTGTTGCAAGTTGTCATTGTTGTTTAGCTGGCCTGGGTCAGGTTCAAACCTGCCACCCTCAGTGTATGTGGCTGATGCCTTAACCACTGTGCTATGGGTGCCAGGCCTAAACCCTGCTTCTTTAATTTGTGTTTTTTTTGTTTTTTTTTTTTGAGACAGAGTTTCACTATGTCACCCTGGTTAAAGTGCTGTGGCATCATAGCTCATAGCAACCTCACACTCTTAGGCTTAAGTGATTCTCTTGCCTCAGCCTCCCAAGTAGCTGGGACTACAGGCGCCCACCACAACACTGGGCTATTTTTTGTTTGTAATTGTCATTGTTGTTTAGCAGGCCCGGGCTGTGTTCAAACCTGCCAGCTGCTGTGTATATGGCTGGCACCCTAGCTGCTGAGCTACAGGTGCTGAGCCTCTTTAATTTTTTTTTTAAGTGGGATTCAGACAGGTTTAGACAATGGCCAGAAGTCACACAGCATTAGCAAGGCACAGCCAGAGATTGGAGCCTGGTCCTGGAGTCCCCCATGTAGGAGGGTGACAGGCAATGGGAGAAAATTATAGAATTCCACTGGAGATATTAATTTTTATTTCAGGAAGTTGCTTAGCCATGCAGGAGGATTTAATAAAGAATGTTTAGGTACAGGAGGGGTCTAAAACTCTTCTCAGACTCTACAGACTCTGCTAAAATAAAAGGATGTCCATTTTACTCTTTTGGTCTCAGCATTGCATCAAAATGTCCCCATTTGACCATTGGAGTCGTGGCACCTCTGGGGGCAGAATGAACTTGAAGCAGTTATCTCCTCAGTGTCCCTAGAGAGCCTGTGATGGAGGCCTGTGGTTGGATGAGGTTCCTGGGAGCAAACTGCGAAATCACCCTCAACTGACTTTCAGTTTGAGGTCTGTGCATGTGAATTCGGAAGAGTCGTGTGTCACTAAAGGTAGTCATGAATATCGACAGAGGGAACAGAATTATGGAAGTGAGGAAGAAGGTAGACTTCATGGTAGGTCTCAGGGACAACAAGTTTCCCCCTAGCTCCCCTGGGATAGCTTGCTCTACATACTCCCTTTGTCCCCCTGAAGCATAGAAGGGAAGACTAGATTTAAATTTTGGAGGGCAGTCTTTTCCAGTTTGCCCTGTTTATTGGGGGTCTCTGGAGGAAGACGATTCTACACTTCATCATATAGTAGGGGACAACATATCTGGGGACATTGATCCTGATATCACCATTGGTTCCTGTTCTGGCTATAAGCCTGTTAAACTCAATAGTAAATAAAATAGTCAAAAATTTGGTATGGGGTGTATATGGTCTGGGCTGACCTGATTAAGCACAGTCCTTCTGATCTCTACCCCAATTCACCTGTCCTGCTTATCTGCTTTTGTCTCCTTGGAACATACTGACCAAGAAGGGTGGAGACTAGTGGTGGGAACCATGAAATACCCCTTCCTGGCCACCTCCACCATTGTTAATTTAGGCAATCTTTCTAGAAGATTCACAATGTGATAGAATCTTAGATCTTCTAATTCTATCCTCTTCTGTGGGTTTTTGCTCTGGATGGGGTGAGAGAGAATTAGCTATGTGTGGCCAGTCTTGGCAGGGGATTGTTGGGGCAAAATATCCTGTGGAATGTGTGAAAGGCCTGAGGGCGATGGGTTTGACCAGAGCAAAGGCAGCAAGGGCAAGAGGCTGGGGACAGTACTTTATAGAAAAAATCAGTCCTCCTCCTGGATGGATGAAGAATGGTCCTGATGTGATGGTACCTTTCAGAACGCTGACAACTTGTGAAGGGAAAAGGGTAGGAGGCAGGGGGTTAAAAAGTTATAATATTTTTTTCTTGCTGCATAACAAATTTCCATAAATTTAGTACTTTAGTACTTTAAAACATGTCCATTTATGAGCTCACAATTTTGTATGCCAGTAATGGGTGGGCTCACTTGAGTTTTTTGCTTAGGATCTCACAAAGCCAAAGTCAAGTTTTGGCCCTGTTGAGCTCTTTCTTCCATGGAGGCTGTGGGGAAGGATTCCCCTTATGTTGGTAGAATCCCTGAGGTTCCTGTCTCCTTCCTGGCACTTAGCCAGGAGCCACTCTCTGTTCCTACTGGAGGTTGCTGGCATTCCTCCTCAAGTGTCGCTTTCTATCTTTAAAGCAAACAATTGTGCATGGAGTTCTTTTCATACTTCAAGTTTCTCTGACTTCCCTTTCCTCTGCAACTGGAGAAAGTTTTCAGCTTTACAGCAAGGCCCGTGTGATTAGGTCAGGCTTACCTGCATCATCTCCTTGTTTTACAGTCAACTGAGCCATATAACACAACTTTATCACAGAAATGACACATTATTCACAGGTTTGAAGTTAAGGATGGGTATTTGGGTTATCGTTTTAGGTTATTTCCCTATTGTAAGAGTGCTTATGGAGTTGGGGGGCAGGGACTTAGTGTTCCTATGGAGCACCAAGCTCTTAGGACCCAACTCATACTGTCAGCCAAAGCGGGATCCAGGAGCTTGTGTTTGGAGAAGATAATCTCTTAATAATTTGTGGTCTAGTTGATGTTGATGGGCCCTAGAAACTGAACTATAATCACTCAGCAGGAGGCCCTTAAGGTTTTGGGGCTTAATATTCCCAAACCCCAAGTCTCCTAAAAACAAAGTATGCGGAGCTGTCCTCTCCATCTGGGCACCTAAATGAATATGTAAGTCACTACTCTAGAATTTCTTTTCTTCTTCTTCTTTTTTTTTTTTTAGAGACAGAGTCTCACTTTATTGCCCTCAGTAGAGTGCCGTAGTGTCACAGCTCATAGCAACCTCCAGCTCTTGGGCTTAGGCAATTCTCTTGCCTCAGCCTCCTGAGTAGCTGGGACTATAGGCACCCCCCACATTGCCTGGCTATTTTTTGTTGCAGTTTGGCTGTAGCCACGTTCCAACCTGCCACCCTCGGTATATGGGGCCGGCCTCCTACTCACTGAGCCACAGGTGCCACCTTTTATTTTTATTTTTATTTATTTTTGAGACAGTGTCACTGTGTCTCCATGGGTAGAGTGCAGTGGCGTCATCATAGCTCACAGCAACCTCAAACTCTTGTGCTTAAGCAATCGTCTTTTTTCAGCCTCCTGAGTTGCTGCAACTACAGATGTGTGGCACTATGCCTAGCTAGTTTTGGCTAGTTTATCTATTTTTTTTGTGCTGCTATTACTCAGGCTGGTCTTGAACTCCTGAACTCATGAATCTTCCTTCCTCAGCCTCCAAGAGTGCTAGGACTACAGGCATGAACCACTGCAGCTGGCCCACCAGTCTGGAATTTCATGGTTAGACATACCTGGTAGGGACATCTCTGGTGTCTCTCCAGGCATGCTGATGTCTAAGTCACATTATATGACCCAGAGATATGGCGAATGATACCTTCAAATTTGTTCTGGGATGATTAGAGACAGCCAGAAGCAAAACAGAGGCCAGCAGGAAAATGGAGTCTCTGATATCTAACTCTATTTTTTCCAGAGGAAAGAGGTTTTTCTTGTACAAAGGGAAAAAAGTCAGGCCTCTGTGGTCTGGTGGTGAGAGGGGCATTGAGTCTGGGACTCCACTCTGAGTTATCTTACTCAAAGTTTCTGCAGGATGACCAGGCTCAATGTTAGATAAATAATCGGGAGCAGGAAGTTTTGGTTTGGTCTGGTCTGGGTAGTCATGTGCAGGTAAATCATAACATCTCTGTTTTACCATCCCAGCGATGTCCAACCTGGGGCCCATGGACTACATGCAGATTATTTGATGACTGTTTTGCTTATCTGTTATGTGGGATATAACCAAAAGTATGCATGGACCTTTTTTGTTTTTTGCTCTTCACATGTCAAAAGGGTTTGTGTATTTATTGTGTGGCCTAAGACAACTCTTCTTCCAGTGTGTAGCAGAAATGAAAAAAGGTTGGATGTCCTTGTGTCTCATCCAGCCTTCTACTAGCATGTGGCACTAATGTTGGGGTATTATACCTGGGGTTCTAACTGCTACTTAACAAACTGACTGTCACAGTAGAAAAAAATTTTCCTCAGCACCAAAGCGTTTTATTATCAAAATAGAATAAAAACTTTAAAAACTAACAATCCTTTCTAATTTAGTGAAAAATTTGTTATTTTTTTATTTTCTTGCGTGAGTTATATGCAACTTACATGGTGTTCGAATCCATTTTACTGCACACCATGTGTGTTGTCTGTAACTCATGACATACTTACTGTATTTGTTTCTGAGAATTGAGTCTTTTCTCATTCCACAAGTATTTAGTTGTATTTGGAGTGTTCCTTGGGTGGTCCTGGATGACGACCTCTGTATCATACTCCCTGATGCAACATCACCTTGCCTCATGCTATCATATTGATTTCTTTCAAAGAGCCTCCTGGCAAACATTCAAGGAGAAATATACAATCAAAAGTTGTGATCCTCACACTCTGGGAGGCCAGGGCAGGTGGATTGCCTGAGCTCACAGGTTCCAGACCAGCCTGAGCCAGAGCAAGGCCCCTATCTTTAAAAATAGCTGAACGTTGGTGTGGGCACCTGTAGTCCCAGCTACTTGGGAGGCTGAGGCAAGAGAATCAGTTGAACCCAAGAGTTTGAGGTTGCTGTGAGCAATGCCAGGGCACTCTACGGAGGGCAACAAAGTGAGACTCTGTCTCAAAAAAGAAAAAAAGTTGTGGTATTTGGAGAACACAGCCCAGCAGGAGTAGCACATTTTGACAGGCCTGGTGGAGCAGGGAACCAAGAGGTGGAGGAGATGTATTGATTGATAGAGAAAACAATGTTTAGAGGTTTCACAGCTTCACATGGCTCCAAGCTCAAAACTAAAGTGAGTTAAATACAAGTTACATGGCAGTTAATGTGTTAAAGAGACTTACAACCAATCGTGTTTTGAAAATCTCACCTTCTTTCTTCACCACTTGTAGAGAGAACTTCTGCCTCTAGTTTCTTCCTACAAGGGAATGACAAACCTTCAAAAGTCCACCCCATTCCCAAATCTCCCTTGGTCTTTCTCTTAATTCCTCATTCACCCAGGCATCCTCATCATCCATCCTTTTATTCCCTTTCCCTCCCCAGGGATGAAGACTCACTCCATTCCCATGGCAGTCTTCCAGGCCATATCTATTGAGCTGCACAGTATTCAAGTATTAGTAATAATTTACTATTAAATATAATTAATAATAAAATCGTTATGTGCTGCTAAGAACTCTGGTGTTCCCTTTTCATCTTGTCAGAATCACCATAAGTGTGTTACCATGTTAATACAGTTAGTTACTTGCATTATTCTAAAACTTCATTAAAAACAAAAAAAAAACCTGTAGCAACCAAGACCCCTACTATTGCTGGTGTGGTCTTTTGCCCTCTGGGAAATGGTGTTAATTATAACACATGGTTAATGTTATCATTACTATTACTATTGCTAATCTTACTTTAGGATCTGTCCCAATAATGGCTACCAGTATAAGAATAATGGTGTATCTGTTTCTGTGAAAGTAAGATTATTATGGCATAACAGTAATTTTCATTACACTGCAATTATAATCATAGTTCCAATCTTGAGAAACTCGGAACACATCTGTAAAATGGACATAATTATGAAGCATCATTGATATTGCTGTTATTATTCATTTATGTTAATACTGTAATTGAAATTAATGCTGCTATAAAGAATGAGGATTTAATGTGAATTAGGGAGAAATTCATATCTTATAAGGTTTTGATCAAGTTTAAGACACTTAAAATCTGGTACACAGTAGTAATAATGATAGTAATGAAGATACTAATAGAAGAGTTTTAGCTCCTTGCTGTGTATCAGGCATTGCTGTAATTGTTTTACATGCATTGACTCATTTGATCTTCACAACCACTTAATAAGACAGGTATTACAGACACTCCCCAGTTTACATTTAAGCAACCTAAGACACAAGTAGGTTAAGTGTCTTGCCTGAACTCCCACAACCAGTTGAAGTCTAGGTTCCATTCTCATAATCACTACTTTTATGGGTATTGAAAGGAAATTTATCACCTGTAACTGCTATATTTTCAGATTTATAATCTTATTATTGTATCAATAAAAAAAAGAGAGTTTCCAATTTTCTAATTTATAAAACAGCCATAGGCACTAGCAGTGGATGATGTTAGGGATCCAGCCAGGGTTGGAGTGATGAGTGTGTGTGGGGAGGATTCAATTCTTCCTCCTGAAGTTATCGGTAGACTCAGATGAAGTAGCTCAGGCCTAAAGCACCAGGTCTAGTATTGGTGTGTAGTAAATGCTTCTCAAAGACTTATTAATCATTCAATATGGCTCTTAGCTTCCTAGTAGCTCAGTTAAAAAGAATAAGTACAATTGTTAAAAAAGCAGAAACAAAGAAAGATATTGTTTCTCGTAATCAGTAAATGAATGAGAACAGCTCATGTCTCTCCAGCTGGTGCACCTCCCTCTTAATCTTTATCCACCTGCCCTGCTATCCCTGCGCAAAGGAAGACACATCATGTTTATGGCTGTTTATGTAGCCAGTACTGAACATCTCACAGTGGTGCAAGGTTTCCAGCCTATATGTGTCCAGTATATATTAATACTTAAATAAGGTCCGGCTCAATAGAAATGGCCCAGAAGACTGCTGTGGGAAAGGAGTGAGTCTCTATCCCTGCAGGGTAAAGGGAGAAGGAAAAGATGGATCCAAAAGATGGGTGATGATGATACCTGTGTGAATGAGGAACTGAGAGAAAGACCAAGGGAAATTTGTGAATAGGGTGGAGGTTTGAAGGTTCGTCATCCCCTAGTAGGAAGCAACTGGAGGCAGGAGTTCTCTCTACAAGTAGTAGGAGGATGAAGGTGAGTTTTTTTAAAGTTGATTTGCATTTACTGTGATACTTGTAGTTAATAATGATTGTGGTATACAGAATAATTAACACAATGATGGTATTGATTATAATAATGATTAATGCTATGATCATTTAATTATGACCTTAATTATAGTAATTGATGCTCTAAAGTGAAATAATCAAATTATATGAATAATTAATAGTGTAAACACAAATAATGGCATGCAGTTATCCCTGATTAACAGGTATTGCTTCCTGATTAACAGAGAACATTATGATGTGGGCAGCACCTGTAGCAGTGGGTAGAGCGCTGGCCACATACACTGAGGCTGGTGGGTTCAAACCTGGTCTGGGCCAGCTAAACAACAATGACAACTGTAACAACAACAACTAAAAAATAGCTGGGCCTTGTGGCAGGCACCTGTATTCCCAGCTACTTGGGAGGCTGAGGCAAGAGAATTGCTTGATCCCATGATTTTGTGGTTGCTGTGAGCTGTGATGCCACAGCACTCTACCCAGGGCAAAAGCTTGAGGCTCTGTCTCAAGTTTTACAAAAATAACATTATAATATTAATATAACTACAAATAATAGTATTTTGGATATACTAGAATTATGCCCTTCAACTGTACAGATGATCAGTGAGAATAGGCAACATTACGTAGAACATATTAACATAAATGAACATAGTAACATGTAATATCCTATAATCATACCCATTTCCCAGAGGGTAAAAGAAGAAGCCAGCATAGTGAGTAGTGAAATGTTTTATGATTAAGGCAATAACACTAAGCAGACATAAGCTGTACTCAGGAAGTGCTCTGAAGATGGCCATCTCCCTGGTGGGTAAGACTGGATAGCTTGGGCGGATGAGCCCTTTTAAGTACCTTCAGGGAGCTGTACTTGCCCATCCCCCAGTCCTAGTCCCCCCCCCCCCCAAGGTACTTTCTGGTTCACCAGTGTCTTGAGAGCTCTAGCCCTTCCTCTCGCCACAGAGTCCCCAGATGGCACTACCTTCTAAAGGTCATTGACAACTGGTACTCCATTGTGCCAGTGGCATGAGCATTTCTTTCTTAGGAGTGTATGGCTGGGCACAGTGGCTCATATCTTTAATCCTAGCATTCTGGGATGCTGAGGCGGGTGGATTACTTGAGCTCAGGAGTTTGATACCAGCCTGAGCAAGAGTGAGAACCCATCTCTATTAAAAATAGAAATACTAGCTGGGGGGTTGTGGTAGGCACCTGTAGTTCCAGCTACGGGGGAGTCTGAGGCAAGAGTATAGCTTTAGCCCAAGAGTTTGTGATTGCTGTGAGCTTGTTGCCATGGACATCTACTGAGGGCGACAGATGCTATCTTCAAAAAAAAAAAGAAAGAAAAATAAGAGTGTGTGAACTGAACTGCACTCTCAGGTACCCTACAGCCAAACCATCCAGGCCACAAAGGTCATAGGGAATGCATATGGGGAAGAGAAGGTGGCAGGATCACCACTAGGGGCAAGCAGGGGAAGAGCCCCCCTTTCCTCCTTGACATGAACCCGGATGAGGCTGGAGTGCACCAGGTGGATTATGGGAATGAGTTTGGGGTTTGGGGGAAGGAAGGGAAGTGCTGAGGATCTGGAAACTACGACTTCTGGAGATGGCTGATCAGTCCTGGAATTAATCTAAGAACTATTAAATTCCCTCACTCCCAACCTGTTTTAACAGACACATGAAGAAGGTGGGTTGCCAGTGCGCCATGTGGATACTGAAGGAACAGTGTACAGTACTGGGCATGGGGTACAGCCATTGAAAAGGGCTGGAAAGTAGAAGCTGCTTTGTTGGCTTTATGATCTATTTCTAAGAGCAAGTTTTGTCGATAAATAACAAAAATAGGTATCAACTGATAAAGCTGTACTCAATCAACCCTATCTCTCTATACTCCCCGTTTTAAGGAGAGTTACAACTACATATAATGAATGTTTATGATATTTTATACAAGGTACAGGATAAGATGAATAATGTACAATTATCAGTATTTGACCTCTTCATAGATTTACCTTTTTCTTTTTTTTTTTTTTTTTTTGTGGAAACAAGTCTCACCTTGTTGCCCTCAGTAGAGTGCCTTGGCATCACAGGTCACAGCAACCTCAAACTCTTGGGCTTAAGTGGTTCTCTTGCCTCAGCCTCCCAAGTAGCTGGGAATACAGGAGCCCACCACAATGCCCAGCTATTTTTTTTGTTGTAGCTGTCATTGTTGTTTAACTGGTCTGGGCTGGGCTCGAACCTGCCAGCCTGGGTGTATTTGTCTGGTGCCCTACCCACTGAGCTACAAGTGTCGCCCAGATTTACCTTTTTCAATAAGTACATTGTATTTGTTTATATATATGGGCTACATGTAATATTATCTTACATGCATGCATATATAATGATCAAATCAGAGATTTAGGATATCCATCACCTCAGGTATTTATCATATTACATGTTGAGAACATTTTAAGTCCTCTCTTCTAATTATTTTGAAATATGGAATGTATTGCTGCGAACTATATTCACCCTACTCTGCTATTAAATATTAGGTCTTATTCCTTTTATTTAAGTATGTACTCATACCCATTAACCAACTTCTTTATTTACCCACCCCACCCATACACATACCCTTTTCCCCCTCTGGTTTAGCCATCATTCTACTCTCTATCTCCATGGAGATCAGTTCTTTTAGCTCATACATGTGAGTAAAAACATGCACATTTCACCTTTTGTGCCTCGCTTATTTCACTTAACCTAACGGCCTCCAAATCCATTGATATTACTACAAATTACAGGATTTTATTCTTTTTTATGGGCAAATAGTATTCCATTGTATATATGTACATTTCTTTATCATTTTATCCATTAATCAATAGTTAGGTTGATTTCATATCTTTGGTATTGTGAATAGTGCTGTAATAAACTTGGGGGTACAGGTATTGCTTTGATATATCAATGTCCTTTCCCTTGGATAAATACCCAGTAGTGGGATTGCTCAATCATATAGCAGTTAAAATATAATAGATTTTTGAGGAATCTCCATGTTTTCCATCGTACTAATTTACATTTCCACCAGCAGTGTATAAGAGTTCTTCTTTCCTGTCTTTCATTCTTTCTTCTTCCCTTCCGTTCCGTTCCCTTCCCTCCCCTCCCCTCCCTTCCCCTTCTCTCCCCCTCCCCCACCTTCCTTTCCCTTCCCTTCCCTCATAACTGTGTACATTGATGCATTTATGGGGTTCAGTGTACTGATTTGATATACAATGTGAAATGCTTACATCAAACTGATTAACACATCCATTACCTCTCTTACTTATTGGTTGTAGTAAGACAAATTATACTCTTTTCTTAATAGTTTTGAAATGTACCATTGCATTATGCACATTAGGTGAGGTTCCCCCCAAATACCTTCCCTCCTCCCTGCTTCCCCCCTCCACTCCCCTCTTTCTCCTCTTCCCTTCTGTAGTTATGTTTTACCATTCATATGAATGTGTAGGTGATTATATATTGATTTCATAGTAGTATTGAGTACATTGGTTACTTTTTCTTCCATTCTTGAGATACTTCACTAAGAAGAATATGTTCCAGCTCCATCCAGGTAAACATGAAAGATGTGAAATCTCCATCTTTTTATGGCTGCATAGTATTCCATGATGTACATTTACCACAATTTGTTAATCCATTCATGGGTCGATGGGCACTTGGGCTGCTTCTAGGACTTGGCAATTATGAATTGAGCTGCAATAAATATTCTGGTGTGAATGTCTTTGTGGTAAAATGATTTTTGATCATTTGGGTATATACCTAGTAGAGGAATTGCAGGATCGAAAGGGTAGTTCTAGTTCCTTGAATTTTTTAGTACCTCGATTTTTCTCCATACTTCTTTTCAAAAAGGCCATATTAGCTTGCATTCCCACCAGCAGTGTAGAAGTGTTCCCTTCTCTCCGCAAGAGTTCACTTTTCTCTGTATCATCATATTAGCATCTGTTAATTTTTATATTTTAATGATAGCCATTGTAACTGGGGTAAGATGATATCACATTGTGGTTTTAATTCGCATTTCCCTGATGATTAATGGTAGTTTTGAACATGTTTTCATGGACCTATTGGCATATATAGATATTCTTTTTTCGGAAGGGGGGACAGGGTCTTACTCTGTTGTCTTAGGAGGAGGTAGCATGGGTATAGTTCACTACTACGTCAAACTCCTAGGCTCAATTGATCCTCCTGGCTCAGCCTACCACTTAGCTGAGACTGTAGAATGATGATTTTTAAATGTTTGGTAGGGACAGGGTCTTGCTATGTTACCTTACTTTGTCCCAAACTTCAGGGCTCACATGACCCTCTCAGGGTCAAAAAGTGCTAGGACTATAGGTGTGCACCACCCTTCTAGGCTTGTATGTTTTCTTTTGAGATATATCTATTTGGGTCCTTTGCCCACTTCTTAATGGTATGTATGTATGTTTGAGTATATCTATATATATATTTATTTATTTTTTTGCTGTGGAGTTGTTTGAATTCTTTGTATATTTTGGGTATTAGTCTCTTATACAATGTATAGATTGTAGATATTTTCACTCATTCGACAGGTTGCCTCTCCAGTTGGTTAATTGTTTCTTTACTGTGCAGCAGGAGCTTTTTTGTTTAATATAGTCCCATGCATCTATTTTTGTTTTTGTTGCCTATGCTTCTGAGGTCTTAGCTGTCAGGGTCCTGCTCTGAGAGCAGCATCCACTAAGACCTGTGTTAACTGACAGTGATCCACTGAAGAAATATAAAGTTAGGAATGATGGTAAAGAAAGACAAAAGACATAGAGTAGAATTAAAAGTGGGAGCTCAGGGGTCCATTGCCAGTTGTGGGATTCCGGCAATGCCCCAGAGTCATTGCTTTACTCTGATTTTATTGAAGTCTATTTGCCCAGAGGGTAAGATGAGGGATGGAACAAAGATGTCAGCAGTTTCTCGGATTACTCATATCAGCTCCTATTTTTATTATTAACCTTAAGGGTAGACCTCAATAATCTGAAATCTGAGCCTTGTATAGGAGAGCCTCCTGCTTGACGTCACACACAGATTTCTAGGGAGGTGTTAAGCTCCACTATTTCTCTATGGTGTAAAATGCCACTGGTGTTAATCTCCTCTGAGGGATCTGAGGGAGGGAGGCATTTTCCTCCCATCACCACCACAGAGGACTTTCCTCTGTGATAAGGGATATAAGCTCTTCTGCCCATATCTCAGAGCTTGAGCTACTCCCTTGGTCTCTGCCTCAGGCAAAGGCAAATCTCCACAATGGGTATCTGTTTTGCCTGTTTAATGGGCAGGAAATACCCTAGAAGATGTATCTTTTCTAAGACTTGCCATAATCTCTTCTATGGCCATTTATCTTCTCAGAGTGCTCACAGACCCAGCAGGGGGATTGTAAGGTGTATCCCCAATAGGCTAGAATTTCAGAAAAGGCAAGAAGCTCGGTAGCAATGGCTAGCTTAGATGTAAACTAGCTGACTTTTCTTTGTTCCAACACACTCAGCTTACTTTTTAGTTTTCCTCTTTTTCTGGGGGTGCTTTCCTTTGTCAAGAATAGGATCTTTGGTCCCCATTCTTCCAGCATTAGCCATAAAATCATGCTGAGACAAATGTGTTAGAGTCTTTCTTCTATGTTTTCTTTTTTTTTTTTTGAGATAAATATAATTTATATTATATTTTTATTTATTTAATATTTTTATTATTATTTTGGAACCCGACAGTATTAAGACTACAAATCACACTAGCCTACATATATCACCAATGACTCATACTGTTTCTTTCTAATGAATTGACCATCACATTTCCAAAGTTCTGAAATGGCCAACAGACCATTGAAAGATAATTCTTTAGGCTCCTGCTTGAAACCAACAGCTTCAGCAAACTGCTGGCCTTGATTCAGGGCCAATCTTCTATGTTTTCTTTTAGAAGTTTTATAGTTTTCAGGTCTTACATTTAAATCTTTAATCTGTTTTGAGTTGATTTTTGTGTATAGTGAAAGATGAGGGTCTAATTTCACTCTTCTGCATGTGGATATCTAGTTTTTCCACCACTATTTACTGAAGAGGGTTCTCTTTCTCCATTGTGTATTCTTGGTATCTTTGTCAATGATAATTGCCTGTAAATGTTTAGATTTATTTCAGGGTTCTCTAATCTGTTCCATTGGTCAAGATGCCAATACTATGCTATTTTGGTTACTTTAGCATTGTGATACATGTTGAAGTCAGGTAGTGTGGTTTCTCTAGCTGTGTTCTTATTGCTCAAGATTCCATTGGCTATTTGTGATTTTTTTTTTTTTTTTTTTGTCCCGGGCTGGGTTTGAACCCGCCACCTCCAGTACTATTCCTTTGAGCCACAAGCACTGCCCAGGCTATTGGAGATCTTTTGGTTTCTTTTGGTTTTGGGTCCATGCAAATTTTAGGATTCTTCTTTATATTTCTGTGAAAATACTATTGGTATTTTGATAGACATTGCACTGAATCTGTAGAATGCTGTGGGTAGTATGTTCATTTTAACCATATTATTTATTTCAATCCTTGAGCATGAGGTATGTTTCTGTTTGTGTCTTCTTCAAGTTCTTTCATCAGTGTTTTGGAGTTTATCTTGTAGACGTCTTTAACTTCCTTTGTTAGCTTTATTCCTAGGGTGTTTTTGTTTTGTTTTGTTTTGTTTTGTTTTTTGTAGAGACAGAGTCTCACTTTATGGCCCTTGGTAGAGTGCCATAGCATCACACAGCTCACAGCAATCTCCAACTCCTGGGCTTAAGCGATTCTCTTGCCTCAGCCTCCCGAGTAGCTGGGACTACAGGCGCCCACCACAACGCCCAGCTATTTTTTGGTTGCAGTTCAGCCGGGGCCGGGTGTGAACCCGCCACCCTCGGTATATGGGGCCGGCGCCCTACCGACTGAGCCACAGGCGCCGCCTGTTTTGTTTTGTTTTTGAGCTAGTGTAAAGGAGATTGATTTCTTCACTTATTTTGCAGCTATTTCATCATCTGTTTATGGAAACACTATTGATTTTTGTTTACTTCATATCCTGTAATTTGACTGTATTAGTTTATTCTAGGATTTTTGGTGTAGTCCTTAGGCTTTTCTAAATATGAGATCATGTTTTCAAAGGACAGTTAGACTTCCCTTTTTTCCAATTTGGAGTTTTAAAAATTTCTTTCTCTCTTAGCTGGGCATTGTGGTGGGTGCCTATAGTCTCAGCTACTTGGGAGGCTGAGGCAAGAGAATTGCTTAAGCTAAAGAATTTGAGGTTGCTGTGAGCTGTGACACCATGACACTCTACCAA
Source organism: Nycticebus coucang (assembly GCF_027406575.1). Lineage (NCBI taxonomy): Eukaryota > Metazoa > Chordata > Mammalia > Primates > Lorisidae > Nycticebus > Nycticebus coucang. Next base: position 137,053,827 of record NC_069804.1, on the reverse strand, counting down.
GGACAACATAGTGAGACTCTGTGTAAAAAAATAATAATAAAAATAATATCAATTCTTTCTCTTGCCTGATTGCTCTGGGTAGGATTTCTGTGGTACTACATTAAAGAGGAGTAGTGAAAGTAGGAATCTTTGTCCTGTTCTAGTTCTTAGAGGAAGGATATTTAGCTTTTCATCCTTTCCAGTGAGGCTAATTATTGGATTGTCATAAATAGCCTTTCTTGTGTTGAGGTTGATTTCTCCTATGCCTAGTTTGTTGAGAGTTTTTTGTAAAGATGTTGAATTTTTTTTTTTTTAGACATATCAACTGTATTTTTATTTGGTTGTTTGTTAAACTCCATTTTGGTTTATATTCTTTTTTGTTTATTAAATCATTTGTACATAGATCATAAATACATTTATGCCATTATGGGATTCGATGTGTTGATCATTTAAGATGTTGAATTTTGGCGGCGCCTGTGGCTCAGTCGGTAGGGCGCCAGCCCCATATACTGAGGGTGGCGGGTTCAAACCCGGCCCCAGCCAAACTGCAAACAAAAAATAGCCGGGCGTTGTGGCGGGCGCCTGTAGTCCCAGCTACTTGGGAGGCTGAGGCAAGAGAATCGCTTAAGCCCAGGAGTTGGAGGTTGCTGTGAGCTGTGTGAGGCCACGGCACTCTACCGAGGGCCATAAAGTGAGACTCTGTCTCTACAAAAAAAAAAAAAAAAAAAAAGATGTTGAATTTTATCCAGTGCCTTTTTCTGCTTCTCCTGTGAGGAGGATAATATAGTTTCTGTTCTTCATTTACTTAATGTGATACATCATGTTTATTAATTTTTGTAACTTTTTCTTTTAGACAGAATCTCTCTCAGTTGTCCTGTGCAGTGCAGTGGACACTATAGCTCACAGCAACCTCAAACTTTTCTGCTCAAGTGATCCTTTTGCCTCAGCTTCTCAAGCAACTGTGGGACTATAAGTACCTGCCACAATGCCTATTTTTTTTTTTTTTAGAGATGGGATCTTGCTTTTGTTCAGGCTGGTCGCAAACTTCTGAGCCCAGGAGTTCCACCCGCCTTGGCCTCCCAGTGTGCTAGGATTACAGACATGAGGCTCTGCATCCAGCCTGATTTGTGTATGTTGATCCATCATTACATCCCTGGGATAATTTCCACTTGAACATGTTGTATTATCTTTCTGATGCACTGTAGGATTCAGTTTGCTAATATTTTGGTGAGAATTTTTACATTTATGCTTATTAGGGATATTTGGCTATACTTTAGTTGTTGTTACATCTTTGTCTGTTTTTTTTTTTTTTTTTTTTTTGAATTAGGGTACTGCTGTCCTTATAGATGAGTTAGAATTCTCTCCTCTTTGACTTTTTTGAAATAGTTTTTAAAATTGATGTCAGTTCTCTGAAAGTATGGTACAATTCAGCAGCAAAGCCATACAGTCCTATACTTTTCTTTGTTGGGAAACTTCTTGTTACTGATTTAATCTCATTACCTATTATTGGTTTGTTCAAGTTTTCTATTTCTTCCTGATGAAGTACTAGTGAGTTGTATGTGTTTAGAAATTTATCCATTTCATCTAGGTTTCCTAGTTTGTTGATGTATAGTTTATGATAGTCCCTGAACATGTATTTGTGCTTCTGTGGTAACAGTTATACACATAACATCATTTTTTTGTGTCTAATTTTATGTTGGTATGCTCTCTTTTTCTTGGTTGGTTTCAGTAGTGGTTTATCAATTTTGTGTATGTGTGTATGTATGTATGTATTTTTGAGACAGTGTCTAACTCTGTCGTCCTGCAAGGGTTGAATGCCTTGGCATTCTAGCTCACAGCAACCTCAAACTCTTGAACTCAAGCCATCCTCTTGCTTCAACCTCCCAAGTAGCTGGGAATACAGGTGACTGTTACAATACTGTCCAGTTTTTTCTATTTTTAGTATAGACTAGTACTCCCTTTTGCTCAGGCTGATCTCAAACACCTAAGCTCAGGCTGTCCACCTGCCTCAGCCTCCCAGAGTGCTAGGATTACAGGTGTGAGCCACTGTGCCTGGCCTATCAATTTTACTTAACTTAAAAAAAAAAAAAAAAAAACTGTTCATTTTGTTTATCTTTTATATTGTTTTTTTCATCGCTATTTCATTTAGTTCTGCTCTTATCTTTATTATATTTCTTTCTTTTTTTTTTTTTTTTTGTAGAGACAGAGTTTCACTTTATTGCCCTCGGTACAGTGCCGTGGCGTCACACAGCTCACAGCAACCTCCAACTCCTGGGCTTAGGCGATTCTCTTGCCTCAGCCTCCCGAGTAGCTGGGACTACAGGCGCCCGCCACAACGCCCGGCTATTTTTTTGTTGAAGTTTGACCAGGGCTGGGTTTGAACCCGCCACCCTCGGCATATGGGGCCGGCGCCCTGCTCACTGAGCCACTTGCGCCGCCCTATATTTCTTTCTTTATACTAATTTTGGGTTTGGTTTTTGTTGTTTGAGTTCCCCAAAGTCCATCATTAAATTATTTGACATCCTAAATTGTTTAATGTAGGCACTGTTTTTGCTATATGCCCGAGGTTTTGGTATTCTGTGCTTTTATTTTCATTTATTTCAAAACATTTTTTTTTCTTAATTTCTTCATTGTCCACATGGTCGCTCAAGTACATATTGTTTAATTTCCAGATATTTGTAAAATTTCTAAAGTTCCTCTTTTGATTTCTAGTTTAATTCTGTAATAAGGGCAGCTACTTCATATGATTCTGATTTTTAAAAGTTTGTTGAAGCTTATTCTGTGGCTTAACATGGTTTATACTGTTCCATGTACTGATGAGGAGAATGTGTGTAATTCTGCAGCTGTTATATAAAATGTTCTGTTAATGTCTGTTAGGTCCATTTCATCCTCGTTTTAGTTTGCTGATATGCTGGTATTTCTTTGTTGAGTTTCTGCCTATTAGGGATGTCCAACCTTTTCTCTTTTCTGCTGCACTTTGTAGGAAGTTGAGCTTTCTTAGGCTGCACACTAAATAATCAATCACTAATGAAAGCTGATGAGAAAAAAAAATTTCCATGCATATTTTTTTGTGATATTTGACACTGCAGATAAACATTCTTAAATAATCTGCATGTCCTGAGGTCACAGTTAGGACACCCCTGGGATGATCTGTCCAATGCTGAAAGAGGCATGTTGACGTTTTCTATGTCATTTTGTTCAAGTTACCTCTCTCTTTAGATCTATTAATATTTTCTTTATGTGTGTGGGTGCTCCAGTGTTGGGTATAAATGTATTTAGAATTGCTATATCCTCTCACTAAATTGATACCTTTGTTATTATATAATATCTTTCTTTGCCTCTTTATACTGGTTCGACTTAACTTCTGTTTTATCTGATATAAAGGTAGCTACTTCTGTTCACTTTTGGTTTTCTGTTTATATGGAACATCTATTTTCCATTACTTTATTTCTGGTTTAAATGTGTCTTTATAGGAGATGTGAGTTTCTAGTAGGCTGCAATAGTTAAGTCATTTCGTTGATCTGTTCAACCAATCTATATATTTTAAATCTATTTACTTTACCTGTTATTATTAATATATCAGTACTTTTTCCTGTCATTTTGTTATTTGTTTTCTGGTTGCTTTGTACATGCTTTGTTCTTTTCTTTCTCTCTTATTGTTAATCATTGATATTTGGCATTCTTCTCTAGTGTAAACATTTATGTCAGCCTTTTCCCTATTTCATTTTGTGTTTGTTCTAACAGTGAGTTTTATACTTTTGTGTGTTTTCGTGATGGTAGTTATTGTTCTTTCACTATCAGATGTTGGAATTTCTTAACCATTTCTCAGAGGACTGGTTTAGTGGTGATGAATTTCCTCACTTTTTACTTCTCTGAGAAACTCTATTTCTCTTTTATTTATGAAAGATAATTTTGTTGAGTGTAGTATTCTTGGCTGATAGTTTTTTTTCTTTGAATATATCATTTCATTCTCTCCTGATCTATAGGCTTTCTGCTAAGAAAGATCCTATTATTCTAGAGACGGTTCTCTCATATATGATTAGATGCTTTTCTCTTGCTCTTTTGAGAATTCTCTCATTATCTTTGACTCTTGACAGTTTCAGTATTATATGCTGTGGAGAAAACCTCTTTGGGGTTGTATCTATTTGGGGAATCTCTTAGCTTTTTCTGTCTAGATGTCTAAATCTCTTGCTATACTTGGGAAGATTTAAGCTATTGAATAAGTCTTCTATGCCTTTGTCTTTCTCTTTATTTTATGGAGCCCCTAAAATTCAAATATAGAGTGACCAAACATGTCAGGTAGGCTTTGTTCATTCTTTTTTGTTCACTTTTTGTCTATTTGGATTATTTCAAAAGTCCTATCTTTAAATTCTGAACGTCTTTCCTCTGTTTGATCTAATCTATTGTTGGATTTCTCAAAATTATTTTTTATTTCATGTATTGCATTCTTTAATTTCAGGATTTCTTTGTGGTATTTCTGTCTCTGTGGTGAATTTCTCATTCAGACCTTGAATTCTTTTTCTGATGTCTTTGTATCATTTCTGTGTGTTATCTCATATCACTCTGAGCTCTTTTAATATACTTATTTTGAATAATTTTTCTTAAAGTTCATAAATTTCTTTTTCATTGAGATCTGCTGCTAGAGACTTACTGTCTTCCTTTGTAGGTATCATATTTTGTTGCTTCTTCATGTTCTTGGGTACTTTAGTTGATATCTGTTGCAGGTGGTATTTTGGATTGGCGTTCATAGGAGAAGATTTTTTCATTAAAGTATATCTATCATGATGGTTGTATGGGTATTTTGCCTATAATTCCAGGTGAATTCAGTAGTGTAGTCTCTGTGTGATTTCTTCAGCTATAAACAGTGTCAGTGATGTCACAGATTCATCAGTGGCTTAGGTTGGAATTGTTATTGGAAGCTGTCATAAGGTTTTTCTGGAAATGAGGATGCCCAGTGGGCCATTCCTCAAGTTGCCATGGTGGCAGTAGTACACCAAACATGCCTATTCTTGGTCCCTTACATGGCATTCATGGGCTCCTGTGTTAGCATTTCCAGACAGGCTGATTCTTGGGTTTCTAGGTGGCTGCCAACAGTGGCAGCAATGGTACAGACTGGTGAGTGGGATCTTGGGCCCCTGTGTATCATGTATGGTGTGGGTGATGTTAGTAACAGTGGCAGAACAACCCCTGGGCTCCCAAGGAATTCTTGCTGATGTTAGCAGTGGCTGTGGAGAGGTGAGAGAACCCATCTCTGCCCCTTAGCTGAGATAGGCAAGTGCATGCTGATGGTGGTTATGGCAGGTGAAGTGGGCCTCTACTCAGGTCTCTAGAGAGAATGCATGGATTTCAATAGGGGAGTCCCCTGTGTGGCATGCTTCAGTAGGGGGCAGTGAGTGAGGGGCAGTGCCAGGATTGATGGACCAGTGGTATATATGGATGCAGGCTATGATGAGCAGAGTGGGGTGTCCTACAGCAGTGGGTAGGGAAAGGCCAATTTCAGGGTCCAAGCAAGTGTGAAGTGGCTCTGCTGTTTTGGGGTAGAGTTTCTGTCAGTGGGAAATGCTTCATTTCCAGCAGCAGTGTGCAAGAAGAGCCTGTCCTCATGACACATTAGTGTACAACAACCATGCTGTTGCTGGGGACAGGGTTGCTAGCAGTGGTGGCAGCCTCAGTCAGAAAGGCACCTTTCATGATCTATGGAGCAAACACTTTAGTCCTGGCAGGAGCAGCAGTGGTGGTGACAATGGTTAGAGAGAACTGGTCCTCAGAACGTGTGCTAGTATGTAGTGGCTGTGCAGCTGATACAGGTAGGATTGCTGTCAGGAGCCTGGTACAGGCAATTCTCATGCTCTGAGGAGCAGGAACTGTGGTTTTCTCTGTTCTGGGGATAGCCTCAAGGGTATTTGTTACCACTCTATTCCCTGGGATGTCTTACTCCATGTGGACTAGAGTACTGGGGCCCCTGCCACACTGCTGGGTGCAGTTGGTGTTGCAGTGAGGTAGCATTCTGACACGAGGGGGTGTCAATTGCACACCAAGAGTGTGGAGATGCAAGTGCTATAGGACCAGAGCAGGATGCAGTCTGATAGGGGCTGGGATTTACACAGGGTACTGTGCTTTCCCTGCTTAGGTCTCAAGGGATGTCTAGGACCCCATGTGAGTTCCCTCTGTGATTCAAGCCATTTAACAGTCGCCAGGCAGCTCCCTCTGTTAGTCTCAGGGCCTGTGATGATTGAGGGGCTTTCCCATGGCTAGGATTACAGAAGTTCCATGGTGGGATGTTGACCTATTAGGTGTCACTCACTTACACTGTCCCCACATTGGGGAGCCTCTTTAGGCTCTCAGTCTATCATAGCCAAGCAGGCTACCTTGCTTCCCACTCCTTTCTTCCCTTATGTGTTTCCTGTCATTTTGCCGTTAAATTCCAGTCTTCTCTCAAAGATGATCTGTTCAAAGTGTAATTATCTGCTCAGCACCTGTAGCTCAGCGGCTAGGGCACTGGCCACATATACCAGGGCTGGCGGGTTTGATCCTGGCCCGGGCCTGCCAAACAACAATGACAACTACAACAAAAAAATAATAGCCAGACGTTGTGGCAGATGCCTGTAGTCCCAGCTACTTGGGAGGCTGAGGCAAGAGAATCTCTTAAGCTTACGAGTTTGAGGTTGCTGTGAGCTGTATGCCATGGCACTCTACCCAGGGCGACATAGTGAGACTCTGTCTCAAGAAAACAAACAAACAAAAGAACAAAGTGTGATTATCTACTCATTATTTTGTTTCTTTGCAGAGACAATGGTCTAATATCTTTAGTCAGCCATCTTGAACATCCCCTGTAATAGTTGACCTTTTTAACTTACAGCAGAAGAAATTTCATATGATTCAATCTGTTATCATTAATATATAAATGTAATTTATATTTAGTTACAACATTTTATATTCATTATATAACCATAAAATATATGGTTTTTATAATATAAGGTTTTATAATATATGGTTTTATAATATAAGCACACTATATAAATATAAATTTATATAATTTATATATAACCTAGTGTATCTAAATATATTTATAAAATATAAATATTATATACAGTCTGTAATAATATTAGAATATAAGTTACAAAAGTATATATAATAGTTGTCTGTATTAATGTACTATAGTACTCTATTGTATAATATATTATATATAATTAACAATTATGAAAACACATTATTGTATATTACCATATCTCACAAGGCCCCTTTATTTATTTCAAATAAATGTGAAATTTATTTTTATGTTTTTTATTTGTATTTAATTTAATTTTATTTTTGAAGCTGAGTCTCTCAGTCATCTTGGGGAGAATGCTTTGGCCTCAGCCTAGCTCACAGCAACCTCAAATTCTTGGGCATAAGTGATCCTCCTGCCCCTCCCAAGTAGCTGGGACTACAGGCACCTGCCACTATGCCCAGCTAGGTTTTTCTTTTTTTAGTAGAGAGGCGGTCTTGCTCTTTCTCAGGCTGACCTCGAACTCCTGAGCTCCAGCATTCCACCTGCCTCAAACTCCCAGAATGCTAGGAGTACAGGTGGGAGCCGCCATGCTTTGTCTGATGTGAAATTTATGTGATTTACCTATGCCTCAAATTTAAAAAATAAATTTAACGACCTTACTTTAATATAAACATGAAATAAAACTAATTTATATTGATATAACCTATATAATATATGTAATATCTTGAGGAATACAGAAGAATTAAATAAGTATGTAATTAATATATTGGTAGTATTAGTAGTAATAGTAAGGACTTACTGAACATTTTCTGTGTGTACTGTTCTCAACACTTGCTGATGTATGCATATCTCTGCATATAGTCTCTTAGACTTCAGTTGATTGGATCATACCTCACTAGAGCCCTCAGTTAAATGGCCTTTATTCCCACTTGCATCCCCTCCCCTTGTAAGATAAGCTTTCAGTTAGTATTTTTTTTTTGTTTTTTCAAAATACTTACCTATATGTGTAAGAGTTTCAATATTGGATGGAATGGTGGTTACCTTGCAGCATGGGTTTGAGATGAGAATGAAACCATGTGTGCTGGAGAAAGGTGACATTAGCAATATCTGTCGTGTTTTATATCTTTAATAAAACAAAGCTAGTGAAAGTGAATTGGAAAAAGAGTTAACATTAATTTGGATGGTGAGATCATGGGAGTTTGTAATATTATTCATTTTAGTTCTCTGTTAACTTTGATATTAAATAAAAAAGAAGTTCACCAGGGGAAATTTCTCAAGTGAGCGTGTATGCAGTCTATCTTCTTGACTATCGACCTCAGCAACCATCAGCTAATCCATTTTATTGGTGCAGGGTTAGAGCTTGTCTACTTTAACACCTTAACTTCTTTGAGGAATAGAAACTGGCTTTCCCAAAATAAGGTGTCTTCTTAATGAGGCAGAGGTAGAATGACAACCCAGATTTTCTGATCCCCAGCCAGCTCTATACTATTTTCAGCCCCTTGGAATTGGGTCCAGGATAATGACCTCACAGGTGTGACAAATCTTCAGTCAGTTCAGAAAGATTTCATTCTTTTCATAGTTCTCTACTTACTATGGCAGAAAAGTGGATTCAGGTGTTTTGGAAAAGATTTGCAACAATCCAAAGGTTAATTTCCATCTAATGTGAAAATTAGTTAACCAAAGCAGTTAAGCCTATTAATACTTAATTGTGTGAGTTCTCACAGGACAAGAATATATGCAATTGACCCTCTTTATCCACAGGTTCTGCATCTACATACTCAACTAACTGTGGATTAAAAATGTTTGAAATAAAACATTAAAAGCAATATAACAATAAAAATAATACAAGAAAAGACAATTCAAGGTAACAACTGTATAACATTTACTTTGTATTTGGCATCATAAATAATCTAGAGATAATTTAGAGTATAGAAGAGGATGAGTGTAGGTTATATTGAAATATTGTTTCATTTTGTATGTAGGACTTAAGCATCTGAAGGTTTTGGTTTTTAGGGGTGGAGGGAGTTCTGACACCAATCTGCCATGATACTGAGGGATGACTATAAATCTGTATTTAGTAAGGCTTACTAATTGTCTGATTTGGGAGGTGGTGAGGTGAGATGGAGGATTAAAAAAAAGAAAAAGAAAAACAAAAGTAGTCTCTGACTTTGATTACTGTACAAATCAGTGTGGTAGGAAAACCATGATGCCACTTCTAACTTGAAACCTATGTAAATCAATGCCTGGGCATGACTAGGAATTGGTTGGGATAAGCATGGAAGTTGGAAGAAAAGGTATGAGGGAGGAGACTGGAAAGAGGTAGGTGGGCAGTGGCTCACAGCCTAACTGCTTTCTTACAATGTTCATTATGTGAGACAAGGAGGGTGGAGGTCAGCCTGTCTTGAGCAGCAAGTTTTTCTTTGACAGTGGTGAACAAATGCTTTGACAGGGTGGTGATGATTTGGAAGGGCTTGGGTGGTAGATTTGGTGTAAATTTTGAATTCTGGAATGGGGGATGGCAGAGAGATTTATTTATTTTTATTTTTTATTTTTTTTAGAGACAGAGTCTTACTTTGTCGCCCTTGGTAGAGTGCCATGGCATCACAGCTCACAGCAACCTCCAGCTCTTGGGCTTAGGCAATTCTCTTGCCTCAGCCTCCCAAGTAGCTGGGACCACTGGCGCCCGCACAACGCCTGGCTATTTTTTTGTTGTTGTAGTTTGGCTGGGACCAGGCTTGAACCTGCCACCCTCAGTATATGGGGCTGGCACCCTACTCACTGAGCCACAGGCGCCACCCGAGAAATTTATTTTTTTATTCCTGTTTCTCATGACAGTAACTAATGGAGACATGGCAGTCTTAGATTAGGTTGAACACATGTTGTAAATTAGGCCTCATCCTGTGACATTTCTACCAGAATTTGGACATATCTCTGCTTTAGTTGGGGATCATGGGGAAAAATCTTATGGCATCTTTGACAAATGCAAACAGCTTTTGATTATTAGCAAATTTGGGGAATATATATATATATATATGATTTGATGCCATAGAGATTTAATAAGAATCTGCTGTGTTTAATATAGGGCAGTGGTTCTCAGCCTTCCTAATGCCACAATCCTTTAATACAGTTCCTGTGGGTCTCTGTTGAGAACCACTGTCCTGGGGATACAGAGAAAATGTGAGACTCATTTAACTAGGAAAGAGCTGTGTAAACAAACATGTTAAGAGCATGACAGGATAGAATTCAAATGGGGCAGTGAAGTATAGTTTCATGGAAGTGGCATTTGAAACTGGGTCTTTGAAAGTAAATAAGATTTTAATAGACAACCATAGAGGCAAAACTTATTCTAGTGGGAGGAACCAGAAGAGCAAAGAAAAGTGAATGGCCTGTTCATGGAATGGTGAGTATTTGATTGAAGTGTAGGATGTCTGAAGAGTTATGGCTTGAGGCTGAAAAGACAGACAGTCCTCAGTGAACCAGAGGAGTTTGGCTTAGAGATTTGCACACAGAAATCCAACGAAGGGTATGTTTAATTTTTTTTATTAGCATAAGGGTACATACAAGTTAGGGTGGGTTGTTCGCCTTTGTAAGGTAAAGTCCCTGTTAAGTTGAGTCCAGGAAATGGTAACCTTAAGATGTACCCTATAGGTGGGAGCTTATAAAACTCTTTTCTCCTACTTCCCTCTACCCACGTCTTGAATTTGTGTTTTTCTCTCTTGTGGGCCTGTAGTTAGCTATTCAGCTACTAGTTCCAAATGAATATTGAGTATATGGAATGTTTACTTTTCCATTCTTGAGATACTTTACTAAGGAGAATGTTTTTCAATTTTATACAGGTAAAATACAAAAGATTAAAAAAAAAACAACTCCTTTTGTTCTTCTTTTTTTTGGAAACACAGTCTCACTATGTCACCCTCCATAGCGCTCTGTGGTGTCACAGCTCACAGAAACCTCAAACTCTTGGGCTTATGCGATTCTCTTGCCTCAGCCTCCTGAGTAGCTGGGACTACAGGTACCCACCAGAACACAAAACTATTTTTTGGTTACAGTTGCCATTGCTGTTTAGCAGGCCTGGGCTGAGCTTCAACACGCCAGCTTTGGTGTATGTGGCTGGCGCCCTACTCTATGAGCTACAGGTGCCAAGCCAAAACTCTATCTTTTTTAAATTTCAGATTAGTATGAGGGTACAAATGTTTAGGTTGCATTGTTTTCATTTGTAAGGTAAAGTTCAAGTTGTAGTTGAGCACTTGACCCAGCAGGCTGGCTGAACACCCTCACATTGTGCACATTAGGTGAGAACCCACCAATTGCTCACCCTGTTCCCCATTTCACTCTCCCTTTTCTCACCTCCCCCTTGCTAGACTATACTTGTGTTTTTCTTTCATGTGGGCATGTAGTTTTATATTAGTATTAAGTAACATGGAATACTATGTACATTGGACACATTTTCCCCCATTCTTGTGATATTTTACTGAGAAGAATGTTTTCAACACCATCTAGGTAAAATCTCTATCTTTTCATATGGCTGAATAGTACTCCATGGTATACATATACCACAGTTTGTTAATCCATTCATGGGTTGATAGGCACTTGGTTTGTTTTCTTGCCTTAGCAGTTGTGAATTGAGCTGAAATAAACATTTTGGTGTAGATGTCCTTGTGGTAAAATGAGTTTTTTCCTTCTGGATAGATACTTAGTAAGGGGATTGTAGGATTTAAAGGAAGGTCAACTTTGAGTTCTTGGAGAATTCTCCATACTTCTTTCCATAGTGGTTGTATTAGTCTGCAATTCCTCTAGCAGTGCAAGAAGTGTTCCATTCTCTCTACATCCTTGCCAGCATCTGCACATTTGGGATTTTGTGATGTGGGCTAATCTCCCTAGTCTGCATCTTTTTAATGTGTGAATAGTATTCCATGTTATACATATGCCATAGTTTATCCATTTATAGATTGGTGGGTTCTTGTGTTGTTTCTGCATCTTTGCCCTTGTCAATCAAGTTGCCGTAAACATTCAAGTGCAAATGTCCTTGTGATAAAATTATTTTTTTCTTCTGGGTAGATACCTAGTAATGGGATTGTGGGATAAATGGTATGTGTACCTTTAGCTCTTTGAGAATTTTTCTTTTTTCTTTTTTTTTTTTTTTTTGTAGAGACAGAGTCTCACTGTACCGCCCTCGGGTAGAGTGCCATGGCGTCACACGGCTCACAGCAACCTCTAACTCTTGGGCTTACGCGATTCTCTTGCCTCAGCCTCCCAAGCAGCTGGGACTACAGGTGCCCGCCAAAATGCCTGGCTATTTTTTTTGTTGTTGTTGTTGTTGTTGCAGTTTGGCCGGGGCTGGGTTTGAACCCACCACCCTCGACATATGGGGCCGGCGCCCTACTCACTGAGCCACAGGTGCCGCCCAACTCTTTGAGAATTTTTCATACTTCCATTCAAAAAGGTAGTATTAGTTTGCAATCCCATCAATAATACATAAGGGTTTCCTTTTCTCTACACTCACACCTATTCTCACTGGGCTTAGGTGACATTTCAAAGTGGTTTTTATTTACATTTCTCTGATGGTTAGGGACAATGAGCACTGTTTTATGTATTTGATGGCCATTTGTCTGTCTTCCTGGGAGAAGGTTCTGTTCATATCTCTTGTCCAGTAATTAACAGGATTGTTTACTCTTGCTGATTTGCTTGAGTTCTTTGTAGATTCTGGTTATCAGCCATTTCTCAGATTGGTAACATGCAAATTTCTTCTTTCTTTGTGAAGGTTTTCTATTTGCTATGTTGATTGTATCTATAGCTGAACAAAATAGAGAACATAGAGATGAAACCAGCATCATATTGCCATCTGATCTTTGATAAACCAAATGAGTATACACTGATGAAACAAACCCCTATTTTACAAATGGTGATGGGAGAACTCGTTAGCCGTATATAAAAGACTGAAACTGGATCTGCACCTATCACTACTTGCAAAAATTAACTCATGTTGGATAAAAGATTTAAATCTAAGACATGTAATAACAAAAACACTAGAAGAAAGTGTGAGAAAAACTCTTATTGATGTCAACCTGGGGAAAGGTTTTATGAAGAAGACCTATTGGTAATTGTAGCAACAATGAAAACAAATAAATGGATCTGATAAAGCTAAAAAACTTCTCCACTGAATGTTTTGAGTGTAAAAAGATATTGTTATACACAAATCATTACTTTGGTAGCAGTGTAGAAACAGATTGGAATGGAAAGTTTGAAACATTATTTAGAAAAATATTATAATAACAAGATACAAAATCTGTAGCATTCTATACACTAACAACAAACTGCCGCCCTAAATTTTCAAAACCTGTTTACAATAGCACTAAAAAGAAATGTAAGAATAGGCTGGGTTCCTGTTACTCAGTGAGTAGGGTGCCGGCCACATACACTGAAGCTGGTGGGTTTGAGCCCAGCCTGGGCCTCCTAATCAACAATGACAACTGCAACCAGAATAAATAGTTAACTATTGTGGCAGGTGCCTGTAGTCCTAGCTACTTGGGAGGCTGAGGCAAGAGAATTGCTTAAGCCCAATAGTTAAAGGTTGCTGTGAGCTGTGACGCCATGGCAATCTACCCAGGGGAACATACTGACACTCTGTCTCAAAAAAACAAATATTTAAGAATAAATTTAATCAGGGAGCTGATCAGTAACTATCAAACATTTATGAAAGAAATTTAAGAAAACACAAATAAATGGAAAGATAGCCCATGTTCATAGATTGAAAGAATTAATATTGTTAAAATTACTATATTACTTGTCTCGGCACCTGTGGCTCAAGCGGCCAAGGCGCCAGCCATATACACTTGAGCTGGCAGGTTCAAATCCAGCCTGGACCTGCTAAACAACAATGATGACTGCAATAAAAAAAAAAAAAAAAAAAAAAAAAAAAAATATATATATATATATATATATATATATATATATATATATATATATATATATATCTGGGTGTTGTGGCAGGCACCTGTAGTCCTAGCTACTTGGGAGGTGGAGGCAGAAGAATTGCTTAAGCCTAGGAGTTGGAAGTCACTGTGAGCTGTGATGACTCAGCACTCTACCCAGGTTGACAGGTTGAGGCTCTGTCTCAAAAAAAAAAAAAAAAAAAAAAAGAAAGAAAAATTACTAGATTACTCAAAGTAATCTATAGATTCAATGCAAAATTCCCATAAAAATTCCAGTACCGGGGCAGCGCCTGTGGCTCAAGGAGTAGGGCGCCAGCCCCATTTACCAGAGGTGGTGAGTTCAAACCCAGCCCCAGCCAAAAACTGCAAAAAAAAAAAAATAATAATAAAAATCCAGTATTTTTCACAGAAATAAGAAAAAGTATTCTAAATTTATATGAAAGCACAAAAGATCCTGGAAAGCCAAAGCAAATGAACCAAAGTAACAAACCTGAGAGGTATCGTACTATCTGTTCACACAATATACTACAAATCTACAGTAATTGGAACTGCATAGTGTTAGCATAAAAAAGACATCTAGACTATTGGTACAGATCAGAGAGCCCCAAAATAAATCCATATACTTAAAGTCAACTGATATTTGACAAAGATGCAAGGAATACACAATAGGGAAAACAAACAAACAAAAGTTTTTTCAATAAATGGTGCTCTGAAAACTGGATATTCATCTGCAGAAGAATGAAATAGACCCTAATTTCACATTATATACAAAAATCACCTCAAAATAGATTAAACAGGGCAGCACCTGTAGCTCAGTGAGTAAGGCGCCAGCCCTATATACCAATGGTGGCGGGTTCAAACCCGACCCCAGCTGAACTGCAACAAAAATAGCCAGGCGTTATGGCGGGCACCCATAGTCCCAGCTACTTGGGAGGCTGAGGCAAGAGAATCACCTAAGGCCAAGAGCTGGAGGTTGCCGTGAGCTGTGATGCTACGGTACTCTACTGAGGGTGACAAAGTGAAACTCTGTCTCTAAAAAATAAAAAAAAAAAAATAGATTAAAGACTTAAATGCAATACTTGAAATTGTGAAACTACTAGAAGGACATATAGAGAAAAAAACTTCTTTTCTTTTTTTTGTTGTTGAGACAGGGTCGCACCCTATGCCCCTGAGCAGAGTGCAGTGGGCGTGGTAGCTCACCACAACCTCAGAC
Organism: Nycticebus coucang; assembly: GCF_027406575.1. NCBI lineage: Eukaryota > Metazoa > Chordata > Mammalia > Primates > Lorisidae > Nycticebus > Nycticebus coucang. Next base: position 137,038,712 of record NC_069804.1, on the reverse strand, counting down.
TCAGACTCAGGCACCCCGCTGCCTCAGCCTCCGAAAGCCGCTGGGATTACAGGCGCTCACCACGGCGCCCGGCTGGGTTTTTCCATTTTTTTCACGAGTCGGGGTCTCACTGTCGCTCAGGCAAGTCTCGAACTCCTGAGCTCAAGTGATTCTCCCTCCTCAGCCTCCCACAGTGCTGAGAGAAAAAAACTTCTTGAAATTTGTATGGGCAGTGGTTTGTTTAATATGACCCCAAAAGTACAGTCAACAAAAGTAAAAATAGACAAATGATACTGTGGCAAACCCCAAAGCTTCTATATAGCCAAGGAAACAATCACAAAGTGAAGAGACAGCCTACGAAATGAAACATCTGCAAACCATATAGTTGATAACCACACAGATGATAAGATAATTCTGATATCCAAAATATGTAGGAAACTCAACTCAATAGCAGGAGAGCAGATACTCAAATAAAAAAATCAGCTAATATCCTGAAGACACATTTCTTTTTTTCTTTATTTTTCTTCCTAAGACAGAATCTCACTTTGTTGCCTTCTGTAGAGTGTCATGACATTATAGCTCACTGCAACCTCAAAGTCTTGAGCTCAAGTGATCCTCTTGCCTCAGTTTCCCCAGTACCTGAAACTACAGGTACCTGTCATAGTGCTGGGCTAGTTTTAGATATAGGGTCGAGCTAGCACTTGCTCAAGCCGATCAGGAACTCCTGAACTTAAGCAATCCACACACCTCTGCCTCCTGTAGTGCTAGGATTACAGGCGTGAGCCACCACACCCAGCCTGAAGACAAATTTCTTAAAAGAAGGTACACAAATGGCCAATAGAAACATGGAAAAAAATTGCTTAGCATCACTAATTATTAGAGAAATGCAAATTAATACCACAATGGGATATCATCTCGCATCTGTTAAAATGAGAATAATAAAAAAGTTGATAAATAATTGTTGAGGATGTGAAGTAAAGCAAACCCTTATACACTCTTAGAATGTAAGTTCATTAGCCATTATTACAAAGAGTATGAAGAGTTCCTGAAAATTGAAAATAGGTCTACCATAAGAAGCAGCTATCCCACTTCTGGGCATATTTGTAAAGGAAGTAAAACAGCATGTTGAAGAGTTATCTGCATTCCAGTGTTCTTTGCAGCATTCCTCAAAACTGAGAAGATCTGGAATCAAACTGTGTCCATCAACAAATGAATGGAGAAAGTGTATAAAGTGCACAAGTTCCTAATTTTGTGTGTATAAAGTTAAACAATGGAATACTATCTAGCCTTTAAAAAGTAGGAATTCCTGTCCTTTTCCTGTCATTTGTGACTACATAGATGAACCTGTCAGATGCTATGCTTAGTGAAATAAGCCTATCACCTATTTGATCTCATTTATAGGTTGAACTTACAGAGGTAGAGAATCTGATGATGGTTTCTAGGGTTGGGAGTGGCAAATGCAGAAAATTCTGTATAAAGGGTATGAAGTTTCAAACAGAAGGAGTATATTCAACAGTGTTAATTAACTACAGATGCTGACTAGTTAATGTACACTTTAAAACTCCTAAGAGACTAGGTCTTAAATGTTTTCACCACAAAAATAATAATTATGTGAGGCAATGGATAGGTTAATTAGTTTGATTTAATCTTTTTACCATGTATACATATGTCAAAACATCATGCTATACCATAAATATACACAGTTTTTCTTTGTTAATTACAACTTAATAAAGTTGAAAACAGTATTGAAAGAGTCCAAACGAGATATGAGAAAGGCCTTGACTAAGTATGAAGATAGAGAGGGAGGGGACAGATGTTGGTAGTCGGGAGTCCTGGTTCCCTGAACCCAGTTGACCTGGTTCAATTACTTGGCTGATCTAGAAAGTTCAATTGAGGCATGGTGGTTAGTGAAAGCAACAGTGAGTGGGAAATGAAAATAAAACTGAAGTAGCTGAGTACATTGGGTACTTTTTCTTCCATTCTTGAGATACTTTATTAAGAAGAATATGTTCCAGCTCCATCCATGTAAACATGAAAGAGGTAAAGTCTCCATCTTTCTTTAAGGCTGCATAATATTCCATGGTATACATGTACTCAGCCCTACTTTGAAACTAATTTAGGGTTTTCACATGAAAGCTATAACCCAGTTACAACCTAAGAATAGGGGAATGGGGAAAGGGAGGGGAGGGAGGGGGGCGGTGGGTAGAGGGAAGGAGATTGGTGGGATTACACCAGCGGTGCATCTTACAAGGGTATATGTGAAACTTGGTAAACGGTCTGTAAAGCTAGTGAATGATGCTCCATGATCATATCAATGTACATAGCTATGATTTAATAAAAAATTAAAAAAAAACTGAAGTGGCACAGATGTGTGGCTATATAGCAAAAGTAACCTACAAAGTTGCAGGATAACAAAGAGAGATTTTATTTAGGAAGAACAAAATGTTTAGAGCACTTCCAAAGGGAATTGGAAGTAAGTCCTTCTCATGAAGGAGAAAAGTTGAGATAGATGGCAACATAAAGGCCTGCCAGGGCATTAATATCCTCTTTCTTTCCCTTTGAAATTGATTGCAAGTCTTTGGCCTCTCTGTGCCTCCAGACAGTATTGCCCTTTCCTATTGGTTTGTCTCTTTCTATTGGTCATTGGTTACCTAGGTTACTTCATACCCATATTCTTATGGGCCTTCTAGACTTCCTGGTTCAGCAGGCCAGGCTTCCCTCCTACCCCACTTTGAAGCCTTTTCCCTAGTGTCCCTTCTCAACGTATTTGAGTAACTTTGCAGAAATTACAAGGCTTAATGTCAAGGGAGAAATAGGGGGAGATGAGTGGAAAGGGAAAGCAAGATTTAGAGATGACTCCCAAAGTTTTGAGGATGACTGCAAACATGGGAGGCAGAGGAGATTTGGCAGGGGAGGGAAGCTCACTGCCAAGCTTCCTAGACTTGAGGTGGTAGTGGAAAACATGCTTCAGGGACTGGTGGGCAGTGCTGGTATCCCACAATCATATTTTCATTAACATCAGTTTATCTGGGAATAGCTCCTGGCTGGTGGCTAATTCCCAGGGAGACTTATCAGGCCTCAGGTAATCACAAATTGAGGAGTGGGTTATAAAACACCTCACAGTGGCTTCTCCTCCTGAATATAATTGGGTTCATTCATTGGATAAAGATCAAAAGAATGATTTTGACAAAGCATCACACAGATCCTATAATGAGAGGGAAATGAAGACAGTTGTCAGCCCATTATTAAGCATAATAAGTAGATTCAGTTGAGATGAAGAACTTCATTTAGGCCAAACTTTCCCATTGACAAATACTAGGGGGTGAAAGTGCGAAAGGGAAGCATATATTCCAAATCATATAACATGTAAACCTGCTTTTAAAAACCTAAAGCAATAATAATTCATTGTATGTGTATATAGCTGGAATATTATAAATTGATGGACACTGATGCACAAATAAAATTTTAAAAATCAATATCTTTTTCTAATGATAGAACTTCATTTAAAAACAATACAGCTTTGTCCATATTTTGAGGCTGGAAACAAGGAGGCACAGGTCCAGAAATGGGTTTAGGCCACTTACTTTTTAGAGAATTCGACTTGTTTGTCTCTGGTGTGCTCACTTGAGGGAGACAGAGTCCCCTGTGCTGGGTATAAATAAAATGAAAGTTGTCTTTGTAAGGGGGGAGTCTAAGGGAGAAATAGAAGGCATTCCATTCCCACATTGAAATATTAGGAATGGGGAGCATAATGTTATATTCGAGAAGCATAATACATAAAAAATAGATTGATATGGGTCAGTTAAAGTTTATCTAAAGGTTAGATACGATCTTTGGAGGTTACATCAGGTACACAAATTAGTATTCATTAATCTATAAGCACTATAGTTCATAGATAAACAGTTGGCACACATTATTTGATGAGTATGTTATATCACTCAGATATACTTCTCTACTGGACAGGTGTGAACTCTGTGGAATAGAGATGGCAGTTTGGATAGCATCAAGCTGATTTTTATCTTTACTGGCTTTTGAGCTCAGGAGAGAAGTATTTCAAGGAGTATACAGAACGGACAGTAACATTATAGGTTCTGCAGTCCAACTTATTTGGGTTACAGTCTGACCTGTGCCACCACAACTTCTGTGACCTTAAGCAAGTGACTTAAAAATCTCTGAACTTTTTTCCCTCATAAATAAAACAGAAAGAATGAGTCCCTCCATCCCAATGTTGACATGATAATGAAATGAGAAAACTGTGTGCAGAACACCTAGCACAGTGTTTAGCTGCTCTATACCAAGGACTTAATGAATAATAAATAACCACAGCTGCTGCTGCTGCTGCTGCTGCTGTTACACCTTTCTGGACTAGGTCATTTACCAAGTATGTGTGTGAAACCTGGTTCCCCAGTTTTAGCAAGATCTCAGCTGCATTCTCAACTTTTGGCTTCCTTTGTCACCTACAGGGTTGTATCCCCACAGGTTGCTGTGATCCCTCCCCAGAAACCAGAGGTTCATCTGTAACAAACCCCTTAGTTTGAGAGGTGAGGAAAATGTTATGGCTACACAAAAACTTGTACAGCTCTCCCTCTAGTGGTAATTTACTGAATTGCCCCCAACAATTGCCCTGGTGACTCAAATGGAAGAGCTGTTGGTAAAAATAAACAAGATTTAGTTGACCTAGTTAAAACATCTGGTTTCACAAATGAAATGTAACCATAAGCACATAATAAACTAGTATGGGGTATATCCCAGGAAAACGACTTAAATGGAAACAAACGTCATTGAATTATCTGGAGGTTGAATATTTTTTCATGTGCTAAGTAGCTATTGTACCTAACAGGATTTCAATTTGGGCTGAAAATTCAGAATCAGCAATCTCGTACATAGCTGTATATTATATCACCCAATAAAAAATTGTGGTGATCATAGTTATTAGGCTCTAATTTTACTTCATTCAATATTCTTTTTTTCCCCTAATATAGGATCATTGTTATTGATAATAATATCTTTTTATGGCAATTTATAAAATTTCACAAGGCTTTGTTTTTACAGCAGGTAGGTATGGTCAGATTCTCTCCCTGGTTGTATTAAAGAGAAGTCAGGAGGTGTATTTACAAAGAGGCAAAATGGGTTTGCTTGGGCCACCTAGGGCACTTTTCAGGGGACTGCACTAGTTTTTACTCCTTGGTATCTCTTCATAGGAAAATAAATTGCATGGTTGCTGGCAAGTCCCTTTCTCTTTTTTCTTTTGAATCTTCTTGTCAAACTCCTTAAGAATATACTTGTTCTGAAAATTGGAATTAAACATGATTAAAGTAGAGACCTGGGTTTTAAAGAAGTGGCTTCCTTCATTATAATTGTTTTAGAGAGCTTAGATATTGAAGCATTTCTGCCAATAAGACTAAACCAAAAGTAATAACTTTGTGAGCCCTATAGAAATCTAAATCAAGGGAGTAGAGATGAGAATCGTAAAAACCACAATTGTTCTTTTAAATACTTGAATTTCTTGCTATTCATAAGACTCAAGAATGAACAGAGAAAGGATAATGTAGAAATAGGTATTGTCAAATGGAGGGACAGAAATATTTATAACCACACAATGATTTTGAAACAGAGGGCAGAATGTTATGAACTCACTTATACTTTCAATGAGTTTGCTCTGCTGCAGGCTTCAGTACAACTGCAGAATTTCACTATTTGGAGGGGAAAATATCTCCCTTCCTGCAGTGCCTCCATTCACATTTGTGTCTGGTTAGAGAAACCCAGTTATCAAAACCACGTGTGGGAGAAGCTGTTCTGTCCAGAAAACCCTTTTCTCAGGAGCCAGGCAGGGCACTTGCTTATACAGATGCCAGTTGAGTTATGACCAGAACAGGGCTGATTAGCTCTGCGGATTGGAGGCCTGTGCTCATAAGGTCAAACTCACAGGTTGGCACCCTCTGTGGGCTGCTGAGTTCCACTATGTCCTCAACTTGGCTGTAGCCTGCGTCTTTATCAGCTGCATCACAGACCTATTCATTCAGTTACTTGCCAAATATGTATGGAGAATCAGCATGCAAGGAGCTGTGAAAATATGGCATGTTATCACAAACACTTTGTGACAGAAATGTGACTTGTGTTCAAAACTTTTGGTGACACTTGGTTAATTCAGTTGTATGTAATCTTTCACCCCTTTTTGCCTTTTTGTGACCCTCTGACACCTCTCGTTCTTGTCTGTCAACCACAAGATGTTCAGTCCCTTCTTGTTGGCTCGCCTCCTGTGTTTTGAGTCTCTGCTTCTTAGTAGCTTAAACAATAGTCACTAGTCCCAAGTCTAAAAATCAATGTGCAACTTCCTGTTGTATTCCTCTTTCCCCATTCTTGGATTACTAAGAATAACAGTCCAAGAAAAACAAATCATATCACCTGTTGGAATCTAATAGTGTTCAAATGCTCTTTAGCTATTAGGCTATAAGGCCTCACCTTGTATGGATTTCTACTGGTAAAAATTTAGTGTAGGAAAATATTTGGTATGAGGTGGGCCTTTATGGATCCCAGGTATCACATGTTTGGTCTCTTTTACGGGAAAAATCCCCTCTCAGTTTCCTTGAAATACCTTATATTGTAATTATGTGCTATAGATTATAAGGGAAAAGAATAAAGGGGATAATGTTTAGAAACTGTTTTCCTCTTTATTGCATTTCTGTTGTCTGGCTTTTGACTGACACTTCCTGTCTGATACTTGAAGCTAGAGAACAGAAGACAAGGGACCATGAATCTATTAAGTCTATTAAGTGTTAAGACAGCACTTAAAAGGAAATGAATTACCAGTGTACTTTCCAGGTCTGTATGATAAAGCTAACTGCAATGGTAATTAAATGTCCTAAACTGCCACTGAGCATGTGTGTTGTAACTTAGGAGCAGATATTTTGATTATCTTCAATACCAACCATGTCTTACCATAAATGGACCAAACTAGACTGTTAACTTCATAAAGGTGTAGATTATGCAACAGATCATTTAGAGGAGGTAGCTATAGGGATTTATGGAGCAAATGGGAAATACATTTCAAATTATTTCTATCAAGTAGGCAGTGATAGGATGTCAATCTATTTTGCCAAATCAAATTTGTTAATTCAAAATGACTTGCTGTGCATCTTAGGATTATGGGGAAATAAAACCTGAAATATTGAATTTTTTAAATTGTCCCTATGTTTTCTTTGTTTCTGTGAATCTACTTTTAAAATAAAGCCATGAGACAATACATATTTTCTTACAAATATTTATATCATTATCACTTGGTTGTGTTAGTGTATGGGAACAGTATCACAGGTAATCTATACATAGGAATAATATAAAATCCATTTAAAGATGATAAAACAATAAATATTAAAATTGTATTTAATCCAGATATATTTCACTAATAATTTCCCATTACCCAGAAAGTTTAACGAACATAAATTTCCCCTCCCCTCCATTCTTGGCAGTTATGAGAGTGACATGTGATACGTAAATAAGGATGGAGGGAATAAAAAAAAAATGCCCCTAAGGGATAGCCAGTGTCAGTACACATTTAGTCCAATCCACTCTACCCTCTTGGCTTTAACAGTCCAACATGGTCATCAAAATCCATAGGGATGGGTGGCGTGAGTCTCGGTCTCTGGGGCCCGCCGGCGGCTGTGGCGGCGGCCTGGGTAGGCGCGGCGGCTGTTGGGCAGGTGCATTTATGCTGAAGTACTATGAGCCTTCAGAACTTCTGGAGAAACTACAAAGTTCTGATTGTCATGGTACCTTTAGTCGGGCTTATACATTTGGGGTGGCACAGAATCAAAACCAGCCCTGTTTTCCAAGTACCTAATAAGGATGATATTCCTGAGCAAGATAGCCTGGGACTTTCAAATCTGCCAATGAGCCAAATCCAAGGGAAATAGCAGACTTGCAATTTTCAGAAAGAAGCAGCTTTGAATCTTAATTTGATATTAAAAGAAGAGAATGAAAAACATCAGTTGGATTAGAAAGAACTGGCTTCTTGTAGCTGGGATGTCTTTCATAGGTGTCCATCTTGGAACGTACTTTATACAGAGGGCTGCAAAACAGTCTGTAAAATCTCAATCTGGAAGCAAACAAAAGATTGTTGAAGAATGAAGTAAAATAAATATTTGGAATTATTTGTCATTAAATCTTTATGTTTGATTAGCTTTATAAACATCAAAATATTTAATTTTATAGCCTCATTTTTGCATATCCATACTATCATTCCTGAAGAATATTTTTTTAGATGTTAAAACATACGACAATGCAATGAAAAGAAAAATAATGGTCCACAGTCCACAAATGCCTTCACATGCTAACACTTGAAATGTCTCATTTAGAAGCTAAGAAGCCATCATTGTGTAACAGTGAGCCACTGACAAGTGAAGGAGTCAGGGCCACACTTTCTGTGTGGAGAGGAATCATGTCATCATGCTATGGCCCTTCAGGCAGGCTGAAGCAGCTGCACAACGGCCTTGGAGGTTATGTGTGCACGACCTCACAGTCTGCAGCCCTGCTTCGTAACCTTTCAGTCACCCATCCCATACTAAAGATCCTTGTGACTTCCGTGCAGAATCATGTGTCATGCTTCAGTGACTGTGGCTTATTCACAGCCATTCTCTGCTGCAACCTGATTGAAAATGTTCTGAAATTAGTCTTGACACCCACCACTGTCATTAAATTAAATAAACATCTTTTGCATCTCTGAAAAAAAAAAAAATCCATAGGGATGAATCTAGCACCCTGTTTTCCCGAAAATAAGACATCCTCCGAAAATAAGACCTACTTACAGGAAAGATAAGACGTCCCCTGAAAATAAGACCTAGCGCATCTTTGCGAGCACACCTTAAAATAAGACACTGTTTTATTTTCGGGGAAACAGGATACCTCTGAATCCTCAGAGCAAGCTTGAATGTCTGACTCATACCTGTAATCCTAGCCCTCTGAAAGGCTGAGGCAGGATTGCTGGAGCTCAGGAGTTTGAAATTAGCTCGAACAAGAACAGGACCCTGTCATTAGAAAACATAGAAAAATTAAGCAGGTATAGTGGCCTGGGTCTTTAGTCCTAGCTACTTTGGAGACTGAGTCAGGACAATCACTTTAACCCAGGAGTCTGAAGTTTCAGCAAGCTAAGGTGATGCTACTGTACTCTACCCTGGGTGATAGAGTGAGAGTCCCCCCCCCCACCAAAAAAAGTTCAAATGCCTTTCAGTATAAATTTAAAGTGACTTAATTGTTTATTATTTCTAATGAATGCCTCACATACCATTAAAGGAGTTGAGCCAGTTTATAGTAACAGCCCATACCCAGCAGGACAGAGAAAAATGAAGTCGGAGGGATCAGAAACCAGAGTTCAGAAACTTTGGGGGGGCCTTAGACCCCTCTGAAGGTCTCATAAAGAGGTGTGGAAAATCTCCCCAGGAAAGCATACCTATGGAAATAGGCACATCATTTTGCCAACAACCTCGAAGCCTATGCTGGTTACCCTCCCTCTGTGTGTCCTTGAACCCCAGTCCAAGAATTCCTCCTATAGAGAAAGTGAAATTCTGAGGAAAGATAGTTATTATACTTGAGTATTGCATTTAACTCTGAGCTTCCTGTCAACTCAGGTTAAAAGATTACACTCACTGGGTTATAAGAGTCCTCAAAATCTAAAAAAGGAAACAAATCAGTTCACAAAATTATAGGCAAAACATATAATTTTAAAATGGCAGTGTTTATATATTTTACAAAATGATTATTTTCCAAATGGTAATCAAGTAATATAAAGGGATGTAGCATAACTTGATGAAATTTTTTGAAAATAAGGTAAAATATCTACGGTAATTATATTGACTAGCATATGAAATTAGCCACAGCATCTCATTTCTAACGCTTTTGGGAAAGAAAGAATTTACTGTATATATCTTTCTTTAATGGTAGATTTACTCACTTTATATTATTTGATTAAAGCTGACATTAATATAATATATTCCCATGAACACACACCAGCTAAGCAGCAAGGGAGGCCTAAGGGTATAAAGAGAAATCAACCTGTGATTAAATATCTGATAGTAATAGGTCATACCATGGAAAAGTGGCATGTATATAATAGAAGATAATCACTTTAGGTGCCACTGCTTTCAACCTTGGCATTTAGTTTCTCAAAAGCAAATAAATAACACAATAATTGTTGTCTTTATTATAGGCATAAGCAATATAGGGTAGAGGTTAAGAACACAATCTTTGGAATCAAAGACTGCTTTTCCACCCCTATTACCTATGTGACCTTGGGCAAGGTCATGTAACTTCTTTGCATCTCAGTGTCTTTATCTGTAAAATAAGAATAAAAGCATTCATCTCCAGACTGCTCCTAAGTTGTGCAGAGGTCTCTTGTCAGTATTTGTTTTGTGGGGCTCCTGTCTATATAAACAATATGAGCTGCCTACAACCAAAATGTCAGAGTTATTCTAGCAGTCTAATTCACATGATTATGTGAAGGAAATATTGCATGGCTAGCTGAATCAATCAGTTGTAAGGCTACTCTGCGGGAATTGGGACCTGACCAGGGGTACCCTAAGATAACCCTATAGGTACTTCTTTGTCAGGGACCCCAACCTGGGACAGTGGCTGACAGAGGAGATGGTGCTGGAAACACAAGACTTTACCAACTTAGTGCATGAAAGCCTGAGAACCCGAGGAGACATACACAGTATTTCCTGCCTGCTGGCAGCGCAAGACAGTACAGTTTTCCCAAGGGTCTTTTATTGAGTCCAGCAACAGAGTAAAAGTGCAAGAATGCACAACAGTTAAAGATAAAAGAAAGGGGAGCTCAAGACACCCCCCCAAGGCTGAGTAAAGGGCAGTAGTTGGGTAAACAGGAACACAGGATAATGGAACCTCTGAAAAGGTCAGATAAAGTATACAGAGAGAAGTGTGTGTGTGTGTGTGTGTGTCGGGGTGGGGCAAGTTGCATCCCTTTGAGCTATCTTAACTTCCCTAATTTATACTACTGATCAAGAATCTAACTGTCTTAGCCCACCTGTACTACTGAGTCTTCACATAAGGGTAGTCACGTAGACAATCCTTTGGGCACTTTCCCCTGAGTCAGAACTCCTTGAGGAATTCAGCCTGTTCGTCTCCTACACTTCTTGTGGCATATGGTCTACTCCAAGCAGAGGGTTGCTGCAGAGGATTAGAAAACACTTCAAAGGTACAGGGCTAGAGCAGAAGTTCTGCTTTCTAAGCTCTAAGGGAGATATCAATCTCATTTAATCAGTCTGGGAAGATGGAATGAAATAATTTATGTAAAGCACCTGACTCAGTACACGTTCACAATGATTACTGCTCTTAGAATTATTATCAACAATGCTCACTGCATCTGCATCTTACACATCTTCTGGTTTTCTTTCAGTGGATGGCTGCATTGACTGGTCAGTGGATCTCAAGACATACATGGCTTTAGTGGGTGAACCAGTCCGAGTGAAATGTGCCCTTTTCTACAGTTATATTCGCACCAACTATAGCATGGCCCAGAGCACTGGGCTCAGGCTTATGTGGTACAAAAACAAAGGTGATTTGGAAGAGCCCATCATTTTTTCCGAAGTCAGGATGAGTAAAGAGGAAGATTCAATATGGTTTCACTCAGCGGAAGCACAAGACAGTGGATTCTATACTTGTGTTTTAAGGTAAGTGTTGTGTGACAGCATTGTTCAGTTGTGTGACTGATAGTCTTTTGATTGGGTGTGGCGTGTGTGTTGGTGTGCATCATATCATGTGGTGGACATGTTCTTGAAAGATTGTGGTGCATGCGGAGCTTCAGTAAATTCAATTCTAATTATCTACTGGACCTACATGGCAGATTCTTATCAGATTTTCATAAAATAGGACTCTATTCACTGTGTATGCGTATTGATGTATTCTTTTTTTTTTTTTTTTTTTTTGAGAGAGTGGATAGAGTTATCAGGGTATCATAGCTCACAGTAACTTCAAACTCTTGTGCGTAAACCATTCTCCTACCTCCGCCTCCTGAGTAGCTGGGACTACAGGCTCCCCCTACAACCTCTGGCCAGTTTTTCTACTGTTAGTGGAGATGGGTTCTCACTCTTCTCAGGATAATCTCAAACTCCTGAGCTCAAGCAGTCCACCCTCCTCAACCTCCCAGAGTGTTAGAATTATAGGTATAAGCCACCACACCCAGACTGTGTGTGCTTATTTAAAAGATTTTGTGACTTATTCCTTCCTTAACCCCACCCCTGCCCCAGGATCTTATATTAGCAATTACTGTTACATATAGGCATCCTTCTCAATGTTGATATCAAGCCATGAAAATTACCTAAATATCATTTAAGCCAAGGTCTCTCCTTCCTTGTTGATGGAAAATAGCTTCAAATGCTGTTGGGAGACATCTTAGTTGTTGAAATCTTTCATAGAATTCGCTGTTTGAGTCTACCATGTCTAAATATTCAACATAGAACTCTTGTAAATACAGTCATCCTGAATTTCAGGGTACTATGTGGGGAGATATCACAGACATCTTTCTTGTTCACAAGATGTTTATACTGATCAGAAAGCTGGCTTCGTTTTCTTAAAGATTCTACAGTATGTCCTTCCTTCCCTTTCCATCCCAGTGCTAGGATCATCTAGCATCTGAGATACTGGTTTGGGTATTGAATTCTGCCATTTTTGGAGTCTTCGATCTCGCTCACCAGGGATCTGCACTGTACTATTTGATTTTAACTTGTTGGAAATGCAGACCTTGTCTATTTTTGTATCTGGTAGACTTTGATGCCAAAGCTATGTCACTTCTTCATCAAAAACATTTGGAAGACCTTGGCAAGGCCTCAGTTGTTCAAAAGGCCAGGAAAACAAGGTGGTATATAAATTGCCTTTTAAATGTTCCAAGAATTAATTTTGTGATTTTTGGAAAGAGCTGAGTGTTGGAGAAAAAATGGCGAGTTTAATCTCCCCAGGATCTTGGCAGAATAGCAGTCATTCTGATCACACCTTTAATGATAAGGGATATTTTCTCTTACCTGGGAAACTCTTGGCAAAATTGAGAAGTAGGTGTAATTCAGCTTTAGTGACTCACTATATATTCTCTAGGGTGCTGTTACTCTTTCCCTGCTTGCTCTCTCCATCCTCCACCCTCATTATATCCTGCCAACTGGAAGTCTCTCTTCCCCTCCCCTCCCTTCCCCCATTCACTTTTTTGTGTTTTTTGTTTTCATAAATTTTTTTTTTTTTTTTTTAGAGATAGAGTCTCACTTTATCACCCTTGGTAGAGTGTCATGACATCACAGCTCACAGCAACCTCCAACTCCTGGGTTTAGATGATTCTCTTGCCTCAGCCTCCCCAGTAGCTGGGACTACAGGCGCCTGCCACAAAGCCCAGCTATTTTTTTTTGTTGCAGTTTGGCCGGGGCTGGGTTTGAACCCACCACCATCGGTATATGGGGCTGGAGCCCTGCTCACTGAGCCACAGGCACTGCCCTGTTTTCATAAATTTAAAGTTGCCTTTGCAAAGCATCAGTCTATTATAAGAGGTGATAAGCTTATGACGTTGCCTTTGCAAAACATCAGTCTATTGTAAGAGGTGATAAGCTTATGACGAATTATTGAACTAATTATTGCTACTTCCCCTGCCTGCTTATGTCCTCCGTCTTGTTACTTCTTTTCCCTTCTCCCTTCTTCCCTCATTCCCCTGTTCTTAGCAATGTGAACAGCTCAGTGTATATTCTGAGATATATTTTCCCTACTTAATTATACAAACATATTTACATGGGGACATTCCCCTCATGAAATTAAAGGATTATAGGTTTCTCTGAATTTTCTTTTCTTTATTAAAAACAAATAATGGTAATCACTCTGAGTCAATTGATAGAGTCCTCACTCACTTTTTAAGTATATAAGTTTCTGAGTTGCTTAATATTCTTGTACTATTATAATTTAGTCAATTGTTTCCCCACTGATGAGCATATATTTTGTTTCTAGTTTTTTCTTCCTATAATAAGTGTTGCAATAAAAATCCATTATTTGCTTTGAAATAAATTTTAAGAGTTCAGAATAGTTTTAGAATTACAGAATTATTGCTAAGATGGTACAGAGAGTTCCTATAATAGTCTATCCCCAGGTTTCCCTTTTTATTAACATATTCCATGACTATCATGCATTTGTGATAATTAATGAACCAACAATGGGACATGATTATTAAAGTTCGTACTTTCTTCAGATTTCTTTAGTTTTTTTCTTAATGCCCTTTTTCTGTTTTAGGATCCCATCTCTGATACCACATTACATTTAGTTGTCATGTTCTCTTAAGCTCTTCTTGGCTGTGGCAGTTCCTCAGACTTTCCTTGGTTTTGATGACCTCAACAGTTCGAAGTTTATTTTGTAGAGTGTCTCTCATTTGGAATTTATCTAACTTTTTCTCATGGTTATACTTTGATAGTATGTTTTGGGGAAGAAGCATACAAAGGAAAAATATCATTCTCATCATATTGTATTGAGGGCATAAAATACCAGTATTACTTGTCACTGTTGATTTTGACCTTGATCATCTGGCTTGAGGTAGTATTTGTCTTTTCTCCACCATAAACTTTTTTTATCCTCCGTTTTTATACTGTAGTGTGTGGAAGAAAGTCGTTATTCACAGTCCACGCTTCAGAGGGGCTTCTAAAGGGTAGAATAATTTCATGAATTATTTGGAATTCTTCTCCATTAGAGACTTGTGTCTTCTCCATTTATTTATCCATTTATATCAGTATGCACTCATGGACATTTATATTACACATTGGGTTATAATGTAATACTACTTTATTTTCTTGCTCAAATTCTTTCACCTTTGTCCACTGGACACTCTTTCTTTTTTTTTTTTTTTTTTATTGTTGGGGATTCATTGAGGGTACAATAAGCCAGGTTACACTGATTGCAATTGTTAGGTAAAGTCCCTCTTGCAATCATGTCTTGCCCCCATAAAGTGCACTGGACACTCTTTCAATTGCCTCATATGTTCCTTTGATATAACCCCATCATTGTGAGTTTTCCTTTTTTAAGTGTTTTCTTGTATTATGGAAAGATGCTTCACGCTTGTACATTTCCTCTCTCAGGTCTAGAATCAACCATTTTTCCAACCATTTTTTCCTTATCTTCTTAAAAATGGGAAATGAAGGCCGGGCATAGTAGCTCATGCCTGTAATCCTAGCACTCTGGCAGGCCAAAGGGGTGGATTGCCTGAGATCATGGGTTCGAGACCAGCCTGAGCTAGAGCAAGACCCCCTCTCTAAAAATAGCCGGGCATTGTGATGGGCGCCTATAGTCCTAGCTACTTGGGAGACTGAGGCAAGAGGATCACTTGAGCCC
Source organism: Nycticebus coucang (assembly GCF_027406575.1). Classification (NCBI taxonomy): domain Eukaryota; kingdom Metazoa; phylum Chordata; class Mammalia; order Primates; family Lorisidae; genus Nycticebus; species Nycticebus coucang. The sequence goes on along the minus strand of NC_069804.1, from coordinate 137,023,382 downwards.
AAGAGTTTGAGGTTGCTGTGAGCTATGACGCTATGGCATTCTACCAAAGGCAACAAAGTGAGACTCTGTCTCCAAAAAAAAAAAAAATCCGTGTAGGTTATTTTATGGAACTGACAGGACAGTGACATTCATAGCAAAGGTGTGTCTTCATTTGACACTGTTAGTATTCACCTAAAATCTCCAGTTTGCTGCCACTTAAAGATAATTATGAGTTTTCTTTTTTTTTTTTTTTTTGGAGAGACAGAGTCTCACTTTACGGCCCTGGGCTTAAGCGATTCTCTTACCTCAGCCTCCCGAGTAGCTGGGACTACAGGCGCCCGCCACAACGCCCGGCTATTTTTGGTTGCAGTCTGGCCGGGGCCGGGTTTGAACCTGCCACCCTCGGTATATGGGGCTGGCGCCCTACCGACTGAGCCACAGGCGCCGCCCAATTATGAGTTTTCTATGCTTTATTGACTTCATTAAAGGTTAATATGTTGATTTCATTGTGCTTAAAATGCAGATATGAACTGTAGTAATATTTTCCAACTGACTGAATCAAAGATAGAAAAGTTTACTATTAGTGACCTTTGGTAGCCAATAGCTCAGTTTAAAATTTTTTCTTTGTCCCATCTCAGAAGTTATTACTTGAATTTCTCAGCATTTTAATGGGTTGATAATAGAAGAATGGTAGAGAACTGAGACATACTTTGAGAGGAATTGCCAGTCCAAGTATCAACCCATGTTTTTCTATTGAGGCACAATTTAATAGGATAAAAATGATAAGAGTAATCTAATTTTACAGAATCCTACATATCATTTCTCTACAACATGGAACAAGAGGCGACTTTAGCAGTGGATAATGATATCATCATATAATTTAGAATTGAATTCATGGATATTGAAAAGAATGGTTAAATATAATTGAACATCTGTAGAAAGCTACATATTTGGGGATAACTATGGCCAAGTGCAGAGAACCAATTATAGGTTCCAACCATTATGACCCTTTACTTCTGCAATGGAATGCCCTTATTAAAAGGGTACATAATCCAGATATTTTTGGTTTTTAATAATGATTGAAATAAATGAGCTTATCAGAACTTAAATGTTTCATAAACTATTTCTAAAGAATTCCTTGATGTATTTATCCAGCCCAGAGACATGATATTTGCATTGATTTTTCAAATGTGAATAATTGGTTCACTTTTGAATAAATATTACTCCAACAAAAGAACATAACTAGAGGGCGGCGCCTGTGGCTCAGTCGGTAGGGCACTGGCCCCATATACTGAGGGTGGCGGGTTCAAACCCGGCCCCAGCTGAACTGCAAACCAAAAAATAGCTGGGCGTTGTGGCGGGCGCCTGTAGTCCCAGCTATTCGGGAGGCTGAGGCAAGAGAATCGCTTAAGCCCAGGAGTTGGAGGTTGCTGTGAGCTGTGTGGTGCCATGGCACTCTACCGAGGGTGATAAAGTGAGACTCTGTCTCTACAAAAAAAAAAAAAAAACATAAGTAGAGAAGCTGAGCGGTATCGCTATATTCAAAACAAGAAATGTTTGCTAATTTTCGAGTCTATATAATGGGTACCTCAGAATTTATTGGACTATGTTTGAAATACTCCATAATAAAATACAAAAAGAAGAAATAAATTTAAGCAGCTGTGCCTGATTTTAATGTCCCTTAGATGATCTTGATCTATAAATGCCTATGTAGCATATAAGTGAGTTTTTATAATTCAAGCAACATTCATTGCTTGTGTCCTATGAGATGCATTCACTTCGTGCCATATTATAAGGAGACGTGTGACTTTAGAAAGAAAAGTTATTGTCCTAGTCTACCTCAGACACTAGAAAATAGTTCTTTTCAACCTTCTACCTTCTTATCTTACTGCCCACCGTGGTTACCAAGAGATTTTTCAAGGACAGTGAACATTTCTCATAATTCAATTCCAACTTAACTATTGATCCTTGAAAAGGTAAGTGTCAACAAGTCGGTTGCCCAGATAGCAATTTCCAGGAGAGCAGATAGTTTCTTGTCAGAAAAATGAAAGCCTGGATCTTATAGAATTAATTGACCTCATAAAAAAATCAAGATAATACAATGGGGTTTTGAGGCAGCAGCAGTGCCTTCTCTGGCCTGTGTAGGCTAAAATGAAATGCCAATTAGTTATTTTTTCTACCTATTTTTGGAAAGTCCCTGATTGCATTAATTTTTGTAGCTATTATGTATAACAGAACACATATGTAACTTGATAAAATTATTTTGTCAACGTGTAAAATTTGGTAATCTACTTTTTTATAAAATTATAGGTAAGTTAAAATAATACAAAATAGCAATTGTGCTTTATTTTCATTTCATTAACCTAAATAAGTTACATTGTAATGTTTAGAAATATAACCATATTGTTGTACTTTAGCTATGTAATTTCAACTTCATTCAGTTTGTTTATTGGAACAAAGCAGGCGTTTAGAGTTCAGTCATCAGGATTACCTGCTTTGTAAGAATTAATAGGTTATATTTAATAACCATAAAACAAGGATTGATTTCCAGGCTCAGTGCCCATAGCTCAGTGAGTAGGGCACCGGCCACATACACTGAGGCTGGCAGGTTTAAACACAGACTGGGCCTGCTAAACAATGACAAATGCAACCAAAAATAGCCAGGCATTGTGGCGGGCACCTGTAGTCCTAGCTACTTGGGAGGCTGAGGGAAGAGAATCGCTTCAGCCCAAGAGTTTGAGGTTGCTGTGAGCTGTGACGCCACTGTACTCTACCCAGGGTGACATAGTGAGACTCTGTCTCAAAAAAAAAAAAAAAAAAAAGAGAGAATTGATTTCCATTAGTTACTGATGAGATGGCTAACCTTGGTAGTCATATATACTTTTTAGTTCCAATCCTTATATCATTACACAAATTTCAATGGCTTTCTGTTTTATGGTTATTTTGCTCAGAATGAAAGTTTTAACCTTTGTCTTTCAGGGGTTGTGAACTCAAAATCTTTTCAGAGGCCCACCTGGAAGATTTTGGCATGTTGGAAGTTGTAGCACCTTCCTCAATAACCTCATTTCATGCAGTCTATTCTCTTTCCACCACCTCCTATTTTTCTGGCTCATTCTTTCTATTCTCAATGGATTATTGATCTGTTATTGATCCCACAAAGTTCTCTTCCTCATTGATCTCATAATTATTTTTTTCACTGGCACTGTTCTCTTCCTGCCTCACATAGTTTAAATTCAATGATGCATCATTATAATCACTCCCATATGCACCCTTTTGATTCTCTTGATTCTTTCTCTCTTCATCTTATTCACTTGGGAAAAACTACAACACTGTTTAAACCCAGCTGTCCATACTGTGCCTGTGTCCTTGCAATTGGACTTTGCTGAAGGAAAATATTGAACAATGTTGTCTGGGCTCACTTTAAATTTATTGTTATGAATGTTAAATGGATCCTTAATGCTACTAGGTAGGTTTACTACATGTTTTTAGACCCTACATTCTCCCATCTGCCTAAGTAAATATTTTATATCATCTCCTCTCCTTAACCTCCATATCCTCCCCCTTACTTTCTATTTTACTGACAAAGAAGAATTGAAGCAATCAGGAGAAAACTTACAGTACATCCACCCATCTACTGGCATCTGTGCCTCCATATTTTCTCATTCTGTACGGACTGACCTTGCCCCTATCTACGGCTGACCACTTCATGTGTACACTAGATACTATTCCTATTTGTCTACTAGGGAACATTACCTGAGAAATTCTCTCATCTCTCTCCCATATTATGGTATTTCTAATGATCTTTCCATTAGCCGATACATATGTGGGTATTTATTCCATCTACCTCTTCTTGACTGTGCTTCCTCTATCAGCCACTGTCCCCAATTCCTTTTTCCCATTTGGAAAAAAATTTCTTAAAAAAAAGAATAGTTATCTGGTAGGTATATCATAGATGTTTGCATATATCCAAACTCATCAAATTATACCCATTAAAAATGTGCAGTTGTGTATCAATTGCACATCAATAAAGCATTTTATAAAAGAATTGTCTGAACTCACAGACTTGAGTTGCTCTAGAGTTCTTCATTCTGTAGCAAACCCATTTCAGTAACAATATTACTTTTACCACTATACTAAAACTGCACTTATCAAAGTCCCCAATGACTTCCAGAGTGCTAAATCCAATGGTCAGGTCAGTTTTCTATCTTCCTGTTACTTAACTTATCAGTTTATTTGCACATTTGATCATTCTTTTCTTTTGGATGATGTTCTTTATCTGATTTCCAGAGAATCACATTTCCTGCTCCATCAGCTCTTCTTCCTTAAGTTCCTTTCCTGATTCCTCATATTCTCCCTTTCCTTATCCCTGACGACCCCAGGGATATAGCCCTGACATTGCCAGGTCTTTTAATATTTTTGAAGAGACATTTGAAATTTTAATAAATGAATGAAGTCTGAATAATTGTGTGAAATTACTCATTTTTTAATTTGGGGGAGTCCCTCCTTCTAAAAAAAGCCCATAATCAGATTCAGCCAGTGAACTTGGTTTGCAGAAGACTCTGAACTAGTTGTATCTGACTCTAACCATAGCCAAGGGAGCGATCGTATATTATCACTGTGTGATCTGTTACTTGCTTTCCTCACATTGAAAGTGAATACTCACTTGTTTATTCAACCTAAAATATTTGGAGCACTTGCTTTAGTTAATGAGTAAATGCATTGAACAAGACAGATTAAAGTGCCTACTCACTTAGAGCTTACATTCTAGAGTGGAGGAAACTTAAAAATAACAAATGCATTCACAAGACTACACGGAGTAATGGTTAAAATGTGAATGAAAAATGGTCATGTTATAGGCGACTTTCAATTGGGTGCTCAAGAAGGGCTTCACAAGGCTGGGTGCGATGGCTCATGCTGGTAATCCCAGCACTTTGGAGGCTGAGGTGGGTGGATTGCTTGAGCTTAGGAGTTTGAGACTAACCTGAGCAAGAGCAAGACCCTGACTAAAAACTAGCCAAGTGTGGTGGCAGGTACTTGTAGTACTTGGAGGCTAAGGCAAGGGGATCATTTGAGCTCGCCTGTGGCTCAGTCGGTAAGGCGCCGGCCCCATATACCGAGGGTGGCGGGTTCAAACCCGGCCTTGGCCGAACTGCAACCAAAAAATAACTGGGCGTTGTGGCGGGCGCCTGTAGTCCCAGCTACTCGGGAGGCTGAGGCAAGAGAATCACTTAAGCCCAGGAGTTGGAGGTTGCTGTGAGCTGTGTGAGGCCATGGCACTCTACCGAGGGCCATAAAGTGAGACTCTGTCTCTACAAAAAAAAAAAAAAAAAAGAATTTGAGGTTTCTGTGAGCTATGATGATGCCATGGCACTCTACCCCTGGGCGACAAAGTGAGACTGTCTCAAAAAAAGAAGGGCTTCGCAGTAAAAAAGTAAAATAACATATAAAATAACAAATAAGTAAAGTAACATACAAGCTGAGACCTGAATGACAAAAATGAGCCAGCCTTGTAAAAATCTGGTTGAAGAATGTTCCAGTCATTGTTGATAGGAAATGGAAAGGTCATGAAATGGGCACAAGCTTGTTACATTCAAGAAAGCTAAAGAATGTCCTGATACACAGGATGTGAGCAGTAGCTACATAAAGGATGACTCCTATTGCTTTTGAATTAAGCAACTAAGTAAATCACGGTGCTATTAACTGGGAGAAAAACAAGGACCTTAAGACCTACCTTTAGGGAATGTTGACAAGCACTTAGCATTGCTGACAGAGTAAGCCCTCCATACATTATCTCTTATTTGTATTTTTACTACTTATTAGTAGTATGATGTTTTAGCCCTTATTTTATAAAAACATTGTGCCAATCCTTAGTGTAACTCTATGAGGTAGGTCATGCTATTGAAGATGATACTCAGAGATTAAACAACTTGCTAAATGACAGATTGGTTATAAATGGTAGAGCTGAGGCTTGGACAGGTCTGTCTGACTGTACCTCACACACAATTAGGTTGCTCTACTGTCTTCTCATTTATTACCTATTTTATTGTTCTTTAAATATGTATTTATATATCACAACAAATGAAATATGGTTACTTAGATTAATTCCTGCCTATATAAAGTTCTGTGGTTCTGTTTCCTCAGTGTACAGTACTGTTTGGTTATGAGGATGGAATTCTATTAATTAAAGAGAGAGAATAGAGGGCAATGAAATAGATTCTGAATTCAGAAAAAGTGAGCATCAAGTTCAAGTAGGAATTTTCAGAGGTTGAACCAGACCTCTTGCCTTGCAAAGTGTGAATACCTTTGTGATCATTTTTCAGTTTGCCAACATTATATAGAAGGGCTTAAATGTTGTTTTCTACCAAAGAAGAAAGTAGAAAACTTTCAAGCAGGTATATCTTTAACAGACTTTTTGCCTTTTAATGGACTCCCAAACAGGGTTTAAGTTTCATGATGAGTCAATTATAGACACATAACAAGTATATGAAAAAGTACTAGAATGAATATAGTGAGGTGTCATAAATGTTATCATTATGTTTTTCAAAAACTCACTGCATGAAACCAGTTACTTCCATTCACCTTGAATTTAAAATGTTTCTTAGAGGAACACCAGTGAAATCTTATTACTTCCTAACTACAGTTTTGTTCACGTTTTTTTTTTCCTTTTGAGACAGAGTCTCACTCTGTTGCCCCGACGACAGTGCCATGGAATCAACCTAGCTCATAGCAACCTCAAACTCCTGGGTTCAAGTGATCCTCCTGTCCCAGCCTCCCAAGTAGTTGCCATTATAGGCACCCACCACAGTGCCCAGCTAAGTTTTTTATTTCTCAGTTGAGATGGAGTCTTACTCTTGCTCAGGCTTGTCCAGAACTCCTGAGCTCAATACACCCACCTTGACCTCCAAAGTGCTAGGGTTATAGGTGTGAGCCACTGCACCTGGCCTGTTTAATAAAAGTGATGCTTTTAAGCCAATATCTTATCATCTCTCATGTATCTGTTATTCATTCAACAAATATTTACTGCGTGGAAGGTAATGAAGACAGCAAAAGTAAATGATAGGGCTCCTGACTTCTAACAGATTAAAAGGGGAATTAGGATATATATACACATTATAACCTAATAAGCATAATTCAAATAAAAGATCCCATGTGGGGATCTTCCTAGGAAACGTCCAAGAACTAAACATATGTTTGAAACTTTGAATATATAACTGCTTACTTTAGTTTCTTGAAAAACTTCAAGGGAGAGCCAATTTGGTACACTTTCCACCCCCCACCCCCACCCCCCAACAGCACTAAAAATCATCATTTCATATTACTTTCCCTCCTAACACATCTTGTGCCCAGAAACCTCTCTCTTTACTCCTTATTCTCATAACCAGCTCTTCCTGGAATGCATCCCCTGCAAGTTTCTCTTTTTGTCCTTTCTCATCCCCTAGTCTAGTGCTTATTTTTTCCCTTGTAAGAACCTCACATCCCCCTTTCCAACGTAATTTAATTAAACTAGTATTGCTCCTTACAATTCTTCCAGTCTTTCTGCCTCTTACTCCTATTCTGCACAATAAGAGCCCAGGAATGATCTGCCACACCGAGAACCTCTGTAGCAGCTGATGGATTTGAAGAGACCCATTCATATACCGAAGGTGGCAAGTTCAAACCCGGCCCTGGCCAAACTGCAACAACAACAAAAAAAAGATTGAAGAGACTCATGTAGTCAAAAAGAGGAGCATGTTTAGAAGGCAAAGAAAGGGGAAAGCTGCAAACACTAACTTAGTGGCTTTTATGCCATCATATATGAGGAAAAGTGATATATACTATAAGACATATGGAGAGAAAGTTGTAGCACAGTATGGAGAGTAAGGAAAAATAGCTTATCTTACAGAATCAGACGTGTTTGAGGATCTAAACAGGTGGTGATAGTACAGGTCTTCCCAGGCAGATGAAACAATGTTCAGGGTCAAGGAGGCAGCAAAACATGGGCTGTGTACAGATAAGAACAGGCAGGTGAGCCTGGCTGTAACCTGGGTTTATCAAGGGCACTTTTCTGAGTGTGAACCTAACAATAACTAACCCTTATTTGATGGAGATATATATTTGAAGCATGAATTCTTAAGACATTGACCAATTCCTAGACAAGAACCTAAGAAAACCACAACTAATGAGCACTTTAACTTGCTATCAGGTAATAAGGCATGTTTTTAGCAAGATAATGTTTGCACAGAGAAATGTGTATTTAAAGGGGTCAAATTCCCTTCTATGAAGCTACTCTTAGCAAAGAAAGGCAATACTGCTGACCCTAGCATTGTGATTTGGCATGCACTCCAACTGGTTTTCTCAGGGATGAAGATAAATTCACAGAGAGCCACTCCTACTCGCTCTCTCTCACCACTGTGGAGCACGATCCACCTTGGCAAGACAGCTCATTAATATTTGGTTACAGCTTTGAGACAGAGAATAGCTAAGTAGGAGGGTAATGTGCATTTCCACCCTGGGGCCTTGATCTCATTAAAACATGACCCAGGCTAATATCAATCCCGCTCAACACTAAAGCATTATATGCTTATCTGAGTATAGAGAGATGCTATATGCATTTTTTTATTTTTCAGTCCTATTACCCTGATCCCCTCTCCCTGTCTTCCCCTGATTTTCCCCAAATGAAAGGGCTTTGGCCACATTTCATATTTACATTTTTCTTTTACTCTCAGATAAGAGGTCTCTATGTCCTCCTTTTTAACTCAATTTAAAGCTCCCCCTTAACTCTCTCACATGCTGCACACACACAGAGCAGAATTTCTATACATGTGGGTTTTTGACTTAATGGCTGAAACCCTCAGATCACTAGAGTCTGAAGGTTTTTTAAAATGTTGAGTTTTACCAGTAGAAATAGACAGCAAGGGGGCAATTTTTATAAGATGACAGTACAAAGAATGATACTGGGAACAGCAGTATTTTATAGCGGGGTGCAAAGTCAAAAGAAAATTCTGATTTTTAAGGTATTTACTTCCCTAAAGGATCCTGGTGTTCCCAGTATTGTAAGATATACTATGTATTAGGTAATGTCTCTGTATAAATACTCTGGCCAACTTTTGACTTCAATCCTATATGTATGACATAAAACAAATGAGTAAGCATTGCTGTTTCTAAATAAAATATAGTTAATTTTTCCTTTTCATTATTCTAGAGACAGATGTAACCAAGTGTGATTTCCCAGCATATGACTAGGTTGTCAGGAAGAGGGCGGTCAACTCAGATTTCTTTGGTCATTCCTCTTCACCACTTTGCTTGTTGTAGCTTTCTCTAGAGGTAAAACCCAGTTTTGGACCAAGGCCTTGGTCTCTCTGAAATGTCTACCCCGTCTCTTTCCCTTCAGAGCTAGTTCTTTCTGTTAGTATCCTTGTTTCTTGTTTTTTTGTTTTTTTTTTTTTTTTTCCGTTGTTGTTTTTGCAACAGAGACTCCCTATGTTGCCCTTGGTAGAGTGCTGTAATGTCACAGCTCACAGCAACCTCAAATTCTTGAGCTTAAGCGATTCTCTTGCCTCAGCCTCCCAAGCAGCTGGAACTGCAGCTGCCTGCCACAATGCCTGGCTATTTTTTTTTTTTTTTTGGTTGTAGTTGTCATTGTTGTTTTAGCTGGCCCAGGCTGGGTTCGACCACACCAGCTTAGGTGTATGTGGCTGGCGCTGTAACCACTGTGCTACAAGCACCGAGCCAGTAGCTTTATTTTTAAAACTGTCTTCTTCTGTAGCCCCCCATCTCAGGAAGCTTGCCCAGGGGTTCAAAGTCCAGGTCAGATCACTTCTGGTTGAGTTTGTAGGGGATATTCCGTGGTGGAAATAAAATTAATTTTAGTTAATTAAACTTTTTCTCTGGACTTCCAGAGAAAAAAAATTTTAAATAGGTGTAACACATGAAATCATGAAAAGTTAGTATTTTTCTGTAATCCTACCACACCACACAACCCAAACCAAACTGAATCTTTTTAGTGAAGAAAAAAAGTTATGAAAACAAGTTGTAGTACCAGCAGGATTTGTGTCAGGCCCCCTTCCTGGAACTACTACCCTCCTTTCCAGTGTCCCCTCCACTGCCTATTCCTTTGGTTTTCATTCAGCTGGGCTCTGTCCCAATCAGATCCTCCGTGCAGCTTGATCCTTTTGTCCTCTCTGCCAATTCTCCACTCCCACCTCCAGTTATTTTAAATGTGCCATTGTCCCACCTCCACCTAACCTTCTGTCCTCACTCCCTCTCAGGTGCCTGGTGTGACAGACACAGAGGCAGGATCCTCCTTGCCACATTTATAGACTGCTCTCTGCCCCAGAGGAAGAAGTGACCTTTCTAGATCAATCCACCCAATAAACTCCCTTGTATGTACTTTCACATTTTTTCTGAAAATTCCATTATTTGCCATTCACATAAGTATATAAAAAATCCAAAGCCCTCTATCTCCTGTACCCTGTTCTACCCCACCCCACCTTATACCCTGGCACCCTGCTGCCTCCCATCCCCTGATCTTGAGCCCAATCTTCCATAGGTAATATGTACCTTATTAACTGAATGTTTTTCCAGACCTTTGTATATACTTACTCAAACATAAATCTTTAATATAAAGCAAACATACATCTACAAATATACATGGCGTATTTACACAGAACTTTTGGGGACATTTTGTTATATGTAAAACAAAAGGAGTCCTATCACATGATTAAAAAAAATTAGTATTGTGGCCATGCCTCCCATACGTTATGCAGGATCTCATTCTTTTCCATATTTCTTGTTTTCAAGCTTTTTTTCAGCTATCTCCTTTCCCCATAGCTGAAGTTTCTCCCCTATTCAAAAGGACCCTCCCTCAACTGTGTATCCCACTTTACTCTGTCCCTTCAAAACCAAGAATCCTTAAAGAGCCACCCCTCCCTCACTTCCTACTCACTCCTGAGTTCTGCAGTTCGGCTTCTGCTCCTGTTACTCACCTGTATCTGCTACAAGATCCAATGTAAATGCCAGACCCAATAGCCACTTTTCAGATCCTGTCTTAGAGGTCCCCTCAGCCCGTGACCTTTCTCTCTCCCCCCTTTTTTTTTTTTTGTAGAGACCGAGTCTCACTGTACCGCCCTCGGGTACAGTGCCATGAAGTCACAAGGCTCACAGCAACCTCTAACTCTTGGGCTTAAGCGATTCTCTTGCCTCAGCCTCCTGAGCCTTTCTCTCTTTTTGATTGTTTCCCAGGCTACTGCTCTCAAGTACCTGAGAGCAGTTCCCACCAGGGATGATTTTGCCCTCTAGTGGATATGTGGGGATATTTTTGGTTATCACAATCGGGGTGGGGTAGAAGGATGGGCATATCAAGAGTGACAATGTAGGGACACCCTGCCTTACGTGGATATAAATAAGCCCAAGAACATTTCTGAAAAGTACAAACTCTTTATTAAGTAACTAGGGCAATCCACATGATTTCCCATGCCAGCCCCAACAGGAGACAACCCAAAGTCACATCCAGTTACTGTAGAGATGTCCCAGGGTCAAGACAGCTTCTCAGTCTCCAGGTCCACAGGCCCTGGACAATGTCCAAGGCTCTTCCAGTTGTGACTCAGTGTGGTCCAGGTTAACTCCTCCCCATCCTTCCACCTATGGGATAAACCATACATTAGCACAGCTTATAGCTATCAGAGGAAAAGAAGCTAACCAACCTCTCACCCAGCCCTTACCTTCCCCACCCTCTCTCCTCCTTTTTGAAGTTGATTTCCCAAGGGGATATGTCTTTATTGTATTTCCTATTTCTGAATCACTGAGCCAGATTCTCCTCCCGCATTTATCATGGTGGTAGGTAGGGAGACAGACTCTGTCAAGGTGACACCACACTTTGGCCCATGGTCTAGACCAGGAAGCCCTCTGGGCACTGTCAGTTTGCGACTTACCTCCCTGGTAGTGGCGGGAGCTCCCTGTTCAGTTCTGATTGTTCCGGGTCCTGCCCACTGGAAACTGGGGTGGATTCACAGGGCTGCAGTCACAGGAGTCCTCACCTGCAACTAGTGCTGGCATCCTCTGTAAGTGGCCCTGAGGGATTTCCTTAGGGGTGGCAAATCTCTGCTGTGTTGATTTGAGTCAGCATGAACCTGAGGTAACACTGGGACTGTTTTGATTCATGATATAACTCCTTTAACAGGAATGAGCTTCCTAACCAGTTCATTCCTGGAAACTTGGGATTCAGGAATCCCTTCTACTCTCCATACCCTGATCCAACTCCCCAGGCCAGTTCCAACATTTCCTTTGATGATCTTTTATTGGAAATTGCTCTTCTGGTACCAACTTCTGACTTGGAAATAATACAGTACTCACTCAAGTTAGCTTAGAGAAAAGGGGGTCTAAGTAAAGTGAATCTTCTGGCAGCATGATTGCAGGAAGTAAAAAGTGCTTGGGCAATGTTGGGGAACCTAAGAAAGCCAGACAAACCCTTTCCCCCTCTTCCTCCTCTACTCCTAAAACAAAGGTAGACCCCCCCCCCAAGACCCTAACCTGAAAGGCAGCCTATGGAATGTGCCCACCCCCCATAGCCCCATAGAAAGTAGTCTCCAACTCCCCCCTCCCCCAGGGCACAGACCTCATCTTTACACTTTCCAGACTTCTTACCCTTCTTTCAATAAAACTGGCCTGAGCCCCCACCATTCTATTCATCTTTCTGGAGTCACAGGATGAACTCCGCTTTACCTGTCTGCTCCCTGGAACCTCATACTGGAGTCCTGTAAAAGACACCAATCTCTGTCAAGAGCCAGTTCCGTTCCCTGCAGCCAAGGCCAGCTCAGCTATGGGACTGGTGTCCGTGGTTCTGACCCTAGCTCTAACTCCAAGTGACCCATTGGCTTCATTGCCCAACACCATCCTGACTAGAATCTGCCTATCTTCAGATTCTCTAGTGTGAAAATCCGTTGGGCTCAGGATGGGTCAAGTGTCCACTCCTGCTCCAATCCTCTAAAGCAGGCATCCTCAAACTTTTTAAACAGGGGGCCAATTCACTGTCCTTCAGACTGTTTCTGAATCAGAAACGGAGGGCTGGCTATAATTTAAAAAAAAATATATATGAACAAATTCCTATGCACACTGCACATATCTTATTTGGAAGTAAAAAAACAAAACGGAACAAATACAATCACACCACCTTATGTGGCCCGCGGGGCCATGGTCTGAGGACCCCTGCAAAGCCTGGGTGGGGCAGAGGGAGGAGTGTTATAAACGTGGCTGTGTGAACACTAGGATGGAGGGAAGAGATACACATACACACGCGCAGGTGTGCACGCGCGCGCACACACATCCACCCACCACATAAGTTCTGGGTTGTTGAATGCTAATGTTCTGAAATACAAAAGGGTTAATTAAAACAAGTCTATCTCTGTACCTACTCCCTAATCTACATCTCCTCTTGGCCACTACCCCATTCCCCCATCTTTGTCACAACCTCCCCCCCCCATCTCCCACTTACCCCTTCCAACCTCACCATTCCCTCTGGAAATAAGATTTCCCATTCAAATATGTTTCTGTTCAACTCCCATTTTTCAATTCAAAGGCTTTGAAGCCAGATTCCCCTTCCACAGCAGAAGCAAATTTCTCTCTGTGAAAAATTCACAGCTTTACACCAAGGGCAGTCCCAGTCTCCAGGTCTGCGATATGCTGGAGTTCTTCTCTGCTGATGGACTTCAGTTTCTCTCCTGTCTCTTTGGAGTTCTTGAGGGTCTACTGCCTGAATTCCCACATCAGACCATGAGCTAGTGTCATAGCCCCCCCAGTAGGAAGGCATCTGGGGCTGATGTGGTACTGTGACAGGTACTGCCTGTGGGAATGAATTGAGCCCGGTGGAGATGGTGGACGAAGGGCAGGAGTAGGAGTACGTGAATGAAGCAGGGAGCTGGACAGGAAGGAGCTCCGGTGGGGCGGCCTGGGGTTCACGGGTTCCAGAGAAAGAATACACGGCTGTTTCCACTGACCTGACGTCTCCCTCCCTCTGCCCGCTAGAGGTGTAGTTTTTATGTTCCATAACTCCAAGCTGCTGGAGACTTCCATCCAGCTCCTGTGCAGCCTGGGCCTCTGCATTCCTTTCTTCTTTTCCTCTTCCTCCTCTGGCAGCAGACACATTACCACCAACAGCCAAGGCCTCCTCCTCCGCCTCACCTGCTCCCTTCCTCCCAGCCCCGCCAGCTGCGGCCTGCTCCTGGTGTACTGCGGCCTGCTCCTGCTGTCGCTGATGGCCTATCTCCTAGAGAGAAGGGGGCAGGGCTGAGATGGGTCCTGGGGGGCAGGAAGGGGGCGGGCTGTTGGGGTGCCCTGGCTCCTGGAGAGAAGGGTGCAGGGCTGAGATGGGTTCTGGGGGGGGGCTGTTTGGGAAGGCCTACCTCCTGGGGGAGAAGGGTGCAGGGCTGAGATGGGTTCTGGGGGGCGGGTCAGGGGACTTGGACTGGGACCAGTCTGGGATCTTACGGCTTGGAAGAGTTTCCACCTCAGCAGGTCCCGCTCTTTCTGCACCCGGGTCAGGTTGGCCTGGGCCAGCCGCAGCTCGAAGGCCGCCTCCCTGTGCTCCATCTCCTTCTGTGCGGTGAGCTCCCTCAGGTTTGAGGCCAAGGCCTGCGCAGCTGACTTGTGCAGTTTGGCGAAGTCGTGTAGCCACTGCACCCTGCGTGCTTGTAATTGCCCCTGTCTGCGGGCGAAGCGCACGCCCAGGGCCAGTCCACTCCAGACACAAGCCTCCTTGGCCTGGCTGGGCACCTCACTGTCATCCAAGATGGCACTGAGCTTCTCTTCTACCTCCTCCCATGACTGGGATATATTTTCGAGGTAGAACTCAGGGCCTCTCAGGTGCCCAGCCATCTTCTCATTGATGAAAGCCATCACCTTGCTATGTTGGAACCCACCAGAGGGATCGTCGGGTTTCAAGGCCATGATGGTCTACGGCCTTAGTGGTTTCTGCGATCCTGCCAGGATGGAAGAAGCAGTAGCGCCCACACTCCTCCCTCCCCTGCAGTCTCCTCACATCCTCCTCGCCTCTCTTTCCTCTCCCCTCTCCCCCACCCCAGCGGAGCAGCCACTCTTTATAACCACTTGATGGCTTGCAGGACTTAGGTCACCTCCCTGCTCCTCCCCACTGTGCCTCACCTCTTTTAGCAAGGGGCTGGAGGCAGTACAGGCTTGCCACGCCCGCATGTCAGGCCCAAAGTTAGAATGGGGCCTCTCTCCCTCCCAGGGCTCCAGGGAAAAGAAAGCTCTAGGTCGGCCCTTCAGGCTTTTACTCTCGGACTATTCCAAGTTCCAAAGACTGCGGGGGGTGGGAATGAGGAAGGCCCCAGCCCCTCCTCGGGATGTAAGAGAATACACCACACGGTTGAAAGGCCTTGAAGGCTAAAAGAAACAGAAATTGTCAGAAAAGAGTTATACCCAAGAGTGATGCGCTTAAAATCAAGTCAAAAATGTCTCATCTACCCACATACCCCCCCTACCATTATGGTTTGTCCTTCACAAGGGGCTGGTAGGCCCCACCTCCTGAATGAGAATTATTCTAGAACCAAAAATACACTACTTCTCTAAGGCCTGTGGCGTCACACAGGTTAGGGAACTTTTTATTTAAAGGGCCAGATAGTAGGTATTTGAGTCTTTGTAGGCAAAGGATTTACAAGTCCCAACTACTTGTAGCGCAAAAGCAGTCATAAATAATGCCGTAAGGAATGAGCATGGCTGTGTTCCAATAAAACTTTATTTATAAAAACAGGAAGTTAGCATGATTTTGCCTGTATTTTGTCAAGCTACAGTCTCACTGTAGTAAGGTAATATATCATTGTAGTTTTGACTTCGATTGCCTTGATGTTTAGTGATGAAGATCGTTTTGAGTCCACATTAGCCTCGGAACAAGTGATAATTTTGCATTTTCTTATGTGTTTGTTTGCCATTTGTATATTATCTTTAAGAAATGTCTGTTCATGTCCTTTGCCCACTGCCCCCCCCCCCTCGCCTGGGCTAGAGTGCAGGGACATCATTGTAGCTCACTGCAGTCTCAGATTCCTGGGCTCAAGTGATCCTCCTGCCCTATCCTCCCAAGGAGCTGGCACTACAGGCCACCACTCAAGCTACTACTGCTTCTTTTTTTTTTTTTTTTTTTAGGCAGAGTCTCATTATGTTACCCTCAGTAGAGTGCTATGGTGTCACAGCTCACAGCAACCTCCAACTCACCGGCTTAAGTGATTCTCTTGCCTCCAGAGTAGCTGGTGCTACAGCTGCCTGCCACGATGCCTGGCTATTTTTTGGTTGCAGTTGTCATTGTTGTTTAGCAGGCCTAGGCTGGGCTTGAACCCACCAGCCTTGGTGTATGTGGCCAGCACATTGAGCTATGGGGGCTGGGCCTACATTTACGTTTTTAATCCATCTTGAGTTAATTTTTGTATATAGCAAGAGTAGAGATCCAGAATACAAATTTTCATAGTATTTCTCACTCTTTTCCCTGCTGAAACAAAATATTTACCCATAGTCCCAGCTACTTGGGAGGCTAAGGCAAGAGAATTGCTTAAGCCCAGGGGTTGAAGGTTGCTGTCAGCTGTGATGTCACAGCACTCTACCCAGGGACATAGCTTGAGGCTCTGTCTCAAAAAAAAAAAAAAAATATATATATATATATGCCAATCATAAGCAGCCACATTTCAGAAACTGACAGCCAATTAATCAAACCACATCCGAATAAGATAAATGCCTAGCTGTAGCCAATCAAGAGATTTCTTTACTTTGCTACTTTGCTTCTATGTCTGGTCTATAAAAGCTTACAATTCATGCTGATGAGAGCTCTCCGAACTCTTACACCTACAAATAAACACAAAGAGCAATTCATGAATTGGGTTGTACTTGTAAGTGGAAGAGTTCAGAGAGCTCTTATCAGCATAAACAGTAAGCTTTTATAGATCAGACATAGAAGCAAAGTAGAGAAATCTCTTGATTGGCTACAGCTAGGCAGTTATCTTATTCTGACATGGTTTGATTAATTGGCTGTCAGTTTCTGAAATGTGGCTGCTTATGATTGGCCAAAACTCACTTTTCTTTACACTCTCAGGTTAGGTTTTGGTTTGTTTATGTACTAGGTTAGGTTGCAGTTTATTAGGTAGGAGCTCAAAGTATGGAAACAGCTTCAGACCAGTAGCTTATTCATTTTAACACCCCCAAGAAATGCAAGAGATGATTGCCCTTCTATGTTACTCAATACAGAAACCTCAAAATCATCAACACCTACTTACCTTTAATAATAAACCACATCACTCATGAAGTCTTGCTACGATAAACCTCAAAACCTCAGAATCCAGGCCTGCTTAGGGAGTACCCATGTTGCTTCCTAAATAATCTTCCTATCTTTAATCGCTACATAATTCCCAGTCACTTCTCAATCTTTCCTATGATCATGCTCCTCTTAACCTCAAAAATTTTGCTGGCTCCTTGTGATATACTCCTTGTGCTGACATTAGAATCTCACCCTGGGCTACCATCCTGATTTAACTTTCTCTATTCTCTTATCTGCCATCATTTGTGCACCCAAGGGACTAAGCCATAGAGGGATACACTCATTTTAGAGTTTTAAGTTATTTTTCCTTCTGAAAAATCAGGGCATTCAGTATTTATTTTATGGGTATTGTATTCTGTTCTATGAACTACATTTAAAAATGCAGAATTTCTTCTCTAAGAGTCTTATGTCAGCTAGTAAGAGAAAAAATAAATAAATCAGGCATTAAAATACTACCAAAGAAGGTGGTTAAATCCCAGAGGTATAAAGTTCCACTGCTTTAACTCTCTTTTTAAATGCTGTTATGTCAAGTTATATATTTTATCTATTAGCTATCGGTGGAAAGAGTTCCTGTTTTGGCTTGTTTCTAGAGTGATTTCTGCAGGAGCACACTCAGGAAAAAAATGTAGATAGCAGAATGATGAGTAAAGTGGAGAGAGTCTAGAGTCAGGACAAACCATTAGGGAGATGCGACAGTAATTCAAGAGGTAAAGTAAGGCAGTGGGTAGGGATGGAGAGAAGTTTGTAGAGAGCCATTCTGTAGGTAGAAGTGTAGGGATATTGGGGACGGGAATGAGGGAATGCCAATGATAATTCCCAGGTTTCTTGTATGGGGGACTATTGATGCTATAGGCATCTAAGTCTGTAGAGAATGAAGAAGTTGTTTGGCTGAGTTCACCTTTAGCTAGATTGATAATGAGGTATTTGTTAGGAGTCCTTGTGGAGATACCGTAGGCAGTTTGGTATGAGTCTAGAACTTAGCAGAGACCTCGGGACTGGGGCTGCAGTATTGGGAGGCTGCAGTTGGATTTATAGCAGTGGTTGAAATAACTTAGGGAGAGAAGAAGGAGCAAGAAGAGTAGAGGGCTGAGGACAGATCCTGGCTTGCCTCATTGGATCTCTTCCTTTCTACCACTGCCCTCTGTCACTGGTGGTTTTATAGCTGTGCCCCTCACTCCTTTGTGTTCTCTTCTAACATCAGAAAATCTGTGACCCTATTTTTCATCTCCTATAACCCTCCTATATGGGTGTCAGCATATGATCACTTGTCTTTTTATGCACGTGTTCTTCCATTTCTGTTTATAAACACTTATAGAAAATTAAAAGTATGTTGTTTCTGGCCAGACACAGTGTAGGCACAGTGACTCATGCATGTAATCCTAGCATACTGGGAGGCCAAAGCACAGTGACTCATGCCTGTAATCCTAGCATGCTGGGAAGCTGAGGCGGGTGGATTGCTTGAGCTCAGGAGTTTGAGATCAGCCTGAGCAAGAGCAAGACCCCATCTCTAAAAATAGCCAGGTGTTGTGGCAGGCTCCTGTAGTCCCAGCTACTTGGGAGGCTGAGGCAAGAGAATCGCTTAAGCCTGAGTGTTGGAGGTTGCTGTGAGCTGTGATGCCACAGCACTCTACTGAGGGTGACAAAGTGAGACTCTGTGTCAAAAAAAAAAAAAAAAGGTAAATTGTTTCTTTTGGCTAGAGGACTGGAGGAAGGATAAACTGAAGATGGGTAAACGTGTTAGGAAGCTACTTCAGTAGTGCAGGCAAAACATTATTAGTACTTGAAGTGTAGCAGGAGCTGGATGAGATGTCAGATGATGAGAGATTTCTTAAAAGAAAATTAGCATCCTAATTATATATGGGAAATATCATTTTGGGGAGGTAGAATGATGATTTTGCAGCATCTCACTTGAGAAACTAGGTGGTGTGGCTAGTGATCCCTCTAATTATGACAGATATTATAGGAGGAAAAATAAACCGTAGGGGAGAGATAGTAAATTCAGTTTTAGATTGATAAGTACCATCATGAGTTACATTGAATCATAGATGGCTATAGTGGAACTAGGGAAAGAGGAGAACTGGAGATCTGTATTATAGATTTGGATATTATCAATACTAAGTACATGGCTGAGACTTCGAGACCGAATAAAATTGCTGGAAATGAAGGTTGGAGGAAGAGAAAAAAATAAAACAAAATTTGCAAATATCTTCTTCCATTCTGAGGGCTGCCTGCTCGCTTTATTTACTGTGTTCTTGACTGTGCAGAAGCTTTTTAGTTTGATCAGGTCCCAGTAGTGTATTTTTGATGCTGCTTAAATAAAAAAAATAAATCTTTAAAAAAAACCCCAAAAAACAAAATAAACCTAATGGAATATATCAAAGAAGATCTAAATAAATGGAGAGACATTCCTTGTTTGTAGATTGGAAAATCCAATGTAGAAAGGATGTCAATATCTCCAAATTTAAAATAAAATAAAATAAAACAAAATTGAACAACAATATCAAAAGCAGAGGAAGAAATCCTTAGGAAATGGAAGAGTGGCAAACATTTTGTGTATAGGCCATAGAAGAAGAATTATCAATAAGAGTGTTTAGAGAAGTGGACAATCAGAAGAGGGAAATATTTTAGAGCAAAGGAGAGGTTTAGAAGGTGGAATGAGTGGTTACTAATTTCAAACAATGCACATAGGATAGATAGGATAAAAGTGAACAGGAGGTCATGAGATTTATCAGTAAGATATTAGTAGATATCTTAGATTATTAGTGATTCTAGTGATAGAAAGTCAATAGAATTAGGGGATAGAAGCCAGATAACAGTGGATCATAAAACACAACTACAGGAGTGAGTAGAAATTTTGAATTTTGGTAATTCTTGCAGATCTTTGACAGTGACAGCGACAGTGGCTAAACAGAAGCCAGAGACAAGGTCATGGAAGTATAAGTTACTGAAGCTTAATTACATAAGTTACTTGGAAGCTTAGTTACTGAAACAATTTATGTAGTTTTCAACACAAAGACAGGGAGAATAATCTGATATCTGCTGTGTTGGGAGAAAGGTAAAGAATTTTACATGTAAAGAATATTCTGTTTTTTTGAAGATTTTGCATTATTACCTAGGTAATAGGGTAAAACCTTTGTGATTACTAGGGGAATAATTATGAAATAACATCAATAGATACAACAATATCACTGTTATCTAAATAACAAGCAGTGAAGAAATGAGAAATAGTTATTACAGTCAGTGAAATTAGTTACTTTCTGAAGAGAGTTAGGTTGTTTTTGATTGAAACATCAGGGTTCTCCAGAGATTTATGAAGAGTTTCCTGGCTGTGATGTGATTTATTTAAGAATACTCGTGAGGCTGAGGCAAGAGAATCCCGTAAGCCCAACAGTTAGAAGTTGCTGTGAGCCGTGTGACGCCACGGCACTCTACCCAAGGGCGGTACAGTGAGACTCTGTCTCTACAAAAAAAAAAAGATGAAGGGCGGCGCCTGTGGCTCAGTGAGTAGGGCGGCGGCCCCATATGCCGAGAGTGGCGAGTTCAAACCCAGCCCCGGCCAAACTGCAACAAAAAAATAGCTGGGTGTTGTGGCGGGCGCCTGTAGTCCCAGCTGCTCGGGAGGCTGAGGCAAGAGAATTGCGTAAGCCCAAGAGTTAGAGGTTGCTGTGAGCCGTGTGACGCCACGGCACTCTACCCGAGGGCGGTACAGTGAGACTCTGTCTCTACAAAAAAAAAAAAAAAAAATACTCGTCTTAAAATTGTCGTTAGCCAAACAGGGAAGCAAGAATCACTCATACTATGGTGTAGGTGATCGTGGTGTTAAGGAATCTCTTTAATTTACCTTGATTATTTCCTTACCTTTACTCACAACCTCAGTCAAGCGTAGGAAGTCAGATTTTGAGCAAACTACCTGTATCTTTAAGTGGCAGGTGGCAACTTCTTTTTTTCCTTTGGAATGGTGACATGAGCTTACCACTAAAAAGATCCACAGTTCTTAGTAGTATATTGATTATTAAATATATATAGTACATATATTTTTTTCTTGAGTAGATATCTGATTTTAATGCTCAACCTCCAAATGAAAGTGTGTTTAGAATTCAGGATGATGAATATTTTGAAGACAAAATTTTATCTGCAGCAAGTAATTCTCAGAATATGTTTTGAAATGTATAATGTTTAATGTTTACTATAATGTTTACTATAACCTGGTACACTGGCTGGTTTTTTTGTAAACAACAACGAGAAAATAAAACATCTTGATTCACTTTACCATCTGGCTTGGACATCAGTAGATAATGTGGTACTAGTGGTGACTATTAAATGAGGTTAATTTTTATTGCACACTTAGTATATGCCAGGCACCGTGCTAGTGCTTTAAATGAACTACCTCATTGTTAGCAGAGAATTTTCCACAGGTCTCCTATATTTTTGCATGTTTTCTCAGTAGACTCTACTTTGTCTTTGATTATCTTTTCACAGATGTATGTATTGCGAGCACTCTTAAAAACAGTGTTTCTCCAGAGCAAAGGACAAGTTTGGTCATAGCCTTGCAAAATTAGATAGTTTCGGGCAGCGCCTGTGGCTAAAAGGGTTGGGTGCTGACCCCATATGCTAGAGGTGGTGGGTTCAGGCCCTGCCCCAGCCAAAAACTGAAAAAAAAAAAAAAAATTAGATAGTTTCTCCTTCTGAAGCAAAAGGCATGGTTATGGCCCATTATAAAACATATGTGTTTCCTAAGCTGTGTTTCCTGTAATGCCATCCACTACTTCTTTCAGTGTCACCTGGTCCTCTTTGTATCGTCCTATGGGAAATGGGTTTGAATAATCAACACAAACACTGATACGCTGGCTATTGTCATTGCTGTAATTAACTGTTTATTGTTTCTTAAGGAGGAATCTCCTGTCTTCTACCAGCTTCCTGAAACTGGAAAGCTAACTCATTAGTTTAAAAGTAGGTTAAAATTTCAGACCCCTTACAATTCTTAACACTTGTAACATATAACAACCCTATCAAGATAATTGCTTTATTATTCTCATTTTGCATGTTCCAAAAACCGAGACTTAGTCACCCATCCAAAGATCAATAGTTAGTACATGACAGAGCTGGGATTTGAACCTAAGTTACTCTGTCTACAGAGGCCACATTCTCAAGCTTATACTACTAAAGTCTAGTTCAGTTTAAGTCCCTTGACCCTTTCTCTGACTGCATAATGAAATCTAAGGAAATTGAGTTTGAATAATTCTGGGTAAGGATAAGCAGTGTCATGCCAAAGGTTGAATGTTCATGTCAGTGGGAGATAAGAAAAGTTAAAAAAAATTCTATTCTTACGTCCAACAAATCCTTGTTTGTTTAATAACCAAGTTTATGTCTAATAAAAAAATTAACATAAACTTAAATCCTAATATACTGACATTTTTGCTGGCTTGAAATAACATCCATGAAAGATGACATTTTTTGTTTAAAATTTTAAAAACTAACTGAAACCCCCCAAATCCCTGAACTCCTCGCAACTCTACAAACCTAGATATAAGGCTACTTACTTAAAGACTAAAAATGACAAAAGTGAGTTTTTTCAAAAGATCCCGATTCCTCCAGTTTTGTGTTGTGGCATAGATATTTTCATTCTTTTTTTTTTTTTTGAGACAGAGTCTCACATTGTTGTCCTCTGTTGAGTGCAGTGCTATCACAGCTCATAGCAACCTCAGACTCTTGGGCTCAAGCGATCCTCTTGCCTCAGCCTCTTGAGTAACTGGGAGTATAGGTGCCCACTGCAACGCCCAGCTATTTTTAGAGCTGAGGTCTCCCTCTGGCTTAGGCTGGTCTTGAACTCGTGAGCTCAGGCAATCCACCTGCCTCGGCATCCTAGAGTGCTAGGATTATAAGTGTAAGCCACCACACCTGGCCTGATATTTTCATTCTTATAATAAGTTTATATCTGCTTTTCAGTATATATAAGCAGCATGGCACATAAGAGGTGCTCAATAAATGTCATTTGAATAATTGTAAAGGCTTGTGATTCTTCATAGAATGATAACATGAGTAAATTGGTCAGAGCTTTGACCCTTTCAGTCTTATAATGCATTAATGTTGCGTTTTTGTAGTTTTGTGTAGTTATGTCTGCACTCATTTGAAAATCTCTTTTCCAACAAGAACAGAGACATTAAAAAAAAAAAACTTCCTTATTTTTCTAATCATTTTTAAGGAGTAGAATTCATCAAAGGCCTTCATTTGTTGCTCATTCTTGAATTTGCTACAATATCAGTTGATTGTTTACATTTTGAGAAGGACAATCTCACCCAATGACTGTAGATAGATTGATTGATAGCTATGCATAGGGGTCAGTTTACATTATAAAATGTCAGAAAGCAAAGTTTTACTTTGTTGATCATTAGATGGTTTCTGGAATTTGCAAGAAAATTATTTTGAAGTGAGGCTAAAACAATTAAAGAAATAACTCAGAAAAGTTTCAACTGTATCCTGAAGCATTTTATCTAGGGCTTTATATTTTACGTATGAAAATATAATAAAATTCTATTTTATTTAGGATCTTTTTGCTAGCTTGGTCCTGGTGATACAGCAAATTTACATAAGTTCAAACTCTAAAACAGAACTCTGGATTTTATATTATGGTATAAGCATGTTTTAATAAATGGGAATTAGAAAGGAACATTTGGATTTTTTATGTACATTTTAAATCTTGAATCTTACTCTTCTCCCCAGAGAACCCAAGATTGGTCAACATTTTCCCTTAGAAATACCCCTGGTAAAAAAATATAAATTATGAATTAAACTATAATAGCTAATATTAAACTATGGAAATAGAAAGTGAGGTTTATTTAGGAATTTTCAAATTCTTTTTTTTTTTTTTTGGCCGGGGCTGGGTTTGAACCCGCCACCTCCGGCATATGGGACCGGTGCCCTACCCTCTGAGCCACAGGCGCCACCCAGAATTTTCAAATTCTTCTGCACTATACATATTAAGATTATTCTTTAGGTATTATCTTTACACATTTGCTTTCTTTCTGTTAGCTTCCCCAAGATGGCATGGATAACCATAAGTTAGTTTGGCTATTAAGCAATGTTAGCATCTGAGTTTTGAGGGTAGCCAGGGGCTAGTAGCTAGGAAACCTTGGTTTTAAACCACTGACCTGCTCTGTCAGCTTGTCTAAGTTCTCCCCCTGTCTACATATTATTTCTATAGGTGATACTTACCCTGCCCATTTTCCTGGGCTGTTGGGAGAATTAAGTACGATAATAGATATGGACATACTTAGAAATCAGATTACGAATGTATATAATTCTAAATTATTGCTTCACTATCATTGCAAAGCCCTTGTCCTTACATTGAGGCTTTAAATGTGTTCCTTGTCCTCCTCAGGATATGAAGGGGGAGAGAAAAAAATATATAATCACTATTCTTGCACACTCGTCATTTTGCCTCCTCAAACTTGCGCAGCTCTAATTGTACCTAATGAAAGAAAAGTAACATTTTTAGGTTCCAGTTGCAGGAAACATTTAAATAGAACTGGCCTCGGGCATTTTTCAAAATAAAATGTAAATAGTGCAAGATCATTAGCAGGGACTGTGCCTGGGTTGGATTACATGACTACTAAAATTCAACCTGAGTCTCAGACTGTCAGGCAGCTTTGATCTCTAGTCTCTCAGGTCACCCGTGGTGACAGCAAGACTCACACCAGACCTTGTCTTTGAGTTCCAGGGACCTTGGTCATCTTCAATGGCTAGGACTTGTTCATGGATTAATAAGCAATTTGTTGGCATCCTTTCGCACATCAGGGACCAGAGCAGAAGTGTATGCACTCAGGGCTCTGGCTTAAGGTTATTTGTAGCTCAGCAGTTGTCCCCAAGGTAGATTCCCTGCCCTTATCCCCACCCTAAGTTAATTAAATTAATTAATTGCCTACATCAGTTATACTTTGGAAGAGGAGGAGAATAAACATATGAAAACATCCACAGTCTTGTGCCTGGAAATCTTACTTAGAGGTCTGGGCTTTACTATAGAAAATATTTGTCCAAGAACCTCCCAGAAGGTTTCGTGAAATTCTTACTAACCTTTAATCTCCAAGATTCTGGCCTTTGCTTAGTGGCCAATATTCATAGTACCTGGAAGTCCCTTCCTGCCTTAGTTGCTTTCTCTTGATTCACTTGTTTTTGTGCCTAAGTTAGGGTATCCTTTTAATCCTTTCAAACTTACATGCTCTCTAATACTAGACATTTTGCCCTGCTAACCTCTTCTAGACTCTTTCAAGTCAAGTAACACTCCTAACCCAGAAGTCTGTCTTAAACCCAGTGCTGCCAGTATGGTGTTTTTATATATTGGTGATTGTTCACATCACATATAAATTATAATTATATGTTACATTATTATATAGGTGTATGTACACATGCATGTGTGTCTATATGTAACTATTATGTATGTATGTTAACAGTGTGCAGAATAATATTGGCAGTACCTACAATTCTGATTATAGCTACGATTTATTGCATTCTGCTATGTGCCAGATACTGCATTAGGTGTTTTACATACATTAGTTTATTTAAAACATGGTCAGAAGAGGCCAGGTTTATAATTATTCTAACTAAAAAGGTAAACCTGTTTTTGCTCATAGTTGTGTAATGAAAGGAACTCATTTCTCCCACCTCCAATGGAGCCACCATAAAGAGATTCTTACCCTCATTTTTCAGGTGAGGAAACTGAGATGCAGGTTAAATAAGGTTGTATAAGGTCACAGATCTAGTTGAAACTAGAGGGTCTTTGATCAATGGAGGTGCTTTGTAAGAACCACTATACTAGACTGGTCCTTTAGTCTATTGTATTTTCTACCCAGGGCTAAATATATCTGAGGTAGTGAGCTTCTTTCAGGGCACTGGACATTCCAGCTACTTAGTCTATTATTGAGACCTCTGGTCAACAGTTCTCTTTCTGTGGGGGTATAACATAATAATGGGAAGATATTTAATAAGTTAAGTCTCTTTCACCTGTGTGGATGAACACCACGGAGCAGACAGGATCAAACCTGTAACATCAAGAACTGCTCACACACTTTGGATATCTAGCAGAGGTGATTCTCTTTCTTTGGTGTTAGATTCCTCTTAATAACTGTGACCACTTAGATTCCTTCTATCCTCTGACCCTGTCCTAGTCTTCCTGTGTCCTAGATGTAGCCAAAATATTCAATAGCTAATATGGTGATGCACAAAACATGACTAACCTTTCTCCTAGAGGTGGTCCAAGAATACATGCAAATTGACTGGGTCATATTTATACAAGGAATGTGATATTTGGCTAGCCACATACCTGATTCAGAGGAAATGAGGGTTTGTACCATATGAGATTGATGTAACAGTGAAGAAGATATGATATAGTTCTCAAATAACATATCTTTTATTTAATCATCCAGCATTTACTGAGAACTTACTATTTATTCATTTAGATCCCAGAGATAGAGTGATGAACAAGAGCAATAAATTCTTTGCCCTTATTATTTTGCACTTACCAAATAAATATCAGAAGGTCAGAGAAGAGCCAGGGATGGTGCCTCATGCCTATAATCCTAGATACTCAGGGAGGCTGATGTGGAAGGTTGACTTGGGGCCAGCCTGGACAACATAGCAAGACCCCATTTCTTAAAAAATTAAAACAATTAGCCAGGCATGGTAGCATGTGTCCTGGATACTCAGGAGGCTAAAGTGGGAGGATTGCTTAAGGCCCAGAGTTTGAGGCTGCAGTCAACTATCATTGTTGTCACTGCACTCCAGCCTGGGTGACAGAATGAAACCCCATTTCCTCTGATGAGAAAAGTATCAGGAAAGAGGGCAAGTACAAAGGTCTGTGATTTGAATAGGCTTAGTGTGTT
This sequence comes from Nycticebus coucang, assembly GCF_027406575.1. Classification (NCBI taxonomy): domain Eukaryota; kingdom Metazoa; phylum Chordata; class Mammalia; order Primates; family Lorisidae; genus Nycticebus; species Nycticebus coucang. The sequence goes on along the minus strand of NC_069804.1, from coordinate 136,996,238 downwards.
AAGGAACAGAAAATGCCAGCATGGCTACATCCTAATGAACAAAGAAGAGAGTGCTGTGATGGGCTAGATCATGTATAGTTTCCTGGAGGCAAGAGGGCTTAGACATTAGAACCTCTATAGTTGACCACCTCCCCATGCTAACCACCTCTTTAAGTTGCTTAAGTTGACTAAATTTTCATAGACCAGACATGTACCTCATGTAGGCATCAGCACAGGAGGCCTAGTTCCTTATGTTGTCCACCTCTGTATGTTGACCAACTTGTTACAATCCGTTGGTGGTCAACTAACAGAAGTTCTATTGTATTATTATTGTGGCTTTAGATTCATGGCATTGAAAAATACTTGTTGTTAGTATTCATTCTGTAGAAGGAAATTAGCTTAGAAACCAGTGGTAAAATTCAAGCCCTTGGAGTTAAAGGACTGGTCACAGGGAAGAGCAAAAATGGCTATAGCTCTAGTCATAGAGCAACAGTTTTTTGGTATCAGATTTTTTCAATGCAGCAATATTGACTCGTGGCAAATAATTCTGACTATCTTAGAGTTTAGTGGGTATAGCTCCTCTATATAGCCCTGTAACCACCTCATGCCCAGAGATGCACACATCAGCATTTTCTTTTCAATCTTCTTAACAGTTGAAGTAGAAATCTACTGTGTGTTGTTCGGATGTTGTTTCTGATTTCTAGGTAAGGTCCTAAGTGGAAAAGTCAACACTCATGAAATATATAGAGTACAAACAAAGTTATAAACACCCAATAAAGCCATTTTGTTATTTCTCTGTTGCTACAGGAACTCCACATATTGCATGAAAGTGTCAATGTCCTTGACTGTTGCAGAGAATGAATCAGGCCTGTGCTACAATAGCAGGATCCGCTATTTAGAAAAATCTGAAGTCACAAAAAGAAAGGAGATCTCCTGCCCAGACATGGATGACTTTAAAAAGTCCGATCAAGAGCCCGACGTTGTATGGTACAAGGTAACTCAGCATGGTGTCAAATGCATTTTTTACCTCAGTCAATAGCAGGCTTGAGGGTAGGGAAAGGGAGAGATTTATTACTAGTTTTTGGTATTAGATATTTCCCTGAGAAGAATCAACAGATCCACCACTAAATAATTCAGAGCTATGACTCCTATCTACTTCTGGTTTTCATGTATTTCTATCAGCAGGTATCAAAAGCAGTCCTGCCTTCTCCAACTGCTGAAAGTACATAAAATCTCCCTCCACCCCAACTCCTAAGAGAAAATGGAAAGAAGGGTAAAGATTTAAATAACACATAAAAGAAATTATTTGAGGGACCTATAAATATTAATTGTTAGGAACAAAGGCCCACTATGACAAGTAGTACTCACAAAAAATAACAACTATTATTATGGTCTACACCAGTGGTATCCAATCCTTTTTTCTTTTCTGGTGCACATTGAAAGAATAAGAGTTGTCATGGGCTATTCATTAAATATACAAACACTAATGAAAACTAATGAGCAAAAGAAAAGATCTATGCATACTTTTCACAATCTCCAACACCACAGATAAGCAAAATAATTCTCAAATAATCTGCATGTGGTCTTCATGGGCTGCAGGTTGGACACTCCTGGTCTATACTGCTAAAGCCACTGTAGGAGAGAAATGGGCCCAGTGTAGGATGTACAAACACTGCTAAACTTAAGTTTAGATGGAAATAAGCCACACTTAAAGGTTGAATAAAAGAGAGTTAAATGAAGGGATTATTTACAAAGGTGTGAGCATAGTTGAGAGAACCAATGAGGGAAGAAACTGTTAATTATCATTCCTAGGACAGCAGTGGGGAAGGAGAAATGTCACTGAAACATGGCAAGAGTGAAGTGGGGCTATCAAGAACTGCAGCCTTGGGCAGCGGCCATAGCTCAGTGGATAGGGTGCTGGCCACATACACCAAGGCTGGCGGGTTCCAACCCGGCCTTGGCCAGCCAAAACAACAATGACAACTGCAACAAAAATATAACCAGGGGTGGCACCTGTGGCTCAGTGGGTAGGGCGCTGGCCCCATATACCAAGGGTGGTGGGTTTGAACCCAGCTCCAGCCAACTAAAACAGCAATGACAACTGCAACAACAACAACAACAAAAGCCAAGTCTTGTAGTAGGTGCCTGTAGTCCCAGCTACTTGGGAGGCGAAGGCAAGAGAATTGCTTAAGCTTAAGCCCAAGAGTTGGAGGTTGCTGTGAGCTGTGACACTATGGCACTCTATTGAGGATGACAAAGTGAAACTCTGTCTCAAAAAAAAAAAAATTTAGCTAGGTCTTGTGGCAGGCACCTGTAGTCCCAGCTACTTGGGAGGCTGAGGCAGGAGAATTGCTTGAGCCCAAGAGTTTGAGGTTGCTGTGAGCTGTGATGCCAGGGTACTCTACCCAGGGCAACATAGTGAGACTCTGTCTCAAAAAAAAAAAAAAAAAAAAAGAACTGCAGTCTTATAGGAATATATGAGGATGGCAGACAGGGCAGGATCAGGCAGAATAAACACCCTATGCCTTCTCTTCCTGCCCTCTGGTTTCCTGCTAGTTGCCTTTGTCTCCCCACCAGTCCCTGTCAAAGTCAAACAGATAGGAGAGGGCAAAACCAGGAGATAGGGTCAATAGCCTTCAGCATCCTTGGGCATAGAGTGGGGCAGACAAGGGTGGAGAATGGATATAGAAGAAGAAATGGAAAATAACCACACAACCTTCCAGCTGTGATATTCTGGCTGCTAGCCTGGAGCCCCATGGTCCTATAACTGAGCACCTCCTGCCAGCTCTAAACCACAGGGGTTGACACACTGTACAGTCTTATAACGTGATGTCTGGAGGTAACCAAGGAGGTTTTCTGCACATATGTTGTGCCCATTGTTGGAACCAAACACTCAGGACACATGAAGCATGTTGTTTCTTTAGGATCTGACTGACAGTTTAGGGAAGTCTAAACTTTAACTCCCACAGCTGTCATGTGCTTTTGTGTTTAGAAGCATCTCCATTTACCTGGGGTAACTCACCAGCGCTTGTACTAAACTAGGACATTCAGGTCTCTATGTGAGTTGTTCTTCCTTTTGTTTCTTAATGAAGGTAATGTTGTGACAAGTAAAAAGGAACATGGTATTTATTATAAACAAAGAGCATAGATAATTTAATGAGACCCTTTAATACCTTGTTCGTATTTATTAAGCGCTTAGTCTGGTGTGCCATTCACTGTGCTAAGTTTGCTTTCTATATCGCCTCATTTAAATCTCAAAGCAACTCTGTGTAATGGGTGCTATGAGTATAAACTCATAGAATAGAGGAAAAAAAAAAACAAAACCCCGAGTCTTAGAGCGATGCAACTTGTCCAGAGTTACACAGCTAAAAATGCCTGATTTTGTATTCAAGGCAGTGTGACTTCAGAGTTCATTTTCTTAATCAGTATCCTGTCCTGCAGTGGGCCTGGGGCGAAACCCAGTCTTGATCACATCAGAAGAACTTTTGTAAGATGCTGTGCTGGTACAGAAGAGCCTGGTGAAAGTGAATAAAATAGTTTTATTTCTGTTTTATGGTTGAGGAAGGGAAGTTGACCTGCCCAAGAGTTAGCTAGGAGTAAAATCCAGGACATGAGACTCCCCTTATAGTAGTCACTCTAGTATCTCATATTTTTATCTTTATGTTATATTCTTCATTCTTTCCTCATGTCCCTAGATCTCACTATCATTATTACATACCAAAGCAATTTACTGATTGGGAAATGCTAATCCCCTCCTTAGAAATGGGCTAACAATTGTGAAGAAAATGGCTTTTCCAGCTCTGCCTAGATAATAACGTTTACTATTTCTATAACTTGTTTGTTTGTTAGTTTTTTTTTGAGACAGAGTCTTGCTCTGTCACCCTGGATAGAGTGCTGTAGCATCATAGCTCACAGCAACTTCAAACTCTTGGGCTTGAGCAATCTTCTTGCCACAGTATCCTGAGTAGCTGGAACTATAGGTACCTGCCACAAAGCCGAGCTAGTTTTTCTATTTTTAGTAAAGATGGGGTTTCACTCTTGCTGAGGCTGGTCTCAAACTCCTTAGCTCGGGCGATCCTCCTGCCTCAGCCTCCCAGAGTGCTAGGGTTATAGGTGTGAGCCACCATGCTCGGCTAGTTGTCTGCAACATTTTAAAATTGATAAATAATAGTTATAAGGATGCTTAACATTTATTGAGTACTTACTGTATGCCAGGCTGTTTTTTAAGTGCTTTAGATGGATTAACTATCTTTAGAAATACCATATAAATTAGGTATTATTATCCCTGTTTTATAGAATAAGTTGTCTGGAGATTCAGACAAATTAAGTGGCTTATCCAAAGTCACACAGCAGTTTGGTTACTGGGCCTACCCTCTTAGCCTCTAAATGATACTGATGGATCAGTATAAAATACCAGAACCAAAATTTAAAGGAATATGTTGTTAAGTTTTACTTCTCCTACAAGGTTTCAAGTAAATCCCCAAAGAAAATGTATTGATGTATCAGGAAAATGTTACCTTTTACAGTCTATATTTGGATAATCTGCCCTGCCTGCTATTTTATAGCCTGTGTGTTCTATACCTCATGAACAAAAAGTGATTTTGGTGGCTGGGCGTGGTGGGTCACGCCCATAATCCTAGCACTCTGGGAGGCCGAGGCCCGTGGATTGCTTGAGCTCATGAGTTTGAGACCAGTCGAAACAAGAACAAAACCCCGTCTCTACTAAAAACAGAAAAACTGAGGCAAGAGGATCGTTTTGAGCCCAAGAGTTGAAGGTTGCTGTGGGCTATGATGACATCACAGCACTCTATCCAGGATGACAGCTTGAGACTATGTCTCAAAGAAAAAAAGAAGTGATTTTTGCCCTGGCTGTAGTTACATGGAGAATACATTTGTACGAAGTTCATTTTGGCATACATCCAAATTATAAATGTCCATTGTCTTATCTGTAGCATTTAAATAGTGAAAAGTTAGTGTTTTTCATGATCCTTTCCCTAGTCCTGTTTTCAAATATATGTAATATTTAAACTGGCCTCTTTTTTCATCAATCTCTGCTTTTGACTCTCTGTCTAATCATATTGCATCACTCTCACCTTCTGTTTTGGGTTTTCTAGGCTATCTGAAATATGCTGATAGGCCTGTGAGGCCTATCATTCCATGCCTGTATGTAATCACAGTTGGTTAGGAAGGTCGAGGGAGATCTGGTGGCACTGGGAGCTGAAGATCTATCAGAGCCTATAGAAAGATATATATTAATATTAAGATTCCTGAGTAAGCCAGTCCTGGCTGTCTGTGAAATACAAGGGATATGTGTAAGGGAGCTATCTGTCCTCTATCAGAAGCGTATCCATTAGCTAAGGGAGGTGCATGGCCATGCTTTTAGAAGTTCTTCCTGACATTATATTAAGTTCACTAAGAAAAGTTTTGAAACATATTATTATGGTCCATTTTTTTCTCTTCTAAGAAATACTGTTGACAGCAATATCCTTTCTTATTCACCCATGCAAGTTTAACCTGCTTGGTTTATCAGTGTTGCTGAGAGGGTTTCATTTGTTTCCTTCCATGTGGCCTTCAGTCAGTGTCAGCTATAGATCTGGAAAGGGAACTTTTGTATGATGATTTTTTATGATTTAAAAAGAGTGTTAAAGAAGTCTCAAAGCCTTAAGCATAAGAATGGACTTTCAGGGACAGTACTTCTTCCCCTAACACAATGTTTTGGTGGTTCCAAGAATTTAGAAGAGCCCAAACTTCACTGAATGATAAGGAAAAGAGAGGAGTGGGCATCTGCCATCCGATGACTACAGTGACTGAAGAAAATTTTATAGCTGTAAAAAAATTGTTCATGAAAACTATCAAGTGTCATTTAAGGACATATAAGTAGCACTATGGATTGGATTGCCAGCAGTGTCCAAAATCCTGCACGATTATCTTCGAGTCAGGAAAATTTCATCCCAAAGGGTGCCTCACACTTGGATAGATGAGTAAAAGTGCTTCCATGTTGGATGGGATGAAGAAATGATAGTTAAATTTCTCTGAGGCAAGTCTAGATGCATTTCTGATCGTGATCGGTGATGAAACCTGGATTTGCTAGTTTGATCCAGAGAATAAGCATCAGTTGACAGTGTGAATGTCTTTCCCGATGAAAATCCATCAATGAAAATGAAGTGGCCCCTAAGCGTCCAAAAGAAAATGGTGGCAACTTTTCTTTTCCAATAGCAGTCATGTTCTACCTGTTCCTCTGGAGGAACAAAGGATTGTTACTACTCCGTGGTACACAATGCTATATATAAGTTTTTGGGAAGCTTCAAGAATGGTGGTCAAGGACAGGACTGTGGGGGACCATCTTCTGTCATCACCATGTGTCCACCAACATCATTTTTCAGTTCCGGAGTCCACAGAGGTTAAACTTATGACCCATCTTCCCTACAGTACTGACCTGGCTCGGTGTGATTCTTTCCTGTTTCCTACAGTAAAAAAATCACATACATAGAAAAGTTTCTCCAGTTCTGAATGCGTTGTTCATGCCTATAAAAGCGAGCCTACAGCACATGAAGAAAATGAGTGGTAAGAGTATTTTCAAAAATGCTTTATAAGAATGTGAAAGTACATAGAATGTATTTTGAGAAAATACACTAATCAAAATGATTTCATGTTTCTTAATTTTTGTGTATCTCAAAACTTTCATAGTGTTCCTTGATGGGGCTTAGACATCAGAGCAAACTATTCAATAATGTTAGTATTTTTAGAAACATTTTAGAAATGAGAATATTATTTTCTTTATTGACCTACGAATACTAAAATCACCTCATTATTCACCAGGCATACCATTGTCACAAAAGTGTAGAGTCCCTTTATCTCATTTTTAAACTAAAGAATCCCTTAAACTAAATAGGAACATCAACAATGAAAATACAAATACACACTTTGAAGTGAAGCATTTATCTTTGTAATTAGTTACTTAAGTTGGTAAAAGCCGAGTGTTAATGAGGTCAAGGCTACCAGTTTGAATCCTTTTTGTCATAATATCGCAATTTCAGGTGTTTGCCATGAGTTATAAATGGCCTTGGTTGGGAATGATGGATTATTTTGTACAAATTTATTCATTAATTTATACATCTGGTCATTCATTCAACACCTATTTATTGGATGCCTACTTGTATAAGGTGCCTTGCTAAGAACTGGGAATTATTTCCCTCTTCTTATAGAGGGAGATAGATAAGTAAACAGTTTCTTCTCAAAACTCCAGGAAGAAACTACATCAATTAAAATATCTAAAGAACACCTCTTTAGGCTCAGAGCCTGTAGTTCAGCAGCTAGGGTGCCAACCACATACACTGGAGCTGGAGGGTTCAAACCCAGCGGAGGCCTGCCAAACAACAATGACAACTACACCCCCCCCTTCAAAAAAAAAAAATAGCCAGGCATTGTGGTGGGTGCCTGTAGTCCCAGCTACTTGGGAGGCTAGGCAAGAGAATCATTTAGGCCCAAGCATCTGAGGTTGCTGTGAGCTGTGACACCAGAGCTCTCTACCCAGGGTGACACAGTGAGACTCTGTCTCAAAAAAAAAAAAAAAAAAAGGTTCTTTCCAACTTGGGCCAGGCAGAATGGCTCCTGCAAAGAAGGGTGGCGAAAAGAAGAAGGGCCAGTCTGCCATTAACGAGGTGGTGATTCCAGAATACACCATGAACATTCACAAGCACATCTATGGAGTGGGCTTCAAGAAGTGTGCCCCTCGGGCACTCAAAGAGACCCAGAAATATGTCATAAAAGAGATGGAGACTCCAGATGTGCTCATTGATACCAGGCTCAACAAAGCTGTCTGGGCCAAAGGCATAAGGAATGTCCCATACCATATCCATCTGCAGTTGTCCAGAAAATGTAATGAAGATGAAGATTTACCAAACAAGCTCTGCCAGGGGTCCTCAAACTTTTTAAACAGGGGGCCAGTTCACTGTCCATCAGACCATTGGAGGGCTGGACTACAGTTAAAAAAAAAAAAACAAAACTATGAACAAATTCCTATGCACACTGCACATATCTTATTTTCAAGTACAAAAACAAAACGGGAACAAATACAATCACACCGCCTCATGTGGCCTGTGGGCCGCAGTTTGAGGACCCCTGCGCGGCCTATGTACCTGTTACCACTTTCAAAAATCTACGTAGATGAGAACTAACTGGTGATTGTCAGACACATCAAATAAAGTTATAAAACCAAAAAAAATCTAAAGAACAGCTTAAATCAACAGCGTGTTTGTACTGAGTAAAGGATAGCAGACATACCGGTTTTAAGCCATAGACATGAGTGTCTTTGCAAAGTAAAATTTCAAAGCTAAGTAAGATCAGTTAATATTTCTATAGTACCTAATAGCTGACATCAATCTTTCAAAAAACTTTTCATGTAATAACACACATATAAAGTGATAATATGGCACATTGGGAGGTGAGCGAATGACCTTCCCTGAGGGCTTTAGTTGTTCCTGGCCCTTTCTGGCTGGACTGAGTAACAGAAGATCATGTGTTCACATGCCAGTAACCCTCATGTAGCACCCCATGTCCTATGGACCACTGGTTTGGAAGCTCTGGTTTGCTCTTCCATAAAATGTGACATAATTTTTTTATTTTTTATTTATTTATTTATTTTTTGTAGAGACAGAGTCTCACTTTATGGCCCTCGGTAGAGTGCCATGGCATCACACAGCTCACAGCAACCTCCAACTCCTGGGCTTAAGCGATTCTCTTGCCTCAGCCTCCCGAGTAGCTGGGACTACAGGCGCCCGCCACAACGCCCAGCTATTTTTTGGTTTGCAGTTCAGCTGAGGCCGGGTTTGAACCCACCACCCTTGGTATATGGGGCCAGCGCCTTACTGACTGAGCCACAGGCGCCAACATAATTTTTTTAAACTGAGAGTTGGCTGAGTAATCCAATCTTAGTTGCCTTTGGAATGCAATGAGTATGTGGGAGGGGCTGGATCTCAGCAGGGGTCCTCAAAGGGTAGCCCACGGGCCACATGAGGCAGTGTGATTGTATTTGTTCCCATTTTGTTTTTTTACTTCGAAATAAGATATGTGCAGTGTGCATAGGAATTTATTCATAGTTTTTTTTTTTAAGCTATAGTCCGGCCTTCCAACGGTCTGAGGAACAGTGAATTGGCCCCCTGTTTAAAAAGTTTGAGGACGCCTGAACTGTCAGCAAAAATGGGGAGGCTACTTATTGGTGATGGTTATTTTCTTTCTTTGTTTTTATTTTTACAGATACATAGGTTGCCATTTTTTGCCTTCACAAAATTAAAGAGGCTTAAAATTTAATAAGATAAGGACTAGAAACAAAGACCTTGTAAAGAATGAACGAACATAAATACATTCAGAAAAGAAATTAGAGAATTGCTGCGTCAAAATATTAAGCAATAATGATAATAATAATAATGCAAAGAAAGTAACATTCACATTGTCAAATAAGAGTATGTCTATTACAGAATGCTTTGACTCTGAGATTCAGTATGGAGTCATCAGTTAACTTATTTTTTTTGTCTCAAGAAATAAACAACTAATATGTATAAATAAAAGTAAAAGATAATTTTGAAAAACAGATCATGCCAAATCTTATAGACAATAGAACAAGAAGAAATACTTCAAAATCATTCTACTTGATCGGGGTACCATCTGGGTACCCAGCTCTGGGTGATGGTTATTTTCTTACAGGTGAGGAAACTGAAATAACTCATAGCTGGTCACTTAGTTAAAATGTCAATTAGGTTCAAACCCTGAACTTCTAACTTCTAATAAATGTTCTTATAACACACTGTGATTGCTCTACCCAATGCTTATGTTATGTACTTAATATACTGGTATCAGTGATGTAAACAGAATTCTCTATCAAAATTGTTATTCCAGAACCAAATCCTGAAATGCTTTCTAAGGGTTTCTTTTTTTCTTTTCTTTTTTTTTATTAAATCATAGCTGTGTACATTAATGTGATTATGGGGCACCATACAGTAGTTTCATAGACCATTTGACACATTTTTATCACACTGGTTAACATAGCCTTCCTGGCATTTTCTTAGTTATTGTGCTAAGACATTTACATTCCACATTTACTAAGTTTCACATATACCCTTGTAAGATGCACCGCAGGTGTAATCCCACCAATCCCCCTCCTTATGCCCATCTTCCCCCTCCCTCCCCTCCCTTTCCTCCTTCCCCCTATTCTTAGGTTGTAACTGGGTTATAGCTTTCATGTGAAAGCCATAAGTTAGTTTCATAGTAGGGCTGAGTACATTGGATACTTTTTCTTCCATTCTTGGGATACTTTACTAAGAAGAATATGTTCCAGCTCCATCCATATAACATGAAAGAGGTAAAATCTCCATCTTCCTTGAAGGCTGCATAATATTCCATGGTGTACATATACCACAATTTATTAATCCATTCGTGGATCAATGGGCACTTGGGCTTTTTCCATGACTTAGCAATTATGAATAGGGCTGCAATAAACATTCTGGTACAAATATCTTTGTTGTGATGTGATTTTTGGTCTTCTGGGTATATGCCTAGTAGAGGGATTATAGGATTGAATGGCAGATCTATTTTTAGATCTCTAAGTGTTCTCCAAACATCTTTCCAAAACGAATGTATTAATTTGCATTCCCACCAGCAGTGTAGAAGTGTTCCCTTTTCTCCACATCCACGCCAACATCTCTGGTCTTGGGATTTTGTGATATGGGCTAGTCTTACTGGAGTTAGATGATATCTCAAAGTAGTTTTGATTTGCATTTCTCTGATGATTAAAGATGATGAGCATTTTTTCATATGTCTGTAGGCCACGTGCTTGTCTTCTTCAGAGAAGTTTCTCTTCAAATCCCTTGCCCAGCCTGCGATGGGATCACTTGTTCTTCTCTTGCTTATACGTTTGAGTTCTCTGTGGATTCTGGTTATTAAACCTTTGTCAGAGACATACCCTGCAAATATCTTCTCCCATTCTGAGGGCTGTTTGCTTGCTTTACTTAGTGTGTTCTTGGCTGTGCAGAAGCTTTTTAGTTTGATCAGGTCCCAGTAGTGTATTTTTGAAGCTGCTTCAATTGCCCCCGGGAGTCCTCCTCATAAAATACTCACCCAGACTGATTGTTCAAGGGTTTTCCCTGCACTCTCTTCTAGTATTTTTATAGTTTCATGTCTTAAGTTTAAATCTTTAATCCAGTGAGAGTCTATCTTAGTTAATGGTGAAAGGTGTGGGTCCAGTTTCAGTCTTCTGCAGGTTGCCAGCCAGTTCACCCAGCACCATTTGTTACATAGGGAATGTTTTCCCCACTGAATGTTTCTAATTGGCTTGTGAAAGATCACATAACGGTAAGTAGCTGGATTCATCTCTTGGTTCTCTATTCTGTTCCAGACATCTACTTCTCTGTTTTTGTGCCAGTACCATGCTGTTTTGATCACTATCGATTTGTAGTATAGTCTGAGTTCTGGTAGCGTAATTCCTCCTGCTTTGTTTTTGTTTCTGATTAATGTCTTGGCTATTCGAGGTTTTTTCTGATTCCATATGAAATGAAGTATTGTTTTTTCAAGATCTTTAAAGTATGACAGTGGAGCTTTAATAGGGATTGCATTAAAATTATATATTGCTTTGGGTAGTATGGACATTTTAACAATGTTGATTCTTCCCAGCAATGAGCATGGTATGTTTTTCCATTTTTTAACACTTTCAGATATTTCTTTTCTTAGAGTTTCATAGTTCTCTTTATAGAGATCTTTCACGTCCTTTGTTAGATAAACTCCCAAATATTTCATCTTCTTTGGCACTACTGTGAATGGGATAGAGTCCTTAACTGTTTTTTCAACTTGACTATTGTTGGTATATATAAAGGCTACCAATTAATGAATGTTGATTTTGTAACCTGAGACGCTGCTGTATTCCTTTATCACTTCTAAGAGTTTTGTAGTAGAATTCCTAGTGTTTTCCAGACGTACAATCATATCATCTGCCAAGAGCAAAAGTTTGATCTCCTCTGACCCTGTATGGATACCCTTGATCGCCTTTTCTTCCCTAATTGCGGTGGCTAAAACTTCCATTACAATGTTAAAGAGCAGTGGAGACAATGGGCAGCCTTGTCTGGTTCCTGATCTGAGTGGAAATGATTCCAGTTTAACTCCATTCAATATGACATTGGCTGTGGGTTTGCTGTAGATGGCCTCTATCAGTTTACGAAATGTCCCTTCTATACCAATTTTCTTAAGTGTTCTGATCATGAAGGGATGCTGAATATTATCAAAAGCTTCTTCTGCATTGATTGAGAGAATCATATGGTCTTTGTTTTTTAATTTGTTTATGTGCTGAATTATGCTTATAGATTTACGTATATTGAACCAGCCTTGAGACCCTGGGATAAAACTGACTTGGTCATGATGTATAATTTGTTTGATGTGTTGCTGGATTCTGTTTGTTAGGATCTTGTTGAATATTTTTGCATCTATATTCATTAATGATATCGGTCTATAATTTTCTTTTCTTCTTGCGTCATTTCCTGGTTTGGGGATCAGGGTGATGTTTGCTTCATAGAATGTGTTGGGTAGTCTTCCTTCTTTTTCTACACTTTGGAACAGGTTGAGTAATATAGGTACTAATTTCTCTTTAAAGATTTGGTAGAATTCTGATGTGAAGCCATCTAGTCTTGGGCTTTTCTTTTTAGGGAAGTGTTGTATGGTTGGTGCTATTTCCGAACTTGATGTGGGTCTGTTCAACATTTCCACTTGATTCTGGCTAAGTCTTGGAAGGTGACGTGCTTCCAAGTATCGGTCAGTTTCCTTCAGATTTTCATATTTCTGAGAATAAAGTTTCTTGTAACATTCATTAAGGACTTTTTAGATTTCTAAGGAGTCTATTGTTATTTCGTCTTTGTCATTTCTGATTGATGATATTAGAGATTTTACTCTTTTTTTCCTGATTAGGTTGGCCAAAGGTTTATCTATTTTATTGACCTTATCAAAAAACCAGCTTTTTGATTTATTGATCTATTGTATTATTCTTTTGTTTTCAATTTCATTTAATTCTACTCTAATTTTGGTTATTTCTTTTCTTCTACTGAGTTTGGGGTTGGAATGTTCTTCCTTTTCCAGTTGCTTGAGATGTCCCATTAAGTTGTTAACTTTCTCTCTTTCCGTTCTCTTGAGGAAGGCTTGCAGTGCTATAAATTTCCCTCTTAGAACTGCCTTGCAGTGTCCCAGAGGTTCTGATAGTTTGTGTGTTCATTGTTGTTTTGTTCCAAAAAATTGGCAATTTCTTTTCTAATCTCATCTCTGACCCAGCTATCATTCAGCATAAGGTTATTTAACTGCCATGTTTTTGTATGAGTATGTAGATTCCTGTTGTTACTCAGCTCAAGTTTTATTCCATGGCGGTCCGAGAAAATGCAAGGAATAATTTCTATTCTTTTAAATTTACTGAGGTTAGACTTGTGACCTAAGATGTGATCGATTTTGGAGTAAGTTCCATGGGCTGATGAGAAGTATGTGTATTCAGTTTTGTTTGGATGAAATGTTCTGTAGATGTGTGCTAAATCCAACTGTTGGATAGTTAGGTTTAAATGTAAAATTTCTTTGCTCAGCTTCTTATTGGAGGATCGATCCAATACTGCCAAAGGAGTGTTGAAATTTGTGACTATTATGGAGCTGGAGGAAATCAAGTTGCTCACGTCTGTTAGAGTTTCTCTTATAAACTGAGGTGCATTCTGGTTGGGTGCATAGATATTTATAATTGAGATCTCATCATATTGAGTATTACCCTTAACAAATATGAAGTGACCATTCTTATCCTTCTTTACTTTTGTTGGTTTAAAGCCTATTGTATCTGCAAATAAAATTGCAACACCTGCTTTTTTCTGATTGCCATTTGCCTGAAATATGGATGACCATCCTTTCACCCTGAGTCTATATTTGTCTTTTAAGGTAAGATGTGATGCTTGTATGCACAAAATATCTGGCCTGAGTTTTTGTATCCAGTCAGCTAACCTATGCCTCTTTAGAGGACAGTTTAAGCCATTCACAGTAATGGAGAATATTGATAAGTCTGGTAAAATTTTGGGTATCGAGTTTTTCAAAAGTCCAGTGGACATTTGTAATCCTTTCACCAGTGTGGAAGTTGGAGTTTGATCAAAAGTTTCTGAGTGAGTTTACTTTTGTGGTAGAGGATTGGGTTGGTCATTATGGAGGATAGGTCTGAGAATATCCTGAAGAGCTGGTTTGGTTATGGCAAATTTCTTCAACATATGAATGTCATTAAAGTATTTAATTTCTCCGTCATAAATGAAACTCAGTTTAGCTGGATACAGGATCCAGGGTTTAACGTTATTTTGCTTTAGGAGATTAAAAGTCTATAACCACCCTCTTCTGGCTTGAAAAGTTTCAGCCGAGAGATCTGCAGTCATTCTAATATTATTCCCTTTGTAGGTAATGGCTTTCTTCCGTCTGGCTGCTTTGAGAATTTTCTCCTTCATATTAACTTCAGTGAAGTTAATTATGATATGCCTGGGGGATGTCTAATTGGGGTTGAGTCGTGCTGGGGTTTTGAAGCCGTCTGCTATCTGAATTTCAGAATCTCTAGGCATGTCTGGAAATTTCTCTTTCATAATTTCATGGAGAAGGGCCTCTGTGCCTAGCAAGGCCACTTCATCGGATTCAAGGATTCCAGTGAGTCGGATATTACCCTTCTTCGAATTATCCCAGAGATCTCTGAGAGAATGATTCGTTTTTTGCTTTCCTTTTCTCTTCCTCTTTGAGAGTTTTGAAGCGTTCAAAGGCTTTGTCTTCAATGTCAGAAATCCTTTATTCTGCTTGGTCCACTCTGTTACTGTGGGATTCTACTGTATTTTTCAGATCTTTGAGGGCTGCAAATTCTTGCTTCAGTGTGTCTAAGTCTTTGGTGGTTTTGTCTTTAAATTCGTTAAATTCTTGAGATAACTTTTGAATTTCTCCTTGAATTCCTTATTCCAACTATTGAATTGTTGCTCGAAGTTCTAATTCCAAATTTTCCTCCACTTTATTAATCTTGTTTGCAATCCAAATTCTGAATTCGATTTCTGACATCTCAGCCAGTTGTTTATGAATGGGATCTTCAGTTGCATCTTCCATATCTTTCCTTGGGGGGGTGTTGATCTATTCTGGTTATTCATGTTACCAGAGTTTTTCCACTGATTCCGCCCCATGATTGTTTTACTCCCTTTGATTTTTCCCCTGGAGCTTTGTCAAGGACCCGTACAGTGCTGTGGCCTGAGAAACTGGGGACCTGTTTGGTGTGGTGGGGCTAAGTGGTTCTGTCTTGTTTTCAGCTGGTTTCTGTTCGACCTTAGTGAAACAGTTACTCTGGGTTGAAGTCTCAGCTGTGGAGAAATACCAGCAATTAAGTCACCCCGCCCACTGCAGGCAACCATTGGAAAAGGAAAATCAAGCCTTCCTACAACCATACACCAAGGGCACCACCTGAATAGGCCTCAGGCGATTGGCTCAGTTCAAAAGGTCCAAATCAGTTGTCTCAGTCAGCACCTGTCTCAGGTGGGAGAGTTTAAGAGGTCTCTGGGAACTGGATCACAGGGGTCTGGTGACTACTCTGATATGGCTTGCTCCATTGCTGCATGGAGTTAGGAGGAGCCACCCAGCAAATAGATCAGTCTGGGAAGGTTGATGCCTCCTTCCCCACCTTGCAGCTCTGTCACACCCAGTCACTGATAGCCCTGCAGTTGGCTGACCCAGTTGCCTGTAGTGAGCAGATACTCCAGGGGTTTGCACCTGCCTGAATCACAAGGATATCTGCCAGGCCTCTGCACTCTGCCTCTATCTAGCAGGAGGAGGTGAGGCCTGACAGCCTTGGGCGCTTGGTGAAGGTTGTGGGGCGTTCACTCAGGTCCAGCCCCGCCCCTGATTGATGTTACTGACAGAACCGAACAGAACTGCTAAATTCCCCTGCAGAAGAGAAGCTGCTTTGAGTTTCAAAGCCCTGTCTTTGCTCCTGCAAGTTTGTATTAGGTTACCTGTCAGTTCTATCTTGCTGCCTTCCTTTGTCTATAGGCTGATGATCCCATCAGGGCCAGGTGCATCTTAGGCTCAGTAAAGCTGTCCTCTGGGTCAGCTCTGCCCTGGGAGCTTCCCGAGTCTGTGAGTCGGTACCGCTTCAGGCAAATCCTTTACTCATGGGTTGTTGCCGGCCTCCTCTGGTTGCCCAGGGAGACAGGAGGTGTGGCTTCAGAATATCCCCTAATGAGCAGTATTGTTGCTACAAGACAGGGAACTGTTGCTCTGGTATGGTTCCCTCTCAGCCAACTGTCGTCTCCTCGCTCCTGCGCCCCAGAGTCAGCACTGACCAGCTGCAGTTTAGGCACTGTCCATACCCCTCAAAAAATCACCCACGAATCTGGACTCCTAGGGGACAGGCTTCCAGACTTCAGAGTGAGAGTGGAGGGGAGTGCTGGGAGCTCAGAGTTGCAGGTAGAGAATATATACAGTTTTATACAGTTTTATGCCTGGCCGTATTGCTGCTAGGTTACCTGTCAGTTCTATCTTGCTGCCTTCCTTTGTCTATTGGCTGACCATCCCCTGAGGGCCAGGTGCATCTTAGGCTCAGTAAAGCCGTCCTCTGGGTCAGCCCCACCCTGGGAACTTCCGGGGTCTGCGAGTGCAAGTGCGTTTCTAGTCCCTGCGCTCCACCCAGGTCGGTACCGCCTCAGGCAAATCCTTTACTCACGGGGCCTGTGTTTCCGTCCCAGAACTGTTCGTGGTGGTTGCTGGCCTCCTCTGGTTGCCCAGCGAGACAGGGGGTCTGGCTTCAGAATATCCGGGAGCGAGCCATATTATTGCTAAAAGACAGCTGCTGTTCTGTGCCTCAGGGAACCGCTGCTCTGGTGTGATTCCCTGTCAGCCGACCGTCCTCTCCTTGCTCCCGTGCCCCAGAGTCAGCACTGACCAGCTGCAGTTTAGGCACTCTCCACACCCCTCGAGAAATCACCCAAGAATCTGAACTCCTGGGGGACAGGCCTCCAGACCTCAGAGTGAGAGTGGAGGCGAGTGCTGGGAGCTCAGAGTTGCAGGTAGAGAATATATTCAGTTTTACACAGTTTTATGCCTTTAACTCTCCTTCTGGATGGGAGCCTCTGTGGAAAGCTGGCTGCTAAAAGACGGCTGCTGCTCCATGCCACAGGGAACTGCTGCTCTGTTGTGGTTCCCTCTCAGCCGACCGACTATCCTCTCCTCGCTCCCATGCCCCGGAGTCAGCACTGACCAGCTGCAGTTTAGGCACTGTCCACACCCCTTGAGAAATCACCCAAGAATCCGGATTCCTGGGGGACAGGCCTCCAGACCTCAGAGTGAGAGTGGAAGGGAGTGCTGGGAGCTCAGAGTTGCAGGTAGAGAAAATATACAGTTTTATACAGTTTTATGCCTGGCAGGAGAATGCCATGGCACCCTAGTAGGGGAGGCAGGTCCAGTTTTTAGAGGGGGGTCTCTCCCGTGGAGTGTAGTGGGAGGACCTTTGGACTCTGCCCATTTGTTTGTGGGGCACTCCAAGCTGTTTTCATGGGGGAGGAGACTCCCGTCTGCTTGGTGATGGATTTTGTACCTTTTGTTTGTATCCTTGTGGTCGCAGCTCACCTCAGCAGGGTTGATGTGCGTTCTTCAACCTTCTCTCTTGGTGCAGCTCAAATCTACCAGGTTACTTGCTAAATTTTTGACCTTTAACTCTCCTTCTGGATGGGAGCCTCTGTGGAAAGCTGGCTTCAGTCAGCCATCTTGTCTCCACCCCCTTTGTAAGGGTTTCTTAATGATGAGTGTCCACACAGAACGAGAAAGAGATTTTTTTCAAGATCAAAGTAGAACTAAGTAGAAAGAATTATAATATCATAGAGACCTTAAAGTCTGTCTGGTATAACTCATTCCTCTTATATGTAAAGAAACTGAGGCTCAAAGAGGTTAAGTGACTTTTGCTTATGTCTAATGAAACCCTTTTCTCTCTTCTTTTTTGACATTTACTATATTTTACAGAAAGAGACCAGCTAAAAGAAATGAATGTATATGTATATAATAGTGCATTTAGAAACTGATTGTTTGGACAAATCGAGCAATGTAAATATGCATGTGGTTAGTTGTATCTACTCTTCCATTTTACCTGTCTAAGGTAATTAATGTTGCATGTTTATTGTATCCTTCCATACTTTCTTCCAAGCTAACATTCCCTCTCTCTCTCTCTCCCCCCCCAAAACACACACACACACACACACACACACACACATCCACATTTAGTTACATAAATATACAGATATATCTCCCCTTCCCTTATTTTTATGAAAAAGGGAATGTACTAAGTGTATGTATTCACTGTCAATCATTAGCTCTCCCCCATCACACAGAAACATCAAACATCCTTCCACTGTTGTTTCTATAGGTCTGATCCATTTTTAATAACTGCATAATAGTTTATAGAATGGAACTATTTTAGTCAACTATTCTTAATACTAGTGGCCATTTATTTTTTCTACTTTCTAATCACAATGTTGAAATTAATGTCCTTGTAAATATACATACAGTTTGGACATAAAGTTTGTGTGCAACTTAAAATAGTTTAACATAGTAAATTTTACATGAATTTTATGTCCATCCTGTGTATCCTTATGTCCATGACAAGATAGAAACACTGTCCATCACTACTATTACCAACATTGTTTTGAAGGTTCTAGCTGATGTTATAAGAAAATTAAATGAAATATGCTATATAAATATTTGAAAAGAATGGAGGAATGATCTTAATTTTCACAATATATTATCGCATACCTAGAAAATTAGGGACTCAATAACAGCCAAATAAAATAGAACTAATAAGAGAATTAGATATGGTAAAACATACAAAAATTCAGTAGCTTTTGTTTCTGCTAAGAATAATCAGTTAGACGTGTGAAAAGGAAAGTGACAGTATCTTATTTACAACAATAACAAACTGTAAAACGCTTTGGAATACATTTAGCAAGGATACGTAGGGACTTATATAAAAATATAATTTTATCTAAGGACATAAAATATGATCTAAATTAGTGGAAGACAGAACATGTTTCTGCATGGAAGATATCATATAATAAAAGATCAACTCTCCCCAAATAGACATAAATAATGCAACTTTCTGGAGTACATACTTTTTGGAAATGGACAATATGATTAAACAGTTCATATGAATGATGAATGTACCAGAATTGCCAAGAAAATATAGGGAAAAACATTCATAAGAGAGGACTTACACTACCAGTTACTGCAAAGCAGCGTCAATTAAAATAGCAGGTTTAGGAAAAGATAATTGACCTGTGACACAGAATAGAGAATACAGAAACAGATAAAAATACATATATGTGAGAATTTAGTATACAATAAAGGTAACATTTCATTTTAATGGGTATGGGGATGGGGTGGTGCCTGTGGCTCCACGGAGTAAGGCACCAGCCCCATATGCCGGAGGTGGCGGGTTCAAACCCAGCCCGGACCAAAAACTGCAAAAAAAAAAAAAAAAAAAAAAATGGGTATGGGGATGGAAGGGGAATGATGGCTTATTAAAAAATCATGTTGGTGGGTGGAGGGCGGGGGATTGGTGGGATTACACCTGTGGTGCATCTTACAGGGGTACATGCGAAACTTGGTAGATGTGGAATGTTGATGTCTTAGCACAATAACTGGGAGAATGCCAGGAAGGCTGTGTTGACCAGTGTGATGAAAATGTGTCAAACAGTATATGAAGCTAGTGTATGATGCCCCATGATCATATCAATGTACAGAGTTATGATTTAATAAAAAAAATCATGTGAGCATAATCGAACATCTGCTTAGAAAAAATAGATCTCTGGCTTATACACCCTGTTTAAGACAAACTTCAAATGGATTATAAGGAGTTAATTTCATCTACAAAAATAATTGTTTGGAAATGACCATTTTCAAATGCCATCATTCATGTCAATAAGTCAGGTTTGCAAAAATATGAGCTTTACATTGATTTATCTTGTTATGCATTCTGACTGTTTTCTTAAAGGGGAAAAAAAGGTCATTAGAAACATCATAATACCACATTCCAAGTGACTAACACTTTCTTGCTAAAAACAACATGGTTTCCGAAAATGCTTGGGGATTTTGAATCCCTTTTGGAAATGTAATAAAATTAATCTGTGGCTTCTTTTGTGACTGTAAAATAGGTTTCCATCATTGAATTTTTAATCCTGTAATGAAAATTCGGAAAGAGTTGCAAAGGCCACGGAGGCTTTAGTTAGGTGTGCCCTGAAACCAGTGTACTTATTTTTTTTTTTAGAAGTGGGGGAGGAATTCTTTATTATTTTTCAGTTATAAAATATGGGAATTAATATGAGAGAAATGAGAATTTGACATATGTAAGAAGCAGTAGGACCTGATTAAATTAAGTCCAAGGACCTGGATTCTGGTCACCATTCTATTATTATTATTTTTTTATTAGTATTAGATCATAGCTGTGTACATTAATGCCATCATGGGGCACCATGCACTGGTTTTATAAACAGTTCCATACATTTCCATCACATTGGTTAACATAGCATTCCTGGAATTTTCTTAGTTATTGTGTTAAGACAATCATATTCTGCATTCACTGAGTTTCACATGTACCCTTGTAAGATGTACGAATGGATCAATAAATTGTGGTATATTTACACCATGGAATATTACGCAGCTTTAAAGAAAGATGGAGACTTCACCATTCTATTATTAACATGGGTAAGTAATTGAAGATCAGTTTCCCCACATATAAAATAGATGTAATAATATCTGCCCTATATCCTAGACATGTTATAAAAATTTAATGATTAAAGGTTTTACTTTTTTACTTGATATTTACTACAGTGCTAGAAAGGGAAAAATTATAGGCCAGAAATATAGTTAGGTAGGATATCTCAGACTCAAATTGGGAATTTAAGGCTGAGTATTTTTATTTATTTATTTAGTTATTTTGAGACAGAGTCTCATTTTGTCAACTTTGGTGGAGAACCATGGCATCATAGCTCACAGCAACCTCTAACTCTTGGGCTCAAGCCATTCTCTTGCCTCACCCTCCCAAGTAGCTGGGACTATAGGCACCCGCCACAACACCCAGCTATTTTTAGATCTGGGTCTTGCTCTTGCTCAGGCGGGTCTTGAACCTGTGAGCTCAGGGCAATCCACCCACTTTGGCCTATAAGTGCTAGGATTACAGGCGTGAGCCACTGTGCCCGGCCAGACTGAGGAATTTTAAAAGGTCATGTCATTATGTATAATTTATAAACAGCAAAATAACTCACTTTTATGTACATTATTTGATGTGCTTTGACACATGTGAGTGTGTGTATTATACTACACTCAAGATACGTAATGTGTCTACCACTCCAAGTTCTTCCATATTCCTTTATACTCAGTCCCCTCCTCCTAGTCCCAATCCTTGGTAAAAACCATACATGTACCTCTATTTAACCATTCACCAGTTGATGACCATTTGGGTCAATGCCACTTTTGGTGATTAGAAGTAAAGGTGTTGGGTGGTGCCTGTGGCTCAAGGAGTAGGGCACTGGCCCCATATGCCCGGGGTGGCAGGTTCAAATCTGGCCCTGGCCAAAAACTACAAAAAATAAATAAATAAATAATTTCATTGTATTTCAATTCCAATAATAAAAAAAAAGAAGTAAAGGTGTTATAGGGTTGAGTTTTGACTTTATTATTATTTTTTTAATTTATCAACATGATTTGTTTTTGTCAAATTTTATAATCTTTTTTCAACAGGTATGTCTTTTTCAGATTTAGCAAGACTTTGCTGTTGATGTTTCCTAAATTATTATAAAGAATCTAAGCTTAGGCAGCACCTGCGGCTCAGAGAGTAGGGTGCCAGCCCCATATGCCAAGGGTGGCAGGTTCAAGCCCGGCCCTGGCCAAATTGAAAAAAAAAAAAAAAAGAATCCAAGCTTAGAAAGGACTTGTGTACATCTTTAATGGCATCCGGGGCATAAAAACACTTCATAGAAAATTAAAGCCTCGTAAGCAATGTCCTTCCTACAGTCTATCTTCTATATATCCACCAGAATGATTGTTTAGAAATGCACATCTGATCATAGGATGACATTATTGAATGAACTCCAATGATTCTATAGAATTATTTACATGGGTGGCTCCTTTTTATTGAGGGTTTACAGGGCCTGACATACGCCAAATATGATTATGTGTTACCTGACTCAATTTTTAGAATAGCTCTTTAAGATAGGCTATACAGTATCAGAGCTGGGATTTAAAGCCTAACAGTGTGCAAATGTCTTAGGATAGAATTTAAGACTTTTTATATCTGGACCCAGCTACTCTCAACAGAGCAAAACCTGTTTGTCATTTTTTTTTTTTATCTATTCCATGCTTTTTCACATCTGTTGTTCCTTCTGTCTGACATATCCTGTCTGTTTATCTTTTATATATTGTTTTAACTCTCACCTCAGATGCTCATAATAGCCTACCTACCGACCGTGTGCCCTTGTCCATGCTCAGTATGTTATAATTCATGGATGGTCTAGCATTAAAGTTCAAATATTTCTGTTTTTACTTTCTATTTTTTTCTAGTACTCCCATTATGCTTTTGTGGTTGTCCCGCATTTCTTGGATATTCTTTTCCAGTTTTTTTCTTTTTTCCTTTTTCTTTTCCCCCAGTGGATAAAAGGTACTGAGATTAATAGGCCTTTAGTGTGAGCTTTTTCCATTTTTCTGGTTAAGAATAAGGCTGTGTTTATGGTTTGCTATAATTGTTGGTGTTAGAAGCTGCAGTTCTTTCTGGTGTTCTTGTTTTTCACTGCCCTCTTGTCTTTGGGTTTTCCTAGAGATGACTTACTATATAAAGTCTGAGGTGTACTGTTATTTTAGCTGTAATCTCCTATTATTAGACAGGAGCCCTGTTGATGTATTAGTAAGGTATAGGGTAAGAACAAGTTTTATATAATCTTAGAGTAGGTCTCAGGTTTTTATTTTTATTTATTTTAATTTTTAATTTTTTTAATTTTTTTTGAGACCGAGTCTCACTTTGTCGCCCTGGGTAGAGTGTTGTGGTGTCATAGCTCACGGCAACCTCAAACTCTTGGGCTCAAGCGATTCTCTTGTCTCAGATTCCCAAGTAGCTGGGACTACAGGCACCTGCCACAATGTCTGACCAATTTTATTTATTTATTTACTTTTTATTAAATCTTAGCTGTGTACATTAATGTGATCATGGGGCACCATACACTGGTTTTATAGACCGTTTGACACATTTTCATCACACTGGTTAAGATAGCCTTCCTGGCATTTTCTTAGTTATTGTGTTAAGACATTTACATTCTATCCCCAACAATAAAAAAAAAAAAAAAAAAGAATGGAAGAGAACTGGGGCGGGGCCTGTGGCTCAGTGAGCAGGGCGCCGGCCCCATATACCGAGGGTGGTGGGTTCAAACCCAGCCCCGGCCGAACTGCAACAAAAAAAATAGCCGTGCGTTGTGGCGGGCGCCTGTAGTCCCAGCTACTCGGCAGGCTGAGGCTGGAGAATCGCCTAAGTCCAGGAGTTGGAGGTTGCTGTGAGCTGTGTGACGCCACCGCACTCTACCGAGGGCAATAGAGTGAAACTCTGTCTCTACAGAAAAGAAAAAGAATAGAAGATTTCGGGTGGCGCCTGTGGGTGAAAGGAGTAGTGTGCTGGCCCCATATACAGAGGTGGTGGCTGGCGAGAAAAACTGCCCCCTCCTCAAAATCATTTACTTGAAAGAGTTCGCCTGCGGGCACCCTCCCTCAACCCTCCCGCATATGCTAGAGGTGGCGGGTTCAAACCAAGCCCCGGCCAAAAACTGGAAAGGAAATGAACGAGAAAGAAGGATCAAAGGAAGAGAGGGAGAAAGGCAGGGACGGACGGACGGACGGAAGGAAGGAAGGAAGGAAGGAAGGAAGGAAGGAAGGAAGGAATTGAGGGTAATAACAATAATGGATTTATAGTTAGTATTTTTGAATGGATTTAGTATGTGATACCCTATATTACAGGTTATTTACATGCATTACTTCATTTAATCTTTGTCATTACTCCAATTGGTAAATATTATTATTGTCATCACCACATGTTTGTTATAGGGAAAGAAATTGAGGCTTCCGAACTTTGCAGAAAGTTAAAATTCCCTAAGGAGTTTATTTTATTTTATTAGATCATAACTATGTACATTACTGCATTTATGGGGTACAATGTGCTGATTTTATATACAATTTGGAATGTTTACATGTCTGGATGTCCTATGGAAGAGTACAATCTCGGTGAGAAAAGAGAGAAGTTGGTCTGAGCGGGCTAGTGTTGTGTGTTCAAACAATGGTGCTTTGAGGAAGAGTTACATGACTGATTGGCTTATGGTTGCATAGTGGTTTTGTGGTTAAACCTCAGAACCAGAAGACACATTTAAATCTTCCTGACATTCTTGCCATGAGAAATGAGAATGAGTCATGTGCTCTGAAAGGCACTAAAGTCACCACGACCACCAAATCGAATGGATTAAAAAGCACCTGTGAGTGTGATGATGGTATCTCAGAAGCAGACTGGGAGTGGTGACTATTTTAGAGTAGAAACTCCAAAATCCAGATGTGACTGACAACAGGTTACTTTTGGGGTCTTGGTAAACAGATGCCTCTGTTGTGCATACTTGGCTCCCACCCCAGCAACTGCTGGTAAGGGAACTCTGCCACGAAGCATGGCTGAGAGGGAGGGGAAAGAAGCTGGGCTTTATTTGCTGACATTACGTTGACTGAGCAAAGATGTCCTACAACAAACTGCTCTATGAGAGGACAAGCAGGGAGCAAAATGGAGTCATTTGTTGAACTTAGGCAACATTCTTAAGAATGGTCCTCAGCAAAAATTTCAAGCTGATGAAGTTTAATAGTCTTAGGGACAGTAAATAATAGGAGAATTACATAGTGAAGTGAATGTTAGGGGCCTGATCACATCGGAGCCTTTGGTAATTTGTTCTGGCCTCAGATAAACAACCATCTGGAGACCTGACCTATGCCCTTCAAACTTCTTTGCCCAACAAGCTGTCAAGAGTTAAACAGATCCCGAGCAGTAGGTCTGTCCACAGGAAGATAGGGGGCAGTAGAGATGCAGTGATAGCAGCAAGCCTAGCAGCCAGCTGCTTGGGGAAGAGAACTGAAAATAATGGAGTCAAGAGTCTGGAAGACTTCTGAGAGTCTATACAGGCACCCAGACCACGGTAGAATAGCCAACAAAATAACTTTGAGAGAGGTTGATTTGTGGTTATCTATAATATGATGGGAAATGTACTTTAAAGGTTATTTTGACCATAATATAGCTTCTTCATCTACCTGCTAAGATTAGCATTTGATCTCTTTGGAGCTATATATTTTCAGTGGGTTAAAGTATTACTTTGCTGGAGTATAGTTAGCCAATTAGTGAAGATTCATTTGTATCTGGTAAGTTCATTAACACCAGTTTTCACTAAGCAGAGCTGAAGGCTCTAAAGAGATATCATCCAGAATTGGGAGCTTTAGGAATGGGAAAGTCTGTACATTAGAAGACCACTGTGTAAACTGCTACCCAACAGGATGTAATGAATGAACCTGCAAGCTTCTGGCTTCTGGCTACTCATGTGATAGTGAATATTATCTCCATAATAAGTAAATGTGCCTAAGATCACAAGACAAGACAACTTGGACGAACCCTGAAATTTTAGCTAGGATATATTTTACCCTCAAATCAGTTTGCCTTTTCATCTAAATTATGTTGTCTCCAGAGGAGTATATATGACTTGAAGACAATATTTTCCTATGCCACAGTTTTCCTGAAAAGCTATCTATTGGATACAAAGAATCCTTTATAAAGCTTTATATGGCAACTTGGAAAGTGCTTGGGACTATCTAGATCTGTCCTAAGGGACATGTAAAGATTCCAGGCTGTTCTTCATCAGGACTTAGTTTTTAATTCCTTTACATTCCAGCTTTTTACTTCCTGGGAGGAAAAAAAAATAGTAAGCAGGGAAAAATGAAAATTATTAGAACTAATTGCATATGGACTTTCCCCCTAAATGACATTAAAAAGCACCAGCATCTGTCTTTAAATAAAGTGAGTGTGTGGGCTTATCTCCCTGCCTCCACAACAGCTATGTGAAAGTGCAGCCGCTCGGTTTTCATATTCCTTTCCCTTCAAAATGCCCAGAGGGCCCATATTTTTGTTTAATGACCTTCAGAATGATGCTTTAGAAATCTGAAGCTATCAGAGTTGGAAGCAATGCGAAAATAATTGTGGATTATTATTGCATGATGACAGTGGCAGCTGGACTATTTTTTTTTTTTTTGTTCTTTTTGCTCAGACTTTCTTCTTCATTTTCCCAGAAACCTTATATGCTAAGGTTTAACTCAGAAGCAAATCTCATATAGGTGATAAACCTTGCCAGACATGGTACGTAATATAATTTTAGACAGCTCCTTAACCGTTCTGCAGAAAGACCCTAGGGAGTGAAGCAGCCTTATATCTAGATGCCCTCTATAGTATTACTTTTATTTACTCTCTGCCAATATGTGTGGGTAATGGTATTAAACATAAAGCACGCAGATCTCTTAAAGATTACGCCTGTGAACTTAAGTGCCAGTTTTTGTGTTTTGTTGTCAAAACTCCTGCTAACATAAAAGAGAAAATTGTGTTATAGTGAAAAACTAATAAATGGGTACTCACTCTCCCAAATCATTTACAAATGCACACACATATTCACCCTCCCCCCCCCAAATAAACAAGCACTCACAGCTGGGGACTGAGAGTCAACACAGATACTAACTTTAACGTGAATGTTTAGGGTGTGTATATGGAGAGCAGGGTGAGGATTGGTAGATGCAGATGTTACGTACCCAGTAATGGGAAAGTGGGAAATGTTCTCAACTACTGTTCACATCACCTGCCTCATCACCAAATTGCTTTATTACCTCAACTGATAGACTCAGAATTTAGATGAAATACTTTGTCCTTGATTATTCAGAACTCCCTCACAGCTATCCCCGAGGCCTCCACTGATGTTTATACAACATTTGGCTACCACTGTGATGGAGCATTTGGAATGAATAATGGACAGAATGGGACAATATCTGAAAAATAGTCTGATCAAATTCCCGAAAGACAAAGCTGCTTGGCTGAATATTCTCACATACTTGGTTATTGCTCTATCCTTGTCACTTTCTGGAAAAGTGTCACACATTCCTTTCGAGGGAAGTTTAATCTCAGTAGCGTGGCTCCCTCACATTCCCAGCAAGAGAGTAAGAGAATTGGCTTCAAAACCCAAATCTTTTTCTTGGTTATATATCATTGAATTCCGAAAGGAAGTGGATGATTCCTTCATGCTGTTACTGTAACAAAGTGTGTCCTTATTTTACCTCCCATGTTTTGAGATAAATCCTTAAGCCTTAATTTGTAGACCCTTTCCTTTCTACTCCCTGAATTGAACTCTCGACTACAAGGAGGGAGACTCTGGAGTAATAGTATTAGTTTTTACAATAAGGAGTAATTAATGAAACGATTATAAACTTTGTTGCCAATGTAAAAGCTTATTATGAATGTTTAATAATGCTTAAGACTCCCCTAGAGTATACTAAGTGGCTTAATGAACCATGTCGTCTGAGGACTCTTAGGAAATATCTCTGTCAAATAGAAAGAGCCAGGATGTTATAATAGTTAGCAACTTTTAAGGTTCTGGTATACCTTTCTTGCATTTGGGGAGCATGTATGCTATTCTGTTTTTACAGAAGGCTTCTAAAGACTTCTTGCTCTTGGGAATCAGACCTTTAAAGTGGTTATTAGTATGATAGTTGTGATGTTTGAACTAGACACAGTAAGATACATTTATGATTTTGCTTGGTCATTGACTTCTTAGTTGTATATTTTGGAAACTAGAAAGAATACAAAAAAGTGAAAGTACTAACCTGCCAGTACTGAGATACTGCTTGCGAATTTTTAATTTTGCTGACTTGGATATATTTTCTCTGCAGGAATGCAAGCCAAAAATGTGGAGAAGCATAATCATACAGAAAGGAAATGCTCTCCTTATTCAGGAAGTTCAGGAAGAAGATGGAGGAAATTATACATGTGAACTTAAATATGAAGGAAAACTTGTAAGGCGAACAACTGAATTAAAAGTTACAGGTAGGAATTGCTATTTTCTATTGAATTATGGAAAATGAGATTGTAAGTATAATTTGGTTTGCGAAGAAACAGTTTTGTTCAAAGACCCAACTTGCTGTGAAATTAGAAGTAGCTGCATAACAAATAGTTGTGAAGTTCACTATTAATAAGTTGTACTAAATAAAAGCTACATATGGAATATGAACAATTAATTTAAGGAACAGGTGCCCAATTGCTGAATATCTATTCCTTTCTCTTCTTCTTCTTCTTTTTTTTCTTTTTTTTTTGAGACAGAGTTTCGCTTTGTCGCCCTTGGTAGAGTGCTATGGTGTCATAGCTTACAGCAACCTCCAACTCTTGGGCTCAAGCAATTCTTTTGCCTCAGCCTTCTGAGTAGCTGGAACTACAGGCGCCCACCACAAGGCCCGGCTATTTTTAGAGATGGAGTTTCGCTCTTGCTTAGGCTGGTCTCAAACCCATAAGCTCAGGCAGTCCCCACGCTTCAGTCTCCCAGAGTGCTAGGATTATAGGCTTGAGCCACTGCACCCAGCCTATCTATTCCTTTCTTTATGAAAGGTTCACTCTTTAATCTATCATTGATTATTACTGAACATCTCAGAAAGGATATACTAGACGCTAGAATGTTGATTTAACCCATATGTAGAATCTCCTCGTAGGTGAAAGCTGCTTTCAGAAGAAGGTTCAGTTGGACTGTTGGAATGAAATCTTCTTGGACTGTATCCAAAATATCATTTATGTAACACTCTCCATAAGCAAGGGATGTTATTATGAGTTTCTAGTGATTCTTAGATAAACTCTAAAAGAACGTGGACATGTGTGTTTTAAATCTGAAGTACCAGCAAAACTTAAACTTATAAATCTCTCATAGAAGTGGAAGAGATAAGCTCAGAATATTTTCTTTTTATTCCAGAATGTTCTTAGGTGGAGAATTTTAGGGGGTAATTTTCAGAGATAGGACAGAATCTAATTCCATAAAGTTATCCCTCACAATGGATATGATGGACCCTCAGAAACTATCTGACAAAAAGGCTGCCTGCTACTGCTCATGAAGGAATCTTGATTAATTTTCCTATTATTTTATATATATCTTAAGTGTATTATTATCTTGCTTATACGTAGAATCTATAAAAAATTGAATATATAGGAACAGAGAGTAGAATAATGGCTACGAAGGGGTAGGGGGTATAGGAAATTAGGAGATCTACATCTAAAAGTACACACTCACTACCAGTTACAGATTTCTGTTAAAATACATACAGATTTTCAGTTGTGTAGGATGAATAATTCTAATAATTTAACATACAGCATGATGACTAATAATGACTAATATATGATAATATTATAGTGTATGCTGAAATTTGCTGATTTATGGTATTCTTACCACCAAAAATAAATGACAATTATATAAGGAGATAGGTATATTAGTTCACTTGACTATAGTATTAATAATAATTTTACTATGTACACATATATTAAAACATCATGCTGTATACCTTAAATATATACAATAAAAGAGGTGTGTGTGTGTGTGTTTTTGTATATGTACACACACAAATTTGTATTGTGGATGAAATCTGAGTCATCACAAACTTTGAAATTATCTAGATAGTTGCAATATTGACTGCATTAATTGATTTATGACTTAAGCACTTGGGTATTACCTATTTAACAATCTAGTGCTGACATCAACCAATTGGCCAATTATAACATATTCTTGCCAATATTAGGAATATACATATATATGTGTATATATATATATAATATCTGACTGACCTTTTTGGAGTAATGTTAAAATCAATTTATATTGATAGTTGCTGAGTTAAGTTCATTGCTATAACCCATATATTTAAGTTTTTGATTCTTGAGATATAATTGTTTATTTTTGTCTGTTCCAAAATTCTAAATCCTAATTCAGGGAATAAAAATACATATATTCATTCACTCTCTATACTAATAAATGACAGTTTTACTTCTTAGTTTGAATTTGTAGAGTAATTGCTGTTAACATTTAAATAATTCTTTTGATTAGAATTGCATGTTCTTTCCCCCATGTGCTTTCCAAATAACTACCATATTGGGCCAATCACAAATAACAAAGACCTGTTTTTGATTAGTTTCTGATTTCCTCAATGGGAACTGTACTTCCCAGCCTCATTCACAGTAGAAGATTTAACCATAGGTAGTCACATGTCATTAGTAAGTTAGTTGACCATGCACACCCAAAGCCTTGCAGCATCATCACTTTGACCATAATCGCCAACCTTTATCATACACATGCATAGCACTTCCATTTTGGAATCATTTGCTAATGTTTGGAATATAGTATTTGACTTTCATTTTAAGTTGAACCAGAATAAAGTAAATACTAAACCTCCTTTTCACTTGTATCTCATGGGTTTTGGTGATAACACATTTGCTTCTTTAGTTTCATTTTAGATTCTAGAAAAGCATAGCTAGAGCTATTTATTTTGTATAATTTATAAGATGACAATTTACTTGTTCCAAACTTTTAGTATAATTGAACTATGGGTTTAAATTTCATCTGAATACCTTGCAGAGGTTCTCAAAATTTAATGTGCTTCAGAATTATGTAGAGGGACTCAGGTAGGATGAAGGTGAAGATCTTTAAATACAGATTCCCGAGGCCCAGGCTTGGTGGCTCACACCTGTAATCCTAGCACTCTGGGAGGCCGAGGTGGGTGGATTGCCTGAGTTCACAAGTTCAAGACCAAGCTGAGCCAGGGCGAAACCTCATCTCTAAAAATAGCCGGACTGGACGTTGTGGTGGGCACCTATAGTCCCAGCTACTTGGGAGGCTGAGGCAAGAGAATAGCTTGAGTCCAAGAGTTGGAGGTTGCTATGAGCTGTGATGCCATGGCACTTTACCCAGAGCAACAAAGTGAGACTCTGTCTCAAAAAGTAAATAAATAAATAAATACAGATTCCCAGATCTCTCTCTCAGATTCTAGCTTAGTACATCAATAAGACTAGGAATTTTACTCCTTGTCTCCATAATTCTGTTGTATGCCTTCCAAGAAACACTATGGCGTTAAGTCAAAGTCATAAGTTTGATTCCCTTACGAGCATGTTAGTTTACACAGCCACACATATACTCACAAACTGATTTTATAGGCCCCAAATTATTTTCCCTAAATTCCTAAGAACTGTCATTGCTAATGAACCAAATCCAGGTCTGCTCACCATGCACAATAAAGCCAGACACTGAAGGCAAGAGAACGGCTTTATTGCCTAGTGCCAAGCAAGGAGTACAGGTAGCTAATGCTTATGACTTGGACGCCCCAGTGGCTTACAAGGCAGGCTTTGTAAAGGCAGGCAAAATTGTAAATCAATATATGGAAGCTATACATTGGCCCAGCCCCCAAAGGCAGGAGGATATCCTGAGAAGGAGGCACAAGGGGATTCAGATTCTTAGGTTAGTGGAAAGGAATGTTAAGATGGGTGCAACAGGCCCCTCTAGAAATTTAGAACCAAGAGCAGCAGAGTTCAATTCCTCAGTTCCCCCTTATCTGCATTTTCCACTGGTGGATATTCCTGAAAAACAAAAACATATATTAAGATGCCATCTTTTACTTCCCATTGGGAACCAAAATACCTCTTGACTCTGGTTTGCTTGAAGGGCATCATTCTCATCAGGTTGTCCTTTCACTTACTATGGCTAGCCAGGTGGCTGGAATTTCCCCTGAAGAGACTCAAGATTTTTCCATGCTCTTCTCCCACCCCACCTCCCAGATCTAGTCCCCTGCCCTGTATGGATATCATGAAAATGCAGATCATGGTAACAAAAAGTAATGTGTCAAAGTGTAGTTGGAATCTCTCTCAGCTGAGTCCTTGGTCTCAGAGATTTGAAGAATGAATCCATGGACTACCATGAGTAAGCAACAGGATAGATTGTTTTATTGATAGATAAGTAAAAGAGTGAGATAGAGCCTCTGGCAATGGATGGGAGACCCTGGTGGGTAGCCTATTTCCACCTTCTGTCTACGGGTTTATATACTGCCTTTCTTATCCTGTGGGCAGGGGGGGTTGTGGGAGATGGACTGTCATAATTGGCGCCTGAGGCTTCAGGGCATATGTTAATTTTAAAACTGCTTTAAAACTGCCCCTGTGTAGCAACACAGTCTTATTTAGGATGTGTTCTCCGCTCTGGGAGTGGCAGCTTCGGTGAAATGCTGGTCATCTGGTGTTTCTGAGCCTATTTTGGGTCTATGGAATGTGGTCTGTATTTAAGCTGTTCTGTGGGCCTGCTTGGGCCTACGAGATGGGGTCCCTATTCAGCACCGAGTGGGGAGGCAAGGAAACCGTGCATCCAAGGGAGTTTGTGAGTAAAGCAACCTCAACCACATAAAGCAGTCATTTAATTTAATTAATTCATTTACTAATTAATTTTTGTGAGACAGGGTCTCACTTTTTCACCCTGGGGAGAATGCCATGGTATCATAGCTCATGGAAACCTCAAAGTCTTGGGCTCAAGTGATCCTTTTGCCTCAGCCTCCCAAGTAGCTGGGACTACAGGCTCTTGCCTCAATACCTGGCTATTTTTTCGATAGAGACAGGGTCTCCCTCTTACTCAGGCTGGTCTAAAACTCGTGATTCACCCACCCCAGCCTCCCTGAGTGCTAGGATTACAGACATGAGCCACTATGCTCAGCTTACTTACCATTTAAAAAATTACTGAGTATATATCACATGCCAGGCGATGAGCTAGGATCTGGAAAAGGTAATTCAAAATTTGTTTATGATTATTCTTGGGTCAGTGATCATTGTTCATATAAGTTTATGCGTTTATTCACATAGTTTGTTACTAGATAAAAAGGGTTCAGCTATCTTAGTTAATGGTGAAAGGTGTGGGTCCAGTTTCAGTCTTCTACAGGTTGCCAGCCGGTTCACCCAGCACCATTTGTTAATAGGGAATCTTTTCCCCACTGAATGTTTTTAATTGGCTTGTCAAAGATCACATAACGGTAAGTAGCTGGATTCATCTCTTGGTTCTCTATTCTGTTCCAGACATCTACTTCTCTGTTTTTGTGCCACTATCATGCTGTTTTGATCACTATTGATTTATAGTATAGTCTGAGGTCTGGTAGCGTGATTCCTCCTGCTTTGTTTTTATTTCTGAGTAATGTCTTGGCTGTTCGAGGTTTTTTTCTGATTCCATATAAAACGAAGTATTATTTTTTCAAGATCTTTAAAGTATGACAGTGGAGCTTTAATAGGGATTGCATTAAAATTGTATATTGCTTTGGGTAGTATGGATATTTTAACAATGTTGATTCTTTCCAGCCATGAGCATGGTATGTTTTTCCATTTGTTAACATTTTCAGCTATTTCTTTCCTTAGAATTTCATAGTTCTCTTTATAGAGAAAAGCCCAAGTGCCCATCGATCCATGAATAGATTAATAAATTGTGGTATATGTACACCATGGAATATTATACAGCCTTAAAGAGAGATAGAGACTTTACTTCTTTCATGTTTACATGGATGGAGCTGGAACATATTCTTCTTAGTAAAGTATCTCAAGAATGGAAGAAAAATTATCCAATGTACTCAACCCTACTATGAAACTAATTTATGGCTTTCATATGAAAGCTATAACCCAGTTATAACCTAAGAATATGGGGAAGGGGGAGAGGGAGGGGAGGGAGGGGGGAGGATGGGCAGAGGGAGGGTGATTGGTGGGACTATATCTGCGGTGCATCTTACAGGGGTACATGTGAAACTTAGTAAATGTAGAATATAATTGTCTTAACACAATAAGAAAATGCCAGGAAGGCTATGTTAACCAGTGTGATGAAAATGTGTCAAACTGTTTATAAAACCAGTGTATGGTGCCCCATGATTGCATTGATGTACACTGCTATGATTTAATATTAATAATAAAAAAAGAAATATATAAAAAAAGGGTTCAGCTGCCTGTCACTATTAGCCAAATGCAGAGACAGGAAATAGGTCCAACAAGCTTTATTACCAGAAGGTCAGCAATTCTGGATAACAGTAAGAGTAGCCTCTCCAAGACTGCTCTGCTCTTCCATTTCCAAAACCACAGTTTTATACATAAAAGTTCAAAGCACAAATCATAGTAACCTTTATCTTAAACAACGATAATTAACCCTTATCTTAAACAAAAATAATCAGCATAACCCAGGACCCATAATAAACAATAGTCTACATGACCCGTGACCCAAAACAACATTTCGAGTTCAAAAGTTAATCTCCTAAGTCAATTCCCGTAAACTAATCAAGATATACACTTTTAGGTTAAAGCTGAATTTATAGAACAGGAATGGAAGACATGAGGTGACAGTCACATAGGACTTACACCGATCAGACCAGCTGTGTTGTGTCGGCCCTAGCCTGACTGACTCAATTTATTCTCACCACATGTGCTGTCAAGTTCAAATGTTATACTTGATGTAGAAACAGAATGGCTTCTTGGTATAAAAATTGAAGATGTTGCTCTGTGAAAGTTTATTCTTTTTTGCTATATTTTGCAAGTTATGTTGTGCTTTGTATGCTGAATATTATGAAAGCAATTAACAAATAGATTGTCCTCTTATCATTTGAAAGATATAGCTGTGATTATTTAAAGAGTAACCCACTCATACTTGTTTAGAGTTTAGCAACCTACAGGCATGGGATAAGAATTTCAATATGATATTAATAGAATTGGTTGATTTAAAAATTACGTAGATAGAAGTTCGTTAAGATAGTATACTGTAAGTAAGCAAAGATTGTCAAATTTCTAAAAGATATTTTGTGATTGTTTTCTTTACATTTATAATTTTGAGAAACGTTATCTTCAGTAAAATAAGTATTCTCTTAAGGTATATAGGTGCTACTTCCTTTAAGAAGATCAATAATAAAAAGATCCAAATATTAAAAACTGATAAATTTATCTGGATAATAAAGTAAAAGGTAATAATTTGCTTTTTGAAATTATTTCTCTACATAAAAGAATTTGCCATAGTTTTTCTTTAAATAGCTAGCTTTTTTTTGTTGTTGTTGAGACAGGGTCCCACCCTATGCCCCTGAGCAGAGTGCAGTGGGCGTGGTAGCTCACCACAACCTCAGACTCGGGCTGCGGGCACCCCGCTGCCTCAGCCTCCGGAAGCCGCTGGGATTACAGGCGCTCTCCGCGGCGCCCGGCTGGGTTTTTCCATTTTTTTCACGAGTCAGGGTCTCACTGTCGCTCAGGCGAGTCTCGAACTCCTGAGCTCAAGCGATTCTCCCTCCTCAGCCTCCCACAGTGCTTCTCTCATCCCTGGAGACCGGCAATAGCTAGCTTTTTTATTGCATTAAAATAGGATTTGATTTAAAAGCAACTCTCCTGGTATACTTTTATTATATAAATCATAGCGGACTTGTGTGATACTATTGTGGAAATTTGTTTTTCTTCCTTTGGAGGCTGTGGATGAGGAAAAAGGGGCTTAAAAACAAATAGACATGCACAATAGCATATTTAGGTTGTTCACCAAAGATGCCTAGAGCTGTTTTATTTCCCAGGGCATAGTTTAGGTGGCTCTTTGCTATTTTGAAGGTTTTTTTCCCCTTTATTCTCACATTGAATTTGTGCAGAGGGCTGGCTGCAATGATAAAGACAGGAGGATTGGTTATAAGACGATGAGAATGTAAAGCATGTGATAATGGAAAGAGGAGGAGAAGGGGAGTAGGAGAGAGTGAGAGAGATAATGGGACAGGGTCTCCAGGGATGAGAGAAGTTCTGCCTTGAGAAGGTCAAAGGGAGACATAAATTATAGAGACTCCCCGAAATGAACATGAGCAGGAAGCCAGCACTAATTAACTTTATTAGGAAGGCAATTCACCATTCATTCACCTGGCAAATCATTCACAAATGCATGCCTTTATGCAGATTTTTAGAAATGAGGACTAGCTATTTGGAAAAAAACCCACTAACCTGTTTCCTGGTGTATATGCAAATAATACTCCTCCCCCCTGATGACTGTAGGCAGCTCTAGAGTTCCTGATTGGGGACTTTTTACACGTTAGGGATAATCTCTTAACCTGTTGGTATCGGAATGCCATGCAAGAGGGGATTATTTTATGGATATGCTTCAAAGGCATGCTGCTGGGTTACTGCTAAGCATAAGTAGATGTGGACATAGGAAGCCTGGTAAAACTTCAAAGTGAGATTTGGTATCAGTCTTTGATAAAGACGCTCAAATGCATGGCTTTAGCAAGTGCTTTTAATTCCATTTAGCAAAGTTTAACTGTGAGGGCATTGTTACAGGTGGCATTCAGGCTACATACAGCTTGTTAGAATAACTTTCCTCCGATGTGAAAAATGGCAGGTATAAATACACACAGGAAACAATTTTATATTCTTGTTGGAAAATAGACTTTTTATGGCCCTAGCTCCTTATCCCTATACTATTAATGCTCAAATATTGGGGGAGAGTGAATTTAGAAAAACAGTGGAATATAGCCATATGGTGGACAGTTGGTGGAGTAAATAGAAATAGGATGTTTACTAAGGATGACAAGACGGGAGAATTTATCTCTAAGCCAACAACTCTGTAACTAACAGGGGTTCTCAGAGAGTTGATGTCTGTTGGGAGCTCACTGCGTGGCACACATTATGTGTAGCCTTTTTATTCATTTTCTCATTTAATGCTCCCACCACCATATGAGGGTGATTACTATAATTGTACCTATTTTATAGGTGAAGAAACTAAAGCTTATGGAGGTAAAATGATGTGTTCAAGTTCACATACTTGTCTTTCTAGTCTTTCTAGTTCCTTCAGAGTCTCAAATATAACTTTTTAACCACCACCAAGAACAGACCATATAATTTAACCTACCAAATATATATTGTATACCTGGAGAATAGATACCAAAATATTAATTATAATATTCCTCATTCCACTATGAGGTCTTTTTTGGACATTCAAAATTTGGACTTCAATAATTTCTTTGTTGGAATTTAGATCCCTCTGAAAAGAGTACACTTGGCATTTTTGAGCCTATTCCTTAGTTTTTAGTGAGAAAGAACCTTCATTAAGATCATTAGGAATGGGACACAGAATTCAATCTGAGCTTGGGGTAGTGCCAGGAAAGAAACAAGGAAAGGTGAGGTGGCTAGCAAAGTGGAGATGCACGGAAGATAGAATTTGCTAAGTTTCACGTTTTGGTGCCATGTGGCCTTAATAATAGTATAATCTATACTCGGAAAAGATCAATTCCAATGAAGTTCATTGAAGTAGGAACTATTACAGGGTGGCCATAAAGTTCGTGTGCAATTTAAAATAGTTGTCTATTTTCAATTGTACACAAACTTTATGGCCATCCTGTATTTGAAGCTGGTGGAAGCGAAGCAATCGAGGAGTGTCTAGTTAAACAATGTTGTTTCCATTTGTAAAGATCAACCACCACTTAAGTCAGTTTCTACTATGTGCAACAAAGAGTTTAGGATCTAAGTTTCTAATGTGGTTCTGAAAGCAGACAGGTAGAGACAGAAATATGTTCCCCTTTGCAACCTGTGAAAACATTAAAGTTATTCACTAGAATAGTGCCTCCTAAGCTGTATTTTGTGGATCTCTGGTTCAATGAGATTTCCAAAAGAGAGAAAAGAGAGGAAAGGAGAACAAAGAAGAGATATTCTGTTCATCTGCTGGGTGAAAGTTATACAGTTTTCTTTTTTGCAAGGTATTTCAAGGTACTTACAATATTATAAGGTGCATGACTACATGATATGTTCCCCATCCCCCACTCTGAGAGCATCTGAAGATGCTAAGCTTCTTTTCCTTCTCTCTCTTTCTTTCTCTCTCCTTCCTCCCTCCCTTCCTTCCTTCCCTCCCTCTTTCCTTCCCTCTTTCCCTCCCTTTTCTTGAGACAAGAGTCTCACTTTGTCATCCTCAGTAGAGTCCTGTGGCATCACAGCTCACAACAACCTCAAACTCGTGGGCTCAAGTGATTCTCTTGCCTCAGCCTCCTGAGTAGCTGAGACTATAGGTGCTGGCCACAATGCTTGGCTATTTTTTCTATTTTTAGTAGACATGGGGTCTCGCTCTTGCTCAGGTTGGTCTCAAACTCCTGAGCTCAAGCCTCAGCCTCCCAGAGTGCTGGCATTACAGGCGTGAGCCACCACGCCTGGCTGATGCCAATTTTCCTTTAGGAAACTTTAAGAAAGCTTTATAAATAGCCAAGTGAGTACCTACTGTATTGGCTTCCTACTAATGTCTATAACTTCAACAGTTTCAATAAAATACATGTTGGACATTTATGTTGTAATTTTAATCATTTATTGTTTTCCATTGTCTTATTTTCTTAGTCAGGCTGTAAACTGCTGAAGGGCAGGGATTTGTTGACTGTTTCTTCTCTGTGTCTCCAAGTGCTGAGTTCAGGGCAGGTATTCAACAATTAGTTGTAGTCTGGTTTAGGTTTGTGCTTATTTGATTGGTGAGTGCTTTGGTTGGGTACAAATAAGGTACTTTTGTGTTTGCAGAACACTTTTTAATTTCAAAGCACTTTCCCTTCTGGGATTTTATTTTGTTTCTCACAAGAACTTTCTGGAGCCTGCAGCAAATATATTACTACTTATGAGAGTAAACCATAGCTCAGAGAGTTTAACCAGACGTCCTCAAACTTTTTCAACAGGGGGCCAATTCACTATCCCTCAGACCGTTGGAGGGTCAGACTATAGTTTAAAAAAAAAAAAAAAACTATGAACAAATTCCTATGCACACTGCACATATCTTACTTTGAAGTAAAAAACAAAATGGGAATAAATACAATTCACACTGCTTCATATGGCCTGCGGGCTGCAGTTTAAGGATGCCTGGTTTAAACCATTGGCTCCAGGATACAATCCGGTGAATGGCACACCTAGGACTAGAACCCTCATGTTATGAGTCCGAGTCCAGTGCTTTTCTTTTTTTTGAGACAGAGTCTCACTGTGTCACCCTCGGTAGAGTGCTGTGGTGTCACAGCTCACAGCAACCTCAAACTCCTGGGCTTAAGCCGGTGGTTCTCAACCTTCCTAATGCCGTGACCCTTTAATACAGTTCCTCATGTTGTGTTGACCTCCAACCATAAAATTATTTTCATTGCTACTTTATAACTGTGATTTTGCTTCTGTTATGAATTGTAATGTAAATATCTGATATGCAGGATGTATTTAGGCGACCCCTGTGAAAGGGTTGTTGGACCCCCAAAAGGGTCACGACCCACAGGTTGAGAACCGTTGGCTTAAGCAATTCTCTAGCCTCAGCCTCCCGAGTAGCTGGGACTACAGGCCCACCACAATGCCTGGCTATTTTTGTTGTTGTTGTTGTTGTAGTTGTCATTGTTGTTTAGTTGGCCTGGGCCTGGTTCGAACCCGCTACCCTCCATGTATGTGACTGGTGCCGTAACCACTGTGCTACAGACACTGAGCCTAGTCCAGTGCTTTTCTAATGCCCTTTAATCCTGTGTGTTAGGCCAAAAGAAGAGGGGATAAAACTCCTGAAAGACTGCAAAGTTAGTGACTTCAGAGCTCAGGTCTAAGGATCCCTGAAGCAGGATTTTCTTTAAAGTGTTCGTGTGACAACCCCTAATTTTCTTTAGGAACAATAACTTCTGATTCTAACAGAAAAAGTATTTACTGCTGATGGCTGGATCTAAATCAGCAAAGTGGTACACCCCCAGTCAATACATAAATGCTTCCAGCCAGAAGCAGGTCATGTGTAGAGTGAGATGAACCAGCTGTATAAGGCAACAGGGAGGGGCAAGTTGAAGAGCAGTGGCAGCCCCTACCGAGCCCTAGCTGATTGCTGCCATTTGAGATTGTAGCTCCAATATTGCTAAGCCCTCTAATTTTTGAAGAGATGTGAGAAGTCTGGATGTCTTTTTTACAGTCTCTGAACTGTAAAGCTCTCTGTGGACCAAATAAAACATGCCTGTAGGCTAAATTCAATTTGAGGGCTGCCCATGTGTAGCCTTTGCCTTAAAAGATTTGGTTCAGGCGGACTTTTTAACAAGAGACTGTGTGACTGGCTCAGGCAATGTTTTATAAAACTATTTCCATTGATAGCAGTGAGTGGGAAAAGATGAAAACAAACAAACAAGAAAAAACAACCCGGAGTAGCCCAGAGAGCTGTTAGTAGACAAACTGGGAACAGCACTCAGAGGCCATCTTAATCACACCATCCAACAGACTGGTTGATTCAAGAAGGGCACCATTTATGGATGTAACCCTGTAGGAGGGGTATTGACCAATTGATCACCTTACAAAGAAGAGTGATTTAGATGCTGAAGCAAGTTGGTGTCAAATGTCACAGATAAATGAAGAGCCCGGGGGATAAAGCACCTACCTGAAAGCTGTCTACAGCAGCACCAAAGGGAACAAATCAGTGGCATATGTTCTCTCCTCCTTTTCTCTGAGCAGCCAGTTAACATGATCTGAATGCATGTGTCCTTATTATCACTTGAAAATGTGTCTCGTTTGTTTCTTTGTGTGACTTAATAAGGAAAGACCATAGCAGCGAATAGTTTCATGTCTGCATGAAAGGAACTTTCACATGACTGACTGTGCATTTCATAATTGACTGTTCTTTTGCACAGTCGCAGGTGCAGAAATCTCGTGACCCAAACCGGCTAGTGGCAGCTCCTTTGCTTTTCCCCCTCGGCCTCCCTCTCCCTTTCTGGGTGACCCTGGCCTTTCCTAACCTACACAGCCCACCCTGGATAACTGTGTCCCTCTTTTAAATATTCCTGTGGCCTATGTTATCTGTAACTCATCTTCTCACACCCGTGCTTTCTGCTAAGGCTAAACTAAAACCTCAATGAGCTAAAGAATTCATGACTGATAAAGGCTAAATATGTTTCCCTTCTCAGCTAACATTTAATAGATATTTCAGTTCTGTAACTCATAGGCGTGACTAATGGTGGGAATTTCTGGCAACTTTGCAAGGCCTGTGGGGGGCCTTTCTGGGATTGCTACAATTCCTACCCTGCAGGTGGCTGCTTGCTCCTTCCAGAAACAAAGTCAATATTATTTGTGACCTTTGGGGACTAGGAGGGAAAAAGGCCTGTTTAGTAGGAGCCAAGTTTGTAAGCTTAACAGTCTGGGAGGCTGAGGAGGGATGATTGCTTGAGGTCAGCAGTTCAAGGCCAGCCTGAGCAAGAGCAAGACACCTGTCTCTACCAAACAAACAAACAAACAAACAAAAAAAAAAAAAAATGGAGAAAGTAGCCAGGCACGGTGCCATACACCTGTAATCCCAACTACTTGGGAGGGAGACTGAGGCAAGAGAATCGCTTGAGCACGGCAATTTTAGGTTGCAGTGAGCTATGATGACACCTAACAAATGCAATCAGTGTAACCTGGCTTATTGTACCCTCAGTGAATCCCCAACAATAAAAAAAAAAAAAAAAGAAAAGAAATTACTGGGAAAGAGGGCCTTGGGCATCAGTCTAAAGAGTGATTTTTTTCCTTCTCCTTCTGCCACTCTAATTTTTTTCCTCTCCTTTCTCTCCCTTATTTCCCCTTACTCTTCTCCAACCCATTACACAAGGATATTTATTAACCCTTTTGATGGCAGTCAGGGTCAAAGGGATCGCTAGTCTTTGTCCTATGAAAATGTTTGTGTCATATTTCTATGCCCTATAGGGAGGTGAACAAACACTATTAACTGTCTCATCAGCAGAAAGAAAATCTGTTTCTCTGCAGAGTCAGAGACTGTGAGAGCATTCATTCCTGTGGGCTTATTTCGCAAGCTGCTGTGCAGGAGACCAACTTGGAGAGCTGGGGGTGAGCAAGTTAGAGCACATGGCAGCAGGATATAGCATGTACCCAGTCCAGGCCAGTTCCGCTCCAGTGGCTCTCTTCCAGCCCCTGAGGTGATCATTGACTCCTTGGCTGGCTGCTCTGACACCAAATTAGGGCTGGAGGGGGGACATTCTTAGGGAGGTTTTGCATTGTGACTCCTAGGTGTACAGGTATCTGAAATCCATAGGAACGGATTTCCCTAGGTCCATTATGTTTATTTGTGAGAGCCCCGCTACCTTGTTCATGCCCAGGCTGAAAGCAGTGGATTGAACAAATGGAGAATATTCTGTCAAAATATATTTCTGTGGGGTGGTGCCTGTGGCTCAAAGGAGTAGGGCGCTGGCCCCATATGCCAGAGGTGGCAGGTTCAAGCCCAGCCCTGGCCAAAAACTGCAAAAAAAAAAAAAAAAAAAATATATATATATATATGTTTCTATGGGAATGAAAATTAGGAGCTTGATATGAAGACCAGCCATGAACAAAATCCAATAGAATGAAACAGATGTTCAGAGAACTGCTATTTATTGCATCAGGCACTGACCGCTTTAAAATCAATCATGGTTTAGCTGGGCGTTGTGGCGGGCGCCTGTAGTCCCAGCTGCTCGGGAGGCTGAGGCAGGAGAATCGTGTAAGCCCAAGAGTTAGAGGTTGATGTGAGCCGTGTGACGCCACGGCACTCTACCCGAGGGCGGTACAGTGAGACTCTGTCTCTACAAAAAAAAAAATCAATCATAGTTCACAACAACTTCAGATTAATTCCTGTTAGTCTTATTTTTTTGCAGTTTTTGGCCGGGGCTGGGTTTGAACCCACCACCTCCAGCATATGGGGCCAGCACCTTACTCCTTTGAGCCACAGGCGCCGCCAATTCCTGTTGGTCTTTCCTCTGTTTATAAGGGAGGACATGAAAAGTCAGAGAAGATAAGTTATTTGCTATGATCATACACCTAGTAAGTGGTATACTTAGGATTTGAACCCACGTTTACTCTAAAACATTGCTTCAAAGTACCCTGCTGTCAGCTACCTGAATAGCTCCTGCATAAGAGTTCTCGGTAAATGTCACTAGGTCCTTTCCTTCCTGCTTGCCTGCCTACTTCATGCTCTTTCCACTCTCCTTTGCCCATATGTATTTTACACTTCTGGACTTTCTTTGTGAATTTTTCACAGGCTAACCTCATCTTATCCTCACCTATCTTTTCTCCTGAATTTCCTTTATAATTTTGCAAACAGTTTCACCACATTGTCTTACATAATTTATAATTTATCATTATAGTTTATAAGAAATTTTCTTTGTGTAGACTTAGTCTCACCAATTACATTAAAGTTCTCCAGGACCTGCTGTTCCCCATATAAAGTTTACCTTAGCATTTAGGTACAACATTCAATTATGGAGCTAGGAGTTAGGCTCTGTGTTTCCCATATATGATCTCAATTAATCATTTCAAAATCCTGTGAGGTGTGTCATTTTAGCCCTACTTTATAGACATGGAAATTGACGTTTTTGGAATTTATTTTTTCTTGATGTTCTACCCATGCAGGAGTGTCCACTCTTTTTTTGTTTCTCTGCTACACACTGGAAGAATCAAGTTGGGGGGGGGAAGCAGAAAGAGTGACGGAGGGAGGGGGGTGGGGCCTTGGTGTGTGTCACACTTTATGGGGGCAAGACATGATTGCAAGAGGGACTTTACCTAACAATTGCAATCAGTGTAACCTGGCTTATTGTACCCTCAATGAATCCCCAACAATAAAAAAAAAAAAATACTCAATAAGATCCTAACGAACAGAATCCAACAACACATTGAAAAAATTATAAAAAAAAAAAAGAATCAAGTTGGATTGGCCATACATTAAATACACAAATGCTAACAAAAACTGATTAGCTAAAAATAAAATAAGATTCATGTATACTTTTTGTGATATCTGAGACTATAGATAAGCAAAAAAAAAAGGACTCACAAAGTCAGGTGGGACACCCCTGTTACAGCAGGTAACAATAGCACCGGAGGGAACACTCAGATGTTGGTTGTTTCCCTCAAGCCTGAGTCTTTTCTCCTAGTAAATGTCTATCAAAATCCACCATTCATAGTACAGGCAGTCATTGAGTTACAAACATCAGATGTACGTATAACTCATACTTACAAACGGAGGTTATTACAGTAAGTCTCTGAGTTGCAAACACCTGACTGACGTACTACTCACACTTCTGAATGAAGCTATTACTGGTAATAGGTAAATGTACCTTTTCCAACTTACATACACATTCAACTTAAGAACAGATCTACATAGCTGGGTGTTTTGGCAGAGACCGTAGTCCCATCTACTTGGGAGGCTGAGTCAGGAGGATCATTTGAGTCCAGAAATTTGATGTTGCTCAGATCTGTGACACCATAGTACTCTACCTAGAGTAACAGAGTAAGATTTTGTCTCAAAACAAACAGACAAAAACTGATAGAACCTATCTCATTCATAACACAGGGACTACCTATACTATGATAGGATTTGACTAAAAAATGTTCTTATATGTAGAAGGTTAAGATAGTATGCTGAGAAAAATATCTAAAGCAGTGGTTCTCAACCTGTGGGTCGCGACCCCTTTGGCGGGGGTCTTCTGCATATCAGATATTTACATTGTGGTTCATAACAGTAGAAAAATTATAGTTATGAAGTAGCAATGAAAATAATTTTATGGTTGGGGGTCACCACAACATGAGGAACTGTATCAAAGGATTGCGGCATTAGGAAGGTTGAGAACTACTGATCTAAAGGAAGATGTTTCTAGAAATATGGATTAAAATATAAAGGGATTTTAGTAAAACAATTTGATTCCAAGGGAAAACTCTGAAAACTCTCTTTCTTCCTGTGGACCCTGTTACAGAACCAGAAAACCATGATCCAAATTCTGACTCTGCCAGCAGCTATATGAGTTTGCGAAAATTAATTTACTTTTCAGAACTTCAGGGTTTTTTCCCCTATGTAAAATAGGCATGGTGTCACTGTGTTTTATTGAAGAAAATATATAAAAAACTCTTAGAAT
Organism: Nycticebus coucang; assembly: GCF_027406575.1. Classification (NCBI taxonomy): domain Eukaryota; kingdom Metazoa; phylum Chordata; class Mammalia; order Primates; family Lorisidae; genus Nycticebus; species Nycticebus coucang. Next base: position 136,951,256 of record NC_069804.1, on the reverse strand, counting down.
GGTGTCTGAGAAATAGTAGTTACTCAATAAATGATATTCATTGCAATCATGTACCATATTAACAATGTTTTGGTCAATGACAGACAACTTGTAAGACAGTGGTCCTGTAAAATTATAGTACCGCATTTTTATTATATCTTTTCTGATTTAGATATGTTTAGATGCACAAGTACCATGGTGTTACAGTTGTGTTCAGTACAATGCCATGCTAAGAACAATAAGCCATCCCATATAGCCTACATATGGAGTAGATTATATCACCTAGGTTTGTGTAAGTACATTAGGATTTGTTAGGATCAGACAAAAATCGCCTAACAATGAAATTCTCAGAACATGTCCCCATAGTTAAGGTATTCATGACCATATTATAGTATTACCATCATCATTATTATTACTGAGAAGCTTGCAAATGTGACCTCACAGCCATTTCATGACAAGAATGCAGTCTGACAAATGGTCCAAGACAAATTGCTATTGTTAATAAGGTGCTTCATTTACAGAGGATGAATGAAAAAAAAAATTAGGAAGGTAACCAGGGGCTAGGAACACCTCAAGCAGAGAGCCACATCAATAAGGTATTTCAGGCAGAACTATTTTATTCAAGGAGATGCAATCATGTGGAATAATTTGTCAATTAAGTTGGTCAGAGCAAATAATATTGTCTGTATAAATGAGTTTTTGCAGCTAGGAAGACATTTAAATGATATGTGAGCCAAGAGAAAAGACTACGGAGACAAAGCTAAGGTGGAAATGAGCCCCCAGGACAAGCATGTGGAGGAAACTGGCCTTTTCCTGTCCAGCAATTCTTTATGTCATTGTGATTCATCCCTGGTGGTTCATAAAGGCAGTTAAATGGCCTCCTTTGACTGTCAAATGGGAAAATAATTCATCAGTTCAAGTCCATAAATCATTTCTTGGTACCACGAATACTTTATATAGCTAGAAATGTCTCGGCGCTTCAGCATTCCATGATCCGGGGATCCTGAGGAGCAGTTGGCAATCGCTAGATGCAGAGGCCTCGGTGCTGTAGGGAAGGAACCTTGGTTCCTCTCTGGAGCATGTTGTCTGGATCCCCGCTAAGTGGCCTTGGAAACATATGCTTATGTGTCTGATATACTGTAGTCACTTAGTATGTTTGTTGAATTAATAAATTGAAATGCTTTGTGTGTTTTGAATTCTGTGCTTCGGAGTGCACTTATAATGTCTGAGAACTCTGCTATATTCTGGGAAAGCGGGATGGAAAACCAGTAGTGAAGTTTCAAAGTCATTGGGCCAATATCCTGACTTGTTTGTCAGGTGGTAAGGACATTATCATCTCAGCATAAACTCCGGTATAATAGTTGAATGGGAAATAATTGTACTTTAATTTTATGATAAAAGGCATTTTAAGTCATATTTTAATATCCCCATCCTCCTGGCTCTTAAAATCAAACATTTGTTGGTATTTTTATCCTTACATTTAGTGCTAGTAAAATGACATTCACCATGCTATTTACCTCCTAATTAGCATATGAGATGAAAGGTGAAAAGGAAACGGCATTATGGGACATGTGAACATATTACCTGATGTAGTGGTTATCACCTCTGGCCCTGCAAGTATGTGTAATATGTTTGATATTTGTTGCATTTATCAAGTACTCATTGTGCTGGGTGAATAGAGGTGAACCATAAAAGGAAATAGTGTCTGTCCTGCTTGAGCTTGAAATATATTGGAGGAAGAGGGAATAATTAGAGATTAAGTGAATAAACTCTTTGATACATGTATAAATATTATATTGCTCCATTCATGGGTCGATGGGCACTTGGGCTTCTTCCGTGACTTGGCCAATTATGAATTGAGCTGCAATGAACAATCTGGTGCAATATATGTATACCATGGAATATTATGCAGCAGTAAAAAAAATGGAGACTTTACCTCCTTTATGTTTATTACATGGATGGAGCTAGAAAATATTCTTGTTAGTTAAGTATCTCAGGAATGGGAAAAAAAAGTATCCAATGTACTCAGTACTACTGTGAAACCAATTTATAATCACTCACACTTGCATATGAAAAATGAAACACAACTTTAGTCTATGATGAAGGAGGGAAGGGGAGGGCGGGGGATGGGGAAGGGGTGGGAGGGATAGTAGGAGATAGTAGGGGGACCACAACTATGGAGCACATTGCAAGTACAAGTTGGTTCTATTATGTGTAGATCACAAATGTCCTAATGCTATAATTGGGTAAATGAGATGAAAGCTATGCTGATTAGTATGATGTAAGCACTCCAATTTATACAAATAATCAACACACTGAAATGAGCATAAATGTATTTATCATCTATGTATAAAAGACGTAATAAAAAAATAAATAGTATATTGTGATACAAGACAATGAGAAAAAATAGTAAGACTAATAGAGATTGGAAATGGCCTAATTGAAGTGAAATAAAACATTGAGGTTGGACTCTGAAGGTTAAGAAAAAGCCATTTAGAAGAAGAATGGGTAAAAAATATTTCAGGGGGAATAGCATGTGTTAGCTGTCAAAGGTGATAGTAGGGTGGACTAGAGGGATGGAAATAGAGATAGAAAACATTGGACAGATTCAAGAGATATTGTAGAGACAGACATGACTATACTTTCTCATGCTGATTCCTAGGTTTTTGGTTTTAGTAATTGGGAAGACAGTAGTGCTGCTGGCTAAAATGAGGAAGACTGAGGGAGGCCAGATGTGGGGGGAGGGTGGCATTCAAGAGTTCTGTTTTGGCCATGTTTTATTTCAGATATCTATTGGATACCCTAGAGAGGGAGGATTTTTAGTAAACTGATATATGACTCTGGCATTCAGGGAGAAGTCTGGACTAGAGATATAAATTTTGGAGCTGTCTACATGGTATATAGAATATGATACAATAAAGTACTAAATTGTGTGGGGCAACTGATGATTACTATAGGAGATCAATGCAGACTGCACCTCCTAGGCCTTATGTTACATATTTTCCCCAGAGTCATGACAGTGTAAGAAAGCTACTTGTCATAATTTTTCCAAACCTCATCAAATGTTAAATCTTAAGCATTATGTTTGTACCTGTATATTCCCTGATATATGGAGATGCCATCGTGCATTTAGCTGACATTTGAATTCCTTAGAGCTGGAGGAATAGCACTAATGCCACACTAAATATAGTAACTATTTATTATATGTGCCAGGCACCATATTAGTCACTTTACGTACGTTATTCCTAATCTTTAGCACAGTCCCGAAAAAGACAGGCCCAAATTTATAGGTAAAGAAACTCACGCTGGAGAAGTTACACAACTTGCTCAAGGCTACACAGCAAGTGAGTGGTGGTCCTCTCTGTATTCCAGTCCCACACTTTAGGGAAAAATGACTGTAAATTTCCTTTTGGTTTCTTCCAACTTCCCAAATCTTTTATACCTTAAGGAAAAGGAAGAAAATATGGGCAGATTTTCTGCTACTTCTTCTTGCTCTTAAATAAAAGCCTGCTAGTCTAGATTAAACTTTACAGGGGGCCTTTCCCTAGACTTCTGGAACACATGCACAGCCTGTCTCTGGGATACTTGTCCCTTGTGGATTGCCTGTGTCTAGCTGCCACTTTCACACCTTTTGGATACCCTGTTCTGAATTCTTTTTTTTTTTTTTATTGTTTCAGGTTAATTAAGGGTACAAAGAGTTAGGTTACAGTGTTTGTATGTGTTAGATAAAATCCCTCCTATGATTGTGTCCTGCCCCCAAGCGGTGTGCCATGCACTCTAACATAGAGCCCATTAAGTGGGAGCACACCCATCCCCCCTCCTCCCCACTCCCTGCTGCCCCATTCCCCCACCCCCACCTTGAATTGATTTGAGTCTTTCTCTTATGTGGACATGTATTAGATCATGTGGTGGCTTCACATTTGAATTGAGTACATTGGATTATTGCTTCTCCATTCTTGTGATACTTTACTAAGAAGAGTGTGCTTCAGCTTTGTCTACGTTAATACAAAAGATGTAAAGCCTCCATATCTTTTAATGGCTCAGTAATATTTCTTAATATGCATAGATCACAGCTTGTTAATCCATTCCTGGGTTGGTGGACAATTAGATTGTTTCCACATTTTGGCAATTGTAAATTTAGCTGCGATAAACAGTCTATTGCAAATGTCCCTATGATAGAATGATTTTTTTCTTCTGGGTAGATACCTAGTAATGGGGTTGCAGAAGCCAATGGGAGGTCTAATTTGAGTTCTTATGTTCTGAATTCTTAATTGGAAGTCTACTAGCAACAGAGGACAACTCCCTAAGTGTGGTATATGAAAGGAGCATAAAGCCTGGTATATAGTTGGTTCACAAGAAATATTACCTACTATGATTATAATTTTCTTCATCTCATTCTATGACAGCTAAACAAAAGCTCTGTGAAATGGGTGTTATTATTTTACTAAAGAGGAAATCAAGACTCAGCAAGGTTAAATAACTAGCCCACATTAACAGCTCATCAGGAACTAAGCTGTGATTTCAAGGCCAATCTCTGATGCCTAAGCTTAAGATTCATGCATTTTCCAGTTGAATGACTGAGAGTGAAGCCCAGGGATTGCCCTGGGGAACACTGAAGGTAATGTTAGGTAGGGAAAGTAGACTTGATTACTATAGGGCCTGGCATGTCAGGAGTAATAACTCATGTTCTTAGCCTTTGGGAATATGTGCCACAAAACAGTTATGATTTTTCCTCACTGATTAAGGTCCATCCTTTGGACATAAAGTATGTGTTTCCCAAATGAAAGTCCTTACAATTGTGAGTAAGCCCTGCTCCTTGCTCCTGTGCCTGGTAGAACCCAGAAGGCTTACCTTCCCTTGTGCTGTCTGATTTGCACAGCTTTCTTTGTTATGTTTTCTTACTTTAATTCAATTCAAGGAAACTTCTGAGTCTCTCTTCTCAGCCATGGCACTGTGCGAGTTGCTGCCACATTGGTTTTAGGGAACCTACAGTTAAACCTGATCACACTGATGGCCTGTAAGGTCTGGGGGATGTGGAAGGCTGGGAAGAAAGATACTTCAGAGAGAGCCAGTATCATTTTCTTTGCAGCTTATGCAAGAGAAAGCATCAATTTTTCCTGTCCTGTCAACCAAATAGTCTCTGATTCTTAGAGGTTTCTTTTTTAATTAATTGATTGATTTCAACCCTTTTGGAATTCTAGCTGTATAGACTTTTAATTACCCAATAACATTTGCAAACTGTGAGTTACTTCAAAAGTGGACAACAACCAGAAAAGACTTTGAAGAGCATGTGATCTGATTCCCTCATTCTGTAGATAAGGTAGCAGAAGCCCAGAGAGGTTGATTTGTGTGGCCCAAGGACACAGCTTGGCAGTAGCTAAGTTAGTAGTTTTCCTAATACAATGCTGCTTTCCACTACTTTCTGCCATTCTACAGTGTCTTTTGTAGTAATCCTGAGTCTTACCTGGGAGGCTTTTTTATGCCACATATAATCAATGTTTTCATTTTAATTGAAATATTTAAGTTAACATAAAGCCTTTGGAGAGTTCAGCTGATTTGTGAAAGTTTGTGGGATTTTTGAAATTTTTCTGGAAGCCATTAGCTTATGTCCTTCAATAACTTTTAAAATTTACATTTTTTGTTTGATACAGAGTCTTACTTTGTTGCCCTTGGTAGAGTGTCATGGCGTCACAGCTCACAGCAACCTCGAACTCTTGGGCTCGAGTGATCCTCTTGCCTCAACCTCCTGGGTAGCTGGAACTATAGGCATGTGTCACAACACCTGGCTATTTATAGGGATGGGTTGCGCTCTTGTTCAGGCTGGTTTCTAACTCCTGAACTCAAGAAGTCTACCAGCCTCAGCCTCCCAGAGAACTAGGATTATACATTTTATTATTATTATTATTTTTGAGACATAGTCTCACTCTGTGGTCCTGGGTGGACTGCCATGGGATCATCTCAGCTCACAGCACCCTCACACTCTTGGGCTTCAGTGATCCTCTTGCCTCAGCCTCCTAAGTAGCTTGAACTATAGGTGCCCCCCTACGACACCCAGCTGTTTTTTCTTATTTTTAGTAGAGACAGGGTCTTGCTCTTGCTCAGGCTGGTCTCAAACTCCTAGCTCAGGCAATCACCAGGTCTGGCTAGAATTTACATTTTAGAAGGGCAATTTTCAAACTAACCTTGGCACCCTTCACATGCATCCCCTTCTGGTTAGATCCTGAGTCAATTTTCTTTTTTTTTTTTTTTTTTTGTAGAGACAGAGTCTCACTGTCCCGCCCTCGGGTAGAGTGCTGTGGCGTCACACAGCTCACAGCAACCTCTAACTCTTGGGCTTACGCGATTCTCTTGCCTCAGCCTCCCGAGCAGCTGGGACTACAGGCGCCCGCCACAATGCCCGGCTATTTTTTGGTTGCAGTTTGGCTGGGGCTGGGTCCGAACCCGCCACCCTCCGCATATGGGGCCGGCGCCCTACTCACTGAGCCACAGGCGCCGCCCCTGAGTCAATTTTCTAATCCAAAGATTTGGGATCCCTAAAACTTGAAGCCTTGCTTAATAATTATATATAGTACAAAATCACCTCGCAAACTACTTCCTGAACATTAAAGTCTGTAGGAGATAATCAGGAAGACAAAATCATACCAGCAGTCTCCCTGGCTTGAAAGTAAGTATGATGGAATGGAACGAGCACAGGGTTTAAAGTCAGAAACATTTAGTTTCAAATTCTTTATCTTTTACTCACGGATTGACCCTGGGAAAATTATTGAACTCCCCCGAGCCTCTAATTCTGCTTGTATATCTTTGTATGTCTTTATCTTGAAGAGTTGTTGGGAGAATTTAAGATGACAGAATAAATTATAGTTATTTCTATCATTGCCATGGTCATTATGATTATTATATACTATTCCTAGTATTATTTACTAGTACTGCTAATATTAGTTCTACTATTGATTGCTACTACTACTACCACCATTAATCTACTTGGTAGGCTGCAAAGGAGGAGAATGCAGCCATGTACATATTGGCAGATGGAATCAGCTCATGAGTAGAAAAGACTTAAAACAGTAAGACAAACAATGATAGAACAAATAAGCTTCTAATAACACATTATAAGAAAGTTCAGACAACCTCCTGAATAAAAACAGTATGTTAGTTGAGTTATAGAAAATATCCTTTTATAAATGAAACTGTTGGGAGAATCACCCTTTCATTAAATTAGCCTGTAAGTTCCATCAGGACAGGAATTATGTCTTTTTTGCCCTTGTGTAGTCCTATCACTTTACCAAGGTGTTTAACATGGAATAGGAGATTAAAGAATATTTGTTGAATGAACAAATGAAGTCCCTATTGGTAAAAATAAGTACTATATGGCTGCCATTGTTTCTCTATTGGTATATTCATTAATTTCTTGAATTAATGCATTAATTAATTTCTTGAAAAATATATGATCTCCTACTTCATGGCAGGCATTGTGCTAAGCTTTAGGGATGTAGTGGTAAGCAAAATCACATACAGTTTGTGTCTTTAAGAGCCCAATCAGGCAAGCAAATAAATATGAAATTTTTTTTCTTTTGAGACAGAGTCTCAGTCACCATGGGCTTGAGTGCCTTGGCGTCATAGCTCACAGCAATCTTAAACTCTTGGGCTGAAGTGATCCTCATGCCTCAGTCTCCCAAGCAGCTGGCTTGACTACAGATGCCTACCACAATGCCCGGCTATTTTTAGAGACGGGGTCTTGTTCTGTCTCAGGCTGGTCTCAAACCTGTGAACTCAGGCAATTCACCTGCCTCGGCCTCCCAGAGTGCTAGGATTAAGGCATGAGCCATAACCCCTGACCCCCAAACATGAAGTTTTAATTATGAAAGTTCCATGGAGGAAAGAAGTACACGAACTAAAGTAACATGGCCTAACTAGAGACTCAGGGAAGGATCGTTATAGAAAATAAAGCTTAAGTAGAACTACAAAGGGTAAGTGAGGAACTTTTTTAGACAAAAGGATTGGCTCCTGCCAACATGCTCTGAGGGAGGTATCATGGGGCATACCAGGAGCTAAAATAAGGCCAACTGCAGCTGGCTGGAGTAAAGTGAGGGGTGAGGAGACTAGAACAAGCAGAGGATAGAAGGGTAAGGAGGGGACAGATGGTGCAAAGCCTTTATGCCATAGTCAAGATTTCTTCTTTATTCTAAGAGCCAGGGATAGTCATTAAAGTGAGGAAGGATGAGGAAGTGACATCATCAAATAATTTCCCTGTGGACAATGGATTAGAAAAAAGCCAGAATCAATGTGTTTGTACTAGTCCAGGCTAGAGATGATACTAACTTGAACTAGGGTGGGAGTTGTGGCTATGGAGAGAAGTAGATGGATTTGACGGCTGATTAAAAGGTATTAATAACATCAGTAGGACTTGGTAACAGATTACATATGGAGTATTAGATAAACAGATGGGTGTTTCTTAAGTGATGCTTCCATTTCTTGCTTAATTTGATGGATTGTGCTGCCTTTTAGTGAGAGGTCTAAGTATGATGAAGTTCATCCAATCACAAATCTTTTTATGTACTACTATGAGTCAGGTACCATGTTAGTAGCTGGAAATTCAGAGATGACTAAGTTATGGTTCCTGTCCACAATCTAGTAGGGGAGGAGAGCACAGAAAATCAACAGGTGGTTACAGTACAACAGTGGGTTGTCTTGAGAGAGGTATGCCAAGGGTGCCGGGGGAGCCTGGATGAGGAGAGTCATCTAGAAAATTGGCAGAGTTAGGCAACAGAGGGGGGAAGCCAAGGAAGAGTGGGATCACTGTGGACTTGGGCTATTTTGGATTTGGTGTGCACTAATTGGTCAGACCTGTTCTCTGAACATTAAGCTTTGAAAAAGAAAAGCCAACTTTTTTTCTTTCTCATCTCCATCTTCTGCCTAGTGCAAAAAGTAACCTGACTAACCCTAACCCAGGCCTGAGAGTCAAGAGGCAATTTCTGGTGTCACTGGCTGATTACTCAGTCTCTGGCAGGAAGTATTCATATGTTCCTTTCCCTGTGTAAGATATGGCAGGCTTCTGAAAAGCATTGTGTAAATCAAATTGGGGTAAATTAAATCTTACTTTAAATAAACTGAGGAATTTGTGTTCTATTTTTGTAAAGTAAAACAGCACTCTCTAAATCTTTATCTGTATACTCCAATTTAATTCTTCAAGTTTCTTTAGGGCAATACCCATTTTTTATTTATTTAAGTTTTATTTATATAACATCTAAATATATTTTACATATATATTATCATTATTATTCTTATTTTGGATGAAGAGTCTCTGTCACCCTGGGGTAGAGTGCTATGGCATCACAGCTCACAGCAACTTCAAACTCTTGGGCCCAAATGATCCTCTTGCCTCAGCCTCTCAAGTAGCTGGGACTACAGGTGCCTGCCATGATTCCATTCTGAGCTAATTTTTCTATTTTTAGTAGAGACAGGGTCTTGCTCTTGCTCAGGCTGGTCTTGAACTCCTGAGCTCAAGAAATCCACCTGCTTCAGTCTCCCAGAGTGCCAGGATTACATGTGTGAGCCACTTCATTCAGCCATGTTTTATTTTAAATCAACTTGAGACATAATTTACAATCAATAAAAATGTGCCCATTAATTAATTTTGACAAATACATCTACCCTAAAAATACATGTAATCCTAAAATAGTTGCAGTTAATCCCCTTCATCACTGATCCCAGGCAACCACCTATCTTCATTTTGACACTAGAGTCCTTTCGGTGGGCTTACATTTAACGGCCTCCAGTGAATATTATTGTGAACACTAGGGGAAAACTATTTTCTCATAAATTAGAATTCTATCCCAATCTTTTTGTTTGTTGTTGTTGCAGTTGTCACTGCTGTTTTTAAGCGGGCCAGGGCCGGGTTCGAACCCACCATGGGACCGACGCCCTATTCCCTGAGCCACAGGTGCTACCCCCTTTTATCTCAATCTTAAGGCTATGTATGAGTGACTGTATAGATTAGGGGAAAATATTGATCTTATGCTTGTTTTGGTATGATTTATGGGGTCATGATGATGATGATTGTGTTAAAGGGAGAATTCTTGAAAAGGTTGTCTGTGGGGGCTACAAAAGAACAGACCTTTATTTACAGTCATTTTTTTTCTTCAGTCAGTCATTTCTTCACAAACTAAGTTACCATTATATATTGCTACTCTCTTTTTGTTTTTGGCAAAACTGTCACTTTTTAACCTTCATAGGACTAGGATAGCTTATTAGAAATGAAAATATGTAAAATATATTTGGACATTATATAAATAAAACTTAAATAAATAAAAATTGAGTATTGCCCTAAAGAAACTTGAAGAATTAGATGGAAGTATACAGATAAAGATTTAGAGAGTGTTGTTTTACTTTACAGAAATAGAACACAAATTACTCAGTTTATTTAAAGACTTGCCATACAGACCAGAGTTTAAAACCTTGTCTCACACTTTTTTTTTCTGTTATTGTTGTTGTTGTTTGTTTTTTCAGATTAACATGAGGGTACAAGTGATTAGGTTATAATGTTTGCATTTGTTAGGGAGGGTCCCTGTTGTAATTGTGTCCCCCACCCAAGAGGTGTGCTATATACCCTTACATTGTGCTCATTAGGTGGGAGCCCAACAGTCCCTCTCCCTCCTCCTTCCTCATCCCTGCTTGAATTGAATTGAATTTTTCTCTTGTGTGGCCATGTATTGGTTCATCTATTAGCTTCATATTAGTATTGAGTACATTGGATACTTGCTATTCCATTCTTGTGATACTTTACTAAGAGTGTGTTTAAACTCCATCCAGGTTAATACAAAAGATGTAAAGTCTCCATATTTTTTATGTCCGAATAGTATTCCATGGTATACATATACCATAGTTTATTAATCCATTCACGAATTGATGGGCACTCGGGTTTTTTTCACATCTTGGTGATTGTAAATTGAGCTGTGATAAACAATCTAGTGCAAATGTCCTTGTGATGAAATATTGTTTTTTTTCTGGGTAGATGCATAGTAATGGGATTGTAGGATCAAATGTAAGGTCTATTTTGAGTTCTTTGAGGATTCTCCATACTTCTTTCCAAAGAGGCTGCATTAGTTTCCAATCCTGCTACAATGTAAATGTGTTCCCATCTCTCCACATCCACCCCAGCATTTGCAGGGTAGCTCACACTTGTGATCCCAGCATTTTGGGAGGTTGAAATAGGTGGATCACTGAAGGCCAAGAGTTTGAGACTTTAGCCTGAGCAATTTTATGTAGACTCCATCACTACACAAAATTAAAAAAAAAATTAGCTGGGCATGGTGGTACATATCTGTAGTCCCTGTACTCAGGAGGCTGAGGTTGGAGGATCACTTGAGGCCATTATTTCAAGGTGTCTGTGAGTTGTGACCATGCCACTGTACTCCAGCCTGGGCAACAGAGTAAAAGTTTGTCTCAACAAAATGAAACAAAAAAACCCTGTCCTACCTTCTTACCAAGTATATGAATTTAGACAAGGCACTTAGTTTCTCTAAGCCTCAGTTTCCTCCATCTGTAAAGTGGGACTCAGACTGTATTTATTATAGGATTATTGTAAAGATTAAAAAAGAGATTGCATATAAACCCTGCATACTACAGAAGAGCCATTAGGAAATGCAGATAGTTCCCTATAATTTCAAATCATAGTCAAACAACAGGTATTTACTGAATATATACTATTCCTGATTGTGTTCTATGGAAGCCCTGAGAGGGTTCAGAAGAAGAGTGAGGTATATATTCATAGAACGTTAAAAATTGTTGAGGCTTTAGTCTAAATCGCTCCTTTTACTGGAGATCAAAAGGATCTGCAGAGGGGTACAGTGATTTGCTTCAGATCAACAGCCAGTGTGTTTATTCATTTATTCATTAATTTAGTCTACAGGTATTTATTAAATACCTGCTATACTCTGGGGACTGTTCTATAGGATGAAGATTTAGCAATGGCTATGAAAACAACCATCTTCTTTGACTGCATATTCTAGTGAGAAAAGATAAATAAGCAGTGTGTGTGTGTGTGTGTGTGTGTGTGTGTGTGTGTGAGTTTTGACAATATGTGTATAATACAGAATGGTTAGAGAAAGCCTCATTAATAAGGTGGTATTTGAATAGAGAGATGGCAGACCTGAGCGTGTTAGTCACGCTGATATCCCAGGGATAATTACTCTAGGCAGAGGGATAATAAATGTAAGGCCCTTTTTGGTGGAAGCTTTCACACTTCAAGGAACAACCAAGAGGCCAGGTTGCTGGAAAAAAGTGCCAGTGGAGAGAGAATTAGGATCTGAGGTCAGAATGGTGGTCATGGATGGTGGGCAATCAATAATGTAGGCTATGTAGGCCATTGTAAGAATTTTAGGTTTTACTCCTAGACAGAAAGCCATTGGAGAGTTTTCAGCAGAGGCTTGGCATGGCCTGGTATGTTTTAACGAGGAACACTCTGCATGTTGTATAGAACACAGAATAAAGGGGGCAAGGACTGGAGCAGGGAGAGCAATTAGGAGGCTGTTGCTGTAGTCCAGAGGGAAGATAATGGTGTCTTGAACCAGGGTATTAGCAGGAAAAGGAATTAAAAGTGGTAGAGTTCTAGTTCTAGTTTGAAGGTAGAGCCAACAGGTATTTAGATATACTGACTATGAGAAAATGAGATGAATCACAGATGATTTTTTGGCCTGTATAACTAGAAGGGTGGAGTCACTGATTATTATTATTATTTTTTTTTGAAAAGTTAAAAATTCCTTAATTTTTTATTCCTGGTACCACTACCACAATTTACAGGGCAATATATCTGATGTAATGAAAAGAAAAAGAAAGACAAAGCTACAACAGATAAAAGACCTCAGAAATGTACATCTAATTGACACTACATTGCATTAATCAATAGCTGCACTTTTTGCAAACTGTGGCTATGACAGTCCTGAACAAGAAGGGTTTCCTGTTTAAGCTGCAGTAACTTTTCTGACTATGGATCATCGTTCCTTCTGTGGCAGATTTTTACAGTTCCTCTAATGCATTTGGGACGACTGTCTCAAAGTAACCTGCAGCTTTCCTGACAACTCCTCGCTCTCTCTCCTGCTAAGAACTGTAGCCCTTTTATGTTGTTTTTAGAACCTTCTGCTACCATATCCACCACTTCCACCACCAGATCCATAACCACCACCATATGAACTACCCGAGCTTCTTCCACCAAAACTGCCCCCTTTCATGGGTCCATAATTTGATTGCTGTTGTCCACTATAATTTCCAAAATCATTATAGTTCCCACCACCACCATAGTTACCACCTCCAAAATTTCCTCCTTCATTGTAACCATCATATCCTCCTCCACCACCATATCCGCCACCTTGGTTTCCATATCCTGGTCCACCACCACCATAGCCCCCTCTACTACAGTAACCAGGACCACCGCCATAGTTCCCACCGTCACCTCCAAATCCATTGTATCCACCATCACCTCCTCCATAACTACCTCTGCTGCCACCACCTCCACACCATATCCTCCTCTTCCACCAAAGTTTCCACCACGGCCAAAATTACCTCCACCACCTCCAAAGTTTCCTCCCCGACCCATAAAGTTGCCAGATCCACCTCCACGACCTCTTTGCGATCCAGCAGACTGCATCTCTTGTTTAGAAAGGGCCTTTTTCACTTCACAATTATGCCCATTAATAGTGTGGTATTTCTGAACAACAATTTTATCAACAGTATCATGATCATCAAAAGTTACAAAAGCAAATCCTCTCTTTTTTCCACTCTGCCTGTCTTCCATAACTTCTATGGTTTCAATCTTGCCATACTTTTCAAAGTAGTCTCTCAAATTATATTCTTCTGTATCTTCTTTAATACCACCAACAAAAATTTTCTTCACTGTGAGATGGGCACCAGGCTTTACAGAATCCTCTCTAGAAACAGCTCTCTTTGGTTCCACAACACGCCCATCAACCTTGTGTGGTCGAGCACACATTGCTGCATCCACCTCTTCCACACAAGAGTAAGTCACAAAACCAAAGCCCCTGGAACATTTTGTTTGGGGATCTCTCATTACCACACAATCTGTGAGTGTGCCCCATTTCTCAAAATGTTCTCTTAAACTATCATCTGTAGTTTCAAAGCTCAGACCACCAATAAACAGTTTTCTCAACTGCTCTGGTTCCTTTGGATCATGGCCCTCCATTTTGAGACCAGACTCGCCTCTTCCAACTCGAGTTCAATATCGTCACTGATTATTAAGATGGAGAAGACTAGGTAGGAGTCAGGACATGTTATGTTTGAGGTGTCTCTTAGACATCTAAGGGGAAATGTTGGAAGCGTGGTTGGATATGTGAGTTCAAGGGAGAAGTTCACCAAGGAGAAATAAATCTGGGAATGAACAACATGTAAATTGTAAACAAATCTATGAGATCACTGAAGAATGTAGATAGAAAATGGAAGAGGTCCAAGATTTGAGCTGTGGATACTTGTCAGCATTAGAGGTTGGGAAAATAAGAGGGAAACCGCAAAGGAGATTGAGGAGGAGTATGCAGTTGGTAAGAGGAAAACTAACAGGAAGTAAGTGAAGAAAGGTGTCAAGAAGATGGGAGTGATAGGCAATGTTGAATGCTGTTGATTAGTCACATAAGATAGGAATTAGAATTGACCTTTTTATTCAGAAACATAGTAATTGCTAATTGAAAGGATCTGATCAAACAGCGTCAAATCTCTGTTCCTTTCACCATATCACATTGCCTCTCCAGGTTCTTGCCCTTAAGAGTATCTCTTCATTCATTTATGTAGAATTTAGTAAGAGCAGGTTCTATGCCAGACATTATCCTAGGTGCTGAAACCCCAAGATAAATTAGATATGGTCTCTATTTTAGGGAATCCATAGTCTAATAGAGAAATGAGATGCATTAACAATGATAATATAGAATGTATAGTGCTATTACACAGACATGTACCAAATATTATGGGAACCCAGAACTTATCTTGAGTCGAGGTGGGGAGTGGTGGGAGAAGAATTTTCAAAGGAGGTGACTTTTGAGAAAGAGAACACAGTGATGAGTAAAGGTTCAATAAACAAAAGCACAACTTATCCTGAAATGATTCACAGAGCTGAAACAGCTGAATGTTGTCTTGAAAGATGGATTGTAATTTATTAAGTGGAAAAGTTGGAGAAGAGATAGAGAGACAGGCAAGGAGTGCCATGTTAAGGAGCTCAGATTTAATCTTGGAGACAATTGGTTGACAGTGATGCTTAAGTGGGAGAAGATTTCTATATTAGAGGTGGTGGTAGTGATATTGGGAAGGGGGATAAGGAAAGAAGGAGTCAAGTGAATAACTTCCTTGTTTCCTGCTTGGGTGATTGTGTGGATGGTTATGCTAAAATCTCTTGATTACAGAAGCTCCAGGATTGAGTCTGTTGGAAGGACAGATCTCTAAATCTGATTAGAGTTGAGTGTCCCGACTGGATGCCTCACTAACATTTGATGGAGTTGGCTTTTCCTTAAAGTTTAAATGAATCATCTAAGTTCATAGAGTTTTAGTTTTTTAATAGGAACATTTCTCTTTTGCTGAGGCAAAAAAAAAATGGGTCAAGTGCTGAGACACATGGCTCTGAAGGGCCATTGAATGAGATCAACAGCTGGGCCCTTAGACCTTCACAAAGGCCATTTCTGCCTATTTAAAGCTTCCTCTAGGCTTGATCAGAATCAAAACCCTTTTGAAATGTAATGAATTCTTACATTTTCTGCTGAATTACTATTTGCCAAAACTTCTTACATAGAACAGGATATTTGAGAACTGAGTTCACCTGGATTTGTGTATAATGTTGTATGCTTAAAAAAAGGGAAGAATCTTATACAACAGATACTATTTTCCATGATAAAAGTTCTGGCTACTCCCTTTAAATTCTCATTTACTGTTCATTAACTGTTTGACAGAAAGCCTGGGGAAGCAAGAGTGGAACTTCAGTGTAAAGACTTGTATTCAACTGAATCGTAATGCTTTCAGGCCACTAGGATGGATTTGTAGCATTTATGAAATGATCACAAAAATCACCAGGAATATACACCCCACTTCTCAAACATAAGTTTTGGCTCTAAAAATTATTGACAACATCACTTAGCTTTATTAAGGAATCAAAGAGAAATCCTGTGTCAGCCTTTATTTTTGAATGTCATTACTCGTACCCACTAAAAAAATCCAAAAAATAAAAATATGGGTACCCTGAAAAATCTACCTCTTTCTTCCAACCCTTTATCTAGATCATCCTTCCACTTTCTTGGCTAGCCTTCTATAAATATTATATTGTGTGTAAATAGTGATTCTCAAAATGTAGCCTAAGGACTCCTAGGAACCTCGATACCATTTTCTTTCTTTTTCTTTTTTTTTTTTGAGACAGAGTCTTACTTTGTTGCCCTCCATAGAGTGCTGTGGTGTACACAGCTCATAGCAACCTTAAACTCATGGGCTTAAGCAACTCTCTTGCCTCAGCCTCCCAAGTAGCTGGGACTACAGGCACCCACCACAACACCCAGCTATTTTTAGAGATGGGGTCTCACTTTTGCTCAGGCTGGTCTCTAATCTGTGAGCTCAGGCAATCCACCTACCTCCTCGGCCTCCCAGAGTGCTAGGATTACAGGCTGTGAGCCACCATGCCCGGCTAATAATACCTGGGATCACACCTATGATGCATCTTACAAGGGTGCATGTGAAACTTACTAAATGTAGAATATAAATGCCAGGAAGGCTATGTTAACCAGTGTGATGAAAATATGTCAAATGGTATATAAAACCAGCGTTGGGTGCTCAATGATTGCATTAATGTACACAGCTATGATTTAATAATAAATTAAAAAAAATACCGTTGACCCTTGAACAACACAGGTTTGAACTATTTGGGACCACTTATGCATGGACTTTTAAAAACCATACCCAGATAGAAAATCCAGCATTTGTGGGATGTGAAAGCAGTCAAGAGGGCTGACTTTTTGTATATGTGTGTCCTGCAAGGTTGACTATGGGATTTGAGTATGTGTGGAATTTGGTATGGAGGTGGTCCTGCAACCAGTCTGCCTTGTATAACAAGGGACAACTGTACTGAGAAACTAAGGATGTTAAAAATAAGATTTTTTGATATTGAAGAATCATGAAATATATCATTTAGAGGATATGTATACTTCAGTCAAATAATATTTTCCAGGTAACTAATGCAGGTTGTTCCAGAATCATGCATATGTAAAAGATGCATTCAAAGACCAGTATAGGCAAATGGATTTTTTTGTAGAAAATATTAATTGATAGGATTTCAGATTTCACATTTCAGCTAATCCTTAAGAAACTACCATGTGTTTGGTATAGGAGCAAAGTAGATCATCCGCACTTTTCTGAAAAGACTATTAAAATACTCCTGCCTTTCCCAACTACATATATTTATGGGGCCATATTTTCTTCATATGTTTCAAGCAAAATATTATAATACAAGATGTCGAAGACAGAATCCAATATGAGAATTCAACTATCTTCTAATAAGCCAGGCATTAAAGAGATTTTTCAGAACTATAAAATAACACTGTTCTGTCTTTTTGCTTTGGAAAATACATTTTTCTTTAAAATGTTATGTTTCATAAAAATAAATATTGTATAATGAGCCATATAATTATATTTTATTATTGTAAATAAATTATGAAATATTTTTTAAATTTCAGTTTTATTTGCAAATACAGAAAATAGGTAAATCAGTAGGATCCTCACTGATTTTTTTCATTTCAGATTAATATGAGGGTTCAGAGGATTAGGTTACATTGTTTGCATTTGTTAGGTAGAGCCCAAGTCGTAGTTGTGCTCCTCACCCAGGAGGTGTGCCATGTACCCTTACATTGTTTCTGATGGGTGAGAGCACACCAATCCCCCTCTCCTCTCCTCTCCTTTCCTCTCCACCCTCCCGTCTCCTTCCTCCCATCCTCATTAACTTTTTTTTATTGTCAAATCATAACATCCTCATTAACTTTTTTTTTTGTAGAGACATAGAGTCTCACTGTACTGCCCTCGGTAGAGTGCCGTGGCGTCACACGGCTCACAGCAACCTCTAACTCTTGGGCTTACGCGATTCTCTTGCCTCAGCCTCCCGAGCAGCTGGGACTACAGGCGCCCGCCACAACGCCCGGCTATTTTTTTGTTGCAGTTTGGCCGGAGCTGGGTTTGAACCCGCCACCCTCGGCATATGGGGCCGGCGCCCTACTCACTGAGCCACAGGCGCTGCCCCATCCTCATTAACTTTTAAGAGTGAAAGTAGTCCTGAGACCAAAGCAGTTGAGAACTGCTGATAAATTAAAACAAAATGTATATTCAGTTATTATATCTACCATTCTACTTGTGTGTCTGTGTATACATAATGGTAGCATTCTTTCCAACTGTCGTGTGACTTGACTTTGGAGTTAATGTTGTTTCGCCATTATTTCGTATCAGTATTTATAGGTATGTCACTTTTAAATGGCTGTACTGTATCCTCCCCCCCACCCCCAACACACAGAGATACTTCTTGGAAGTGAAGTTGGTGAATCAAAAGATATATGCACTTCAAATTTGATACAACTGCCAATTTGTTCCCCAATGTCTGAGACTTCCACCAACCATGTCTGAGAATTTCACAAATCTGTTTCACAAATCTGTCAGCATATGAGATCAGATCATTAAGTTTGTGAACTCATCCTAGAAAAAGTGCTACATACCTCATTATTAAATATTGACTACAGTCATCAGATGGCCAAGGGGAGTACTTTGAAGGTGACTGTAGTGATATGTAGCAATGAGGTATGTAGCATTTTTTCTAGAATGAGTTCATGAACTTAATTGTCTAACCTTGTAGTTTTTCTTTTCTTTTCTTCTTCTTCTTTTTTTTTTTTTGGCCGGGGCTGGGTTTGAACCCGCCACCTCTGGCATATGGGACCGGCGCCCTACTCCTTGAGCCACAGGCGCCGCCCTTCTTTTCTTCTTCTTGTTTTTTTTTTTTTTTTTTAAGAGACAGAGTCTCACTTTGTCACCCTCAGTAGACTGCCATGGCATCACAGCTCACCGCAAACTCCAGCTCTTGGGCTTAGGTGATTCTCTTGCCTCAGCCTCCCGAGTAGCTGGATCTACAGGCACCTGCCACAACACCTGGCTATTTTTTGTTTGCAGTTTGGCTGGGGCCAGGTTTGAATCTGCCACCCTTGGTATATGGGTCCGGTGCCCTACTCACTGAGCCACAGGTGACTCCCTAACCTTGTAGTTTTTCTTAAAACTTTTTGCTCTTTCCATAGCAGATGGGGGAAAAAATAGAATCTCATGGTAATTTGATTTATCTTCTTATGATTGGTGTTAAACATGTTTTCATATATTGCAAAGTGATCACATTTTATTTTTCTGTGAGCCATATATTTTCACTTCTTTAATGAGGACCTAGGTACCTTGGTACAGGTAATCTATAAATTTCTAAATATAATTCTTAGACAAAGTAATGTGAGCCTTCCGCCGTGGATAGGGTGCCCTTTAAAATGAGCTCAGTACCTCATACTCTAAGGACACTTTTTAGCTCTGGCATTTAGTCTCTAAACAATAACATACATTTGATCTGTGCAGGAAGTCAGCTTAAGCATGTTTACAACACAGTGATGGAACTGTGGAACTGTTTTGTAAAATGGCATAACTAAAACTAGAAAAGTCGAGCAAAAGCCATTTGAAACAACATATCATAATGTAATAAAAAACATTTTTCTTTTTCTACATGTGTGTGTTGTGCTGTTTCTTTCACCATCCATTGTGTAAAACAATGGGCATGTTATCCATGCATCTGGCACCATTTCCCACAGTTCAGTGGACAAATTCCTCAAGATCCTGCAGTTTCTGTTTACTGCAGCTCTGCTATTTTGGAGCTGAGGCAAGGGGAAATTTCTGCATGTTTTATCAAAAACCTTGAGTTTAAAAATTGGAGTGATTTCAGAAATGAGCCTATTATATGAAAGAATGGTAATAGATTAGAGTTACTATCTTGTTTAATATGACAGCTTTCTCGCCCAACTAAGATGTGAAGATTTTATTAAAATGGTAACAGCCCCGTAATCGACATGTCTGTGTTGAGTCCCTTGGCACAATTTAGTCAGCAGAGGAGAACACAACAAATGAAACCTCAAGGCTACAGAGTGACAGCAACACATAAGGGGATGGGGGAAAGCATTGCCTTTTCAGGGGTTGTATTCTGCACTTAGTCTTAAAATATCCTTGGGAACTTCCCACTGCTAATTTTCAACAAAGGTAAGCCACATGAAAAAGTAAATGGTTTACCTTTACTGCTGGCTGATCAGTTTAGTTCTCTTTGTGTGATGACTGGGAAAATTTTATTTACTTTAATACAATAGTGGAGAAGAGTGAATTAATGGATGAATAAATCAACCAGATTTTACTAAGTGCCTAATATGTACTCAACCCTGCACTAGATGCTGTAAAAGGTAATGGCACCTTAGGGGAAAATAGTTGTTGAGCACATTATCAGGCACTCTTCTAGAATCTTTACACATGTTTAAAGTAATCCTATGAAGTAGGTGTGGGGTAGGTACCCTTATTCATACTGAAGGTGCATGAAGTATAAGACTTAGAGAGGTCATTTGCCAAAGGACTAGTAACTACTAGGTGCAAAATTGGAACTTAGGTCTACCTGGCACCAACGTTTTGTAATTCTTTCCCCTAAATGTATTACATCAGATTATGGAGCTATAATTTATACAACTGAAATAGTACAGTATGATAAAATCAAACACCCTGTGGTTCTGTGTGTGAATGTTGACAGGATTCAGGATGAGTCTGAGTAATTAAGCAACAGCTACTATAGAAGTAGATGGGCTAAAGTAGGCAATTTTGTGATTAGTAGAAAAATGAGGAAGTCATTCAAGACAGAGGCAACAATCTGAGCATGTTGGGCACAAAGATAAACAGTGGATGTTTTTAGGATTACTTGCGCTAATGTAAACAGGTGTATTGAGTTTTAGAAAATGAGGGTGGATAGGAAGAGTGGAGATAAATTATGGAGGATCTTGAAAGCCAGGATATGTAATTTGGGCATTTTAAACTAGGCAAGAGGAAACCGTGGAAGGTTTCTGAGCAGAAAGGAAGTGACATGTAAAAAATAATGACAGGCAGATTACTCTGGCATGGTCAGTTTGGTGGCAAGATGAATAAATCTGAGGTTATGGAAGTAGTCTTACGTGTGATAGGTGAGTGTCTTTTCAAATAAAAGCATTCGAAAGAGACCTCTAAAGCATAATTTCCCTAGGCTTTAAATTATTTTCCTTGGTAATTAACTCATGGTAGATGATTAGACTGGTGTAAAGTGAACTCCATGACCTAGACTTCCAAATCACAGACTAAATTTAGGGCAGTATTTTTTAAATCACAGGATATGACCTATGAATAAGTTATAAATCAATGTTAAAGTTTGTGACTAATATTGTTTTAAGTGAAATAGAAAACAGAACAGAATAGAAACTATCAATATGCCTATAGAGCAATAAGAGAACGTATGTTTGTGAAATTTTATTTCAATTGTTTGTGTTACGTGTGTACACACATCTGCATTGGGTCATGATGTCAAATGCATATTTATTACCTTGGCTACTATGGCTTGTGGTAAAAAAAAAAATTTTTTTTGAAATTCTTTAATGAAGAGTATGGCACTGAATTAGTTAATACTTTTTCCCGCTGTATAAATTTTCAAAGTCTCCATGATTGGCTTGAATATTTTCTTCTTTTTCTTCTTTATTTTTATTTATTTATTTATTTATTTTTGAGACAGAGTCTTACTATGTCGCTCTCAGTAGAGTGGCTATAGCGTCACAGCTCACAGCAACCTCAAACTGTTGGGCTTAAGTGATTCTCTTACCTCAGCCTCCCAAGTAGCTGGGACTACAGGTACCCACCACAACATCCGGCTATTTTTTTTTCCTTGTAGTTGTCATTGTTGTTTAGCAGGCCTGGGCTGGGTTCAAACCCGGCAGCCTCTGTGCATGTGACCGGTGCCCTAACCATTGAGCTATGGGCACCGAGCCAATTGGCTTAAATATTGATAGAAAAAACACCACCTAGTTTAGGAACCTTACCTCTTTCCTGGTCCATTTCTAAACACCCAAACTGACCTGTATGCCTTCTGCCTCCACCTATCAGTCTCTATCATATACCCACCTGCCAGATTGATCTTTCTAAAGTGCTTCTCACATCATGTTATTCCTCTTTTTCCAAAAAAGATAGAATTGTCCTCAATGTATTTATTTAAGATTTATTTAGCAAATAACAGTTATCTAGGGAATGAAGCCCAAACTCCTTGTTTGGTCACATATGTAAAGTCATTTATATGCTTACTCCAAATTATCTTTCCAACTACAGTAGCACCACAGAGACCTACCCCATGGATCTGCTTAACTGTACTACTTGCTCTTTTCAGAATACATGCATTTTTCATTCCCCCATATCTTTGTTCATGCTATTCCCCATTTACTTGCCCTTATCATTCTGTTTTTTTTTTTTTTTTTGAGACAGAGTCTCACTCTGTCACTCTGGGTAGAGTGCTCTGGCATCATAGCTCACAGCAACCTCAAACACTTGCCTCAGCCTCCCAATTAGCTGGGACTACAGGTGCCCACCAGAACACCCTGCTATTTTTAGAGCTGGGTCTCACTCTGGTTTAGGCTAGTCTTGAACTGGTGAGCTCAGGCGATCCGCTCCCCTCAGCCTCCCACAGTGCTGGGATTACAGGTGTGAGCCACCATGCCGGCCTGCCCTTGTCATTCTTTAAGGCCAAGCATTTTATAATCATCTCAGCTAGGCATAATTAGTTGCTCCTCTGGACCCACATAATACTTTTTGACACCCATGTGAAACTCATCACATTATGTCTTGCATTAAATTAGTTGGGTTTATTCCCTTTCCTAGTGTGAAGAAAAGTTGTCTGACAAGGAATTTGGAGGAAACAGATTTTATTCCAGCAAACAGTTTGTAAACCGAGGAGACTGCAACCTTCAGTGTAAAAACAAGGTGCCTTCCAGAGAATAAAGGGAGACTTTGACTTTTACAAAGGAAGTTCTCACCAGGGTTCCCAATTAGGTGTTTTTATGCAAATGAAGATTCAAACTTGCTTAGTTTTGATTGGTTGATGCAGCTGAGTTCTGATTCCTCCATTCAGGACAGCTCTGATTGGTTGACTAAGGCAAGTTCTAATTGGTTGGTTCAGGGGAGCTCAGAAAGTCCCACAGTTGAACAGAATTGTGGCTTTCCAGGGAACTACGAGTATATGTGATCTATTGTCAGTAAATTGCCTCTTGACTCCAGTTTAAATTTAGGTCCTGCTGGATGTGATGTGGTGGCTTATGCCTGTAATCCTAGCCTTCTGGGAGGCTGAGGCGGTGGATTGCCTGAGTTCAGGAGTTCAAGACCAGCCTGAGCAAGAGCAAAACCTCGTCTCTAAAAATAACAGCCAGTCGTTGTGTGGGGTACCTGTAGTCCCAGCTACTTGGGAGGCTTGGGTAAGAGAATTGCTTAAGCCTGAGAGTTTGAGGTTGCTGTGAGCAATGACTCCATAGCCCTCTAAAGTGAGACTCTGTTTCAATTAAAAAAAAAAAAAAGAAAAGAAATTTAAATTTAGGTCCTATTGACCACTTTAGATCCATCTTGAGGGATTGGCTCAGGTTCACATTTGTTCACACAAGATTATAAATTCTTAAGAGTAAGGGTTACTTCTTGTTTATATTTGTAGTGTGCTTTGTATGTGGTAGGTGGTCAATAACCAGTTGTTGAATAAATGAAAATACTAAATTTATGACACAGTTCAGAATGACATTATATAGTTCAGAAACATATTTTCCCCAATATTTTTAGTTTAAGCAGAATGGCATTATATAGTTCAGAAAAGTATTTCCCCCAGTATTTTTCTCTGTATGACTGATAGCATGAGATAGAATGGATTTGAGGAAAGAACACTGGGCTGGGAATCAGAAGACCTCAACACTAGTCTTGGCTCTGTCACCAGAAAATTCTGTCACCTTTAATATGCCATTTGATCTCTCTGGTTATTTTGGCTTAGGCATTGCTACTTTAAAAATATGGGATTTATCTAGTTAAGTTAAGATCTTTTCTGACTCTAAAACCTTTATCCTACATTATTTACAGTGCCGGTTTCATTCACTTAGCAAATATTTATTGGGTCCTTATTGGAAATACAGCAATGAACAAAATTATCAAAGCACTTCCATGGGCTCGCCATTATGGCAGTAGAGATAGACAATAAAGCAATATAGTGTAATATACTAGTATAATGTAAGGTAGTGATAAGGGGTAATATAAAACTAAAATAGGGAAAAGGAATGGAGATTGGCAGGGAAGGTTTCTCTGAAGAGGTGACATTTAAGCAAAGGTTTCTATGAGGTAAAAGGCAAGGAGAGAAGAACATACCAAGCTGGGTGAAGCATTGTGTAAAAGCTCTGAAGTCAGAGTGTGCTTCACACTTAGGGAGAACAAAATGAAATACATAGTGTTAAATCAGAGAGAGCAAGAGGCTGATTAATAGAAGGTGAGGTCAGAGAGGTTTTCAAGGACTAGACCATATGAAAACTTTTCAATGTGATAAGCAGTTTGAATGTTATTCTAAAGCAAATGGGAAACGTCTGGAAGATTTTAAGCAAGGTAATGTAAAATGATCTGCTTTGCCTTGTAAGGTAACATCTCTGGCTGCTGTGTAGGGAATGAATGGCAAGAGTGGGGGCAGGGAGACTAATTAGAAAGCTATTACAATAATCCCTTCAAGTGATGATTATTGTGTGTATCTAAATAGATCTTTATTTTTTATTTAAAGTTTTATAAAAGTACTTTAAATTGACAAATGAAAATTGTATATATTTGTAGTCTACAACTTAATATTTTGATATATGTATATATTGCAGAATGATTAAATTAAGTTATTAACATATTCATCACTTCCTATCTAAGTCTTTTTTTTTTCTTTTTTTGAGACAGAGTTTTACTATGTTGCCCTCAGTAGAGTGCTGTGATGTCACAGCTCACAGCAACCTCAAAATCTTGGGCTTAAGCGATTCTCTTGCCTCAGTCCCAAGTAGCTGGGACTACAGGCGCCTGCCACAATGTCTAGCTATTTTTTTGCTGTAGTTATTATTGTTGTGTAGCAGATCTGGGCCTGATTTGAACCTGCCAGCCCCGGGGTATATAGCTGGTGCCCTAACCCCATCTTTGTCATTTTTTGTAATGAGAACAATATTTAATCTCTAATCAATTTTCAGATATTTCATACACTGTAATCACCATGCTTTACAATACATCTCTTGAATTTATTTCTGTTTTCTAACTAAAATTTTATACCCTGTAACCAACAAGGAGATGATGATTGATTAGAATGGTGGCAACAGTAGAGATAGAATGAAGTAGATAGATTTGGGATATAATTTGGAGGGAGAATGGACAGAACTTGATAATGGATCAGATATGGCCAGGGTGAAGAAAAGGGTTTAGGGATGACTCTTAAGTTTCCCTCTTAATATACTAATACCATATACTAAGATGGGGAAAACGGGGAAGAGAGAGCTTGAGGGTTGATGCAAGAGTTCAATTTGTAAGTTTAAATATCTATTTTATATCCAAATAGAGAAATAAAATATATTTGCATATATGAATATGGAATTTGTAGAGAAGTCAGGGCTGGAGATGTAATTTCTGGGGTTGCCACTATATAAATGGCATTTAAAACCATGCTGTTAGATCATATCACCTAAGAAATCATCTTTCCTAGGGAAGATGAAAAGATAGGCCTGAGCCTGACCTAACTGAAGTATTTGCAGAGTAGAAGAGTCAGCAAAACAGAGTGAGGAAGAGCAAGAGTGGCCAGTGAGGTAGAAGGAACACCAGGAGTATGGGTGTCACTGAAGCCAAGAGAAGATACTGTTTTGAGTTAGAAGAGGTGATGGATTCTAGCAAATGCTGCTGAGTTTGAATAAATCAAAGACCAGGACTAGATCATTGTATTTGCCAACATGTAGGTCACTGGGCACCTTGACAAAAGTCAGTTTTAATGTGGTGGTGGGGAAACAACCTAACAGGAGTCAGTTGTTGAAAGACTCGAAAATGAGGAAGGGGTAACAGTGAATCTCTAACTGAAGGAGAAATCAGGGAGTAGCTGAAGGAAGATATGTGGAATCAAAGAAATTGTTTTTGTTTGTATGAAGATAAGTTATAATACAGATAAGATCTGGAAAAATGTGAGTACTGGGTGTGTGCTACCACCTATTATTCTCATGCACATATTAGATCTCTTTTTAAGATTTGTTGAGGCATAATTGATATATAAAAATTGCAAATATTTAATGTAGACATGTTAATGTGTTTGGACATATGTATATGCCCATATGTGATACCTTTACAACACAAAGGTACTAAAGATACCTGTCACCTCTAATAATTTCCTTGTTTCTCAATGGGTATAAAGCTTCAGTTATATAAGATGGATAAGTTGTAGAAGTCTTCTGTACAACATAATACATATAGTTAACCATATGGTTTGTGCACCTTAAAATATGTTAAGAAGATAGAGTTCATCTTAAGTGTTCTTACTACATGGACACACAAGATCTATTTTTAATATACTTTAGCCTTAAGCATCATCAATGACAGCTTTCATCTTTAAAATCTCTCTTTAATTTTCTTTCCCTTTTTTATCTATTTCCCCTTCTTCTTCCTCTGGAACCCCTTCCCTTTCCCTTCCCCCTTCTCTTACTCTCTCTCTTTCTTCCTCCCTTATCTCTCTTTCTTTTATAGAATCAAGGGCAAAGGGAATGTTCCCCTTGGCCCTTAGAAGGCTTGCTGAAAATTCAGCTTACAAAAGGAAGACTAACTGGAGAAAATTTATTTAATGTGTATATATGGAAGCCTTCATGATGAAGACCCATAGATATAGGCGGATTGTCTATTTTTATGCTGACCTTCAACAAATTATGGATAGCTATATAAATATGACTGGACACAAAGGATATGATCTAATGCTAATAGATTGAGTGAGGAAAATCCAGCAAGGCCTGTCTATCTTCATCTTGACCTATTTAAGCAGCATCCGTCCTTCTGGGTGTGGAGTAGGACCCTCTCTGGAATGGGAGTCTTACGACCTATAGTTAGAAAGTAGTTCAGATAATTTCTTTATAGTCACTTTTTACACAGAAAATTTTACAAAATATTCTCAACACGTTGGCTACCTCTTTGTACAATTTTATAATGAACATTTTGTAAATGAAGGTGCATTTACCTACAGTTCCCAACTCTTCTCTCCTCCCACCCCCATGTATTGGGGCTTTTGAGACATCATGTACTTACCAAGATTGTTGGGAAATATTTTTTTCTTTAAATCTAGATTTTTTTTTTTTGAGACAGTCTCATTATGTCACCCTCAGTAGAGTGCTGTAGCATCATAGCTCACAGTAACCTCAAACTCTTGGGCTTAAGCGATTCTCTTGACTCAGCCTCCCAAGTAGATGGGACTACAGGTGCCCGCCACAACACCTGGCTATTTTTGTAGTTGTTGTTGCCATTGTTGTGTAGTAGGCTCAGGCCAGGCTCGAAACCGCCAGCCCCAGTGCATGTGGCTGGCTTCCTAACCACTGAGCTATGGGCACCAAACCACAGATTTTTTTCTTAAAGTTTGAATTTTTTTGCCTTTTCTTGTTTGAGGAATTAGATGACATTTCTCATGATTGCGTAGGTTAAATTTTTAAGCCTTCAATTGTAACTATTTGATATGGAATTGAAATGTTTCATGTGTGGTACAAGGAATTTCTACATGCCATTTATCCATATTTACCAATTTTATTGCACAGATTCACAATTAGCTTTTTCATTCTTGATCTCTTGAGATAGAGACAGATATCAAATTTATAACATGTACATTTTTAATATCATGTTATATATTTATTCTGAAAAATTTGAGAATAAGTTGGAGATTATCATGCCTCCTTAGCCATGTAGACTACAGTGTGTATTTCTTAAGAACAAGAGTATTCTTTTACAAAGACTAGTATACTTACCAAAATCTGGAAACTTAACAGCGATACCTTACTGTCAACTAATCTGCAGTTCATATTCAAATTTGTGTAATTGACTTAATCATGTCTTTTATAGCTAGCTTTTTCATAATATAGGATTAAATTCAGAAAAACACATTTCATTTAGGTGACATATCTCTTTAATCATCTTTAATCTAAAATTTTTTTTTAGATTTTGTATTCTGTGACCTCGTATTCCTTGACTTGACCCTTTGTAACTAATTAGCAATATGTGGAGAGACATTTTGAGACCATGCGTAGTTCTTATTCCTTATTGAAATTTTGCTCACTAGTTTTAGCATCTACTAATATTATATTATATATTATATATATATATATATTTTTTTTGAGATAGGGTTTCACTCTGTTGCCCTAGCTTGAGTGCAGTGGTGTCATCATAGCTCACTGCAGCCTCAACCTCTTGGGCTCAAGTGATCCTGCTGCCTCAGCCTCTCAAGTAGCTAAACCTATCACCATGTCTAGCTAAGTTTTAAAATTTTTTGTAGAGACAGGTCTTGATATGTTGCTCAGGCTGGTCTCTAACTCCTGGCCTCAAGTGGTCATTTCACCTTGGCCTCCCAGAGTGCTAGGATTGCAGACATGAGCCACCACACCCAGCCAGCATCTACTGATAATTTTCTAATTCTTATGTATTTACTACTTGGCATTTTGCCATAAGAGGTTTCTTTCCTCCCCTATTTATTTTATTATTTAAATGAACATAAATGCTAGATTTGTGGATTCTTATTTATTCAACAAGTTATAATCCTTTATTAGTTACTTTTTTGATGAGCAAAATTATCCCAGAATTGGCCAGTGTGATGCCTTCAACCTGGCTTCTATGCCATTTTAGTCTGTCTCTATTGTTCAAGCATTTCCTTGCTTGAAGGTTCAACAAGCTATTGTTCCAGGCTCATCTTACGATTTCCCTATTTTGAACTTGAAATTAAACATTCCTCCTGGAACTCTGGTTCATTTTAGTGAGGAATAGTGTTTAGAAACCTGAATCTGGGCTCTAAATGTGCTCATTCCAACAAGCTGCACCATTGTTTCTATGACTTCTCAGTGGACAGAGTGAGAAGATATGACAGATCTATTAATCTATTAAAAACTATGATTTCATACTGATACCTCTAATTCCAACCCAATGCCATAGAAAACATTCTAGTGTTTCTCCTTTCCATACTTGTAACTGGCTTTCTTAAGATAGGAAAATATGTCTCCCATTACTCTCAATAGATTTACTCACTTGTTCAAAGCTAGAATATCCAGAGGATAGGATTCCAAAACCATTAGAATCACTAAACCATTACTCTATGATAAGTAACCTAATAAGTAGAATTTGTTATGCGTGTATCTTATTTTTATTGAGGTAAATTTTACATGCCTTGAAATGTTTAAATCTTAAGTGTACAATTTGATGAATTTTGGAAAATGGATATACCGAGGTAACCTACACTCACATGAAGATTTAGAACATTTCAGTCACTCCAAAAAGTTATCTTGTGTTTCTTCCAAGTCAGTCCTTTCCTCCTTTCCAGAGACACCTGGTATTCTGATTGTATTTGTCTGTTCTAGAACATTGTATAAATGGAATAATATACTGTGTTTTTTGGTGTGTGTCTGTGAGATTCATCCATGTTACTGCATGTGTCAGCAGTACATTCCCCTATATTACTGAGTATCCATTGTCCTGTTGATGCACATTTGGATCGATTCTAATTTTAAGCAATTATAAATAAAACTGCTATAACCATTCTTATACCAGTCATTTTATGAAATGATATTTTCATCTCTCTTAATACAAAGAAATCTAATTGTTGAGACAAAATGTATGTGTACATTTAACTTTAAGAGAAACTGTCAAATATTTTGCCAAAGTAGTTGTATCATTTTATATCCCACTAGCAATGTGCGAGAATTCCAATTTACTCTACAATGAGTGTTCTGTCTTGCTCATCCTTCTATACTTTTATTCTAGTAGGGCACACATGGTATCTCACTGTGGTTTAATTATATTTATCGGATAACTAGTAATATTAAAGTTTTTTATTAAAAAATTAAAATTATTGGCCGGGTGCAGTGAATCACACCTGTAATCCCAGCACTGCACTCTGGAAGGCCGAGGCAGGCAGATCGCCTGAGCTTATGGGTTCAAGACCAGCCTGAGCAAGAGCAAGACCCCGTCTCTTAAAAAAAAAATAGCTGGGCATTATAGCAGGCACCTGTAGTCCCAGCTACTCGGGAGGCTGAGGCAAGAGAATTTCTTAAGGCCAAGAGTTTGAGGTTGTGGTGAGCTATGACACCATGGCACTCTACCCAGGGCAACAAAGTGAGACTCTGTCTCAAAAATAAAATAAAATTAAAATTATCACGGGTACATAATAGTTGTATATGTTTATAGGGTACGTGTGATGTTTGTTATATACAATGACTATTAATCAAATCAGGATAATTGGGGTATCCATCACCTCAAGCATTGATTGTTTCTTTGTGTTAGGAATATCCCAAGTCCACTCTCTAACTTCATAACTTATTGTTGTACTTATTGGTCATTCATGGATCTTTTCATGTGAATATCTTTTAAAATCTTTTGTCTGTTTTTAGAAATTAGGGGGGTTATTCTATTATTACATTGAAAAGGTTTTAAAAAATGTATTCTAGATAAAAGTCTTATGGCAGATTTATATTTTACGAATATAATTTCTGTTCTCATTTGTGTGTGTGTGTGTGTGTAGAGAAAGAGAGCAACTGATTGAATTTGCTAATATTTTGATAAGGGCTTTTGCATCTTATATTCATGAGTCATATTGGTTCATAGTTTTCTTCTAATACCTTTGACTGATTTGAGTATCATGATTATGATGGTCTTATAAACAAGTTGGGAAGTGATCCCTCCAACTTTTTTTCTGACTGGTTGATATTCATTCCTAAAATATTTGCTGAAATTCACAGAGAAACTGTCTGAGCCTGGATATATTCTTTATAGAAGTCTTGTGGAGATAAATTTAATTTCTTTGATACATTTTGGATTATTCGGAGTTTCTATTTCTTTATGTTTGAGCTTCCCTGACCTTTTTCAAGGAATTTGTCCATTTCATCTAAGTTCCAAAATTGGCATAAAGTTGTTCATAGTATTGCCTTATTTTCTTTATCATAGCTGTAGCATACATAGTGCTATCCTGTCCTTCTTCCTGGTATTGGTAATTTGTGTATTTTCCTTTTTCTTTTTTGGGGGGATCAGTCTTGAATGAAGATTATTGATTTTTTTTGGGGGGGGGGTTATTTTATTTAGTTTATTTATATGGCCTAAAACTATACTTGCCACATAGTTGACAATAATTATTGTATTTGCTGAAAAACTAATTTAAGATATATTGTGTTTTTAAGTATATTCAAAATAGAGAAGGATAATTAAACCAAGTTTTAAAATTAATGCATTTCATTACGTATATTTTTACTAGGGTGTTAAAGCTTCAATTTTTAAAAAGTGTTATCTTTCTTTTTTTTTTTTAATTGGTTGGACTACACCTATGGTGCGTTTTTACAAGGGTACATATCAAATCTACTAAGTATACAGTATAAATATCTTAACACAATAATTAATAAGGTGCGGTGAGGGCTATGTTAAACAGTTTGGTGAAAATATTTCAAATTGTATATAAAACCAGCACATATACTCCATAAATGAATTAACGTACACAGCTATGATTTAATGAAAAAAAAAGATTATCAATTTTATTTTCAGATAGTCAACTGCTAGATTTCATTGATTTTTCCTAGCGTTTGTTTTATATCAGTCATTTTTTTTATTAGTATTAGATCATAGCTGTGTACATTAATGTGATCATGGGGCACCATACACTGGTTTTATAAACAGTTCAGCACATTTTCATCACACTGGTTAACATAACCTTCCTGGCATTTTCTTAGTTATTGTGTTAAGACA
The DNA here is from genome assembly GCF_027406575.1 of Nycticebus coucang. Lineage (NCBI taxonomy): Eukaryota > Metazoa > Chordata > Mammalia > Primates > Lorisidae > Nycticebus > Nycticebus coucang. The sequence continues at coordinate 136,919,213 of NC_069804.1, read as the reverse complement.
ATCATGTTCTGCATTCACCAAGTTTCACATGTACCCTTGTAAGATGCCCCACAGGTGTAATCCCACTAATCACCCTGTCATTTTTTTTTTTTTTTTGATTTTTTAATTTTTATTTTTTACATACACATGTGTTAATTTATATCGGTCATTTTATGAAATTATATTTTCATCTCTCTTGAATAAATGTGAAGAAATGGAGTTGTTGAAACAAAATGTATGTTCACATTTAACTTTAAGAGAAACTCAATTATTTGCCAATTATAAACCAATATGACTTCAATTTTATGTAGTCTGCTTATATTGTTCATTGTTTCCTTCCTACTATTTATTTTGAATTTGTCTTTCTAATTTTCTTAGGGTGGAAACTTAGATCATGTATATTAAAACTTTTTTTTAACGTAAGCATTTATATTATAAAATACTCTCCAGTTGCTTTAGCCACATACCACAAGTTTTTACGTATTGTATTTTCATTATTATTTAATTGAAAGTATTTTCCAGTTACCATTGTGAGTTCCTCCTGGTTCATGCTGTGTTTAGAATTATGTTAATTTCCAAATATTAGAGCTTTTTTAGACATCTTATTGTTATTCCTTTTAACTTGTGGTCAAAGAACAAACTATAAAATGTCACATTTTGAAATTTATTGGAACGTATCTTATGGCTCAATATATGGTTTATCTCAGAGATTGTTTCTTGTGCCCATGAGGAAAATATGTATTGCTGTCAAATACATATTTTATGTTAAATGTGGTATTCTAATAATGTCATTGAGATCAAGAAATTTGATATTATTCTTTATTTACATATTTTTAATCTAGCTCTATCATTGTTAAAAGAGGAGTGTCAAAATCTCTGATTTTGGTTATGGATTAGTCTATTTCTCTCCTGTCAGGTTCTGCTTATGTATTTTGAAGCTTTGTTATTAGGTATAGATATATTTGAAATTGTTCTGTCAGCCAGGAGCAGTGGCTCATGCCTGTAATCCTAGCATTCTGGGAGACCAAGGTGAGTGGATCACCTGAACTAATGAGTTCGAGACCAGCCTGAGCAATAGTGAGACCCTGTCTCTAAAACTAGCTGGAACTTGTGGCAGGCACTTGTAGTCCCAGCTACTCAGATGGCCGAGGAAAGAGGATCACTTGAGCCTAAGAATTTGAGGTTAATGTGAGCTATGATGCCATAGCACTCTATTGAGGGCAACAAAGTGCAAATCTGTCTCAAAAAAAAAAATTGTTATGTCTCCTTGATGAATTGACCCCTTTGTCACTTTGAAATATTATTATTTATCTCTGGCAATAAGTCTTTGCTTTAAGTCTATTGTGTCAATATAGTAGCGCCATATTTCTTATTTTTCTTAGCTTGTATCATTCCTTTATTTTAAACTTTTATCTGTGTTTCTGTATTTAAAGTGCTTCTCTGTACACAACACATAGTTGTTTCTTGCTATTCAATTAGACAATTTCAGCCTTTTAGTTGAACTGTTTCTTCCCTTTACATTTAATATACTTATTGATATGCTTAGATTTATGGCTTCCATTTGATATATATTTTCTATTTGTCTTTTTTTTTTTTTTTTTTTTTGTAGAGACAGAGTCTCACTTTATGGCCCTCAGTAGAGTGCCGTGGCCTCACACAGCTCACAGCAACTTTCAACTCCTGGGCTTAAGCGATTCTCTTGCCTCAGCCTCCAGAGTAGCTGAGACTACAGGCACCCGCCACAACGCCCGGCTATTTTTTTTTTTTTTTTTGGTTGCAGTTTGGCCGGGGCCGGGTTTGAACCCGCCACCCTCGGTATATGGGGCCAGTGCCTTACCGACTGAGCCACAGGCGCCGCCCCTATTTGTCTTTTTTTTGAGACAGAGTCTTACTCTGTAAACCTGAGTAGAGTGCTGTGTCTTCGTCATAGCTCACGGCAACCTCAGACTCTTGGGTTCAAGTGATCCTATTGGTTTGGCCTCTAGAGTAGCTGGGACTATAGGTGCACACCACAACACCTGGCTAATTTTTCTATTTTTAGTACAAATGGGGTTCACTCTTGCTCACGCTGGTCTAGAACTCCTGAGCTCAAGCCGTCCACCTGCCTTGCCATCCCAGAGTGCTAGGATTACCAGCAGGAGCCACCATGCCTGGCCTGTCTCATTTTTTTAGTTGTTCTTCTGTTCCTCCTTTCATGCTTTCCTTTGAGATAATCAAATATTTTTAATACTCCATTTTAATTTCTTTATAGTCACTTAACTATACTTCTCTATACTTCTGTAGATTCTTTTTAGATATTTCAGTAACGATTACAGTATGTATGATTATTTTATCCCCGTCTACTTAGAATTAATTTTTCTACTTCTTTTAAAATACAGGGACTTTATAACAGTTTATTTTTGCTTATGCCCAATCATCCTTTTGGATGATTATATATATTTCACTTAATACATTGTATTGATGCTTATATGTGTCTTCATATTTTATTTATATACATTATAACCTTAATACAATGTTATAATTTAAAAATTTTAAAAGAGAAGAGATAGGAGGTAGCTCTAAGTAGGTTTACAGACATCAAAAAGTGATGACTAATAAACTGATAGCTAGAGGGAGATGGAAAAGCTATGAAAAAGAGCCATAGTAACTAAGAATTGACAGGCTACTGAGACCATTTAGTGTTCAACAACTCTCTAAGATCACTGCAATATAGTGCAATTGCTATTCTTAATTGACAAGTATTAGCCAAACGTAGTGGCTCACGCCTATAAACCCAGCACTTTGGGAGGCTGAGGTGGGAGGATTGCTTGAGCCCAGGAGTTCAAGGTTGCAGTGAGCTGCAATCACGCCACTGCATTCCATCATAGGTGACAGAAAGAGACCCTGTCTCAAAATAAAAAAAAAAAAAATTAATCAGCAAATGTAGTTTATAAAGGCAAGTAAGTATACAATAATTTAGAGGCTTGGTGCCTGTAGCACAGTGGTTACAGCGCCAGCCACATACATCAAAGTTGACAGGTTCGAACCCGGCCAGGGCCAGCTAACCAACAATGACAACTGCAACAAAAATAACCGGGCGTTGTGGTGGGCGCCTATAGTCCCAGCTACTTGGGAGGCTGAGGCAAGAGAATTGCTCGAGCCCAAGAGTTTGAGGTTGCTGTGAGCTGTGATGGCACAAAAAATTAGAAAATTTTTTATTTCAAATCTTTGTCTGGAAACACTGCTTAGGTGAAGAAAAAAGGTGTTCCTTGCTAATTTAAGATAATTCTGAAGTTGGCTGTTCATGTGTACACATGTATACATGCATATATACATAGAAACAATGTGTGTGTTCAAATTCATTTGTGTTTCGCAAGAAAGTTGGGCAAAGAAGTTACCGATTCAAGTGTCTTTACTACTGGTGGTAGTAGTCAGGGATAAGTGACCTCTTCTTTGTACCCTTAAATGCCTTCTTTGTAAAATGACCATATCAATTGTAGTATTTTAATACCTGGAAAGAATGCGAAACAAAAGCATTATTTTGGGTAAGGAAAGATAATTTGACCCTATTTGCAAGGGGTGGGCAAGATTATGGTACTTCCTCTAAGAAGACAATGAAATAAAAATCTACAATTCAGCTGAAGCAGCAAGACATATCCTATTTTTTCTCATTGGAAATGTACGTCATCTAATTCAGTATCTGGAGGCTTAACAGTCAGTTAAAGATGCCTATGAATTATATGTTGCCACAGCAGTAATGCCAATGGCTCAAAATAGTTCCATAATGGAGAAAGGCCTTTAATTTTGAATCCCACCTGATATACTCAGGTAACTTATTCTCTGGCCATTGTTTCTTGAGACAAGTTACTCTTTGTTATTTGTAAGGAAATTTGTTTGAATACAAAAATACTTGGTATGACATTTCTTAAAGTTGTATACCAATGCACATGAGAACAGCTCAGGAATAATATGAAATAGTTGATTTTTAAAAGCATGTTTAGGGTATTAAAACTTGTACAGATACTCTCAGACCTTGATATACGTGGTAAGATAAATGACAATTTTGCATTCTTCCACAGCTACCATTTTTTGCAATGAGAACACTTAAAATCTACTCTGTATGGCAATAAATGTTTATTAGTTTGAGTTAGTCATTCCACAACATATGTGCATTTCAAAACATCATGTTGTCCGTGATAATATATACAATTTTATTTGTCAGTTTCAAAAGAAAAATAAAACATTGTGAAAAAGGCAACTTTGCACCTTTGTTCTTCTCCTATATGCCCATGATATTTTTTACAGATTCAAACTACAGTTAATTTCCAATTGAATGAACAAAAGGTATAAAATAATGGAGCAGTAAAATGGTGAGTGACCACCATGTTCACCAAACTATTTGACTTTGGAATATGTGTTCGTTCAGATACACTAATATTGTTAGAATTCATGCTGTGGGAATTCCAAAATTTCAGCATACAGTTGAATAGCTCCCTGTTCTGATCTAGCATCCAGTGATTTCTAGGAGTGGAATAGCTTGCTTTCTTTCTCTTTTCACTGTCTCTCACAACCAGCCTATGGTGAAATGCCTGAACACCCCCTGGAAGCAGATTTCAGTTAATTTGTTTATTTGTAAAATTTAGAGTAGTTAGTGATAGGAAATTTTAACAGATAAAGTATTTAAACAGAGTACAGTAAGGCACGCAGCTATAGGATTCCTTATCAATAAACATAAAAGCAAGGGATCAGAAATGATTTTTGGGTTCAGAATAACTTCAACAGAAACAGGGATGAACAATGGGACTTTGTCCTTTTCATTTTTTAGCCACTTTTCTTCTCCTGTTAAAAAGCAGACAAAATTAGAGTTGTAAGTAAAGTCCATTAATTGAGCTGGGTAAGAACTTTTGTAGTCAGACTACTAAGCTGTTAGAGAGGTACATGTCACTGTTACACTCCCCCCAACTTGTTTATTCTTCATTGTCACACAGGGGACAGCTAGAGGTAATACCAGTGATGTTACATTGTGTTCAACTGTTCCTATACAAAAAAAAGGGCATTTAAAACTTTCATGAATGATCTTCCTCAAGAGCCTCATTAGTCTTCTTTTGCAGTGATTTTTGCAGATTTTGTTTAGGATTTGTGAATGGAGATGATTTAGTATGCAGTTTAATAACATAAATGCTTTGTTATTCATCAAAGTTTAGGTAAAATGCATTTATGATGTGAAAGAGTGGGGGAGTGAAGGGATGGGGAGACTCAGAGCTCACCAAGCGTTCACATTTTCAATGCTGCACTTTTCATCACAGAGAGGTTGCTTTAGAAAACCCTATGTCAGTGGACTTTTTGTTCTTACGGCATCAGCAAAGATGATGTAGCAATTCATTTACAGATGGGGATTTTAGCCCAAGGAAATTCTAATCAAAACCTATGTGAGGCATCATGCTTTCCTTTATCTAAAATGCCCTGTTAATGAGTTTTTCTGAATACGCTGAATCATAATCTTTTATGAATCACATCTGTTTGAAAGCTTTCAGAATCTCAATTAGATCTCCTTAAATGAAAAAAAAAAATGTACATGCCGCAGCAAATGTCTTAACTATGGCATAGTGGAATATTATCTCTGTTACCTCTGACACCAGTCTCCTTTAGTGGCTTATTTCAAGACAAGAGCCTACATAGTTTGCTCAGAAAAAAAAAAAAAAAATCACTAATATTGGTGGTATTTGGGAGTAAATTTATCCCCTAATAGATCTTGGTATTTCCAAGGGTGATGCTTAGTCTGACATACAGTGGGTTTTTTTTTTTTGTTTGTTTGTTTGTTTTAGAGACAGAGTCTCCCTTTATCACCCTTGATAGAGTGCCGTGGCATCACACCTCACAGCAACCCCCAGCTCCTGGACTTAGGTGATTCTCTTGCCTCAGCCTCTCCAGTAGCCAGGACTGTAGGTACAACACCCGTCTATTTTTTGTTGCAGTTTGGTCAGGGTCAGGTTTGAACCCGCCACCCTCAGTGGGTATATGGGCACCATACCCACTGAGCCACAGGCACCACCCCATACAGTGGGTTTTTAAAAGAGTTCTCCTTTGTATGTATTTATATAACTCTTTGTTTCTGTTACTGAGGAGAGTAGAGCAGATGAACAGGTTAAACCAGACTTTTTCATGTCACACCATAAATTAGAAGAAGATGCATTTTTGTCAATCTAGTGCTAGCTTTTGACTTATTACATCATTCTCTATTTTTTCTTCCTACTATTTTTTGTGCTGTACCTAATTTTCCAAAATGCTCAACCCAGATTATGAAAATACATAAAATATGTGGAAATGAGGAAAATAAAACAGAGGGTGAATAAGCTAAAATGAAGCCAGGATAAGGTCAGTACTCAAATGCAAGGCATGCGGCTATAGGATTCAAGTGCAGGTAGGGACAGAAGAACTTCTTGAAACATAGCCTGTAGTAACTGGGGTCATGATGAGGTGAGATGGGAGGGCATAAAAGCATCTAATGTTTGCAATGTTCAAGTGGTTCAATCTTTGTCTAGTTCTCTAGGGAAGAGTATCAGTCTCCCTGGGAAAGGGAGGATAAAGGTAAGAGGCTGAAAGACTGTACATTTTTTTTTTTATATTGTCAAATGAGGCTACTTGTTAGAACAAAAATAATGTAGCAGAGAACAGTCAATCAAATTTAAGTTTTGTTCTCTCTCCCCTGAAGTCTTGATGTACCAGTTGAGAGGCTCTTGATTTATTGAAAATGGACAATGACCAAAATGGCAATTGGTATTTCAGCCAGAAGTATATGTACTATTGTAGAAATAGAAGGTCTGAATGATAATAAATGTTAATCCCTAGTCCAGAGTGGTATCCTTATTCTGTGCAGCTTTGGCCACGTAAATCGGCCTGTTTATCAAACAGAGAATACCTTGACCTCGGGAGGAGGACTTCTGCCCTGACAGAAGGTAGTGGTGTTTTCTTAGCCCCTACAGTCTAACTTAGTGTTGGGGAAAAGCAACTTTGACGAGAAAATTTTTCAGATACCTTTGGGACCTCAGGACCTTTGCATCGGCTATTTTCTCAGCCTGGAATGCTCTTCTTCTTTTTTTTTAATTCAGATTAATATGAGGATACAAATGATTAGGTTATAATGTTTGTATTTGTTAGGTAAAGTCCTTGTCGCAGTTGTGTCCCACGCACGGGAGGTATGCCATATACCCTTGCATTGTGCCCGTTAGGTGGGAGCACACCAATCCCCCTCCCTCCTCCTTCCTTCCCACAACTTGAATTGAATTTTTCTCTTATGTGGCCATGCATTAGTTCATCTACTGGCTTGATGTAACTATCAAGTACATTGGGTACTTGCTTTTCCGTTCTTGTGATATTTTACTAAGACGAATATGTTTTAACTCCATCCAGGTAAACACAAACTATATAAAGTCTCCATTTTTATGGATTAATGGCATTCCATGGCCCACATATATCACAGTTTATTAATCCATTCGTGGATTGATGGGCATTTAGGTTGTTTCTAAATCTTGGTGATTGTAAATTGAGCTGCAATAAACAGTCTCGTACATATGTCTTATGATAAATCTTTTTTTTTTCTTCTGGGCAGATGCCTAGTAATGGGATTGTGGGATCAAATAGAAGGTCTATTTTGAGTTCTTTGAGGATTCTCCATACTTCTTTGCAAAGAGGCTGTATTAGATAGCAGTCCTATCAACAGTGTAAAGGTGTTCCCTTCTCTCAGTGCTCTTGCTAGTGTCTGCAGCTTTGGACTCTTCTCTCTGGGGTTAGGTGATATCTCAGGGTAGTTTTGATTTGCATTTCTCTGATGATTAGAGATGATAAACATCTGGAATGCTCTTCTAACTCAGACCCTTGAGGATAGCTCCCTCAGCATCCTCAGGTCTTTACTTAAATGTTACTTCAATTAGGTCCTTTTTGACTACTCTATTTAAAATCTCATATCCCTTCTTCAGTAAAACCTTGCTTAAGTTTTTTCTATGGCATTAGCACCTTTTTACATAAAATATCCTTTACTTTCTTATTTTGGTTATTTTGGGCCTTTTCCTGTTAGAATATAAGTGCCATGTTGGCAGATAATCTTTTTATCGTCTTTTTTAAAAACATGAGGTGAAATTCACATAACTTAGAATTAACCATTTTAAAGTGGCTTTTGGTACACTCTTAATATTGTACAATCGCCTCTATCTATTTCTAAAACATTTTCGTCACCACAAAAGGGAACCCCATACCCACTAAGCAGTCACTCTCTATTCTGCTATTCCCCCATCCTCTGGCGACCATGAATTTGTTTTCTGTTTTGCATTCATTTTTAACTGTATGCTATTTGATGAAGCTGGTGAAAAACAGATGGAACTAATGCTGGGCAAATTAGTCTGGTGGAATAACAAGAGTATTAAGGAATAAAGATTGCTTGTGATGGGCCATCATAGAAAAATCAGCTTGCTAATCAATGAAAAAAGGCATGAAATGAGTGATGGCCAAGACTGTGTACTCATTAGTTATCTCACTTTAACCAGAAAAATGAAGCAAAGATGTGAAAACAATTTGGTTGTAATGAAAACATTGCAAAGGCAGTTATTGATGAAACCAAGCAGGGGAAAGGGGGAAATAAACAGAGTCAGGAAATTTGCATATTTCAATGTGTAGGCGTTCCACCTTAACGAGGAAATAATTGGTTACCATATGGTACAAACACTACTTTCTCCTATAATATGAGAACTTGATGAAGACAAAATCAAAGAAACTCTAAAGAAACTTACTCATAAGAAGGAAATTCAACTTAATCCATATGCAAATGCTGGGCACACTGGGAGGCAGAGGTGAAAGAGAATGACATTTGGCATAAACTGAATTAGCTGTTCAATGCCTGTCCGAACCCAATTTTGCCTTCACAGTCTGATGGCAGAATTCACCTTCTACAATTCACTGCTTCCAGTACCTCTTGAGCCTCCTAAAACCTCGAGATGCACTAGAAATATGGTGGAGTGGGTAAAATTGATCTAAGCATTCAATTGTAACCCGTGACTCAAAACTTGAAGGTCTTTGGTAATTTTTATTTTATTTTATTTTATTTTTTTGCGGGGTGGAGTGGGGTGTGAAAAGCACAATATCTCTAAAGCCAAACTTGAGATAGCTAAATTAGGAATCATGATGAGGGGATCTAATTCAGGCTTCTCTGGTAATTAGCTTGGTGACCTTAGGCTAGTAATTGACCTATTCTAATCTGATTTTTCTCCTTGTACTCTGCCTATCTTATAGTGATTTTTTTTTTTTTTTTTTTTTTTTTTTTAGAGACAGAGTCTCACTTTATAGCCCTCGGTAGAGTGCCGTGGCATCACACAGCTCACAACAACCTCCAACTCCTGGGCTTCAGCGATTCTCTTGCCTCAGCCTCCCGAGTAGCTGGGACTACAGGCACCCGCCACAACGCCCGGCTATTTTTTGGTTGCAGTTCAGCCAGGGCCGGGTTTGAACCCGCCACCCTTGGTATATGGGGTCGGCGCCTTACCGACTGAGCCACAGGCGCCGCCCCTTATAGTGATTTTTTAAAGCAGAACTAAACCTTATGTTGAAAACCGCTTTGAAATAGAATTCATCATCAACTTTTATTTTGAATATTTACAAATGTCTGTTTGTTGGGCCTGTAAAAATAAGGGAATATTTCTTATTACATCCCCTTCTATTGGGATGTAAATGTTTATTAAGAGTTTAATCATTAGCTTTTAATTTGTCTGTAAAATACAGTCACTAATAGCACACACTGGTTTTTTGATGGGATTTGCAATTATGGAAAAGTGTTGATTGTAGTTATCCATTTTCACAGGGTTTCTACTTTTTCTAATTTGAGCTTCTTAGTTTCTCTTAAAGCCCTCAGAAGCTTCATGTATCTCTTCAATTCAAGCCATAATATTTTCTTTGTGTATTCTGAGATATCAGAGGAACTAAGGCATTGTTGAGCAATTGTGAGTCATTTTCTTATTGTCGGAAGCCACACTTAGGAGAAGAGTGTCCTTATAAGAGATTAGTCTGAAGAGGTAAATATAATCCAGATCATGATTCTTCATGATCTCTTATGGTATCATCCAGGTTAAGAAGCTTAGACTTTCATTATTAAGGAATCGGGGAGCTACTTATGGGTTTTAAACAAGATATGATAGCAGATTGGCATTTTAGAAAAATCACTCTGGCTGTACTATATTGCTGGGAAAGACTAAAGAGAACAGTTAAGAGGAGAGAGATGATGTTGATTCCTAAACTAAGGTGGTGGCTGTGGGGATGAAGAGAATAAATGGATTTGTGAGCTATTTGGGAGGTGGCATCAATAGGATTTGGTGAGTGATTGGATGTGGGACAATGACATCCAAATTTCTGATATCATTTATGTAAATTAAAAATCAGGAATTAGGAATCGTGATGAGGGGATCTAATCCAGGCTTCTCTGCATAATAATTAGCCAGCACAATGGCTCATCCCAGCATTTTGGGAGGCCAAGGTAGGAGGCTTGCTTGAAGGTACGAGTTTGAGAAAAGCCTGGGCAACACAATGAGATCTCATCTCAATCAATCAATAAATCAACCAACCAATCACCAGTCCACCTGTAACCATATTGTTTTGGAAAACTTTAGTTAATAGGTTTTTTCTTTCTTTTTTTTTTTTATTGTTGGGGATTCATTGAGGGTACAATAAGCCAGGTTACACTGATTGCATTTGTTAGGTAAAGTCCCTCTTGCAATCATGTCTTGCCCCCAGAAGGTGTGGCACGCACCAAGGCCCTGCCCCCCTCCCTCCTTCCCTCTCTCTGCTTTTCCTTCCCCTTTTCTTTTGTTTTCTTTTCTAAATTTTATTGTAGAGCCAGGGTAATATATAATGGTCAGGAACACAAGTTGTACAAGCAGGTAGACCTGGATTCAAACCTTGCTTCTACTCATTATTCACTGTATAACAGTGGAAAAGAAAGTTGCTTCATCTTTCTGTGATTCAGCTTCTTCATCTTTGAAATGGGAATAACCCCCAAACCTATCTTATAGGGTGCTTTGAGGACAAAGTAAGTTAATGTACACAGTATACTTCTAGATTTATCGAGGTTTAATTGGGAAATAAAAATTGCAAAAAAAATTATAAATATTTAAGGTGTACAATGCCAGTTTTGAGATCTGCACACATTGTAAAATGATTTCCACATTGAAGTAATTTACATGTTTATTATCTCACATAGTTACCTTTTTTTGTGGGGTAACATTTAATATCTATTGTCTCAGCCAAGTTCAATTTCTCCCAGGTTGGCATTGGGATGGGACAGGAACCTGAATCCCCAAGGGCTAGCCTAGAGCCTGAGGTAGGTGAAGGAAGCTGGGCCAGGGCCAGGGCCAAGGTTCTCTATGGTGGGTTTGGTGTCATGGTCTGTAGTGAAGTTGGGTGTTTGTTTCCCTCTCCTCTCCCCATGTGGAAGGTATCTCTGCATCATACTTCACAGGACGGGGGGAGGAGTAATGTGAAACTATCTTTCCTACTCTCTTCAATGCATCTTTTTTAAATTTCTGTGCTCCACCCAGGTACTGTAATCTTTCATCTGTTTTTTGTAGCGCCTGTGAAGATATTTTCACACATGGGTTGTTGTTTAAATTGATGTTTTTGTGAGGGAACAAGTTTTGGTAACATTTTTTTGCTATCTTGACGTCACTTACATGAAGTATTTACAATAGTGCCTGGCACATAACAAGTACCCGGGAAATGTCAGAAAATTTTATTTTCTTTTGTTGCTGTTATTATTATTATTATTATTTTTTCTACTCCTCTCCTCCTAGTTTAGGCCACTTCCACAAATGCTATCTAAAGCTGTTTCTTATTTTCAGTCCCTCTGAAGAGCCCACTTTTAGAATACACATGAACATTGATGATTCCTTACATCACCATAGGCACCTGAAGGATGAGATTTGGAAAGAAAGAGAAACAACTTGGATACAAAGTCTCCTATTTTCAGACCCATATTTAGGTCAAAAATCATGTTTGGTGCTATTCAATCTACTGATTTTGTTCTGTCTTCAAGAACTTTCTTTACTAAACAAGGAAGACCAAAGCTTATCTGAAGTGGCATTTCTTTTCCCCCTTGAGAATCAAAAGTATTCCCTTGAGAATTAAAGTATAACTTAAATGACAGAGCTAATTCTGTGAGATAGCTACTATTATTTCCACTTTACAGATAAGGAAACTGGGGTTTAGTAAAGGTAAGTATCTTGCTTATAATCATGCAGATAGCATTGGAGTTGGGATTCAAAGATTGCACATTTATCACAAAGCAATAACTATTTTCTAAATTACTATGTGCTGAGATCTCTTAGGCACTCTGAGGACTGTAACTCTCTGACTTCTAGGAGTTTTATGTTAGAGAACTATACAAGACTGTATAGAAGCAGGGACCAGGTTATGTGGTATAGGTTATAAGTGCTATAGAAACACAGTGAAAACTCCATAATTGAACACCTCCCTACATTGATCATCTCCTTAAGTTGGCCTAATTTTCATAGTCCAGACATGTGTCATATGTACATATCAGTACAATAGGCCTAGTTCCTATTGTTGACCACCTCCATATGTTATCCAGTTTGTTATGGTCCCTTAGGTGATCAACTTATGGAGGTTCCACTAGGCCTACTGTGCTGATACATACATGTGGTGCACGTCTGGTCTGTGAAAATCACGTCGACTTAAGGAGGTGGTCGAGGTAGGGAGGTGGTCAACTGTGAAGGTTCTTCTGTATATAGAAGGAAGACTCACTGGGGGGTGGCAAATTAGGGAAGGCCTTTTGGATGAGATGGAACCTGAGCTAACTTTCATGGGAAAATATAAACAGATCAGTTGAAGTTGAAGGCAGGAGAGTGGGTTATTATAGACTCAAGAATAGGGTGATGAGACGAATAGAGGAGTGAATAGAACATGTACTGAAAGGATTCCCACCTGGTATGATACTAAAGCCATAGAGAGAGTGATGGGGTGAGGTCTGGTGTGGCATAGTAAGCTAAGCCGAAGACCTTGAATTCCAGCCTTTGGGATTTCTCTCTGCCTTAGAGCTATTTATTAATAAGCAAATTTCTGTTTGTTTCAGATATTCTCACTATTGTAATTCATCAAGCAGAACATGAGCTGCATTTGCTTTCCAATATGGTGTTCCTTGTATTTTATTGTCATAAGGGGAGATGTGACAATATGTGTCCAAGCCTCCAAAGGGAATTATAGCCATTACCTTCAATTCAAAATTCTACCGACGCTGCTGAGATTTTCATGCCCACCAGCAGCCCAGGGATGCATTATTTAATATTTCGAATTATACCTTTTCCCCCTCCTTTCTGTAATGGGCCTATGTTTCTTTCAGTGTTCTGCCAGTTGTAGCAGCTCCAGCTGTTGCTGTCACACTTAATAAGGACTTTGTGGAGCTTAGATACTCTGCTTCTGCACCAACTTTCCCACAGCCCCGCAAAGGAGTTTTAAGATGAGCTTGTTCTTTCTGTGTTAGCTGATGTTTAGATTTCAACCTGACAAATATCCCAGGTTGACCTGCAACTTATTCTGCTATTAGAAAGAGGGTAAGAATCAGTAAGATTAGCTCCCTCCAATGACACAGCCAGGTCACCCACAAAACTGGTAGCTTTATAGATCTCATGAAAAGATCCAAGCTAGTGCAAGATTCCTAATGTATTAAATGTCAGTGTCCATATTTGCAAAGTTAGGCATCGGAATTGTGCTCCGTATGAAACATTAGGCAGTGGTTCTAGGAAACTGAGCTCAAGGGCAGGAACATCATAGCTTTGGAATTATTGGCATTGACATGGCTATGTCCACCCATTGTGTGGGAATATATACATGAAAGAAGCAAGAAGATTCTGAAAAGTACCATGCAATAATAAAATAGCGGGAGATTAAAGACGGGTGTTCTCGGGGTTGCTTTCTTGCTACTGAATTTTTATTTCCGATTTTACTTTATGGTAGTCTATATGTCAGTCAAATCAAATATAATTGGGGTTGTTTACTATTCGGTGATTTTATTGCTACTTGTAGAACATACGAAGATGTTCTGAAGTGTGTCAATGTTGTCTAGACATCACAAACAAGATGCACATGTAATGGAAATAATACTGCACCCTCAGACACACGCAAGCTCACAGGAGTCTGATCTTGATAGATTCGGAAAACCCTTAGTTGGCAGTTTTAATAGGCTATAGTAGAAAAGAATATCAACAAAAAAGGCAGAGCTCATATTTCTACTGACAAAATGGAATGACTTACATTCTTAAAAATAGAAGGGGGTAGAAACAAAATGTGTGTGTGTGTATATTACATATATATATACTTTAAAATGTATATATATAGTATAGAATTATTTAAGGTAAGTGGTAGATTGGAGAGAGTAGACTACTTTGTGAGTAAAGTGGTGGAATGTTTAATGACAATCATAGTTTACTAACAGAATTTTTTTTTTTTCCTGCCGGGGCTGGGTTTGAACCCACCACCTCTGGTATATGGGGCCAGTGCCCTACTCCTTTGAGCCACAGGTGCCTCCCCTACTAATAGAATCTTAAACTGGAAGGATATAGGGGAACATCGGTACCGGATGAGGGAAGTTAAGGCCACTGGGTTGGGCAGCTGTAACAGAGCTGGAAACAGAACTCCTATATTGGACTGAGATTTTGCTTTTCACTTTATGAATTTGGGTTGAGGCTGCTTCAAGAGGGGTCGGCTTTGTAAATCCTTGGCTACCCAGTAACTACATTTCTTAAGGGTCTGAACAGTGAATTCTATCCACTTAGAAGCCTTGTTTGAGATGGAAAGTTGGTTGTTATTTCACCAAGTGGGTCGGTCTGAGGGCAATAAGGAGATGAAATGGCTGCCAGCTAAGCAACTACACATATGCAGGAAGGTGGGTGGGTGGGGAGGACCACTGGTAACACCCACAGAGAGGCCAAGCTTGCCTGCCCAGGGATAGAGAATTGTAGTTGAGAAAGGACTGTCTGCCAGGGAGCATGTATGAGTGCATGTATGGAATGTATGTGTGTATATGGCCTCAGGTATGAGGCCATATCGTATGAGTATATGTGTGAGTATGTATGTACAAGTGTGTGTATATATGTGTGAGTATATGTATGAGTGTGTGTATATGTGAGTGTATGCATGTGTGTGAATGTGTGTATAGAGTTCACACTGGCTGGGGGCCATGGGGAGAGACAGTTATTTGAAGCAGGCCTGATTTGAACCTTGTACCCCTGACTGGTGAGTCTTTGTTCTGCACTTGGCTTTGCACATAATACTGTCTCTCTTTGGAAAAATCCTTCCCTTCATGGAAAATTCTGCCCCATCCCTCAATGTCTAGCTCAGGTGCAGCCTCTTCCATGAAGCCTTCCCTGATTTCATGTCCCCCACCACCAAGAGATGTTCTTTCTCCCATGGCTATGAGTTGGGAGAGGTACATCAGTGCTGGGGTACCAGGGCGTACTGGTGACAATGGGAAGGGAGCAAGCTAATAGGAAGAATCAGAGGTCTGCAGTTAGAATTTGTGCTTTGTGTTCATAAGAATCATCCTTGGTGATTCTTATTATCAGGTAAGTTTGGGAAACACTGGTTCAATCTTATCCCCTCAAGTTTTAGAAAAGACAAGCTCAGAGAAGAAAATTGACTTGCCCTAGATCACACAATCCTTTAGTGACAGAACCAAGTCTAGTAGGCAGATAGCCCACTGGTTTTTAGTCCAGTTATACATATCTCCATTTGTATTATTATATTTCACGTCGGGACTGGTTACATGATTTTCAGGGCTCAGAGCAAAATAAAAATGCAGAGCTCCATATTCAAAAATTATTAGGAAGGCCAGGACAGAAAAACCAGAGCATTAAAAAAACAAGCACAGGGCGGCGCCTGTGGCTCAGTCGGTAAGGCGCCGGCCCCACATACCGAGGGTGGCAGGTTCAAACCCGGCCCCGGCCAAACTGCAACCAAAAAATAGCCGGGCATTGTGGCGGGCGCCTGTAGTCCCAGCTACTCGGGAGGCTGAGGCAAGAGAATCGCTTAAGCCCAGGAGTTGGAGGTTGCTGTGAGCTGTGTGAGGCCACGGCACTCTACCGAGGGCCATAAAGTGAGACTCTGTCTCTACAAAAAAAAAAAAAAAAAAAACAAGCACAGGCCCATTCTACATGCAGGGCCCAGTGTAACTACACAGATCACACAACCATAAAGCTGACTCTGCCCCAGAGATAGTATTGACTATATCTTGGATGCGGTAGGTCATTCTATAAATAATCGTTGGGTGAATTAAAGGATTGGACCAGCACCTCTTCTCCGCCAGGAATCTGTGAGAGTGGGGTAAGTATGTTTTGATGGAGGCATAGGAAAGAAGAGAAGAAAATAGATTTGGAACATGAGACATGGGGATAATGACATTTGTGTTGAAACATTTTGCATGAGTTTTTGCACATGAGTTGACATTGCTACAAGTACTGTCCCGCATAAACAACTGCTGAGCAATAAACAGAGGGTCTTTGACTAGTGAAAACCATAAATCTCAAAAACTTAGCAACCCTGACTGGGGAGAAGGCTTTGGAATAGTATCAGGCCAGGGGGCTGACAGGAAAATGAAAATATAGGCTGCCTATTGCACAGCTGTACATATTTCATAAGGAGTAATTTGGGGTGCAAACATATCTTCTGAATTTATTAGATCCGGTCTGTCTGGGGAACTGGTATGTACGTGCTCCCTTCATAAAGCTTACACCTAATGAATAATCAAAGTTTTTCTGTGATGTCTAGAATCACTATTTGGAATTCTTGTGCTGCCATCAGACTTCTGAAAACCACATCTGCTATGGAATGTTGTCTGGTTGTTCTGTGTAATCTCTTTAGGTTACAGGTTTTTAATTTATGTTTGTATTAGTTTTATATTACTATGTAACATATTACCACAAACTTCATGGCTTTTAAACCATTTATTCATTTATTTATTTATTTATTCATTTATTGAGACATAGCCTCACTTTGTTGCACTCGGTAGAGTGTCAGTGTGTCACAGCACACAGCAACCTCCAGCTCTTGGGCTTAGGTGATTCTCTTGCCTCAGCCTCCTGAGTAGCTGGGACCACAGGCACCCACCACAATGCCTGGCTATTTTTTTGTTGCAGTTTAGCCAGGGCCCGGTTCGAACCTGCCACCCTCGGTATATGGGGCTGGCACCCTACTCATTGAGCCACAGGAGCCACCCAAAACCACTTATTTATTATGCAACATTTTCTGTAGGTCAGATGTCCAAGCACAGTGTAGGTGGTTTCTCTAATGAAGGTTTGACAAGGTTAAAGTCAAAATGTTGGCTGGCCTGTGTTCTCATCTGGAAGTCAGGGTCCTTGTCCAATCTCCTTCAGTTTGTTGGAATAACTGAATTCTATATGTTATAAGAATGAAGTCTCCATTTTCTTATAGTCACCTGGGGGTCATTCTTAGCTCCTAGCATAGTGTTTTTCAATCTTTTTAGTCTCACGGCACACTTGAACCTGTGGTTAAACTTCTGTGGCACACTTAAATTATGTTGATCCAAAAAAAAAAAAAAGTAAAAAAAAATATATACTTCTGCACAGCCGAGAACACAGTAAGTAAAGCAAGCAGACAGCCCTCAGAATGGGAGAAGATATTTGCAGGTTATATCTCCAACAAAGGTTTAATAACCAGAATCCATAGAGAACTCAAACGTATTAGCAAGAAAAGAACAAGTGATCCCATCTCAGGGTGGGCAAGGGACTTGAAGAGAAACTTCTCTAAGAAGACAGGTGCACAGCCTACAGACACATGAAAAAATGCTCATCATCCTTAATCATCAGAGAAATGCAAATCAAAACTACTTTGAGATATCATCTAACTCCAGTAAGATTAGCCCATATCACAAAATCCCAAAACCAGAGATGTTGGCATGGATGTGGAGAAAAGGGAACATTTCTACACTGCTGGTGGGAATGCAAACTAATACATTCCTTTTGGAAAGATGTTTGGAAAATACTTAGAGATCTAAGAATAGACCTGCCATTCGATCCTATAATTCCTTTACTAGATGTATATCCAGAACACCAAAAATCACATTATAACGAAGGTATTTGTACCAGAATATTTATTGCAGCCCAATTCATAATTGCTAAGTCATGGAAGAAGTCCAAGTGCCCGTCGACCCATGAATGGATTAATAAACTGTGGTATATGTACACCATGGAATATTATGCAGCCTTAAAGAATGATGGAGACTTTACCTCTTTCATGTTTACATGGATGGAGCTGAAACATACTCTTCTTAGCATAGTATCTCAAGAAGGGAAGAAAAAGTATCCAATGTACTCAGTCTTGCTGTGAAACCAATTTATAGCTTTCTTATGAAAGCTATAACCCAATTTTAGGACAAGGATATGGGGAAAGGGGACAGGGAGGGGAAGGGGGGGAGGATGGGTAGAGGAAGGGTAATTGTTGGGACCACACCTATGGTGCATCTTAGAAGGGTACATGTGAAACTTACTAAATGCAGAATATAAATGTCTGAACACAATAACTAAGAAAATGCCATGAAGGCTATGTTAACCAGTTGGATGAAAATATTTCAAATTGTATATAAAACCAGCACATTGTACCCCATGATTGCATTAATGTACACAGCTATGATTTATTTTATTTTTATTTATTTATTTATTTTGTTTTTTGCAGTTTTTGGCCGGGGCTGGGCTTGAACCCGCCACCTCCAGCATATGGGGCCAGCCCCCTACTCCTTTGAGCCACAGGCACCACCCCACAGCTATGATTTAATTTAAAAAAAAGAAGTAAAGAAATAAAGTAATAATAAATGCTGTTCCAGGAAAAAAAAAAAAAACACATGGCAAGTTCATGATTTATTGCCAAGGCCAAGGTTTAAATAAAAATTTTTTCTTAACTATTTAAAAAATATATATATACTTACTGTGCTTTGAACTTGTTTGAAAATAATGATTTATATATTTTTTGAGACAGAGTCTCACTTGGTTGCCCTTGGTAGAGTGCCATGGCATCAGAGCTCACAGCAACCTCAAACTCTTGTTGTGCTTAAGTGATCCTTTTGCCTCAGTCTCCCAAGTAGAAGGGACTGTAAGTGCCTGCCACAACACCTGGCTAATTTTTCTAATTTTAGTAGAGACAGGGTCTCATTCTTGCTCAGGCTGGTCTTGAACTTGTGAGCCCAAGCAATCCACCCTCCTGGAGTAAGCCACCACACCTGGCCTTAATTAATGATCTTTAAATTTTTCACGGCACACCTAAGACCCTCCTACAAAGCCAAACTGACCTCATGCAAAAGAGAGATAAAAGGAAGGTTGAGTGGAGTTGTACTAGACTTCTTGGCAGTCTAAAGAAGCTTTGACAGTGAGTCCTCAAGCCATAGTCAGCCAACAAACTGTTTTCTCTCTCCTAAGAATAGAACTGTCTTTATGTCCTTACCATGCTCAGTCACTGGCTGGGAAAAGCCCATTGGACATAAGGCCTCCAAACCAGTGTGGTGATCGATTTCAGTGCACAGCAGCTAGAACCCTTTGTCAATTACATTCCTTCTAATTGGAGGTCTGTGAGGTGCATTCTCATGGTTTCCATAATAGGTGAGCAAGCAATACTCTTCTCTCTTCCCAGCAGGACGTCAGAAGAAGGGTCTGATCATTCTGGCCCAGACTACGTTTTCCTTGAAGTTCAGTCTTATAGTGTCTGTAATACTATGTTATGTAGAATCTCCTACATTCAGGCTATCACTGTGTTCGGGTGCTTGGCTGAGTCATGGTTGTTCCTAGAAGTAGCAAAGTGAATATGACTGGAACCCAACAATGTTGATTATTTAATTTCTGGTAGTAAGTTCCTGCTATGAGCTGTCCAGATACATTTTTTATGTGATTCTGTCTATGTGTCTGTGTGCCTCTTGCTTTCTACTGAGTAGAAAGTTCACCAGGGATGATGGGAGGGCTTAATTTCAGAAGATGTGGACCTTGCACCTACTGAGATGAGTTAGTTTAAGGGAGTAGATAAGATGCATGACCTTGGAAACTGCATATAGGTAGAGTAGGGAAGCTACTGAAAAATGTGTTCCTTATCGTGGGCACTTCACTGGCATCCTATATTTTCTTATGCACATGGAAATTGCATTTGATCAGCAAACTTTAGCTATGTGCTCCTCTCTTCATGTCTCTAAAAAATAATCTTCTGTTGGGTATGACTTATCAGTGATCTCTGTGCTGTCATATAATTTCAACGTTCATTCAATTATGATGTCTTCTCAGCCTCAAGCAGAGGTGAAAGATGAGTTGTGAAGTGGAAAGCTCTTCTGAAATCATGACAGTGGAAAAAAGAAATCAATATGACAGTTCTGAAAGAAGCAAGGAGTACTGTCAGGGCCAAGAATTTAATTTCAATAGTGTATCTGGTCCTTCTGTCAAATTATTTTCCGAACCTAGGAGGAAGTTGTTGTAACCATCTTCAGATGGCCCTGTACCCTCAAAAAAGTCATTAACATTTCAAAAATACTATCAGTTTTTTTGAAAACCATGGGGAAACCTCACCATGTTAAAGGAAAATTATGCTTTACTTTGTATGATTTCAACTGTTCTGATTCCATTTCAGTTAAGAGTAGCTTAATTCTCTTGGCCCCAATAGACTTGCAGGAAGCTCTATTAAGTAGATTGTATTATGTAGAACTTTATCAACTTGAAATGGAGAAAAAGTTTTAACTTCTTATGGCTTTACCGTAATAATGGATGTAATACATATAGTAATATCTTCTGTTCCTTCTTGATTTGTTTCTGCTTGCTTCATTTTGGCCTTGATGTTGCCTGTTACAAGCACAAAACCCTACAGAATTCAGCAGAGGGTTTGGATGGCTAATTATGATTGAATCACAGTCATGTGCTGCATAACAATGTTTTGAACAAGGATGGACATCAAACGTGGTAGTTGTCCCATGGATTATAATACTATAGCTGTACAGTACCATTTCTGTGTTTACATGCCCCAATTCTTACCATCATGCTACAATTGCCTACATTATTCAGTACACTTACATGCTGAACAGGTTTGTAGCCTAGGCACAATAGGTCATACCATACAGCATACATGTGTGGTAGGCTATGCCATCTAGTTTTTCGTTAAGTACACTCTATAATGTTCACAGAATGACAAAATCACCTAATAATGCATATGTCTGAACATATTCCTGTCGTTAAGCAGCTCATGATCGTGTCCGATGGTGTTTGTCATAAGCTTTATTCCAGGTAGGTCACTGCAACCATATAGCAAAGGCTATTTTTCTTTGTTGATTGAATATAGGTTCAGTCATTATAAAATATTTTGCTATAGATTCTCATTCAAAGCTCATTAAAATCAACAGCACTGATATATTGTTGAGATGACCCAGTGCCAGGAAGTGTTGGTATGTGCCCAGTTATTGCTTCAAGTATTGATGTTGTAACTCAAATGTGTTCTTGGTGCATGGTGTTAAATACAGATTAGTAGAAAGTGAGAACTGGGAAGAACCTTAGCGATCCTCTAATCCAACTTCCTGCCTTTTACTGGGGAGGAGAAAACTTTGTGTTATCTAAGTCATACAGTAAGTAAATAGCAGCAGAACTCTTTTAGGTCTGAATTTATATCTCCAGGCTCCTATTCTAGTACTCATTCTATTTCCTGTTTGATTTCTTAAGTGGCTTGGTCTAATGTGAGTTTATCACATTTTGGGCAGCTTACATAGAAACTAGAAATAAACAATGAGCTAAGCAACTGTTTAACTTCATATTGAAAACTAAGAGAAGGTGGCTATGAATAGGGTGAGATAATTTTTTTTTTGAGTGCTCTGTGGAAAACAGGTCTATCTTCATGGGAATGATTTCAGGTTGTTGATTATTGATTCAAGACACCTGATTTGGAACTCATCTGGGTCTGCATTGTTCTGCGTGGGGGTTTTTTAAGCCCTTGAAATATGCCCTGTCCAAATTGAGATAGATGTGTCCTAAGTGTAAACTACACACTAGATTTTCAAAAGTTAATACAAAAAAAAGATGTAAAATATCTCACTTTTTTTTTTTTTTTTTTACGAGACAAGAGGGTTAGGGTTAGGGTTGCCCTGGGTAGAGTGCTGTGGAGTCATAGTTCACAGCAACCTCAAAGTCTTAGGCTTAAGTGATCCTTTGAGATCACCCTCCCAAGTAGCTGGGACTACAGGCACTGGCCACAACACCCAGCTAATTTTTCTATTTCTTGTAGAGATGGGGTCTTGTGCTCACTCAGGCTGGTGTTGAACTCCTGAGCTCAGCAATCCACCCACCTTGACTTCCCAGAGTGCTGCAGCATTACAGATGTGAGCCACCTCACCGTGCCTAAACATCTAACTTTTATTTTAAATGTCATACATATAGAAATTATATTATTTGGGTATATTGGGTTAATTAAGTATAGTACATAGTATTAGAATTAATCTCACCAGTCTCTTTTTTACCGTTTTAGTATGGCTGCTAGAAAATAGATAATTACATATGTGGCTTTTATTATATTTGTATTGGACAGTACCTGTCTAGATTGCTGTTACCAAAAGTATGGTCCACGAATGAGCAACACTGGCATCAAAGAGACCTTGAAATTATTGCATTTTTATGTCTCACACTGAATTTGAATCTCCATTTTAACAATATTTTCAGGGTGTTTTTATATGCATATTAAAGTTTGATAAAGACTGGCTTAACATGTACACTCCTTGTTCAGATGCTTCCAAGTTGTTTATGTAGAACTTGTTGGACCCCTTCTGGCCTGACATATGGCAATTAGGGCCAAATCAACCCAAAACATTCTGACTCTAAGCTTTGGTAGATTTTTAAGCTGTCCCTAGGAGCCATGGTCTTCTGATCTCAAAAAGCCCTGCCTTTGTTTCATACCAACATGATTCTTATTAAAAAATACACAGCAATGATGACAGTGGGAATTTCATTAGGACAAAGATGAAAAATACAAATGCTCTTGATACCCAAATCTACCTTCTGCTCAGGTATCTCTTCTGGGTCTACATCAGGACAGCCAACTGTTTAGTATTTATTTCTGGTGTTCTAATGGAAATCTTAATATAAGGTGGTGTTCAAAACAAAATGTATTGCCTTACCTATAAAATATGACAATTTTTTTACATTTCCTGCCCCGATGGGTATCAGATCCATCTACTTCTGCACCCAAGTGAGATCTAGAAGTTATAATTAATAATCTTTCTTTTTCTACTCTCTGTAAACCTGAAATCCAAGCGGCCACCCTGTGTGATTATATTCCTGCTTTCCATTTCTACTGCCCTAATTCTGAGTTTTTCTTAAATTTTGTCCGAATTATTATACTAGATTCTTTCCTAACCTTCTGCCTTTTTTATCTCACCTTTCTAAGCACTGCAACCAGAAATACCTTTCTCAAAGATAAGTACAATCATGCCTGAAATCCTTTGGTGACTTCTGAGTAGCTCAATCTCCTTATAAAATGGGGCTAATAATAGTACCGATGTCAAAGACTTGTTGTGATAATTAAATAAGTTAATGTGTATAACATATTTAGAACAGTGCCTGATATACAATAAGTGTTATGTAGATTTTAGCTTATATTATGATTATTATTGAAGCCTCTTTACAACATATGACTTCAACCTACTTTTCTAGTGAAACCAGGGTCCTACATAGATCCATTTCTTACAACACACAAAGCATGTCATGGTTTATCCATGTTCTCTCATACTGTTTGCGCTGTCTTTTACTTTTACTTTACTTTTATTTTTATTTTTACTTTATTTTTGTGCCAGAAAAATACCTTACTTCACTGTTTTTTTTTTTTTTTTTTTTTTTACATAAGTTGGCTCCTATCCTTCAAGGCTCCTTTCTGATGGAAAAAAATTTATCTGTATCTCAGGCTTGTTTATGGAAATTTATTCCTAAGCTGTGATTGTCTTATGCTGGAAGCTTATATTTTGCACTTGATAAAAGCATGATGCTTTCCAAATGGGATGTGTGGCAACATTTCAGATTTCATTCCCATGAACATTCAAACCAAAGTAACCAAAGCTCTCCCAGATGGTGAACTAACCAGCTAATTTTTGTAAACAGAACAACAGGTGGTCTCCTAATTTATCCAAACTCAAAGGAAAAAAAGAGTTGTTTTTGACCTTCAAACAAATACTGACTACTGGGGAAAAAAAATGGTTTTGGTCATTTTGCTTATATACAGAAAGTTTTAATGCACTATTGCTTAATTTCTCTCTCCTATTTCATTTGGAATAATTAATCCCAACTAGAATTACCAGCCCAACTTGCTTTACAAAATGTACCTACTTTAAAATAGATACGGTTTGATGAAATTACTTTAAATAAAATATTATCATAATGACATTAAACAAAGTTAGAAATTAAAGAATTTGAGGGCCTGGTTTGGTGGTTCACTCCTATAATCCTAGCACTCTGGGAGGCCAAGGCAGGAGGATTACTTGAGCTCAGGAGTTTGAGACCAGCCTAAGTAAGAATGAGACCTCAGTCTCTACTAAAAATAGAAAAATTTGCTGGGCCTTGTGGCACATTCCTATAGTCCCAGCTACTTGGGAGGCTGAGAGAAGAAGGATCGCTTGCCCAGTGAATTAAGAGGATACCACTGAGGTCTACCTGGGGCAACAGAGTGAGGCACTATCTAAAAAAAAAGAAAAAAGAAAAAGAAATTTAATAGTGAGTCTTACTAGGATATCACTTTCTAACTTAATGTTTTATTAAGTATACATTCTGGAAAAGTGCATCAGCAACCCTTTCAGGTGCCTATTAAACTCACAAAATCCTCAGTAATACCCCAGACCTATGAAACAGGATGTCTGGGAGCAGGTACCAAAATTCATTTTTTTTGAGACAGAGCCTCAAGCTGTTGCCCTGGGTAGAGTGCTGTGGCATCACAGCTCACAGCAACCTCCCACTCCTGGGCTCAAGCGATTCTCTTGCCTCAGCCTCCCAAGTAGCTAGGACTACAGGCACCCGCCACAATGCCCAGGTATTTTTTGGTTGTAGCCATCATTGTTGTTTGGAGGGCCCAGGCTGGATGCCAACTCACCAGCTCAGGTGTATGTGGCTGGCGCCTTAGTTGCTTGAGCCACAGGTGCCGAGCCCCTAACTTTATTTAACAGTCACCTTTCCCCCAAGTAATGGAGATGCACATCAATATTTGAGAACTATTACACCAAGACTTTAATTTAGTTCATCTGAATTTGTTGTTGGTCCTCCAATCTTCTGCTTTAATTCATTTGGATTCCTACGGTGATTCTCTTGTTAATGGTGGAAAAAAAAAAAAAAAAACCAGACTCTAAAATAAAGACATTTTTTCTGAGTCAAATATGTGTTACCATAGGCCTGGGGAACCATACCCAAGAATCCTTGAGTGAGTGGTCTTGAGGCAATTGGGTTGCAGTTTGGTTTTATATATTTTAGGGATACAGGAATTGCAGATAAATTCATACATCAATACATGGAAGGTATATATTGGTTTGACCTGAAAAGTCAGGACATCTCAAGGGGGAGGGAGAGCCTATAGTTTATGGGTTGGTTCAGAGAGTCTTTGAGTTGTAATTAAAGAAATTAAGCTAAAGGTTTGGAATATTTTCAATTAAGGAAGTCTGTTAATCAGAGACAAGCCTCACTATACAGACTCAAGTGATCCGTTAAGCAAATTGGTGGCCTGTAGATATGATTTAACTTCTGCCTTGTGTGGCTTTAGGTCCTGTTAACAATTTAGAGCCTTATTGTCACAAAGAGTCTGTTTTCTCAGTCTTGTGGTCTCTATTTTAACAAACATGAATATTGGTTGATTGTTATATCTAAATTCTAAAAGGGAAGGAGTATAACAAGTTATGTCTGACTGTCTTCCCTTCATGGTCAGAAGGGAAGATTTTAAGATTTTTCTGGGTTGCCCTTGGCCATAAAAGTGGTTCATTCAGTCAACAGGGTGGTGTAGCATTTTACTTTGAATGTATACTTTGAATATGCATTGCTCCTTTCTGCCTACCTGTTGCTGCTTGGGTTGGTTCTTCTCCTTTTGATCCACTCTCTTTCTATCATATCTTTTTTCATATTTTTAAATTTTATTTGCTTTTCAAATATTCCCCACCCAAAAATACTTTTCTTGACCCTATTACTGGAATGAATCTCTCTCTATTTTGCTAAACTATTAGTGTGTTCCACTCATGAAATCTTGGACATATTGACTTGGCCTCCTTGTATTCAAATTAGCATTTTAGTCTCTTCTAGGATGAACTTCAGTGTTTTATTCACCACTCACATCCTCAATATACTTGTGTGCACATGTCCATATGCTTCATTTGGCAGAAACATGCAACAATACATGGAAACTAGTAATTGGAAGAAGAAATGAATATGTATTTTGTGTAGGGCTTTTCTTAAAGTGAAAGAATGGCATAATCCAGCTGGGTAGCTGGACATGCTAGGACAAATCCTTGAAACAAAGCTGAAACTTGGTGCAGCTGGGATAGTAAAGCCTAAAGGTACAGTCTTCTAGACCCGTGTCTTCCTAGACTGCCCTTCTACTCAGACTCTTACTCCTCTGCCTCCTCTCTTCCAAGAGCTTCTATGTTGCTACTCTTGGTTTGGTGAGCTTATATTGAGATTTTTGCTATGAATTTGGCCCTTGATGTCCTTCTTTCTGATCCTGGTCTCTAACTCTTACCTAGATTGGGTATACTGTAGCTCTTCAGTGGGCAGGGACAGGTCCTTTCTCTTAACAGTTATATGTTTGTATATCAGAAAGTACATTGTACAAATGGATGATTAAGATAACTCAGAGTTAGGTGGTGCCACAATATGGCACAGAGCTGTGTCACATGCAGAGCTCCTCTTGGCAGCCTCTTTGAAGCAAAGGAAAAGATGAGTGCTCCTTTCTGATAACTTTGTTCTTCTGACAGCCACAAGATTGCGTTAGTTTCTAGCTCCTGTTCTGTTTATTTCAAACTTAAGAAAAAAGCCATGGTATTGAACTAGGACATAGTTTGGACCCAGGACAGAGATTTTCAAAGAATGTCTGAGGTACCTACCTAATCATGTAAGGAAACAGATACATACACCTAAAAGCCATTTTTACAGGCTACAAAACCTTAGATGAAAGTCTTTCCGGTTAACTACCTCAAATAGTTGGATCCATTTTTAATAAAAGTTGTACTGATTTGGTACAACCTACCTTTGAATTAGGACCAGAAGAGAATGACTGTGGTAAAAGGGCTAAAAAATAGAGGATTCCTTGGAAAGTACAAATGAGGCATTATTGTTTCCTTTTACAGAGTGAATTCTGGTCTCACTGCACAGTAACCAAAAACACAGGTGAGAGAGGTTAATGTCCTTAGATTTGCTCTGGAGACATCTTTTTGCTATAACACAGAGGAATGTTTGCCAATAAAATTTACACCCAAATAAGCACAGTTATTGGTTAAGATGAAATGTTTCTCATTTAGAACTTTCCTGGCTGTTTTGAAGAAAATTTCTGCAGCCCTTCACAGGCCTTGAGATTGACGAAAACCGATGGAGTTATAGTACCAGTTATGGGACTAGTGAATAGCCACACATTTTCCATTTTGAAAATACAAGTGATCAGAGAGCCATTCAGCTCAAAATAAAATGATTCTCATCCAAGCAGGAGGTTTGTTGTGCCTTACAGAATAGATAAGATAAAGTTGGAAAATGATAGCATCACTCACTCATGCACTGCAGAGTTATAATTGAGTTGCCCAGTTGCTGCTGATGGTAGCTAAGATGCTTGTGTCCTTCTGCAGTGGACTCTCATGTGGCCTGATTTTCTTGCCTTCTATGCTATGGATCCTTCAAGGTATCACTGCTTCATTCAGTGAATCTTTATTGTATGCCTACTATGTGCCAAACATTATAATAGTCTTTCAAGGTATGCTATTCCTTACAAATTTTTTCTGCTTTGGGTCCTGAGGGACTTCCTTCTCCTGGTCCTGCTCCTTATTCATAGATGCACTTTTCTCTTTTATTTATTTATTTAGTTAGTTTTTGAGACAGAGTCTCACTCTGCCACCTTGAGTAGAATGCAGTGGAGTCATAGCTCACAGCAACCTCAAACTCCTGGGCTCATCTGATCCTTTTGCCTTAACCTCCAGAGTAGCTAGAACTACAGGCACCCACCAGAATGCAGGGCTAGTTTTTCTATTTTTTTGGTAAAGACAGGGTCTCACTCTTGCTCAGGCTGGTCTCGAATTCGTGAGCTCAAGCAATCCACCTGCCTGGGCCTCCCAGAGTGCTAGGATTACAGGCATGAGCCACCATACCTAGCCTCTTATTTGCCTTTAAAATGTAGGTGTTTCCTGGGGCTTTATCCTTGGCTCTTCTCTTGTTCTATAATCTCCCTCGGTAACAACCCAAATTCAACATGATCTCTACATTGATGCCTCCTACTCTCTACCTCTGGCTTCTCTCCTGAATTCCAGCTGTCTTACTGGCATAGTCATTGCGGCCACTCTGCTGATTACCTTCTTCATGAACCCGATATGGATGTTCATGGCACAGATATGATCTTCTGCCTCACCCCAACTCTACCTCCAAACCTGATCCTCCTTCTTACATCATTTGCTGATAAATGGTACCACCATATTCCCTGTCCTCCAGGGTAAAAACCTAGACATCTCTAGTGCCATTTCTTTCTTCCCATCACATATCAAATCAGCTTCCACCGCCTGCTAATTCCCCCTTTTGTGTGCTTTCTGTTTTCCCTTCCTGTCTCTAATACCTTAGTTCAGACAGTAATTACAGATTGGCAGCCTACAGGCCAGCTGTGTTTTTTTCACCTCCACAATTGCTTACATTTTTTTATGGTAAGCAGCTTTTAATATGGATATATACCCTTTCTATTCCCTATATTTCTGCTCTGTCCCCAGTGGAGTTGACTTAGTACTATGTATCTACTAGGTAGTCAGGCAATATTTTGATTTGAATGTCTTGTCCTCAAAAGCTTATTACCCAGCTAGAAAATATAAA
Organism: Nycticebus coucang; assembly: GCF_027406575.1. Taxonomy (NCBI): domain Eukaryota; kingdom Metazoa; phylum Chordata; class Mammalia; order Primates; family Lorisidae; genus Nycticebus; species Nycticebus coucang. The sequence goes on along the minus strand of NC_069804.1, from coordinate 136,890,168 downwards.
CTGTACATATGTGATATTATTTAGTAGCAACCCAAAGTAGACTAGGAAAGAAGAACACACACAAAAAACTAATGGTATAGCAGACCATTAGTTTTTCATGGGATGAGAGAAAGGAGAGGTCACTTCTGAAATAATCAGAGAAGAATTCACAGAGGAGAAGGGATTTGATCAGATCTTAGGAGAAGGAATTTGATCAGATCTTTGAAAAATGGACAAAGTATATAAAATTAGAAATAAAATTTATTTATTTTGAAGTTTACATCCTAAATAATGAGTTTGTTATAAATACTATGAATATGGAGGCATTAGAGAGAATGGGAATCATTTTGCTCAAACTCCAGACCCTGGGACAAATGGGGGGGGGTCCTCTTGATTATTGAAAAGTAAATGTAAAGCTGATAAATGAAGGTGTTACTCTAAATTATTAGAAGTACATTTCTGGGAGTATTAGTAACATCAAAATAAATTTGGGACTCATCTTACAGATTTATGAATGATAAAACATGGATTTTAAGAGAAAGAAATCAGAATGTTTTAGGGTAAGATGCTGGATAATTAATCATGCCTTCCCATCACATGCTTCTTTAGTCTCTATTAAAAATCAAAATATTGGGCTGGGCCTTACATTGTGCAGGCAGGCCCAGAAATCCTATTTTGATGTTTCTGTCACCTACACTCTCTACTAGTTTAGGATTTTGCCTGAGTTCTTATAACAGCCAGGATCAGAGCTAGAGGTACTCATATGCTCTTTGTTGGCGAATGGGTCAACCTATAAACAGTTTCAAGAGGAAGACCAGGCCTTCCTGCTTATCAGGCATTGTACCAAGAATAGTGCAGCAGAACACAGGAGCTGTTCCTACAGTCCTCTTGATGGATTTCCTCTAACTGAATCTGAAGCTTCAGTGTTTGTTTCTTGGAGCCCAAACCCCTTCTGGGCTGATAGATTATACTTGCTTTCTGCCTGGCACTCTTCTACTGTGGCCTCCTCTGCAGAGCCTGTGATGCTCTGTTATTTTTGAAAGTGCTGGCAATTCCATCATCATAGTGTTGTGGACAAGCTGGTTCTACAGTGAATCCAAGGGGAGTCAAATTGCACCTGCCCTACTCCAGCTGGGCCCAGCAATACTGCATTTGAAGACAGTCAGGCTTCTGAAGAATGACCTTTTCCATCATTGTTATTCCCCCCTACCCCCTGCCCTCAGCATCTTTGCTGCCCTCATTTCCCTCTATGAATGATTATCCTAAGCAGTTTAACTACATGTTCATTTAAAACAGTAGCACAGCAAAGCCTTGACTTGTGGCCTCCAACTGAGAGGTTGTACTAGTATCTGGGCTACTGCTGCCAAGGCAGATTCTAGTTGTTTGACCGAGAAGGCGAGTATTGCTTTTTGTGGTTTCTTTGGATGCTTTATTCTGTCATCTTGGTTCCTTTTTGGAAAGTGTAGGAGTTCTCTAAAACAAATCGAGAAGCATTTATCAGGAAAACCTCCAAATTAATAACTAGTCTCATCCTTTAGCTGCTGGAATGCTCTCTGCTGATATATATTCAGGATCTTCAAATTCATAATGTTTGGAGTATTTGGAAAAGAACTGAAGATAGGGAGATGGTGAAGAAGTTGAGGACATACGTAGTCCTCATGTGGGGATAAGGATGAGGAGAGGCACATTTTAAACTGAAACATCAGAAGGAGAGAGAGCATGAAGCGGGATGTCACTTAATGCGCACATTGTGACTGTGTATAACACGCCCCCTGGGTGAGGGGCTCTTCTACAAATGGAACTTGACCCTGGAAGTGAGAAAAATGTAACCTAAACATTGAACCCTCATATTAATTTGAATAAAGCTTTGAAAAATTAAAAAAATTAAAAATAAAGAAATAAACTAAAACATCAAAATGAAAGAACATTTAAATAACCAAATTTATGATTTTTCTAAACATAATCCAATGTTATCCTTAAGAGTTCCTTATGTTTATACCAGGCTAAACCCAGGGCAGGTATGCAAATCAAATGCAAAAATTGAAAGGGCGGCACTCGACCTGGGGCAATTACCTAACAAAAATGGTGAGCAATGTACACATACACAGAAACCAGGTTGCTTAATTATTTTGTATTTTATACTAGAGTATATAATCCATCCTGGGTGGCATACTAAGACTGGGGCCATGGAAACAGTCCTCTGGATGCAGGCAATAAAGGAGAACATGATAGAAATATAACAACAATAATAAATCTGACTAAAACTTGATATGTTTTTATTATCACCCTCTCATCCCACCCCCACATGCCCACACAGAGAGAGAGAGAGAGAGAGAGCGCGCACTCATACCAAAGACCATTCTACCTCATTTACTCTGCTTCTCCTTACTTAGTCTTTGTAATAGTTTCTACTCTTGTCTCTGACCTTTAAACTTTGGAGTACCCTAGGCTTAATCCTTGGATTTGCCTTTCTTTTCTTTCTATATTTACTCCTTTTAAGTAATTTCTATATGCTGATGACTCTCAAATTAATATCTGTTATCTATCCAATTACCCACTCCACATTTACACATGGAAGTCTAATAAACATCTCAAATGTAACATTTCTAAATTTGAATTCCTGGTGTCCATAAAACCTGCAGTCTCTCCATCTTAGTTGATGGGAACTTTATGCTTCCACTTGGTCAGATCAAAAATCTTATAGTCATTCCTCGACTCACACTGATCCTCTTTCTTTTACATAGCACAACCAAGCCATCCTCAAATCATCTTGACTCTGACTTCAGAGTATTTCCGGGATCTGAGGATTCCTCACTATTCTCACTATTGCCATGTGGGTCTGAGCCACCATTTTGATTTACTGCAAAAGCCTCCTCACTGGTCTCCCACTGTACCGAGAATAAAAGCAGAAGCTTCTATAATGACCCACAGGACATCTAATATCTGATGGCGCTGTGACTTCTCCAGCTCCCCTCTCCTGCACTCCCTTTTATTTCAGCCATACTGGCCACCTTACTGTTTGTTCAACACATAGAACATACCTCAGCATTAGGCTGTAGTGTTTTTTTCTGCCTGTAATGTTCTTTTATCCTAATATCTACCTGCTTCACCACCCTCATCCTCAAGTCTTTAATCCAATGTCACCTTCTGAATATTAGTTTACCTGTGTAATATGTAACTTTCTCCCACCCTACTCCCATCTCTTCACACTCTTGATCAACCTTACCTTGATCTAGTTTTTCCTTTTATTTGTATCATTTATTACTTTCTAATATTCCATGAAATTTACTTATTAATTTTGCTTATCGTTTATTGTATGTCTTCCCTCACTACAAGGTAAACATGGATTTTTGTTTCTTTTGTTCGCTCACATATTCCCAGTGGTTAAATAGTTCCTGCCTGGCATATGGAATGTATTCAATAAATTATTTTTGAAAAAAATAAAATAAATTATTGTTGAATGAATGAATGAATGGGTTTTATTTAACTACATCTATCTTATTGGTTATGAAAATAACTGACTGAAATTAGAGGAAACCAGGCCTGGAACAAGGCCTACACGTCAGAACCAGGTACTTCAGTATAGACTTTCTTGTGCTCTGAAGAATTTGTATATTGTCTCATGATGCCCCATGATTATATCAATGTACACAGCTATGATTTAATAAAAAAAAAGAAGAGATAAATAATATTCATGAGAAAAAAATAAAAAAAAATAAATTGTAATGTCATTCTTGATGGAAATTCTAAGTGCTTATTCATACCCTCTTATAATCCTTTACTTTCTGCCAGCCCAATTGAAGAATATAGAAGAATTCCTCCAATTCAACCAATGTCAAGTACTTGAATTCCCTCTTACACACTGTACATTCACTTTTTGTTGTTTATATTGTTCTTTACTGAGAATTGTTTTGAAAGTAATTACACAGGAACTTTTTTTTCTGAGACAGAGTCTCCTTTTGTCACCCTCAGTAGAATGCTCTGGCACCATAGCTCACAACAACGTCAAACTCTTGGGCTCAAGCAATTCTCTTGTCTCAGCCTCCCAAGTAGCTGGGACTACAGATGCCAGCTACAACACCTGGCTATTTTAGAGATGGGGTCTCATTCTTGCTCAGGCTGGTGTTGAACCCATGAGCTCAGGCAATCCACCCACCTCGCCCTCCCAGAGCGCTAGGATTGATTACAGATGTGAGCCACCGTGCTGGCCTAATTACACAGGAATTTTTAAACTCAGCAGGATTTTTTGCCTACCTTTTCCATCATCTAGATCAGGCGTCCTCAGACTGCGGCCCACAGGCCGCATGAAGTGGTGTGAATTATATTTGTTCCCGTTTTGTTTTTTACTTCAAAATAAGATATGTGCAGTGTGCATAGGAATTTGTTCATAGTTTGTTTGTTTTTAAAGTATAGTCTGGCCCTCCAACGGTCTGAGGGACAGTGAATTGGCCCCCTGTTTAAAAAGTTTGAGGACGCCTGATCTAGATAATTTCATTTTGAACTATGAAAAGCAAAAGAGAGAAGACACCTAGAAAGTTACCTTAGTTCATAATTAACTGGCATTTTAAACTAACCTTTAATCTGCAAGTGGCCTGTAAACAAGGTATTACTTTCCTACTTTAATATCTGTATAAATCCACAACCTTTCTTATATAACCATATGAGCTCTCCTGCTAGCCACATGACAAATATCAAGAATTGTTATTTGCATCTTATAGGTGAAGAATATAATTCAGTAATTTCATAGCAATGCCTATACTGGAAATATTTTATTATACATGCTTTTAATTATCTGGGGTTTCCCCCCCATAATCACCTATGGTTTTCTCTTCAAATTTTCTTTAGAACTTTCCACAAGAAAATCCTGCTGATGCTTGTGACCACATCTATTATAGTACAATTGTCCCCAAAGGCTTTTGCTGAGAAGAGGGGGCTATCACTGGATAGCTTCCTAGGGCGGAGTAGAATGGGATGTAGAAAATAGACTCAGAGCCATGTCAGTCCATTCTGTTTTAACCATTAATGAACCAGACAAGCCAGCTGTGTTTATGAAACTGAGCCAATAGTCAAAACACATAGGATGTAACTTTCTGGGACAAAATGTGGAATCCATCAATTCTGTAGTAAGACTTGTTTCTTATTTATTTAGTCTCAATTAAGACATAGCAGACCATTTATTGGTTGATTTAAAAAGAAATACAGAAAAGCATTTTGCAATCATACTTTTAAGTCAGAAGGCCCTGGCAATTTGGTCTGATGCTATATTATTTGAGGGGATAAATTTTGAAAAATCTACCCCAAGATAAGGAAGATCTCATTTCTGTCTTTCTGACGTCTCATATATCATGTTTTATCTTGAAAGAATAACAGGAAAGTATAGCAATTGCCTGCATTCTAAAACCTAGGCAGTAGATCTGCCAGCTATGTTTGAAGAAAACGAATCTTCGAAAATAGAAAACATTCTATATGAGGTTGGCCAGGTAACTATGTTGAAGAAGCAAAGTCCTTGGAAGGCCCATTTATCCTCAGAAAGTCATTAGATATAGCTAGTAAATTTCTGACTATCAACAAGGCAAGGCTGGCCTAATATGGAGATGGTATGTTCTTTGCAGTATGTTTTTCCCTTTTATGTCTTTAAATGGAAATCATTTAATTAGGAAAACTGTATAGCAAACATTTGTAAAATATAGAATGAATTTAAAAAGATTTACCCCGATGCCATTGTTCTTATAAAACTTCTATCAACATTTTTTTCTATCAACTTTTTGATGTATTTCATTTCAGTCTTTTTTTCTATCCATAAATGTTATATAGTTGTAATCATGTGTTCCTTATAGTTTTGTATGTTGCTTTTTATTTAGTTATTTAGTTATTTGAGACAGAGTCTCACTCTGCCACCCTGGGTAGAGTGCCATGGCGTCATAGCTCACAGTAACCTGAAACTCTTAGGCTTGAGCAGTCCTTGTCTCAGCATCCTGAGTAACTGGGACTACAGGCATGTGCCACTAAGCCTGGCTAGTTTTTTCTATTTTTATTAGAGATAGGGGTCTCACTATTGCTCAGGCTGAGGTCAACCAATCCACCTGCCTGAGCATCCCAAAGTGCCAGGATTACAGGCGTGAGCCATCAGGCCCAGTCTGTATGTTGCTTTTCAAAACTTAATATCATATCATAAGCATTTCCTAAACTCTTGCTAAATTCTCATACTCATGATTTTAATGATTGTATAATGATTCATTAAGGAAATGTACAATGATGGAATTTAAATTTTTTCCATCTTGGGCCATAGTAAACAGCTATTTGGTAAGTATGTACCCACATAGTTATTTCTTCACAATTTGATAGTTTTCTTTAGTGTTGACACCCACAAATAAAGCCATTAGGTCAAAGGGTATAGCTCTTTAATAAAATGATATTACAATTTGATTTTGTTTTTACAAAAAGTGTGGGTAGGTACATGTGTGTGAATGTGTGTATGTGTCTGGAATGATTCATCGGCACTTAAAATTTAACAGTGACTATTTAGCTGGTGGGTTTGCCCCAGAAATACTCATTTTTCTTTCTTTTTTACTTTCCATTATTGTCCCAAATTTTTTACAATGAGTATGTATTTCTTTTTAAATTAAGAAATGATAAGAGAACCAGGGCAGAGTACAGTGTAGTGACAGAAAGCACAGGCTCTAGAGGCAGACTGTCTAGGTTGGAAGGTTGGAATTCCTGCTTAGCCACTTAACTAGCTCTGTGATCTTAGGCAAGTAACTTAACTTCTCTGTGCCTCAGCTTTCTTGTCTGTAAATTGGGATGGTAATTGTGCTACCTCACATCTGTATTGTAAGGATTCATGAGTTAATCCATGGAAAGTGCTGTGAATGCTGTCTGGCATATGTAAACACCCTATAAATGTCAGCTTTCATTATTATTTGGAACTCAATAGCAATTCAAATTTTCCATTCCTCATGCAGATTATGCCCTCTGAAATTCTAACAAGGGCATTTCGATCCAGTGTAGTCCATTTGTAGGATAAGAATACTTGAGTTTACTAAAGACTTGAAGTGATTAGGAGAGGGAGCATCTGAAGCCTAGATCCTTCTAACATCTCATAAGTATACACTGTCTTAGGCTTTCCAGAAGAGTTCCATTGAAGGAGAAACCAGCATATGCTGAGAGTCCTGGTTATATGCCTTAACTAGCCCTGGTTTGAACAAGGGGGAAATAGGAAGCAGACTTTCAAAGGCAATCTTCACATACATTAGAATTGTATCTATGATAGGTACTTAACTTAAACATAATGCCATGAAATGAAAATCTGAACATTTGTAGAAGTGTATATGTCTTGGTACAAATCTCTGTAATTCTCAAAGCTTTTGCCTCAAAGCAGAGTTGATTGTCTTGCTTTGTTGAACACTGCAAAACTGAATGTCTTATTTGCTGTTCCATATACCAAAGATCTATATAAGGTACAACCTGTCAGTAAATACAAAACTGGGACAGATTCTCACTCTGTTGCTGAGGCTAGAGTGCCCTGACCTCAGCCTAGCTCCCAGCAACCTCAAACTCTTGGGCTCAAGTGATCCTCTGCCTCAGCCTCCTGAGTAGCTGGGACTAGAGGCACCCGCCATGACACCCAGCTAATTTTTCTATTTTTTAGTAGAGACAGGGTCTTACTCTCAGGCTGGTGTCAAACTCCTGAATTCAAAGGATTCACCTGCCTTGGCTTTCCAGAGTGCTAGGATTACAGGTGTGAACCACGTACTCAGCCTCAGAGTTTTCATTTTTTTAAAAAATTAAATCATAGCTGTGTACATTAATGCAATCATGGGGTATAATGTGCTGGTTTTATATACAATTTGAACTGTTTTCACCAAACTGGTTAACATAGCCTTCACGGCATTTTCTTAGTTATTGTGTAGAGTTTCATTTTTTTATAACAATTTTAGGATGAATGATTACCTACAGATCCACATTTAATTCTGGAGAGTAATCTATAAATACTTGAATGGATAGATGAAGTCAATGCCTCTTATCATAATCACCCACCTCTGTTAAAAATTATTTACTAGATGCTTGCTCAGTTATCTATTTCAGACTTTTTTATTTCCCAATACGAGCAAATAAGCATACTAGGGAAACTCACTAAAGGAGATTAGTTCATGTGGTGAATAATTATATATTTTTTGATTATTATTTTATCTATCTGTTAGTTAAGCTGAGGATTTTCATCTGTGTAACTCATATGTATTTCTACTATATCACATGATTGGAGTCTTGTTAACATGAGCCTCTCCTGCCCTGCTGAGATCCCTGGTAGTCTTTTTCAGCCTGCTGATGCTTTCGTACTTTGAAAGAAAAAAAAGTAAATAGCAATATTGTTATCTAAAAGCTATTTTATTTTCATTTCACAGACTCTATAGCATATGCAAAATGGATAGCAAATCAATATTTCCCAATTAGAATCTTCTTGCTCTGAGCATAATGGTGGCATTTTAGGCTATTAACTAAACAATGTGTTATGCCCCTTTCTAGCAGATGTTGCCATCTTCTTCTCATGCCTTGGGATATACAACAGAATGTATCCCTAGGAGGCAGTTAGAAATATAATTGGCATACGTCTCTAACTTGCAAATTAAAAGACTTCAACTACGGCTATATGCTAGCCGTAGGATAACCACAGGCATAGACTTCAGCCATTTGTCTGCATTTCCATTTCAGGGAGCAATATAAAATCCACACCAACAGTGTAATAAGAAGTTATTTGAAGCTCAGGGCATATCTACTCTCTCCTTTGTGGCAGGCTTCAGACAGGAAGTTATTATCTGGACCATTAAGGCCAGAAGTGTACCTAGTATCTGTGATATCATTCAAGCCTGCTCTCAGCTTTTCTTAAACTATCCCTTACTTATGTAGTGCTATAAAGTTAATAAAGAAAAAACAAGCTTTATCTTAAGCAGAAACCACTAAAATAAAGCCTACCAGGGTCTTGAATCAGCTGTCTCCCACTTAGGCCTAATAAACTCTGATTGTATTAGGAAATGCAGTTTAATAACTCCCATAAACCAGGAGTCAATGATTCTGTGTTCTAGGAAAATGAAATGAAAAGGGTTGGGCAATATTGAAAGCTTTGAACACACAATGGAGTGGATGAACTCCAGGCATTTCATTTTTGATTTCTATGAGCAGTGATTTTTCTTTTTGGTTATAAAAATAAGAAAAAGGAAAACTACTGGAGTGCTCAGATACTTACTTCCCTGCACTAGTGTAACCCATGAGGAAACAAAAGCTCTGCCTATGAATAAGCTGTAAAATCTATCAGGAAAAAAGGTACCGTCATTTTCATTGTCACTGGAGAACCTTCTGCCAAATGGGGAGCTAGATGTCATACTGACTGAGGCTTCAATTTTGTGAGAGCAGGAAAATAGAATCTGACTTGAAAGGCCCCGAAGAAGACTGTCAGGGCTTTCTAATGCTGTCAGGGGGACAGGACCAATATCAGTATCACAAGGTAGCTGGGGCAGAGCTGGCTTTGACAGAATGTAGTTGTTATATTTCCGAGATGCAGCCTGGCCTCTGGATATCATAAGCTGCTCAGGTATAAGGAGGGGTTAAGGAGGTGGGGCTATTCTAGCTTAAAAGCAGGTTTCCTTTAAGGACTTCATTGTGTAATAATTTAGCATTGAAAAGAATAGTAAATGTAGCTATTTTTTCTCTAGGTACTATTGTCAAAAGGGGCAATTTTAAAAAGCCTTGTTCACTTTTAACGGATATAATACATAGTTTGTCTTTGGTGAGAAAGAAGGCTAGCTGCCAGGTCCTGAAGGAATATGAATGTGGAATTAGTTTGAAATAAACTGATTCCCAATGGCCCCTTTCATTAAATGACATACAGACCTACTTGTTGAGTGTTGCAGAATCCTTTTGAAAATTCATTGATTTATATAAGTGGGTTTTTTTTCCCCTCAAACTCTCCTTTATTGCACCCTCCCCACACCACCTACACCTACCCCCCAAGTACCTGGAAAGGGTTTAATCTTTGCATCCAAATTTTGCCTCTGATGCCTGAACAAAATGCAAACCCTTAGTCAGTTGCACACTGTAACTCTTTCTGTGCTCAGGCAGACTTGGATATGTCCCAATCAGTTCTTATCATGATGTGATCCTGGACAAGATAATTAACTTCTCTGTGCCTTGTTTTCCACATGTGTAAAGTGTTACTAGCAATAGCATCTACCCTTGAGGAATGTTTTTCCTTTGAAAATTAAACAAGATGATGTAATGAAGAGCATTGTGCAGTGCCTAGAAAACACTCAAAAATAGTAAATCCTGCTTTTACTTTTTGCTGGGGCATTATAAATCATTCCTCATCCCCCTCCTCTGCTTCATCATCATCATCATCATCAATAACAACATCATTATCATCAGCCAAATATCATCTATAGGGGCTGCTTGGTGAGGATTAGTCATAGAATCAGGCCTCTAAGCCACAGTTTCTCAACAGCAGCACTCTTGACATTTTGAGCCAGATAATTCCTGGTTGGGATAGGAAGAGGCTGTCCTACGCATTATAAGATGGTTATTTAGCATCACCCCTGGCTCCTAGCTATTAGATACCAGTAGCAAATATATCCCACCCCTTCCCCACCAAGCTGTGCAACCAAAAATGTCTCCAGACTTTGCCACATCTCCTCTGGGGGACAAAACTGATTCCAGATGAGAACTACTATTCTCGGGATTCTTCAGTTTAATAATGTCCATGAAAACTGTCAGTCTATCATTCATATACCTGTTATTCTTTTTTAGCTTGACTTTATTAGCTTCATCTGGTAACCTTGGTCTTCATCTTAAGCATTCCTTTTGATTTTCCAGGCTCCTTGGTTTTTATCTTAATTTTGGAACCTGAATCCTTTTCTCTATTTGCCTTAATATAATACAGACCAGAAACTCTCTGATAGCCGGTTCTGCCCTTTCATAAGTGTCTGGACTAACAGCTTAACTGTTTCCTGCTTTGGATCCCCACTGCTTATCTGCCAATCCCTAGTGGTAAACCAGTGGTTTCTTTCCAGAGCCTTTCCTTTAAATTTTTGTACAAAAGGCTGAAGTGGACTCCGGAGCCAGACATCTAATGTTGGAATCCCAGCTCTTCCAGTTATTAACTTAGTGACCTTAACTTTAACCTCTCCATTTTCCTCCATTTATAAAATGAGTACATTAAGAGTCACTACTTCATAGGGTTCTTGTGGGATTAAGTGAGTTAAATGAATTATACTTAGAACACTGGCATATGGTAAATACCGTGTAAGTAAGCATAAACTTTTATTATTACTATTCCCCAAAGACTCCCACGTGTGTTTATTACCATAACGTTGACTAATCTCCAGACTCCACCTCACCACTTCAATAAGGCTGGCAACTTTTTCACACCATGTTACATACTGAAAATTATAAATATTTATACAGCAAACTAGAGTAAGGAAAGGAAACTCTGACCACTTGAAGACCAAAAAGATCAATATCTCAGTTATGTACAACCCATTTGTTACATGCAGTGGTCCATAGCACTCTGGTGTGTACACTTTGCACCAGGCTCATCAACATTAAAGGAGAGAAGTTCCAAATGGTGACCCAGTTAGAAAATCTGATTTCCATTTTGAAACTTAAGATCTCTATACCTTCGAGGTCCACAGACTTTGCAAGGTCTATAGCTGTCCTGTGATTTTCCTTCTTAAATGTGTTAAAATAAAACAAAGGCAACTTCAGGAGGTTTTATACACGTATATGCTTTTTTTCTCTAATACCTCAGAATCTAGCAACTCCCAGAAGAGTAGAAGTAGAAGACTTTAGCTCAGCAATGTTAGGGAACAGCAGCTCTTCAATCAAATTTCACATGATGACCTACTCTCTCTATTTTGTAATTTTCTTTGGAAAGGGCTGGGGCAAAAATAGCTCAGGATATAAAAAGGGCTATTTTCTCTGATTTTCTCTGTTTGAAAGTCCTATGGCTTTGATTTTATGGCATGATAGGACTGTTTTTCATTTGTGACCTCTCCAAGCACCAATTTTAAGCAACTCATTAGCATATGTTTCCTCTTCATAATTCATCCCATTCAAGCAATTGATTCCTTGGTCTCTTCAGCACAATATGAATAATATACTATGTTCCTCCCAGAGACATTTGAAATTGTGGTTTAGATATGTTGAGCCAGAAAAAAAAAAGTGTTGTTTTTGCGTCAACTTCCTGAAAAATCTTCTAAATGAAAAGATGGTGCAAATGAACTTTGTAAAGTAAAGCAGGGCTTTGGCTGAAGAAATCCACTCTTCCAGCCAAAGTTTGACTTACACAGCATCCCTTCTCAGAATCAGCTCTATAAGAATCGAGGGTCCTGGACACATGTTTTCTAATTTTTCATTTTTATGGCCAGTGCCCTACTTTGTGCCTTTGTTAATTTATGCCTCACCTTTGGTGATAGCAGCCTGATTGGACTGCTTGTTTCTACTCTTCCAAGACCTCCCATATAACTTCCTTTGACAGCGTCATTTCACTCCCCCCAAACCTTCAACAGCTGTCTACTACTTAATGAATAAACTCCTAGGAATCATAGAAATCCTAGAATGTCAGTGTTGGACAGAATCCTGAAGTATAATTCAGTAGTTACCAAACTCTGGTCTCTAGATCAGTACTGAACTTCTGCCAGAAGTTTGCACAAGTCCTCAGTGGAAAGAGAAAAATAAGGATAATGAAGGGAGCCATTCATGAAATGAAATTTATCTGTTTTAAAAATTACTTGGAAGTATTTTGAATTTTGGAGGCAATATCCTTGAATTTATGAAATTAGAGCATTAATTAATGGTAGTTTGGTTATTTATTGGTTTTAATGTCCAATAGTGGCAAGATGATGTTGACAACCATTTCTTGTTTTATACCCCCTCACTCTCCACTTTTTCAATTTTGCTGATCTGTGAAATCTACAATTCTGGGAGCTACTCATTTCATAAATGAGAAAACTGGGGAAGGAAGGATTCAATGGCTTATCTAAGGCCATACTGGTAGTGGCAGTACGGATTGCAAATGTTATCAGCCTCTATTCTTTACTGTGATGTTCAAAGCCTGCTATTTAAATCCCAGAATGCCTTTGTATCTCTATCATCAGGATGCCCCCAAAGAAACTCTATGTTCTAAATAGTAATAATCATTTTTCCATTCCATAAATGTGCCGTGTATTTGTTCACTACTTTACCTATTCTTTGAAAATCTCACACAGTTCAAGCATTGCTTCTTTTTCAATGCCTCAATGCCAGAAGGGGTTCTTCACTTTTCTGTTCTTCAATTTATGCTACTTATCAGCATATTATACCTTGCTAAAGCTGTCACCATCTATGTCCTATATGTTCCTCTTATGCCGTCCATCTCAGTAAATGACATCATCATCTATAGTCGCTCAAGCTGATGATTTGCAGTTATACCTTACCGCTCCCTACACCAGTATCAAAGTAATCACTAAGAACTGTCATCTTTACCTCCAAAATTCATTCTGCCTTGAACTACTGCACAGATTACTGTATATCTCCTTGTTTTGCCTTGCAATCCAGTCTTTCATACCAGCTGCTTTTAGGTCTGGTACCACTCCTTGTAAAATCCTTCAGTGGTTTTCCATAGCCTCCAGGATAAGGCCAAAAATCTTCAACATGTTATACAAAGTAAGAAGTACCCACACCCACTTCTCCAGTCTCATCTCTTGTTACTCTTTTCTTTGCGAGCTTGGCTTTAGCCTCCTGGACGTTCAATTCTTTGAATGCATCTTTTGCACTATTACAAATCCTTGCTTGCCAAGTTTAATTGCCTCTCACCTGTCTGGACCTTCACATGTGCCATTTACACTGCTGGGAACACTATTCCTCTAGGAAGTGTGTCCTGAGACCCTAAGTTTTGATTATGTACCCATATCAGAGTATCTTCCTCTTACCAAGCAACTCACCACATTGTTTTAATGGCTTGTTAAATTGCTTCCCTTTCTAACTATACCATATGAACCATGAGGCCATGGATCATATCTATCATGCTCACCATTGTCTTCTCACTCTTTAGTCTGGCATATAGTAGGTACTCAATAAATGCAGTCTGTATGAATGAAAGTCTAATATTATGTTTCTTCTTCTACTATGAGACTTGCATATCTGTGTTATTTTCTTGGTTCTATTATAAATTCCTGTAGGTCAAAAGTAGTCTTTTGTAATTACTATACTTTTATAGTACTATGCATATTATAGGCTGCTAGGAAATATTTGGCAAATACATAAATAACCTATTTTTTTTTTCTTGGAGGACAGGGGTAAGAATCATAGTGCATCTTTATAATAGACTTAGGATGTAACAAAACCAAACAGGCTATATGATCTAGGGATTTGAAGCTGATGCTAGTACTGATTCATTATAACCTTGCATTTCAGGTACCCCTTCCCACCATTAAATACCTCTACCTGGTTTAAATTAGGAAATACCCTGTAGCTTCATCAAGGTAAAATATAATTTTTTTTTTTTTTTTTTTTGCAGTTTTTGGCCGGGGCTGGGTTTGAACCCACCACCTCTGGCCTATGGGGCCAGTACCCTACTCCTTTGAGCCACAGGTGCCGACCTCAAAACATAACTTTTTAAAATAGGGATTCTACTACATTTTAAGGTAACAAAAATTGTTACAATCTTAAAGTGACTTAGGATGCTTAGGCCTGTGTGTGTGGGGTGTGTGGTTTTGCTGTTTGTTCTTTGGGAACGGAGGCTGAGTTTCCAGGAAGCTATAGTTAGATTGATAGCTTTGCACTGAAATATTTTACTTTAACCATCCAAAAGGCAGTCTACTATTTCGTGGTTGGTTTTATCTTTTGAAGAAGATACTTTTGCACTCCATGTTTATTGATTCTCTTTTCAACATCCAGAACATACTGACATATCATCAGTTACAGATACTTCATATTGTCCGTAATGGGCTCTAATCTCAGCTTCTTTGTATGCCTCTTTGTATGTATCCCAGTACCTGAATTGTTCAACAAAATAACCCATAAGGCAGGAAGCTTTTTTTTTTTCTGTGTTTCTGTTTAGTTTTGTTTTTAATAGACTCAACCTACATAGATAATGTTCTTTGTAAACGGTGAGCAAAACATCAGAACTGGTGATACTCATTTTACAGGTTGTGCTTCAGTCCAGGCTCATTCTGCTTATAAGGGCTCTCCCTGCTCAGACCATTTGAATTTGTTGAGTACAGTGCAAATTGGAGCAGTAACATATTTGAATGTACATCACAGAGGACAGTGCCAAAAGATGTGTTAGGCTCAGGAGTAGGAATTGTGACAAGCTTTAGTGCCCATTCTAAAAGAAGTCTTCTCTGACCTTCCAGTGTAAGTTATTGTTCCTGTCTCTCTCATTCATGTTACTATATCAAATTCAACTGGCCTTGTCAATGGATATTGAATGATGTAGGTGAGGGAAAGGAGAAAGGAATCAAGAATTTCTTTTCCACTCTAACCTCAGCATTATTATCTGGCTCATGGTGGGCTTGAAGAGAATATTTGTTGAAAGAATGAATAGCTGAGAATAATATATATTTTGGTACCCTCAGCCATAATATGCAGACTATAAATTGATGCTTGTTTGTATCCCTGGGTAGCCATATGTATGTTAAGACCATAATTTTGGGAGTCAGAAAAACCTGAGTTCAAATTCTGACTTCACTATATGAACTATGTGACCTTGGGAGAGTTACTTAACCTCTCTGAGCCTCTTTCTCTGCCTATAAAAAAGAAGTTGTCTCATACCAATCTCACAAGATGGTGGTGAGTATTAAATGAGAAAATACATTCATTGTACATAGAATAGTGCCTGGCAGAGAGTATTCAATAGGGGATAGTTAATTGTTATTATTCTTGTTGTTGTTAGAATGTAATTCACTTAAGTGTCTAGGAAATGGTAAATGTTCAATAACTGCTATTTATAAGTATTATAATTATCATCACAATTGTCTATATTATTTAAATTAAACTATTTTCAATAGAATGCTTATGGGGACAAAAATTAGACTTTTGATATTACTGGACACAGCATTTTAGTCATAATTGTAGTAATTATAATTTCCTTTTTTTTTTTGAGACAGAGTTTTACTATGTCACCCTCAGTAGGGTGCTGTGGCATCACAGCTCACAGCAACCTGGAACTCTCAGACTTAAGCAATTCTCTTGCCCCAGTCCCCCCCAGCTGGGACTACAGGTGTCTGCCACAATGCCTGGCTATTTTTTGTTGCAGTTGTCATTGTTGTTTAGGTGGCCCAGGCTGGGTTCGAACCCACCAGCCTCGGTGCATATGGCCAGCGCCGTAACCACTGTGCTATGGGCACCAAGCCATAATTGTTACTTCTGAAGCTATTTAGAGTAAGCATGACATATCTTCACATTTAAATAAATGAAAGCATTGGTTGTTGCTCTTATCATTTATGTAAATTGTTCAGAAGAACAAATTAAAGGATGTTTTTTATACTAACCCTAATAGTTCACCCTCCAAATCAGGACAGGCTAAAATAGGATATAGATATAAAGGCTATATGATTTTTGTTTGCTTTGATGAATCATATTTCAAATTCATTCAAGGATGTCTTTGTTTCTATGAATCTGAGATGCCTTTTTAAAAAGATGCACACACAAAATGTATACACATATATATGCACATACACTATATTAAAACGTTTGCCACTAGAACCGCCATGGAGAACAGCTGAAGGAAGTGCAGTTCAGACATTTAGGCAAGTGGTAATTGTGATTTGTAACTATATATTGAGCCAATGCAAATTCTCAGGTTTTAGAAAGATGCCTCTGCTGTTCCCCAGATTTATTTTCTAATTTCATCTTGTATGTTTTTTTAATACACAATCATGTTTAATTTACTATCTCATAAATTTTATGTGGGTATAGTATAATGGATACCTGGGAGGAGAAAATTTATCATCACTAAAAAACTTACCATTTTTTAAAATCATAAAATGACTTAAGTTTAAATCGTTTATCCAGTGAGAATCAATTTTTGTTAGTGGTGAAAAGTGAGAGTTCAGTTTCAGTTTTCTGCACGTTGCCAGCCACCCATGAATGGATTAACAAATTGTAGTATATGTATACCATGGAATACTATGCAGCCATGAAAAGATGGAGACTTTACCTCTTTTATGTTTACATGGATGGAGCTGGAACATATTCTTCTTGGGAAAAAGTATCCAATGTACTCAGTACTATTATGAAATCAATACATAATCACCTATACGTTCATACAAAAGATAAAACAGAACTGTAGCCCAGAATGAAGGAGGGAAGAGAAGCGTGAGGGGAAGGGAAGGGGGTGGCCAGGTGGAGGGAGGGTAATTGGTGGGACCTCACCTATTATGCATATTGCAAGGGTACATGTCAAATTTATTAAGAGTAGAGTATGATCTTAACACAACAGTTAAATCAGTGAGGTAAAGGCTGTGTTAACCAGTTTGATGTAAGCATTCCAAATTGTATATAAAATCAGCACATTGTACCCCATAAATGCAGTAATGTACACAGTTATGATCTAATCAAAAAAGATAATTTCAGACATGAAATGTTTCACCACAAAAAAATAAATGTTAAGTGAGGTGATGGATATGTTAATCAGCTTGATTTAATTATTCCACATTGTATAATATATCAAAATAGAATATTGTACTCCAAAAGGGAATCTAATTATGACTTGTTGATTGAAAATAAAATTAATTTTTAGAAGATAAAACAATCATAAAATGAATTGTTTTTTAAAAATATTGTGATTGGCAATAAAAAATATGAAAATAAAATCTAGAATCTTTATCAAACATCTATTATGTGTCTCATTCTTTGGTAGTCAATGGGGTAAGTATACAACTGTATCTATGTCCTCAAGGAACCTAAAATTTACCTGGGAGATGTGACATACACACCTGAAAATAAAGCTCATCATACAAGGGAGAATTTACTATATTGACATGTGAATATTGGATCTGAAAAGGGGAAAGATCTCTTAGGAGCTCTCATGGTCTAAAGTGGTTTCTGAGGGTGGTGCCTGTGGCTAAAAGGAGTAGGGCACCGGCCCCATATGCTGGAGGTGGCAAGTTCAAAGCCAGCTCCGACCAAAAACTGTAAAATAAATAAATAAATAAATAAATAAATAAGGTGGTCTCTGAGGGTATCTTAGTTTGAGTCTCCTCAAAACAGATTCTTAAAGGAGGAGGTATGTGAATAACATTGAAGATTGCTCTTCAATAAATTGGGAGATTGGGAGACACAGCTATAAGAAAGCAAGGAAAGCAAGGGCTAAGATTGGGTAGAAGTAAAAGCTGACCCACAATGTAAGTGTAAGTCTATGTAAGTCTCAACAGATCTTAGATCTAGAGCTGAGATGGGTCTTTGGAATTATCCTAAATTGAGGCAAAGGCTCAATTGAGGCTGGGCTTTTTTTTTTTGGCCGGGGCTGGGTTTGAACCCCCCACCTCCCGCATATGGGACCAGCGCCCTACTCCTTGAGCCACAGGCGCCACCCAGAGGCTGGGCTTTTAAATGCCTACACCAGGCAGTCTTTCTTTGGACATTGGCCACTCCCTTTGAGGGTGTTAACCTTGTGTGTGTAGCTTCTTGTGGCCAAGGGCAACTTCCTTTGTGGGTCTAGCTTTCAGGTTCAATAGCCTAATATTCCCAGCAGCTGAAGGATGGGTGTATTGGCCCTAAAAAGTCTGCCCTAAGCCAAGTATTAAAGCATCTACTACAAGGCATTGCTGCTTGAACTGGCCTTTGAGGGCTTGTAGATAGAATTTAAGTAGATATAGAGGAGAAATGACAAGTAGGTACTCCTGGGTATGGAATGGATAGGAAAGAACAAGTTATATTCTGGAGATAGCAGATAAATCAGATTTTAATTCAATTTACATTTATTTAATTCCTACTTGGTAAAGGTGCTATGCTGTGCTGGGAGTTTTCATAATGTAGTATCTCATGTAATCAGAATCAGAATCCTTTGTGGTAGATATTATTTTCATTTTATAAATAAGGAAAATGTGTCTCAGAATGGTTCTGAATTGCCCAAATTCACCTATGAAAAAAGTGATAGATCTGGCATTCAAACCCAAGTTTCCTGGCTCCCAAGACTCTGATTTTTCTATCATACCATGTTCATGTGACTAAAAATGAAGAAATAGTTTTGCAAATGGTGGCAGTAGATTATGGGAAGTCTATAGGACATACTCTGGTCTTTGATCCCATACTTCATTGTGTTGATCTCTAATTGTCTCAGAAATCAACTGTAATTCTATAATAATAATAACAATTCATTTATATTATTTATTGTTAGTAGTAATAGTAATAATGGTTATCATTAGCCAATACCATGTTAAATTTGCTCACTCTTTCTCTTTGTAGATTATTGCATTTGATCTTTATAACAAACTTCAGGTACTCTTATTTTATTTTTTCATTAAATCATAACTGTGTACATTGATGCATTTATGGGTCTCGTTCTTATTTTATAGCTGAGTTAACTGAAACTTAGAAATTGTTCAAGATCATATAGCTAGAACAGAGCTGACATTTGAACCCAGGTTTCTCTGACTCCCAAAGTCAATGATTTTAAGCACCAAAATTAAGCCTTCTTATCTTTTATAGTTCTTTGTGTACCACTGGACAGATGGTTGGTACTTAATGATTACTTATCATCTTAACAAGGTGGGGTAAGTGGCTTTGTCTCTCTGTTTCAATATTCATGATTTTTATGACAGTGGTATAATACTTGCCCTTGGCTGACAGAAATATTATATGACAGCAGAGAATGAAGCAATGAGCTAAAAAATTGGGCCTTTCTCAGATTTCTTTCAGGCTTCAGGCTGTATAGCCTTTGCCAATTGGATTGATTTTATTTATTTCATCCATTCTTTATTACAGCAAATATTTATTGCTTCTGACTACATGCCAGTCACTGTTCTAGTTAAAAGAGGCAAAGTCCCTGTCCTCATAGAGTTTGTGTTCTCTCTAGGGAGAGATCTGATTCACAACTAAATAGTTAAATATTTGATAGGTCCAGATGGTGATCGGTGATCTGGAGAAAAATTTAAGTTTGATAAGGAGAATAGGGAGTGGAGTAGGGGAAGTGAGAGGGGTGATAATTTAGATAGGACAGTCAGGAGAGGCTTTTAGATAAGATGATATAAAAACAGAGATCAGAGAGAAGAGGTGTGAGCCATGCAGACATGGCTGGGGTAGAACATTGTAGACAAGGAGAAAGAACACCAAATGTGAAGGCCTGGGGGAGGACCTTGACTGGCATGTTTGAGGACCACCAAAATCCAATTAATGAGGTGTTAGTATAATATTTTTTTCAGATGAATCACCAGTGATATATAAGATTTAAAAGCCCTTTCCAAAGTTGGCTACATATTGCCCTCTAGAGCAGATTTGGCATGAGATAAAAGAGAGAACAGGAACAATGGGGAAAGAATAAAGTTTTTGAAGCCAATGCATCAAGAAGAAATAAACAAGATAGACTACTGACTACCTATAGCAGTTCCATGTGGGGCTCTTATAAAGGAGCAAAGGAATAGCCTTCTTAGGACTAAGTTTGTTCTTTCCCTTTGGGAGGTAAATACAAATTAAAAAATCAGTCAAGAGAGAATGTGGGCTCAGATGACATGAGAATTGTTTGGAGGTACCAGGAGGCAGGAAGGTCGTTGAATTCAGTCAACAGGCGAGAAATTTTTAAAAATAAAGTTGAATGGAACAATTTCAGAACAATCACTATTTTATTTTCCAACTAAACAAAGGATATCACGATAAGGAGAAAATGACTCTAAAAACCCAGCTTTGCTGATGTATTTTGAGTCATTTGCATGACAAACAGGGTTTTAGAGACAAGTGTGAACTTGGTGTTATGACAAGTAAGCCTGAAAGTGAAGTGGTTTCCTAGGGAGGATGGATTGGTGCATTCATTCAACATTCATTTATGTACATATGTTCTATATTATTCCAAAAAAGGAGTTGAAGCAGGTTACAGAGTTACATACATAATATATAACATAAAAACTAAGAGAAGAAAGCAAGAAGAAATAATGAGTAGGAGAAATAGGATCAAGTTAGAGTAAAAGAAATGTCTAAACTGCACGCCATGGTTAACTAGAGGTGGGCCACACACATTTAGTTCTTAAGATTTCTAGAAACAACTCTTTGATATTTAGTTCCCATAAGATAAAAACTAACTAGAGGTTCACAAGAGACAAGAGAGAAATTTTGTCCTCTCTAATCATAAAGACAGACTGTAAGGGGACCCCCAAAGATCCCCCACCTCTTTGTGTCTCTACATAGTGATCTCTTCCCCTTGAGTATGAACATATCCATGACTTCTTTCTAACTGGTCAAAGGTGATGGATTGTCACTCCACTGTTACATTATTATGTAGGATGTTATCTTAGCATACTCCAGTAAGAGACTCTTTCCATTGCTGGCTTTGAAAAAATAAGCTGCCATGTTTTGGGATGGCCTATGTAAACAGCCACCTGGGAAGGAAAATCTATCATGTCTAGGTGCCCCTTGGCTGACAGCCAGCAAGAAAATAGGACCTCATTTCTACAACTACATGGGTATAAATTCTTCCAACAAGAAGAATGACTTTAGGTATTCCCTGGGTCTAATCTCTGAGAAGACTGCAGCTTCAGATGACACCTCAATTGCAGCCTGGTGAGACCTGAGAGCATTGAATCCAGCCAAGCCATGCCTAGACTCCTGCCCAGTGCAAACTATGAGATAATAAATTCATATTGTGTTACGCCACTAACCTCTGTCTCAAATCATCCCTCAGGTCTCACTCTTTGATAGGCCTTCAAAGGAAGTTGGGGAAGTAACTTCCATAGAGCTTTTCACTTCTCACAGAAAGCTTAACTGCAGATCTGTGTAGAAGCAGAATAAATAAGCCATTATTGTTTAAAGTTACTAGAAGATCTTTCCTCATGTGTAGAACCCTGCATTGGCTGTTGAGATACTTGAGTGTAGCAAACTAAATTCTTCTGGAATAGGATCTGTCATCCTCTTCCTGGGACTCTCTTTTATATGATATCCATCCACTCTTTTGAACTTTGAACACTTCAGGCTTTTACTGAGTGTGTAATTACTCCACTGACTGCCAAACAGTAGTGTCATCTGCTGAGTTCCTTTATCGCCAGACACATAATCATCTGTTCAAAAACAATTATGTGAGATTCTTATTGATCTTCAGAACGTCTTTAAGGCTTTTCAACTTATAATTAACATACATATTTGCCATCTTTGCTTTAGCACGTGAAACAGAAGAGTTTCCCTGGTATAACATTTTCATCACTCGTCAGTCTTTGCTGCAATCCTTGAACATGTGAAGGTAGATGGATGCATTTTCCTTTACAAATCAGGGTGATAAAACCCACAGCCACTGTTCAAGATTTCCATTTAAGTTAAAAGGGAAAGGAGTGCTTTTATGGCAAATTAATACTTTTTATTGTGCAAGAGACTGATGAAATTGTATAATTCTCTCAATTATAGTAGATAATACAGTTTTAAGGCATATTTTATAATTCACCTATTATATATCACATGGAAGCCTAGCTTATTATTCTCCCACAGCCTGAGGGGATAGGAATATATAAATTATTCTACCTCCCAAGAGACCACAGGCTCTATCCTCAATAAGAAATGGCCTTACGGTGTCATCAGTGTGGGAAAATAATCTAACTGAACAGGCCTGTTACATCACTAAAATATTCCTTACAAACTCCAATCTCAACCCTGCAGCAAAATACAGTACAGCTTCTGTAACTTGACCATCCAAGGGACTGTAACAAACTGGTCAACATATGGCAGTGGTCAACATAAAGAACTAGGCCTACTATACTGATATGTACATGTGGTGCATGTCTGGTCTATGAAAATTAGGTCAACTTAAGGAGGTGATCAAGGTAGGTGGTCAACTATGGAGTTTCTACAGTATCTTTTGAAAACAGCCAGGTTATCAGTTAATAAAAGAAAAATCAAACTAAATATTTGGTTTGGGTAATATAATCACTGATTTAATTGTTTTTATTGTGTATATTTATGGAGTACAATGTGATGTATATATATACATCACATTATATATATATATATAATATATATATGAGAGAAGGATTTAATTAAGCCAATTAATGGATCTATCACCTCATTTTTTTGTGGTAATGACATTAAAAATCAATTCTTTTTTTTCTTTCTTTTTTTTATGAAATCATAGTTGTGTACATTAATGCGATCATGGGGCACCATACACTGGTTTTATATACCATTTGACATTAAAATCAATTTTCTTAGCAACTTTGAAATATACATTATTGGCTCAGCACCCATG
This sequence comes from Nycticebus coucang, assembly GCF_027406575.1. Classification (NCBI taxonomy): domain Eukaryota; kingdom Metazoa; phylum Chordata; class Mammalia; order Primates; family Lorisidae; genus Nycticebus; species Nycticebus coucang. Next base: position 136,866,782 of record NC_069804.1, on the reverse strand, counting down.
GCTCAGTGATTAGGGTGCCAGCTACATATATCAGGGCTGATGGGTTCGAACTTGACCCGGATCTGCTAAAACAACAATGACGACTACAACAAAAAAATAGCTAGGCATTGTAGAGTGTGCCTGTAGTCCCAGCTTGGGAAGCTGAGGCAAGAGAATCGCTTAAGCCAAAGAGTTTGAGGTTGCTGTGAACTATGACACCATGGCACTCTACCGAGGGCGACAAAGTGAAGAAAGAAATATACATTATTAACTATGGTGACCAAGCAGTGCCATAGATCACTAAAACTTATTTCTTTTTAGTCTAACTGAAACTTTGTTCCCTTTGATCAACATCTTCCTTTTCCCTTTCCCTCCACTGCCCCCAGTCTCTGGTAACCACCTTTCTGCTCTGTTACTATGAGATTTGCTTTTGTGGATTCACATATAGGTGAGATCCAAGTGTTTGTCTTTCTGTGCCTACCCCTTCATTTTCAGTCTGTATGTGTCTTTAAAGGTGAAATGAGCCTCTTGAAGGCAGGTTCTTGGCTGTTTTATTTATTTATTTATTTATGTATTTATGTATGTATCCATTTATGTATTCATCTACTTATTTTGAGACAGAATCTTAGTCTTCCTGGGGTTAAGTGCTGTGGCATCATAGGTCACAGCAACCTCAAATTCTTGGGCTCAAGCGATCCTCTTGCCTCAGCCTCCCAGGTAGATGGGACTATAGTTACCTGCCACAACACCTAACTAGTTTTTCTACATGAAGAGATGGGGTCTCGGCTCTTGCTCAGGCTGGTCAGAACTTCTGAGTTTAGGCAGTCCACCAGCCTTGACCTCCCAGAGTGCTAGGATTACAGGCATGAGCCACCACGCCCAGCCCTTGGCTTTTTTTTATCCTTTAGGCTACTTGTCCTCCTTTGATTAGAGAATGTCATTTATATTCAAAGTAATTATTGATAAGTAAATCCTTACCTATTATTATTTACTTGATTATTGCCATTTGTTAATTATTCCCTCGCTAGTTTCTCAACTTTTGTTCCTCTCTTGCTATCTCCATTTGTGGTATGGTGACTTCCTATGGTGGTTTGCCTTCATCACTTTATTTTTATTTTTATTTTTATTATTTTTTATTTTTTGCAGTTTTGGCCGAGGCTGGGTTTGAACCCACCATCCCTGGCATATGGGGCCAGCGCCCTACTCCTTTGAGCCACAGGTGCCACCCTGATTACTTTCTTTTTATTGTCTATCCATCTATTAAGGGTTTTAGCTTTGTCATTACCCTGAGGCTTACATAAAACTTCTTAAAATATCTGATACTAATAGTAGGCCATTTTAAATTGATAACTACTGAATTTTTATCATAAGCACAAATTGCCCCCCCCCCCATTTGCTTTTGGTGACATGTTTTATATTTTTTATAGTTAGCATCCCTTAACAAATTATTGTAGCTATAGTTGTTTATAATAGTTCTGTTTGTTAACCTTCATACTAGAGATATGATTGATTTTACACCATCCTTATAGTCTTCTTAGTTTGGCTATATACTTACTTTTACCAGTGAGTTTTATATTTTCATGTTATTTAGCAACATTTGCTTCAGCTTGAGGGACTCCTTTTAGCATTTCTTATAAGGCAGGTCTAGTGATGATAAATTCTCTCAGCTTTTGTTTGTTTGAGAAAGTTTTTAACCCCTTTTTCACTTTTGAAGGATAGGATTGCAGCATGCTGTGGTCTAAGTTTGTCTCCTCTGAAACATGTTTTAGTTTGATCCCCAGTGTGGCAGTGTTGAGAAATAGGGCCTAGTGGGAGATGTTTGTTTCATGGGATTTGATCCCTCATTAATAGATTGATGGCCTTCTCCATTGCAGAGGTGAGTTCTTGCTGTCACATGAATGAATTAGTTCCCAAGAGAGCTGGTTGTTTTTTTTTTTTTAAAAAAAAAAACAAAAACCTGACTTCCTTAGTTTCTCTCTTTTGCAGGATGTCTTGCCATGTGATCTTCTTTGCATGTGCCCACTTAGTTTCTCCTTTCTGCCATGAGTGGAGGCAGCCTGGGATACTTAGCAGATTCAGGTACCCAATCCTGGACTTTTCAGCCACCAGAATAATGAGCCAAATAAGCTGCTATTCTTTATAAATTACCTAGTCTTAAGCATTCTGTTACTGTAACACTAAATGTATTAAGAGTCTGAGTACAGTTTTCTTGACTGACAGGGTTTATTTACTTTCTATTTTATAAATATCACATGTAGGATTTCTGTTAAAAAATCCAGTCATCTACAGAGGATCCTCCATATTTAAGAAGATGCATTGTCTTTGTGGCTTTCAATATTTTTTCTTAGTCTTTAATTTTTGACAATTTGATTATAATGTGACTTACAGCGAGTCTCTTTAGAATCATTGTATTAGGTGACTATGGAGCCCCCTGGATCTGGTTTTCTATTTCCTTACCCACACTTGGGAAGTTTTCTGCCATTTTGTGTTTGAACATTTCTTTTTTGTCTTTTTCTCTCTTTCTTCTCCTTCTGGCACTCCAAAAATATATATTGTCTTCAATTTAATGGTGTACCATATGTCCCTTAGGCTGTCTTTAGTCTTTTTTATTTTTATTTCAAATTTATATAAGGGTACACACAATTAGGTTATGTTGTTTACCTTTGTTAGGTAAAGTCCAAATTGTAGCTGAGCCCTTCTCCCAGAAGATGTACCACATACCCTACATTGTGCCTGTTAGGTGGTAGCACACCAAGCACCCTCCCTCCTCTCCCCTTCTGCCCATGTGAATGTAGCTGTGTCTTTCTTTCATGTGAGAATGTAGTTGTTCATCTGTTGGTTTCATATTAGTGTAGAGTACACTGGGTGCTTTCTTTTCCATTCTTGTTATATTTTACTTAGGAGGAGGATGTTCTCCAAATCCATCCAGGTAAGTATAACAGATATAAAATCTCCATCTTTTTTATTGCTGAATAGTATTCCTTGGTATACATATACCACAATTTATTTAACCATTCTTGGATAGATGGGCACTTGGGTTGATTCCACATCTTGGCAATTGTGAATTGATCTGCAATAAACATTCTAGTGTAAATGTCCTTGTAGTAAAATGATTTTTTTTTTCTTTTGGGTAGATACCTAGTAATAGGATTGCAAGATCAAATGAAAGGTCTACTTTTAGCTCTTTGAGGACTCTCCATACTTCTTTCCAAAGAGGCTGCCCTAGTTTGTAGTTGCACTAACAGTGTAAAAGTGTTCCCTTCTCTCCACACCCACACCGAGATCTGCTGCTTTGGGACTTTATGATGTTCTCACTGGGGTTAGGTGATATCTCAAAGTGGTTTTGATTTGCATTTCTCTGATGATTAGGGACAATGAGCATTTTTTCATGTGTTCATAGGCCATTCATCTGTCTTCTTTGGAAAAGGTTTTGTTTATGTCTCTTGCCCAATGATAAATGGGATTGTTTGCCCTTTTTTTTTCTGATTAGTTTGAGTTCTCTTTAAATTCTGGTTATCAGCCTTTTGTCAAATTTGTAACATGCAAATATGAAGGTTTTCTGTTTGTTTTAATTGTTGTGTCCTATGCTGTGCAGAAGCTTTTTAGCTTAATTAAGTCCCATTTATTTATTTTTGTTGTTCCCGTGATTGCCAATAGAGTCTTCTTCATAAAATCTTTCCCTAGGCAAATATCAAAACTTTTTCCCAGCTGGGCACGGTGGCTCACACCTGTAATCCTAGCACTCTGGGAGGCCGAGGTACACCAGCCTGAGCAAGAGCAGGACTCCATCTCTAAAAAAATAGCTGGGCCTTGTGGCGGGTGCCTGTAATTCCAACAACTCAGGAGTCTGAGGCAAGGGAATCACCTGAGTTCAAGATTCTGGGGTTGCTATGAGCTGAAACACACCATGGCACTCTACCAAGGGTGACAAAGTGTGAGTCTGTCTCATAAAAAAAAAAAAAAAAAGAGTTTTTCCCACACTTTCTTCTAAGGTTTTTATCCATTGTGAGTTAATTTTTGTAATTGGTAAGAGGTGCAGGTCTACTTTCAGTCTTTTACATGTGTTCTCCAGTCCTCCTAGCACCATTTATTGAGTAGGGACTCTTTTCCCCAGTGTCTGCTTTTTTTTTTTTTGTTTATTGAAGACCAGGTGGCAATATGAGTCTGATTTCATCTCTACATTTTCTATCCTGTTCCATATGTCTATGTCTCCATTTATCTGCCATTTCTATGCTGTTTTGATCACTATAGACTTGTAATATAACCTGGATTCTGGTAAGGTGATGCCAGCTTTGTTTTTATTTCTACAAATTGCACTGGATATATGTTTTTTATTTTTTTCTGGTTCCATAGAAAATCAAGTACTATTTATTTGAGTTCTTCAAAGTATAACATTGGTGCTTTGATGGGGATGGTATTAAATCTATAGATCACTTTGGGTAGTATAGACATTTTAACTATGTTTATCCTTCCCAGCCATGAGCATGATATGTTCCTCTATTTGTTGATATCTTGTGCAATTTCTTTCCTCAGGGTTTCATAATTCTCTCTATATAGATTCTTCACATCCTTTGTTAGACATATTCCCAGGTACTTCATTTTCTTTGAAGCCACTATGAAGGGTATTGTGTCCCTTGATTTGATTCTCAGCTTGATTGTTATTGGCATATATGAAAGCTACTGATTTATGAACATTTACTTTATAACCTGAGACATTATTATATTTCTTGATCACTTCTAGGAGTTTTGTTAGTTTCTGAGATTTTCTAAATATAAGATCATATCATCACCAAAGAGTGAGAATTTGACTTCCTCTGACCCCATTTGGATACCCTTGATAGCCTTATCTTGCCAGATTGCATTGGCTAGAACTTTCAGCACTATATTGAATAGTAGTGCTGATAGTGGAAATCCTTACTTGGTTCCAGTTCTGAGTGAGAATGCTTTCAATTTTACTCCATTCAGTATGATATTGGCTGTGGTTTTGTCATAGTTGGCTATCTGTTTAAGAAATGTATGACCTATGCGTAATTTCTTAACTGTTCTTATCAGAAAAGAATACTGAATTTCATCAAAATTTTGTCTGCAATTATTGAGAGGATCATATAGTCTTTGTTTTTGCTTCTATTTATGTAGTGAATTACATTTATGGATTTGCATGTGTTACCATCCTTGCATCCATGGGACAAAGCCTACTTGATCATGATGTATAATTTTTTAATGTGTAGCTGTATTCTATTTCCTAGGTTTTTGTTTGTTTTTTTTTTTAAATATTTTTGCATCAGTATTCATTACTGAGATTGGCCTGTAATTTTCTTGTTTTGTTGGGTCCTTTCCTGGTTTGGAATCAGGGTGATGTTTGCTTCATAGAATGTGTTGGGGAGGGTTTCTTCCTTCTCAGTGTTTTGGAATAGGTTCTGCAGTATATCTTCAAGCTCTACTTTAAAGGTTTGGTATTCTGATGTAAAGCCATCTGGTCCAGGACTTTTTTTTTTTTTTGGGGTGGGGGGGCTTTTATATAGTTTTTTGCAATTTCAGTGCTTGATATTGGTCTGTTCAAGAGATCTGTTTCTTCCTGGTTAAGTGTAGTGAGTTGTGTGATTTCAGGTATTGCCTTTTCCTTCCACATTGTCAAATTTCTGGGCGTAGTTTTTTGTAGTATTCAGAGATGGGTTTTTTTTGTTTGTTTCTTTGTGTTATTTGTCCCCCTTTTTGTTTCTGATTGAGGTTATTAGAAATCTTACTTTTCTGTTTCTAGTTAATCTGGCCAAGGTTTTATTATGAATTTTGTTTATCTTTGTGAAGAATCAACTTTTTCTTTTGTTAATTTTCTGAATGATTCTTTTGTTTTTAATTTCATTTATTTCTGACTTAATTTTGGTTATTTCTTTTCTTCTGCTAGGTTTGGGATTGGATTTCTCTTCCTTTTCCATTTCCTTAAGATGATTCAATAAGTTGTTGATGTGTGCTCTTTCTGTTTTTCAGATGTGGACATCTAATGTGATAAATTTCCCTCTTAAAACTGCTTTTCTAGTATCCCATAGGTTTTGATAGCTTGCGATTGATTTCTTTATCATTATGTTTGGGGAATCTAATGATTTTCTTCTTTATCTCCTCCTTGACCCAGCTGTCATTCAACCATAATGATGTTTAGTTTCTATGACTTTGTGTAGGGATGAAGGTTTTTGTTGAAGTTGAGTTTTGCCTTTATTCCCTAGTGGTCTGAAAAGATACAAGGTACAGTTTCTGTTCTTTTGATTTTGTTGATGTTTGATTTGTGTCCTAGGATAGTATTTATTTTGGAGTACAATCTGTGAGCTGAAAAGAAGAATCTGCATTCAATGTCTTGAAGTGATATATATATGTCCATTAAGCCCAATTGTTCTAGGGTTCCATGTAAGTACCTTGTTTCTTTGTTTAGTTTCTGTTTAGAGGGTCTGTCTAGTTCTGTCAGTGGGGTGTTGAAGTCCCCAGTATTATTGTGTTGTAGGATATCATATTGTTCTAACTATTAGGGTTCATTGTATACATCTGGAAGCATTTAAGTTGGATGCATATATATTTAGAATTGAAATATCTCCTTATTGTATTGTTCTCATCTTTGTTTTTCTTTACTTTAATCTTTTGTTTTTATATTGTCTCCTTAGGTTGGATGATTTCTAGTGGATCATTCTTCATGTTTTCTAATTCTTTCTTCAGCTTGATACAATCTTCTATTGAATCTATTGAATTTTTGAGTTTTGTTATCATATTCTTTAGCTTGATAATTTCTTTTTGGGTAATTTTTCATATTTTCTCTCTTTTTTTTAAGTTCTCAGTATGTTCATATGTAGAACAAACAGTGAAAATCTTTATGATGCTCATTTTGGTTCTCCTTTCAGGCAAATCACATATCTCCATTTCATTAGGGTCAACTTTTGGAAATTTATCTTGTTTTTTGGGGGGCATATTTTTCTGTTTCTTCATTTTATTTGACTCTCTGTGATTGTTCCTGTGCATTAAATAACACAACCTCTTCTCTAAGTCTTATTAAACTCATCTCATCTAGAAGGCATTCCTTGTCAGTCAACCCAGCTAGAGATTATTTTTATGATATATATGTACATATATATATATATACACACATACACACACATATACACATTTATTATTTATATATCATTAAATTTTTTTAATCTTCAAAAGTTTGTATAAAACAAAGTAACTTGCTTGTACAAGAAACTGCCAAATTTGTCAGAGGAGGAACATGCAACTCTAGCGAGAGAGGGGTCTGGGTAGTGGCAATCTTTAGCTACAGGTGTCTGTTAGTTTAGTTAGCTGTTCAAGTCTGTTCCATGTGGAGCCTCTCAGCAGGGGAGCAGGTATTGAGAAGGGGCAGGGAGGCAGGACTCTCTGCAGAGTCAACCTAAAGAAAGTTTTTGGTGGACACCTGAAAAATTTGATTCTTGATGTCTCTTAACTCTTTCTGCTTGTCCAACTTCTTTGTTCTTAGTTTCAGCCACCCATGAATTAGAGAGTTTCAAGTTATGCTATTGTCTTGAGTGAGGCAACATTAAAGCCCTTGGTATGCAGGTGGAGAGGCTGGAGTATTACAGCTGTGTTCTAGTTTCTCCTTTCTCTGAAAAGAAGCCAAAGGTCAGAATTTATCTACCATTTGTTCTGCCCTACACCAAGGAGAGGATCTGAGGCAGATGCTAGTATTCTTGATGATACTTTTTGCTTTGAACTGGAGGTTGCTAAATGTTTGCAGTTTTAAAAGCCATATTTTTCTGTGTGGTCTAGGAGACTCAGAACTGAACAACTCCATCAACTCTCAGAGCTAGGTAATTTAGGAAGCATCCCCTCACATGAAGCCTGCAAAAGTTGAGGTGCTTGATGTATGCAGAAACTTATTTCCAGGGAGGATCTTCAGATTTGGATTTATTGCTGGAGCAAGCCAGGGAAGAAAGTATTGATTGGGCATACCATTCTTCTGTTGGAGAAAGCATAAGTCTCACCTGGAGAAAGTGCTCAAAGAATCCAGGGAGAAAGGTTCAGGGAGTGCCCAGTTTCCCTATCAGGCAGAGAGGTCCCCTGCATCCTGCTAATGAGCAATTGGTAGAAATTTATGTCAGGAGAAAGCCAAGGGAGAAGGTATGAGGAGTGCCATCCCTTTTGTTCTTCCTGGGAGAGACCTGCAACTTATTTTCATGGAAGGATCGTAGGGTTGCATTTAACAGTGAAACAAGCCAGGGAAGAAGGCATGGGGAATGTTGAACTTCCTGTTTAGACTCCAAGATGTTTATTCTAAATTTGCTATGTAGGCTCTGAGATACTGGCTTGATAGAGGTCAGAACCGCATAGAGCTGCTGGAAAACCTCCACCCAAACTCTTCAGAAGGGGAAGTCAAATGCTAGGCTAATCCCAGGGTCCATAGCTACTGGGAGTTTGAAGCCATTTAAAACCTCTCTTTGTTATTTGTTCTTGAAGAACTCCTCCCTTGTACTATCCTTTCCATTCCTCAGTAGTGGTGATTTAAAGCGAAGCCTTTGGGCAGGGACCATAAATGAGCATTCTGTGTGTATTGTTTTAGTTTTGTTTTTGTTGCTATAAAGGAATACCTTAGGTTGGATAAATTTTAAAACAAAGGGTTTATTTGCCTCAAAGTTCTGCAGGCTGTATAAGAAGTATGGTGTTTGTATCTGTTTAGCTACTGATAAGATCCTCAGATTGTTTCCACTTATGGTGGAAGGCAAAGGGGCCACACATGTCCTGCAATCACGTGGTATAAGGAAGCAAAAGCAAGCAAGGGGAGATGTCAAATTCTTTTTAACAACTAGGTCTCATGGGTACTAATAATAACTCATTCATTTCCCCCTAGGAAAGGCATTAACTTATCCATGTAGAATCCACCTCTCTTATCCAAGCACTTCACATTAGGCCCACCTCTGACATTTGGGATCAAATTTCAACATGAGATTTGGGTGTGACAAGCATTCAAACTATTGCACATAGTATAAGCCTCTTACTCCTTTGGAAGGAACTGGGACTTAGGGTTTCCCTTCTGATTATAAGGCACTGTGTTCAGGGCAAGATTAGTACCCAAGTGTATCTCTCCAATTTTCTTGCCCATTTTAATACAGATATTTTTTCAGTTTTCTGGTGTTTAGGACTCTTTTCAGCTAGATCCTAACTTTTTCTAGGAGAGAAATGATTCATGGATAGTTGTTGTCTCAGTGTATCTGTGGTAGGAGGAATAGGAGCCTTCTATTCTGCCATGTTGCTGATGTCGCTCTCGATGTGATTTTTGGCACTAAAATGGTCAGTTATTTTGTTTATGGTGAATTAACAGCCTTAAAAGTCAGAAGTAAATCAACATGGGGATTTGTGAGGTTTTATTTCTCACCACATTAATGAGCTTACGCTTAGTTGCTCCCCATATTAGTATAGGAGAAGAAAAACTTTTTCTCTACCCTCTTAGGTTCAGTAGTTGAGGCCTGCAAACTAAACTGACAAAACACAGAAGAAAGAATAGTAGAAAATGTTTATTTCTCATGCAGAATGAGAAGACTCACATGGGAGTTTCACAGAAAAGAAGTACAAAAGTCCAAAAAGTGTTTGGACTTGAGACCTTTTGTATCATCTTAACAAAAGGTGCTAAATTGTGGAGGAGTATCAAGACAGAGGACAAAGAGTTTAAGCTTGTAGGAGTCATAAATTATAGGAAGATAAATATGTGGGGGAAACTAATGGAAGACAGGATTTGTTTTAGTAAGGTTTGTTTAGGTAGACTATTCTATCTTCTATCATAAGAATTGTTCTTGTTTTTCTTGGGAGATAGTAGGGGGGAACAAAGGAATATTTATCCTCTGCTTTTAGGCAGAGAAGAAAAGGGAGAGGAAGAGAGATTTTACTCTGTATTTTAATTGCCATAAGTTCAAAATAATCTTTATGCAATAGTGGCATTTTTGAGGGTGGCATCTTTTGGTCTCCTTCATTAGTAAAGTCTTTATTAAACATAACTATATATTTGTGCCCCCATTCATATGTTGAAATCTTAACCCCCAAATTATGATATTAGCAGGTGAGACATTTTTTAGTACAGTGCATTTTATTTTATTTTTTAATAATTATAACTGTTTATTTGCCTAATGACAGATCATCAAAATATATGAAGCAAAAAATTATATAATTGAACAGAGAAATACATTTCTACAATAATTTCTGAGAGTTCAATGTCTTACTTTCAATAATGGATAGATAAGTGAGAAAATAATGGACTTAAATAATACAATAAACCAACTAGATCTGATAGACATATACAGACCACTATCCCAAACAACAATAGCGAACACATTCTTCTCAGTGCCCCTGGGACATTTTGCAGGATAGACCCTATGTTAGGTGGTAAATTAAGTCCTAATAGATTTTTTAAGTTTATTTTTTATATCCAAAGAATTGGAACTTGTAACACATCTAGTTCTTTTTTGTTATTTTTTGTGATATTCTTTTTATTCTTGATTTTTGAAATAATCAATTTATTTAAAACATGCAACTGTGACCGTATTAAGCTACAGTAAAACAAAAAGAAGGTCCTTCTCTAAATTTGGACCAGTAGGTGGGTTAAAGGACAAACTATGCTCCTGGATGCTATCATGGGAATAGCAAATAATCCCATAGGGATGGCAAGAGTTTTGGCGGGAAGCTTACATTCCTACCATGAGATTCTCTTCCAATGCCAACCTCAGAAAGCAGTGTTTTTTTTTTTACATATGCTGCAATTGATATTATTTCATTAATTAGAACATATTCCTCATCTGCTTATGAAAAATAAAACAACACATCTAGTTTTTATAGTAGACTTGGGGCTCGTTCCTTACACCTGGTTTTTATAGTACAACTTTTGCAGATTTTGCTGGCACCAGCCAGCTCTTTACAGACCTAGAGGCAGTGGGGAAGAGTGGATTTTTAAATAAAATAGGTATCAGTGATACTCCCTGTACCAAGCTGCTCTTTGATGGGAATCTGGGTTCATCCAACTAGAGGAGGGAGGATCTTTAAGAGCAGACAGAAGCTGAGAGGAAAAGTTGGACAGAGTCCTCTGCCCTGGGGACCAAGTGATGTTCACATCAACTGTGCCCTCCCTCTTGTTTTCCAGCAAGTTTGTCTGAAAAGGTTTTAGCAAAGTGGTACATTAGTGTCTTGATGTGAGGACAGGGGCCTCCTCCCTGCCACCCAATCCCCTATCCTCACCCAGCGTCCCCACCCCCTGACCTGTGAGGCGATGCAGCCTGTTGGCCAGGAGGAAATAACCCACCATCCTGCCTGCTGAAGGGCCAGGGTTGGGCTCTTTGGTGCTTCCAAACTCTTGCCAAGCCAGAGCACACAACACTGAAGCCTCCACAGCCTTGCCCAGCAAGGAGGTGAGACATTTTGAGAAGTGGTAACATCATGAGGGAGGAACCCTCATGAATGAGATTAATGCCTTTATCAAATAGGCCCCAGAGAGCTGCCCTGCGCCTTCAAACATGTGAGGACATGGTGAAAAGGCACCATCTGTGAATCAGGAAGTGGACCTTCACCAGGACACCAAATCTGTTGATATTTCAATCTTAGGCTTCCCAGCCTCCAGAACTATGAGGATTAAATTTCTGCTACCTACTCTATAATATTTTATTATAGCAGATAAAATGAACTAAAACCAATAACATCCAAGTTATTAATCTCCATTACCCAGAACTTTAAAAAATTACTAAACCATTAAATCAAATTGATTTTTAGAGATCTTGTCAACAAAATCGACCACTTCTAGCATGATTTAGGCCCAATAACATACATAGAGTGGTCTGCATTTTTTTTCTGTCTGTATCTGCAGGTTTTCCCAATAAATAGTGATACCCTTGCTTGTGATTCTGAGACCCCCATGTCATCATGAAACAGAAAAGAAGATAATCCATACAATAATGATAACAACAATAACACTAGTTGGCATTTTTTTTGGTTTTCCTCTGTGTCAAGCATTTAGTTCTCACAGCAATCTTATACTGCTAGTGCTATTTTTTTTTTCTTTTGAGACAGAGTCTTACTTTGTTGCCCTTGGTAGAGTGTCATGGTGTCATGGCTCACAGCAACCTTAATCACCTGGGCTCAAGAGGTCCTCTTGCCTTAGCCTCCCAAATAGCTGTGACTACAGGCACCTACCACAGCACTACAGGCACCTATCACAGCACCTGGCTACTTTTGGAGACAGGATCTTGTTCTTGCTCAGACTGGTCTCAAATTCCTGAGCTCAGACAATTCACCTGCCTTGACCTCCCAGAGTGCTAGGATTACAGGAATGAGCCACCGCGTTTGGCCTCTGCTAGTGCTATTATTATTATTTCCACTTTTACAGTTAGGAAAAATGAAGCTCAGAGAAGTTAAGTAACATGCCCAAGATCTCATGGGTAGTTAATAAGGAAGAATTAGAACCAAAGGCAAGTTTTCCTGGCTTCTAGTCTGTTATTTTATCCATTAGTTTTCTCATCTATAAAGTCAGACTAAAACAATAAGTTTTGAAGACAGAATAATCTTATATAGAATCTAATCCTGCAATACTAAATGTATGACTTTGGGGACGGTAAAGTTAAGCTTGCTGAAGTTCAGTTTCCTTATCTGGAGTTCTTAGCTATATCAGTGCCATAAGATTAATTATTGTGAACATTAAATTCAGAATTCGGTGTTTGTGTTTGATCATCACACCGTATTGCTATATTTTCTCAATGTAAATTTATGTCTCTTGTTGAGCATTTGTGAGACTGGCTATAAATCTGTGACTTTGTAATATTTTTTTAGGTTTTTAATGTGTCTATTTATTTCAAAAGCGATAAACTGACTTTATACAGGCACACATACCTGCTTTATGTAACTTCCAGTGTTTTAAAATTTTGCACTAGTTGCCATCATTTATACAGCTAACAATAACACAAAAGTCTGTCTTTGCAGCTTGTCTTCAATTCTCTTGTGTCAATAACTCCTAGTAGTGAGTAGCAACCACACCATTTCAAAAGAGAATATGTTCTCCAGGTTATACAAGTCACTGCCCTTCCCTATTGTATATTAAACCTTGACCCATTCATTCATTTACATTAGCAGCCTGACTTCTATAGCGTATAAGGTTTGGAACCCTGATTATTTTGCAAGTGATAAATGTTTATTTTAGGAAAATTAGAAGACAAAAGTAAGCAACAAAAAGAAAGATCTGTAGAGCCATCACCCAGACTCAGCCCCAATGAATGTTGGTATATACAATATTCTTCAGTAATTTCTTTCAGGTAGGGAGGTAAGTCGGCATATATACAAATAGATGCATTCAGAATATTTGTATACTGATGATGACACATCAATAGTATTTATTATTTTTCCTTATTTGAATGCAATGAAGACAGACTGCTCAGGGAATGAGCATTTAAGTTTTCTAGTAAACTGAGAAATAAACAGAAATAGCGTCTATTTTAATGCTTCGCATAGAAAGAACATCCAAATAACCATTCTGACTTTTAGTTCGATAAGCTAATGATGAGGATTGAAGTAGACTATTATTATATTTTTTCCTGTTTTTGTTTCTTTTCTTGTTTTTTTTTCTTTTAAGCAGACCGAGGCTGGGTTTGAACCCACCACCCCCACTGCACAGCATCAGCGCTCTAACCACTGAGCATGGGTGCCCAGAAGTGGACTATTATATGCCAGCATATTTAAAATCCTTATGGTTCTTGTATGGTTATATCTGAGATGGTTTGTTCAGGAAACAGATATGAAGAAAGTATAGTAGATTGGACTAAATTTAGGAAAACCCCTAAATCTTGAGGCTTCACATAAAGTCATTACTCTTTATAACTCCTGAACTAGATTTCTCTCCATAGCATCATTTTCAGGGATTTCTCAGTCCATACTTGAATGCTTCTAACAACAGAGAACTCATTACCTCCTGAGCCACAACCTCTCCTTTTTGGTCAGCTATTAAAAAGTACTTCTTTTAATTCAGTTAAATCTGTGTCCTTCTAAATTCTATCTGTTAAATTTAGTTCTGCTATTTAGGTTCACAGAGAATAAATATGCTTGCTTCCTTTTCTATGTATCAATCCTCTTAATATCTAAAGAGAACTATTATGTCCTAAATGTTTCTTCCCTACCCTGAAATCCTAGCTTCTTTAATAGAAGACTTGATATTGATGGTATGATTTTCAGGCCCTTCATCACCTTGCTGAACCTCTCTGAAGATATTGTAATCTTCTAATATCCCAGATATTAGTACCCATAAAAGAAAAATATGCAGTATAAAAATGAAATATCATTTTAATAATAATTTAGTTTCTTTGAGGTTTTAGTTGGAGCCAGTTGTTGTTATTGGGGCTGATGTTGCTAAATCATACAAAAATTGCCTCAGGCCGGATGCCTGTAGCTCAGTGTTTAGAGCACCAGCCTGTGCACTGTGGGTGGCAGGTTTGAATACAGCTGAAGCCTGCTTAACAACAACAACAAAAAAAAAGGAAAAAACAATTGCCTCAAATTTTCATTGCATTCTACTTGATGCAGACACAGTTTTGGATACGCCTCACCTTTAAATCTTTCACTAAATTTCAAGAATCTCAGTTTAATTTCAAATTAGCTATTTGCCTCTTTTAAAATTAAGTTAATGTGTAGATTTGTGACCGCTAACAACACCTCTTACTGTATCAGTCAGTATCAGACTATTTTGTGAGAGAAGTCCTTGTGAGTCATTCAGAGGATATTGCTTGCCTGAAAAACTCCATTCTGACAGAGTCCCAAAGGGCAATCAGGCTTATGCCAAATGGCCTAAAGAACAACAACCTGCAGCTGCAATATTTTTCAGAGTATTTCAGGAAAAGGCAAAAGTCATCATTCATTCCTTGAAACTTAACGTGGCGTTCTGGGAATTGTTCAACCTATTTCTAGGAAACATATTAACCACTTACTGCCATGTTGCTTGCTTTTGAGATAACTGTCATCTGCCCTCATTTATGAGATGTTAAGAATCTAGCTCAGTTTGTTGAAATTCATCATCAGTGATTTGAACTTGAACATTCCTAATGTTCTTTATAACCCAGAACTTGATTGCATAATAACAGTATTGTTCTCTAGTTGTTTCATGCACACAAGCCTTGTCTTGCCAACTGTTTCGTAAGGTTTTTGAAACTCAAGTTCTCATCTACTACTTCTTCTGTGGTTTTTATTTCCTCACAATGTCGAGTACAGTAAAGCACTTAATAATTATTTCTTAACCAGATCTGCCTGTGGGCTGTATAGCTTGGCTCCATATTAACATTCCAGTTTGTGCCATTAACCCCACCCTGCTTTCTAGGAAGCCTTGAGTCACATGGTCCCTGGGCGAGTTTAGAAGATTAAGAGAGTCTGGGACGCACTGCTAGGCAAAAAATAAAGGACCTATGTTGCTTGAGGTGCCCCGGCTCATACAGATAATGCATTTATTGAGGCTACCTGGTCCCAGCTAGTTTAAGCTTCCACACGTAGCCTTAATTTGCTCTTTGTGGACCGCTGACAAAAAGTGTTCACAAATTAGGACAAGTGCTCCCCCAAGTCATGGCTTACATGTTTACTTTGAGAGATTCACTCTTCCTTCTGGCAAGTGTTCTTCCCTCTTCCTCCTGTAAGAAATATGAAATTTGTCTCTGGTCATGAAGATTTCATATTAACCTATTTTTCAGTCTTTATTGAAGAAAATCCTTTTTTCTGCTGCTCCCATTTTGATTGGCTGAAAAGCGGCAGTTCCCTTACTCTGGTGCTCCTCAGTCTGCTGCTCAGCATTTCTCAGATTATCTGAGATTTTGTTGTTCTTGACAGTAGAAGATAAAGTCGTAGACCCGTTCTTTTTTTCAGAATTAGGGAAACTAGTTTTTGATTAAAGAGGGTTTTTTTTATGGTGGTCTAAGTGTCCTATTTTACAGCATCAACCTATAGGAAATTCTTTGTTTAATTTTAATTTATTTAAATTTCGGTAAAATACACATATATAATTTGCCATCTTTATCATTTTTATGCATATGGTTTAATGGTAATAAATACTTTTATATTCTTTTTGCCCTTCATCCCCATCTTTCTCTCTCCCCTTCCCTATAGGCATTCTGTTTTTTTATTAGATCATAACTGTGTACATTACTGCAATTATGGGGTACAATGCGCTGACTCTATATGCAATCTAGAATGTTCACATCAAACTGGTCAACATATCATTCACCTCACTTATCTCTATAGGAATTCTTAAAGTGAATTTGTAGTAAGTTTGTCTTATTGAAAGTCTGGGTGTTGACTGTCAAACAGTAGATGCAATTGCAAGTTAGCGATGCCATTTGTCATTTGATACATTAATCTATCATTTTTTAATTAATCACATTTATTAACTGAAAAATGAATGCATGCATATGGTGCACAAAATGTTCAAGCACTACAACATTGCAGGGAACAAAAGGAATTTCATTTTCTGCCCTACACTGTCAGTTTTGCTTTGAGAAGCAAGCACTCTAAACAGATTTTTGAGTAAACTTTCCACAATTTTTCATACTTATTCCAGCTTAAAGAATGGGTCTGCATTGTCTATATATGTTTATTTTACACAAATTAAGACAGACTTGATATGAAGTTCTACACTTTGGGTTTTCTTTTCCTCTTCATGATATGTCTTAGAGATTTTATTTTAGTATATATTGATCTAATCATTCCTTTTGATCACTGCCTAGAATTTTATTACATGGATGTTCCATAATTTATTTTTATAAGTTCTCCCCAATTGAAGGGCATTTAGGTGGGTGTGTCACTTTCTAGTTATGTGACCCAGAGATTCATTTCTCATGTCAGAGCTGAGACCCCAGATTCAATGATCTCTGAGGTCCTTTTCAGCTACAACATAGCTCAGTCAAATGAGGAAAACAGTTTTTTGTTTTTCCTTGAAATTTATAGCATTCTTTTTTTTTTTCATTTTGAGACAGAGTTTCTCTCTGTCCTCTGTCACCCAGGCTAGAATGCAATGGCTTCAGCATAGCTCATTTTAACCTCAAACTCCTGGGCTCAAGTAATCCTCCTGCCTCAGCCTCCAAAGTAGCTAGGACTACAGGTGCCTTCCACAAAGTTCAGCTAATTTTTTCCTATTTTTGGTAGAGATGGGTTCTTGCTCAGTCTTTGGATGGTCTTAAACTTCTAACATCAAGCAATCCTCCTGCCTCGGCCTCTCAGAGTGCTAGGATTACAGGCATGAGCCACACTACCCTGCCGAAATGTACAGCATTCTATAGAGGGTTGAAATATTACAGAAATAACTATGAGAGAAAGCAGAATGATATCAGTAATTTCAAGAGAGAGTTACAAAGTGATATAGGGTTTCAAAGGAAGGAGCTATTATATCAATGGATGATACCATGGATATTTTCATGGAGAGAGTAGCCCTGAAGGATTATGCTTTTGATGGGCAGAAATAGGGATCATGGGAACTACTCTGCTCCTATTGTGTACTTCTCCATTCTGGGTATAATTCAAGATTTGTCACTGGCAACAGAAAGGTGGCAGAAAGTCAGCCTTTGAAAGATTTTTATCAGTATATTTTTGAATCAGCCAGCCAATGGTATAGGCTGGAGTTATGGACAATGAAACTAAAAGTGAGATGATGAATGGTGAACTTACAGGGATAACAGGAGTGCAGTTCCTCCACAAATGCCAATAGCAACTGTTCCTCACATTTATCTAATGTTTAACAATCTGCAAAGTGCTTCAATATTGTTAATCTCCAGGATAAGACAGTATGATAGAGTGGATAAGAGCATTGCTTAATAGGCTCTTAACATGGACTTAAATAGACCTGAGTTTCTATCCCAACTTTGCCACTTACCAGTAGTGTAACTTTGGATAGTCTACTTGGTCTCTTTGGCTTCAGTTTCCTCATTTGTAAAATGGGGATAATAACTGCCTTAGGAGACAGCTATCAAGTTAAAATAAGATTGTGTATACTCACATAAAACTCTTAGCAAAGTGACTGGCACACGGAACATGCTCAAAAATGGTAGTTGTGAGGTACTTTTATTAGGCATTGCTTTTCCCTTTTAGCAGTCAAAACTGAAGTTCTGAGATTCTGCGTCATTTATTAGAATCCAGTATTCTTTTTATGACATCAGTGATTCCCAACTTGAGTTTTCTGCCCACACCCTCTCCCTGGGGGATTTATGAAGGTAATAATGAGAATCTATGAGTCATTATCAATATTTGAAAGGAACTAAAAGAGAGCATTCATTTACTTGTGATAAATTATGCAACCTTACTAAAATGTCAAGTTTCTTTGCTTTTGCCTAAAATTATATCAACTCATTTTGGTAATACTGGCTATCTCATGCTGATGGGAAACTGATTGGCAGACTATATATGTCCCTGATGAATAGAAATAGGGAAAATGAATTTTATATCATAAATGCAGTTGATCTAGGAGATACTCTTTTAAAGCTTGGGAGAACATGGAGAAAAATGCTCCCTTGTTGCTGAAATGATTGAGAACTACTGCGTTACACATTTTCCCTCTCTGATTCCGGGGGTAGTGAGAGATAAGAGGAGTAAAATGATAGGAAACTTTGGTCAGAGGGAATTTCGGAGTTTGAGAGCTTAAAGATAAATTATTTTCACATAATAAGCATGTTGTAAAGAGCACATGATTTGTGGTTTCCTCCTGTGAAAAGGAGTTGAGACTAAGGCCCAAACATGGGTAATGAATTGGTCAACTTGACAGAAGCAACTTGTGGCAGAACCCTTATTTCAACCTAGTCTTATACCTCCCTATCCTATAGCTCTCTTCACCCAAAGCAAAGAAATACAGCCATCCTGTCTTGACTTTGCCACAGTGTCCACAATGACATTTCCTCAGGCTTGATTTTAATATTGACTTGTTCTAGTCAAGGAGAGAAAACACTTGTTTGAGGATGAATGAAACTGCAATCAGGGGTTTCCAGACAGCTAACATACAAAGGTCTCGTCTGTATTGATTGACTTCTTTATTGATTTGACAATGTAGATCACCATCTCCTCTGAAGCTGTACTGACAATTCTCTGGTTTCACTCACTCTGTGGAGTTCATACAAATACTGCAGGTGCAGAGGGAGGAAAGAGATGAAGAATCACAGTAGCTATCATTTACGAACTGCTCACTATGGCCAGGAATGTTTTTCAGGCATCTCTATGGAGTGCTTACTGTGGGCCGGATACTAGTCTAGGAAGTAAAATAGCAAAGAAAAGAACAGACAAAAGTCCCTACCCTCATTCTTAGAGCGTATCTTTTATTGGTCTAGATGTTTTTCACCTGAACTACCTCACAGCAATACTGTATGGTTGATACATTATTTTTCTCAATTTGAAAATGAGGAGGTAGAGACAGAGTTTAAGTTATTGGCTCAAGGTCACACACTAGGAATATTAAATTTGGAAGTTGAACTAATATCTATCTGACTCCTAAATGCTTGTTTTTCTATTATTTTCTAGTTTTATTCCCCACTATGCTACCTCACCAGAGAAGTTCTGCAATTACTCTCAACACCCTCTTCTGCTTATAGACATCTTTCCTTCATGTTATAATGTTGGGAACATACAGGTCAGAAAACCAAAGACAGAGAGTTCAAATACATTCATGTTGATGAAGTAAGATGTGCACAGGCTTGCTTACATATTAAACAGAGAGGATGGTGTAGAGAAGCCGTTTGATTTGGGTAGATTAGAAAATGTGTTATGATACTAGACAATATTTAATGACTATGTGTCAGCCATTACATGTTTTTATTTTTAATTTTTGTGGGTAAATAATAGTTGTATATATTTAGGGAATGCATGTGATATTTTGATGGAAGCATGCAATGTATAATGATCAAATCATGGTAATTGGGATAGCTATCACCTTAAACATTTATCATTTGCTTGTGTTGGGAACATTCTAAATTTGTTCCTCTAGTTATTTTGAAAGATATACATACAATAATTTGTTGCTAATCATAGTAGTTGTTAACTATAGTAGTTTATTGTGCTACTGAACGCTAATCTTATTCATACTATCTAACTGTATTTTTGTACCCATTAGCCAACCCTGCTTTGTCCCCTATTTCCACTAACCTTCCAAGCCATTGGTAACTATTATTCTACTCTCTACCTCCATGAGATCAATTTTTTTTAACCTCCCACATATGAGTGTGAACATGCAATATTTGTCTTTCTATTCCTGGCTTATTTCCCTTAACATATACCCAGACGACCAAAAATCACCCCACAACAAAGACATTTGCACAATAATGTTTACTGCATCCCAATTCATAATTGCCAAGTCATGGAAGCAGCCCAAGTGCCCATCGACCCATGAATGGATTAACAAATTGTGGTATACATATACCGTGGAATATTATATAGCCATACAACAGATGGAGACTTCACCTCTTTTATGTTTACATGGGTGGAGCTGGATCATATTCTTCTTAGTAAAATATCTCAAGAAAGGGAAAAAAATACCCAATGTACTCAATATTATTATGAAATCAATATAAAACCACTCACACTTTCATATGAAAGATGAAACACAATTATAGCCTGGAAAGAAGGAGAGAGGAGAAAGGTGAGGGAAGGGGAGGGGAGAGATGGGTGGAGGGAAGGTAGTCAGTGGGACTTCACCTACTATGTATATTGCAAGTGTACATGTCAAATATATTAACATTAGAGTATAAATGTCTAAACACAAACATTGAATAAATGAGGTGAATGATATGTTGACCAGTTTGATGTCAACATTCTGGATTGTATATAGATTCAGCACATTGTACCCTATAAATGCAGAATGTACACAGTTATGATCTAATAAAAATAAAAATAAATAAAAAAACATAATTACTTCCAGTTCCATCTGTGTTGTTACCAATGACAGGATTTCATTGTTTAATGTCTGAGTGGTATTCTACTTATTTCCTTTATCCATTCATCTGTTGATGGACATTTAGCTTGATTCCAGATACTGGCTATTGTGAATATCTTCGGTATACTGATTTCCTTTCCTTTGGATGTATACCCAGCAGTGGGATTGCTGGATCATAAGGTAGTTCTTTCTTTAGTTTCTTGAGGCACCTCCATACTTTTTTCCTTAGTGGCTATGCTAATTTACATTCCTACCAATAGTATACCAACATTACCCTTTCTGTACATCCTCACCAACATCTGTTATTTTTTGTCTTTTTTTTTTTTTTTTTTTTTGTAGAGACAGAGTCTCACTTTATGGCCCTCGGTAGAGTGCCATGGCCTCACACAGCTCACAGCAACCTCCAACTCCTGGGCTTAAGCGATTCTCTTGCCTCAGCCTCCCGAGTAGCTGGGACTACAGGCGCCCACCACAACGCCCAGCTATTTTTTCGGTTGCAGTTTGGCCGGGGCCGGGTTTGAACCCGCCACCCTCGGTATATGGGGCCGGCGCCTTACCGACTGAGCCACAGGCGCCACCCTATTTTTTGTCTTTTTGATAAAAGCCATTTTAATTGAGGTGATATAATACCTCTTGTGGTTTTAATTTGTATTTCTTGCATGATTAATGATGTTGATCAATTTTTCATATACCTATTGGCCATTCCTATGTCTTCTTTTGAAAAATGTCTATTCAGCTCTTTTTGCTTATTTTTTAATTAAATTATTTGAGGTTTTCTTTTTGGATATTGAATTTTGAGTTCCTTATATATTTTGGTTGTTAATCCCTTGTCAGTTGAACAGTTTGCATATGTTTTTTCCCATTCTATAGGCTGTCTCTTCACTTTGTTCATTGTTCATTTGCTATGCAGAAGCCTTTTACCTCCATTTCATCCCATTTGTCCATTTTTGCTTTGGCTGCCTAAGCTTTTGAGGTCTTACTCAAGAAATCTTTGTCCAGATCAGTGTCTTGAAGAAGTTCTCTAAAGTTTACTTCTTTTTTTTTTTATTGAAAGAGTTAGTTTTTATTAAATGTGCAATTGATACATTCTACTTTAAAATGTGTTAGAACTGTGGGTTGCCTCAAATCTTTTTGTCGTTGTTGTTTTTTTTTAATTTATTTATTTTTATTAAACCATAGCTGTGTACATTAGTATGATCGTGGGGCACCATACACTTGGTTCATAGATCGTTTGACACATTTTCATCACATTAGTTAACATAGCTTTTGTAGCATTTTCTTAGTTATTTTGCTAAGACCTTTACATTCCACGTTTACTAGGATTCACATATACCTTTGTAAGATGCACCGCAGGTGTAATCCCATCAATCCCCCTCCTTCCCCCTCCCTCCCCCCTCCCTTCCCTCCCTTTCCCCTTTCTCCCTATTCTTAGGTTATAACTGGGATATATCTTTCATGTGAAGGTCCTACATTAGTTTCATAATAAGGGTGAATACATTGGGTACTTTTTCTTCCATTCTTGAGACACTTTACTAAGAAGAATATGTTCCAGCTCCATCCATGTAAACATGAAAGAAGTAAAGTCTCCATCTTTCTTTAAGGCTGCATAATATTCCATGGTGTACATATACCACAATTTATTGATCCATTCGTGGATCGATGGGCACTTGGGCTTTTTCCATGACTTAGCAATTATGAATAGGGCTGCAATAAATATTCTGATACAAATATCTTTGTTATGCTGTGATTTTTGGTCTTCTGGGTATATGCCCAGTAGGGGGATTACAGGATTGAATGGCAGATCTATTTTTAGATCTCTAAGTGTTCTCCATATCTCTTTCCAAAAGGAATGTATTAATTTGCATTCACACCAGCAGTGCAAAAGTGTTCCCCTTTCTCCACATCCACGCCAACATCTCTGGTCTTGGGATTTTGTGATATAGGATAGTCTCACTGGAGTTAGATGATATCTCAAAGTAGTTTTGATTTGCATTTCTCTGATGATTAAAGATGATGAGCATTTTTTCATATGTCTGAAGGCCATGCGCCTGTCTTCTTCAGAGAAGTTTCTCTTTAAGTCCCTTGCCCAGCCTGCAATGGGATCCCTTGTTCTTTTCTTGCTAATGCATTTGAGTTCTCTGTGGATTCTGGTTATTAAACCTTTGTTGGAGACATAACCTGCAAATATCTTCTCCCATTCTGAGGGCTGTTTGCTTGCTTTACTTACTGTGTTCTTGGCTGTGCAGAAGCTTTTTAGTTTGATCAAGTCCCAATAGTGTATTTTTGAAGCAGCTTCAATTGCCCGGGGGGTCCTTCTCATAAAAAACTCGCCCAACCCAATTTCTTCAAGGGTTTTCCCTACACTCTCTTCTAGTATTTTTATAGTTTCATGTCTTAGGTTTAAATCTTTAATCCAGTGAGAGTCTATCTTGGTTAATGGTGAGAGGTGTGGGTCCAGTTCCAGTCTTCTACAGGTTGCCAGCCAGTTCACCCAGCACCATTTGTTAAATAGGGAATCTTTTCCCCACTGAATGTTTTTAATTGGCTTGTCAAAGATTAAATAATGGTAAGTAGCTGGATTCATCTCTTGGTTCTCTATTCTGTTCCAGACATCTACTTCTCTGTTTTTGTGCCAGTACCATGCTGTTTTGATCACTATTGATTTGTAGTATAGTCTGAGGTCTGGTAGCGTGATTCCTCCTGCTTTGTTTTTATTTTTGAGTAATATCTTGGCTATTCAAGGTTTTTTCTGATTCCATATATAACGAAGAATTATTTTTTCAAGATCTTTAAAGTATGACAGTGGAGCTTTAATGGGGATTGTGTTGAAATTATATATTGCTTTGGGCAGTATGGACATTTTAACAATGTTGATTCTTCCCAACCATGAGCATGGTATATTTTTCCATTTGTTAACATTCTCAGCTATCTCTTTTCTTAGAGTTTCATAGTTTCTTTATATAGATCTTTCACATCCTTTGTTAGATAAACTCCCCAGTATTTCATCTTCTTTGGCACTACTGTGAATGGGATAGAGTCCTTAATTGTTTTTTCAACTAGACTATTGTTGGTATATATAAAGGCTACTGATTTATGAATGTTGATTTTGTAACCTGAGACACTGCTGTATTCCTTAATCACTTCTAAGAGTTTTGTAGCAGAGTCCCTAGTATTTTCCAGATATACAATCACATCATCTGCGAAGAGTGAAAGTTTGATCTCTTCTGACCCTATGTGGATACCCTTGATCGCCTTGTCTTCCCTAATTGCAGTGGCTAAAACTTCCATTACAATGTTAAAGAGCAATGGAGACAATGGCAGCCTTGTCTGTTCCAGATCTAAGTGGAAATGATTCCAATTTAACTCCATTCAATATGATATTGGCTGTGGGTTTGCTGTAGATGGCCTCTATCAGTTTAAGAAATGTCCCTTCTATACCAATTTTCTTAAGTGTTCTAATCATGAATGGATGTTGGATGTTATCAAAAGCTTTTTCTGCATCGACTGAGAGAATCATATGGTCTTTGTTTTTTAATTTGTTTATGTGCTGAATTACATTTATAGATTTACGTATATTGAACCAGCCTTGAGACCCTGGGATAAAACCGACTTGGTCATGATGTATGATTTGTTTGATATGTTGCTGGATACTGTTTGTTAGCATCTTGTTGAATATTTTTGCATCTATATTCATTAGTGATATTGGTCTATAATTTTCTTTTCTTGTTGGGTCTTTTCCTGGTTTGGGGATCAGGGTGATGTTTGCGTCATAGAATGTGTTGGGTAGTCTTCCTTCTTTTTTTACCTTTTGGAACAGGTTGAGTAGTATAGGTACTAATTCCTCTTTAAAGGTTTGGTAGAATTCTGACGTGAAACCATCTGGTCCTGGGCTTTTCTTTTTGGGGAGATTTTGTATGGTTGATGATATTTCTGAACTTGATATGGGCTGTTCAACATTTCTACTTGTTTTTGATTAAGTCTTGGAGGTGACGTGTTTCCAAGTAACGGTCAATTTCCTTCAGATTTTCGTATTTCTGAGAGTATAGTTTCTTGTAATATTCATTAAGGATTTTTTGGATTTCTGAGGAATCTGTTGTTATTTCGTCTTTGTTATTTCTGATTGATGAGATTAGAGATTTTACTCTTTTTTTCCTGATTAGGCTGGCCAAAGGTTTATCTATTTTGTTGACCTTTTCAAAAAACCAGCTTTTTGATTTATTGATCTGTTGTATTTTTCTTTTGTTTTCAATTTCATTTAGTTCTGCTCTGATTTTGGTTATTTCTTTTCTTCTACTGGATTTGGGGTTGGAGTGTTCTTCCATTTCCAGTCTCTTGAGATGTCCCATTAAGTTGCTTACTTCCTCTTTTTCCGTTCTCCTGAGGAAGGCTTGCAGTGCTATAAATTTCTCTCTTAGAACTGCCTTTGCTGTGTCCCAGAGGTTCTGATAGTTCATGTCTTCATTGTCGTTCTGTTCCAGAAATTTGGCAATTTCCTTCTTGATCTCATCTCTGACCCAGCTATCATTCAGCATAAGGTTATTTAACTTCCACGTTTTGTATGTGTATGCAGATTCCTGTTGTTACTCAATTCAAGTTTTATTCCATGATGGTCCGAGAAGATGCATGGAATAATTTCTATTCCTTTAAATTTGCTGAGGTTAGACTTGTGACCTAAGATGTGATCGATTCTGGAGTAAGTTCCGTGGGCTGATGAGAAGTATGTGTATTCAGTTTTGTTGGGATGAAATGTTCTGTAGATGTCAGCTAAATCTAAATGCTGGATGGTTAGATTTAAAGCTAGAATTTCTTTACTCAGCTTTTTGTTGGAGGATTGATCCAGCACTGCCAAAGGAGTGTTAAAATCTCCGACTATTATAGAGTTGGAGGAAATCAAGTTGCTCATGTCTGTTAGAGTTTCTCTTATAAATTGAGGTGCATTCTGGTTGGGTGCATAGATATTAATAATTGAAATCTCATCATATTGAGTCTTACCCTTAACAAATATGAAGTGACCATTTTTGTCCTTCCTTACTTTTGTTCGTTTAAAGCCTATTGTGTCCGCAAATAAAATTGCAACACCTGCTTTTTTCTGGTTACCATTTGCCTGAAATATGGATGACCATCCTTTCACCCTGAGTCTGTATTTGTCTTTTAAGTTAAGATGTGACTCTTGTATGCAACAAATGTCTGGCCTGAGTTTTTGTATTCAGTCAGCTAACCTATGTCTCTTTAGAGGGCAGTTTAAGCCATTCACATTAATAGAGAGCGTTGATAAGTTTGGTGAAATTTGGGGTATTGAGTTTTTTGAAAGTCCAGTGGGCATTTTTAATCCTTTTGCCATTGTGGAAGTTAGAGTTTGATCAGAAGTTTCTGAGTGAGTTTACTTTTGTAGTAGAGGATTGAGTTGGTTATTATGGAGGATAGGTCTGAGAATATCCTGAAGAGCTGGTTTAGTTATGGCAAATTTCTTTAGCATATGTATGTCATTAAAGTATTTAATTTCTCCATCATAAATGAAACTCAGTTTAGCTGGGTACAAGATCCGGGGTTGAAAGTTATTTTGCTTGAGGAGATTAAACATTGATGACCACCCTCTTCTGGCTTGAAAAGTTTCAGCAGAGAGATCTGCAGTCATTCTAATGTTCTTCCCTTTGAAGGTAATAGATTTCTTTCTCCTGGCAGCTTTGAAAATTTTCTCCTTCATATTAACTTTAGTGAAGTTAATTATGATATGCCTGGGGGATGTCTTATTGGGGTTAAGTCGTGCTGGGGTTCTGAAGCTATGTGCTATCTGAATTTCAGGTTCTCTAGGCATGTCTGGAAAATTCTCTTTCATAATTTCATGCAGAAGGGCCTCTGCACCCAGTGAGGCCACTTAATCTGTTTCAGGAATTCCTATGAGACGGATATTTGCCTTCTTCGAGTTATCCCAGAGCTCTCTGAGTGAGTGATCCATTTTTGCTCTCCATTTCTCTTCCTCTTTGAGAGTTTGGGAGCGTTCAAAGGCTTTATCTTCGATGTCGGAGATCCTTTCTTCTGCTTGGTCCATTCTGTTGCTAAGGGATTCCACTGTATGTTTCATATCTTTGAGGGCTGCAAATTCTTGTTTCAGTGTGTCTAAGTCTTTTGTGGTTTTGTCTTTAAATTCGTTAAATTCTTGAGACAGCTTTTGAATTTCTCCACGAATTCCTAATTCCATTTTGTTAATCTTGTTTGCCATCCAAATTCTGAATTCGATTTCTGACATCTCAGCCAGTTGTTTGTGAATGGGATCTTCAATTACATCTGCCGTATCTTTCCTTGGGCGGTTGGATCTATTCTGGTTATTCATGTTACCAGAGTTTTTCCGCTGATTCTGCCCCATGATTGTTTTACTCCCTCTGATTTTCCTCTGGTGTTTTGTCGAGGACCCGTACAGTGCTGTGGCCTAAGAAACTGGGGCCCTGTTTGGTGTAGAGGGGCTAAGTGGTTCTGACTTGTTTTCAGCTGGTTTCTATGTGACCCTAGTGAAACAGTTACTCTGGGTTGAAGTCTCAGCTGTGGAGAAATACCAGCAATTAAGTCACCCCACCCACCACAGGCAACAAATGGAAAAGGAAAATCAAACCTTCCTACAACCACACACCCAGGGCACCACCTGGATAGTCCCCAGGTGAGTGACTCAGTTCAAAAGGTCCAAGTCAGTTGTCTCAGTCAGCAGCTGCCTCGGGTGGGAGAGTTCAAGAGGTCCCTGGGAACTGGGTCACAGGGGTCTGGTGACTGCTCTAAAATGGCTTGCTCCAGTGCTGCGTGGAGTCAGGAAGAGCCACCTGTAAATAGATCAGTCTGGGAAGAATGATGCCTCCTTCCCCACCTTGCAGCTCTGTCACACCCAGTCTCTGCTAGCCCCACAGGGCTGTGACCCAGTCAGTTGTCTGCAGTAAGCAGATACTCCAGGGGTTTGCACCTGCCTAAGTCACAGGGTAGTCTGTGTCTGCTTGACTAGGCCGCTATTCTCTGTCTTTATCCAGTAGGGAGTGGTGTGGCCTGTCAACCTCAGGCACTTGATGGAGGCTGGAGTTGTTCACTCAGTTCTAGCCCCACCCTTAGTTTATGTTACTGGGTGAAGGGAACAACCCTGTGGGAGTTTGTTTCTGACCTTGCCAGATTCCTCTGCAGAGGAGAGGCTGATTTGAGTTCCCAGAACCTGTGTCTCAGGCCCTGTCTTTAGTCCTGTGGGTTTGTATTCGCAGCACGATCAGTTGTTGGCTGTAGCCTCTTGGCCTCCTTTGTCTATAGGCTGGTGATCCCCTAAGGGCCAGGTGCGTCTTAGGCTCAGTAGAGTGGTTCTCTGGATCAGCCCCACCCTAGGACTTTCCCGGCTCTGCGGGTGTGTTTTCTAGTCCCCGTGTTCCACCCAGGTTGGTACCGTCTCAGGAAAACCCTTTACTCACGGGGCCTGTGTTTCAGTCCCAGGTCTGTTCCATGGCGGTTGCCATCTGAGAAGATGCTCGGCCTCATCTGGTTGCCCAGGAAGACAGGAGGAGAGGCTATGGGATATCTGGGGGTGGGCCTTGTTATTGCTGAAGATGGCTGTTGCTCTGCACCTCGGGGCACCACCGCTCCAGTGTAATTCCCTCTCAGCCGACCGTTGTCTTCTCGCTCCTTTGCTACAGAATCAGCACTGGCCAGCTGCAGTCCAGGTCCTGTCTATACCTCTTGAGAGTTCAGCCAAGAATCTGGACTCCTGAGGGGGCAGGTCTCCAGATCACGGAGTGAGAGTGGAGGGGGGTGTTAGGAGCTCAGGGTTACAGGTCGTAACACCAAGCTCATTGAGACCAAATGAACAAATAAACAGATACAAAGGTTACCAGGCACATGGGCCCATAGATACAGAGATAGACGGAAACACATAAACATACAAGCAATAGCCACGACAACAGCAATATAAGAACAACTGCAATAAAAATAGTGATAATCGTAAAATAATTGAAAGAAAGGAAAAAAAAGAGAAAAAGTGGTGTTAGAAGGAATGTTAAGTGAGAAGAAAGAAGAAATTAAAATTAGAAGACATAGAAATAAAAAATATATCTATATAAAATGTAATAATAAAAAATTATCGAAATCTCCTCTAAGAAAATGGTGAGGAAAAATCAGACAAAAAGAAAACAACAGCAAAAAAAAAAAAAAAACCCACGAAAGCCAAAAAACAAAACAAAACAAACAAAAAAAAAGGCACCAACTGCAAAAATATTCTTGTGGTAGAAATATACCTATGAATGTCTATATGTCTGCTGTAGGGATCAACTTTTGTAGGAATATATTCATACTGCAATATACTTTCTGGACACCAGGTGGCACTGTGAGTGGTTTTGAGACTTATACCTGGTTTACAGTTTATACCGTTACCATGGTAACCACCTTCCATGGCCGATCGCCATTTTGGAGTTTCTGTAAAAGTTTGTCGTCTAAGAATTGTGCAACCTCGGCTGTTCTCCGGACAGCACTTGCAACCGACCCTCCCATTCAGTGCAGGTGTCCACGCTTCCTAAGTCCCTCCACTCTGCTCCGAGGTTCCCCCGCAAACTGGCGACTGCAATTGGCCATAAGGGGAGTGGTGCTGAGTTCGCACGGTATCTCCTGTAGCTGGTTCCCGGGGCTTCAGCAGCCAAAGCCAGTCCGCAGCTTCAGTTGCTCCGCGGCCTCAGAAGCCAAAGCCGGGTCCTAGGCTTCAAGCCGTTCCCGTGGTTGGAGCGCTCAGGGGATTTATTCTGAGTTTCATGGTTCAGAGTTTTGGATGGGCGTCCGCCAGTTTGCTGCGCAGCCTGAACCGCCAGCCCCCTCCAACACCTGGGGGAAAGGTGCCCGCCCTTTTGGGTAGTTCAAAATGTCTGTTTCCCAGGCAGGATCCCTTCCCTTCAATTGTCCAACAGTTTGCCCAGCTCCCTGTGGTTTTGAGTGGCTCTCCTTTCGGATGCCTCCCTCAGTCCAGGATTAATTACTTGTCAATTGGATTTTGTCAGCATTTACAAGCTGCTGAACTCCGTCGGGGAGGGGCCTGCTGGCCGGCACGGCCGAGCAGGGATGAATCTCTATAAAAGAGTCTGATTTTTAAATTACCCCTCATATATAGCAAACTGCCAGTTCGCTGGGCGCCTCCAGCTGTCTGTCCACTCCAGTAATCCACACACAGGGAAGGTCCAGACCGCCTTTCCTCTCACCTGGTGGCTTGGGAGAGGTGGGTGACACGTCCGTCCTGTCTGCCATCATGCTCCGCCTCCTCTAAAGTTTACTTCTGGTAGTTTCATGTCTTACATTAATGTATTTAATACATTTTGATTTCATGTTTTTTTTTATTGTTAAATCATAGCTGTGTACATTAGTGCAATCGCCTGTACCCATTCTAAGATGCACCATAGATGTGGCCCCACCCATTATCCTCCCTCTACCAAAACCTCCCCCCTCCCTTCCCCTTCCTTGGCCCTTTCCCCATAGTCTTGTGCTATAGTTGGGTTATAGTCTTCATGTGAAAGCTATAACTTAGCTTCATAGTAGGGCTGAGTACATTGGATACTTTTCCTTACATTCCTGAGATACTTTGCTAAGAAGAATATGTTCCAGCTCCATCCATGTAAACATGAAAGAGGTAAAGTCTCCATCTTTCTTTAAGGGTGCATAGTATTCCATGGTATACATGTACCACAATTTGCTAGTCCATTCGTGGGTCGATGGGCACTTGGGCTTCTATGACTTAGCAATTATGAATTGGGCTGCAATAAACATTATGGTACAGATGTCTTTGTTATATTGTGACTTTTGGTCTTCTGGATATAAACCTAGTAAAGGAATTATAGGATCGAATGGCGGTCTATTTTTAGGTTAAGTATTATCCAAACATTCTTCCAGGAGGAATGTATTAGTGGGCATTCCCACCAGCAGTGTAGAAGTGTGCCCTTTCCTCCACATCCACGCCAACATTTCTGGTTTTGGGATTTTTTTTATGTGGGCTACTCTTACTGGGGTTAGGTGATATCTCAGAGTAGTTTTGATTTGCATTCCTCTGATGATTAAGGATGATGAGCTTTTTTTCATGTGTTTGTATGTTTGTAGATCTTGCGTCGGTCTTCTTTAGAGAAGTTTCTCTTCAAGTCCCTTGCCCACCCTGAGATGGACTCATGTGTTCTTTTCTTGTTAATATGTTTGAGTTCTTTGTGGATTCTGGTTATTAGACCTTTATCGGAGGTATAACCTGCAAATATTTTCTCCCATTCTGAGGGCTGTCTGCTTGCTTTACTCACTATGTTCTTGGCTGTGCAGAAGCTTTTTAGTTTGATCAGGTCCCAGTAGTATATTTTTGATACTGCTTCAATTGCCTGGGGAGTCCTCCTCATAAAATATTCACCCAGGCCGATTCCTTCAAGAGTTTTCCCTGCACTTTCTTCAAGTATTTTTATAGTTTCATGTCTTAAGTTTAAATCTTTTATCCATTGAGAGTCTATCTTAGTTAATGGTGAAAGGTGTGCGTCCAGTTTCAATCTTCTACAGGTTGCCAGCCAGTTTACCCAGCACCATTTGTTAAATAGGGAATCTTTTCCCCACTGAATGTTTTTAATTGGCTTGTCAAAGATCAAATAACGGTAAGTAGCTGGATCCATCTCTTGGTTCTCTATTCTGTTCCAGACATCTACTTCTCTACTTTTGTGCCAGTACCATGCTGTTTTGATCACGATGGATTTATAGTACAGTCTCAGGTCTGGTAGCATGATTCCTCCTGCTTTGTTTTTATTGCTCAGTAATGTTTTGGTTATTCAAGGTTTTTTCTGATTCCATATAAAACGAAGTATTATTATTATTATTTTTTTTAAGTTTTTTTGTTTTTTTTGATTGTTGGGGATTCATTGAGGGTACAATAAGCCAGTTACACTGATTGCAATTGTTAGGTAAAGTCCCTCTTGCAATCATGTCTTGCCCCCATAAAGTGTGACACACACTAAGGCCCCACCCTCCTCCCTCCATCCCTCTTTCTGCTTCCCCCCCCATAACCTTAATTGTCATTAATTGTCCTCATAGCAAGATTGAGTACATAGGATTCATGCTTCTCCATTTTTGTGATGCTTTACTAAGAATAATGTCTTCCACTTCCATCCAGGTTAATACGAAGGATGTAAAGTCTCCATTTTTTTTTAATGGCTGAATAGTATTCCATGGTATACATATACCACAGCTTGTTAATCCATTCCTGGGTTGGTGGGCATTTAGGCTGTTTCCACATTTTGGCAATGGTAAATTGAGCTGCAATAAACAGTCTACTACAAGTGTCCTTATGATAAAAGGTTTTTTTTCCTTCTGGGTAGATGCCCAGTAATGGGATTACAGGATCGAATGGGAGGTCTAGGTTGAGTGCTTTGAGGTTTCTCCATACTTCCTTCCAGAAAGGTTGTACTAGTTTGCAGTCCCACCAGCAGTGTAAAAGTTTTCCCTTCTCTCCACATCAACGCCAGCATCTGCAGTTTTGAGATTTTGTGATGTGGGCCATTGTCACTGGGGTTAGATGATATCTCAGGGTTGTTTTGATTTGCATTTCTCTAATATATAGAGATGATGAACTTTTTTTCATGTGTTTGTTAGCCATTCGTCTGTCATCTTTAGAGAAAGTTCTATTCATGTCTCTTGCCCATTCATATAAGGGATTGTTGGCTTTTTTCATGTGGATTAATTTGAGTTCTCTATAGATCCTGGTTATCAAGCTTTTGTCTGATTGAAAATATGCAAATATCCTTTCCCATTGTGTAGGTTGTCTCTTTGCTTTGGTTATTGTCTCCTTAGCTGTACAGAAGCTTTTCAGTTTAATGAAGTCCCATTTGTTTATTTTTGTTGTTGTTGCAATTGCCATGGCAGTCTTCTTCATGAAGTCTTCCCCCAGGCCAATATCTTCCAGTGTTTTTCCTATGCTTTCTTTGAGGATTTTTATTGTTTCATGCCTTAAATTTAAGTCCTTTATCCATCTTGAATCAATTTTTGTGAGTGGGGAAAGGTGTGGGTCCAGTTTCAGTCTTTTACATGTACACATCCAGTTCTCCCAACACCATTTATTGAACAGGGAGTCTTTCCCCCAAGGTAAGTTCTTGTTTGGTTTATCAAACATTAGGTGGTTGTAAGATTTTAGTTTCATTTCTTGGTGTTCAATTCGATTCCAAGTGTCTATGTCTCTGTTTTTGTGCCAGTACCATGCTGTCTTGAGCACTATGGCTTTGTAGTACAGACTAAAATCTGGTATGCTGATGGCCCCAGCTTTATTTTTGTTACTAAGAACTGCCTTAGCTATACGGGGTTTTTTCCGCTTCCATACAAAACGCAGAATCATTTTTTCCAAATCTTGAAAGTACGATGTAGGTACTTTGATAGGAATGGCATTGAATAGGTAGATTGCTTTGGGAAGTATAGACATTTTAACAATGTTGATTCTTCCCATCCATGAACATGGTATGTTCTTCCATTTGTTAATATCCTCTACTATTTCCTTTCTGAGGATTTCATAGTTTTCTTTATAGAGGTCCTTCACCTCCTTCGTTAGGTATATTCCTAGGTATTTCATTTTCTTTGAAACTATGGTGAAGGGAGTTGTGTCCTTAATTAGCTTCTCATCTTGACTGTTATTGGTGTATACAAAGGCTACTGACTTGTGGACATTGATTTTATATCCTGAAACATTACTGTATTTTTTGATGACTTCTAGGAGTCTTGTGGTTGAGTCTTTGGGGTTCTCTAATTATAAGATCATGTCGTCAGCAAAGAGGGAGAGTTTGACCTCCTCTGCTCCCATTTGGATTCCCTTTATTTCCTTGTCTTGCCTAATTGTATTGGATAGAACTTCCAGCACTATGTTGAATAGTAAAGGTGACAGAGGACAACCTTGTCTGGTTCCAGTTCTAAGAGGAAAAGCTTTGAGTTTTACTCCATTCAGTAAAATATTGGCTGTGGGTTTGTCATAGATAGCTTCAATCAGTTTTAGAAATGTGCCACCTATGCCTATACTCTTCAGTGTTCTAATTAGAAAAGGATGCTGGATTTTATCAAATGCTTTTTCTGCATCTATTGAGAGGATCATGTGATCTTTATTTTTGCCTCTGTTAATATGGTGGATAACGTTTATGGACTTGCGTATGTTAAACCAGCCTTGCATCTCTGGGATGAAGCCTACTTGATCATGATGAATGACTTTTTTGATGATAAGCTGTAATCTATTGGCTAGGATTTTGTTGAGAATTTTTCCGTCTATATTCATGAGTGAGATTGGTCTGAAATTCTCCTTTTTGTTTGGGTCTTTTCCTGGTTTTGGTATCAGGGTGATGTTTGCTTCATAGAATGTGTTGGGGAAGATTCCTTCTTCCTCAGTTTTTTGGAATAATTTCTGCAGTACAGGAATAAGCTATTCCTTGAAGGTTTGATAGAATTCTGGAGTGAAGCCATCTGGACCAGGGGATTTTTTGGTTGGAAGCTTTTTTATTGTTTCTTTGATCTCAGTGCTTGAAATTGGTCTGTTCAGGAGCTCTATTTCTTCCTGGCTAAGTCTAGGGAGAGGGTGTGATTCCAAATATTGATCCATTTCCTTCACATTGTCAAATTTCTGGGCATAGAGTTTCTGGTAGTATTCAGAGATGATCTCTTGTATCTCTGTGGGATCAGTTGTTATTTGCCCTTTATCGTTTTTGATTGAGGTTATTAGAGATTTTACTTTTCTATTTCTAGTTAGTCTGGCCAATGGTTTATCTATTTTATTTATTTTTTCAAAAAACCAACTCCTTGTTTCATTAATTTTCTGAATGATTCTCTTGTTTTCAGTTTCATTGATCTCTGATTTGATTTTGGAGATTTCTTTTCTTCTACTGAGTTTAGGCTTAGATTGTTCTTCTTTTTCCAATTCCATAAGATCTCTAGTGAGATTGTTGATGTGCTCTCTTTCTGTTTTTCGAATGTAGGCATCTAAAGCGATGAATTTTCCTCTCAAAACTGCTTTTGCAGTATCCCACAGGTTTTGGTAGCTTGTGTCTTCATTGTTGTTATGCTGAAGGAAGTTAATGATTTCCTGTTTTATTTCTTCCTGCACCCATCTGTTATTCAACAGAAGATTGTTTAATTTCCATGCCTTTGGGTGGGGTTGAGCATTTTTGTTAGAGTTGAGTTCCACCTTTAGTGCCTTATGGTCTGAAAAGATACAAGGTAAAATTTCAATTCTTTTGATTCTGTTGATATTTGTTTTGTGTCCCAGGATATGATCAATTTTGGAGAATGTTCCATGGGGTGATGAGAAGAATGTATATTCTTTATCTTTGGGGTGGAGTGTTCTATATGTGTCTATCAAGCATAGTTGTTCTAGGGTCTCATTTAAATCTCTTACATCTTTGTTTAATTTCTGTTTAGAGGATCTGTCCAGCTTTGTAAGAGGTGTGTTAAAGTCCCCTGTTATGATGGTATTATCAGATATCATATTGCTCAGACTGAGTAAGGTCTGCTTCAAGAATCTGGGAGCATTTAAATTGGGTGCATAGATATTTAGAATTGAAATGTCTTCTTGTTGTATTTTTCCCTTGACCAATATAAAGTGACCATGTTTGTCTTTTTTGACTTTAGTTGCTTTAAATCCACATGTATCTGAAAATAAGATTGCAACTCCTCTTTTCTTCTGAATTCCATTTGCCTGAAAAATTGTCTTCCAACCCTTGACTCGGAGCTTTAATTTGTCTTTTGAAGCCAGGTGTGTTTCTTGCAGACAGCAAATGGATGGCTTGTGTTTTTTAATCCAGTCAGCCAATCTATGTCTCTTCAGTGGGGAATTCAAGCCATTAACATTTATTGAGATAATTGATAAGTGTGGTAGTATTCTATTTGTTTTATTTGGTGAGAGTCCATTGCTTAGTTTTATCTTTTGCATCAGTGTGGTGGTTAGGTTCTGTCCTTTGATTTCTGAGTTCTTACTTTGCTGCTGATCCATTGTGGTGGTCAGTGTGCAGAACAGGTTGAAGTATTTCCTGTAGAGCTGGTCTTGTTGTGGCAAATTTCCTCAATGTTTGTATATCCGTAAATGATTTGATTTCTCCGTCAATTTTGAAGCTTAGCTTAGCAGGGTACAGAATTCTGGGCTGAAAATTGTTCTGTTTAAGTAGATTAAAGGTAGATGACCATTGTCTTCTTGCTTGGAAAGTTTCAATAGAGAAGTCTGCGGTAACTCTGATGGATTTTCCCCTGTAGGTCAACTGGCGCTTACTCCTGGCAGCTTGCAGAATCTTTTCTTTTGTCTTGACTTTGGACAGGTTCATCACAATGTGTCTTGGAGAAGCTCGGTTAGAGTTGAGGCGACCCGGGGTCCGATATCCCTCTGAAAGCAGTGTGTCAGAATCTTTGGTGATGTTTGGGAAAATTTCTTTTATAATATTCTCCAGTATGGCTTCCATTCCTCTGGGGCATTCTTCTTCCCCTTCTGGAATTCCTATAACTCGTATGTTGGAACGCTTCATAAAGTCCCATAATTCTGACAGTGAACGTTCTGCTTTCTCTCTCTTCTTTTCTGCCTCTTTTACTGAGTTATCTCAAGAACTTTGTCTTCTACCTCTGAAATTCTTTCTTCTGCATGGTCTAACCTGTTGCTGATACTTTCCATTGCATCTTTAAGTTCCCTGATTGACTGTTTCAGTTCCTTCAGCTCTGCTATATCCTTTTTATATTCTTCATATCGTTCATCTCTTATTTGATTCTGTTTTTGGATTTCCTTTTGGTTATTTTCCACTTTATTAGCAATTTCCTTCATTGTTTCCATCATTTCTTTCATTGTTTTCAACATGTGTATTCTAAATTCCCTTTCTGTCATTCCTAACATTTCTATACTGGTGGAATCATCTGCAGTAGCTACCTCATGGTCCCTTGGTGGGGTTGTTCTAGACTGGTTCTTCATGTTGCCTGGAGTTTTCTGCTGATTCTTCCTCATGAGTGATTTCTTTTATCTTTTTCCTTGCCCTAATTTTCCTTTCACTTCCTCTTGCTCTTTAAGTTCTTGTGCCTGTGGACTAAGGGTTACAGGACCAGAAGGCTGAGAAGGTTGAAGAGCAAAAAAAGGGGATGAAAGAAAGGAGGACCGAGTGATAAGAAAAAAGGAAAGATAGAGAAAGGAGAGGGGGTGGGTGTAAGGAATATTGACAAAAAGAAGAGAGGCACAGAAAGAGGGAGACAGGGCAATATAGGTGTACAGTAGGGTACTTTGACACAACCTTAAAAAACCCCACCTTCTGGGGATGCCCAGTTGCGTGGTTCCCTTGAGGTCAGCAGCTCTTTGCTAACCTGATCAGACACAGTACCCCACCTCCACCCAGTAGAGAGGAAAGACAAAAATGCTATAAATCAAACCAAAACAAGCAAACAGAAAACTTTACGGGGATAAAATTGGGTGAAAAACCAAATGATATCGGTAGAAACACTAGCAAAAATGAAGTTCTAGTTATTGAAAAAGGCAGCAATGGGAAATTATAATTAAACTAGGAAAATTGAGAAAGAAAAAGGGATCTGTGTGGAAAAGATTGAAATTAAAGAAACAAAAGAACATCAGCAACGTCAAAATAAACAACCAAACAAAAAAAACAACCAAACAAAAAAAAAAAAGAAAAAAATACACAACCAAAAACAAAGCAGTTTGTATATGTTATTGAATATTGTCTGGGCAACACATGGTCTTCTGGGGTATGAGATGTTAGTCACAGTTCTGATACGACTGGAGGCTGCTGATTTCTCAAACCCCAGCAGGTAGATGCCCTAAATGTCTCTTCAGCCTACTTAAAAGGCACTTTGAACTTGTAAACTTGCTGAGCAGAAGCTTTCCCAGCTTTCTCGCTGGAATCGCTGCTGAAGTGGCTATCCACTTATCCAGTGTGCCAAAACCGGTCTCACTCTGCCCCTGAGGGTTAGGGCTGCAAGGCGGCTCAGACCCCACCCTTAGGCTACTTGGTTGCTGGGTTACCAGCTCCCACCCATTTCTAGCTCTGCGACCCTGAGGGCGGAGCTTGCCGGGGCAGATCACTGACAATGGATCCGTGTGACCCACCGCCAAACACTAGTAGCTCCGTCTGGCTCAGCGGCTCAGACTGGGGCCCTAGACAACGGCCAAAGTTCTCCGCACTCCCGCTCAGGCCTTCCCCAAGGCAGTTCAACTCAGTGCCAAGTCCAAGGACATCAAAACAGTTCACAGGTAAGGCCTTTCTGGTTTGCAATCTCGCTGCTACTGAACTTACAGTTGTGGGCAGGTTTAGACGGATTGAACACACGTGACCACTTGCCGGTTTTCCACTGTTTTAGTCCTCCTCTTGGGGTCCAGGAGTCTCTCGCTGACTCCCTGTATCCTCATAGGAGTGATGATAGGCAGTTCCCACCAGCCAGAGATGCCTGGAGTCCTATCTCCCCAGACTCACGGTGCCCAGATGCAAGGAAGCTGTTACTTGGCTGCCATCTTGCTCCCACGAAGTATTATTTTTTCAAGATCTTTAAAGTATGACAATGGAGCTTTAATAGGAATTGCATTAAAATTATATATTGCTTTGGGCAGTATGGACATTTTAACAATGTTGATTCTTCCCAGCCATGAGCATGGTATGTTTTTCCATCTGTTAACATCTTCAGCTATTTCTTTTCTTAGAGTTTCATAGTTCTCTTTGTAGAGATGTTTCATGTCCTTTGTTACGTATAATTTGATGTTTTTATATGGTGGGAGATGGGGTCTAGTTTCATTCTTCTGCATGTGGATTTCTAGTTTTCCCAGCACCAATTTTTGATGAGACTGTCCTTTTCCCCAGAATCTGTTCTTGGTGACTTGGTCAAAAATGAGTTGACAAAGAAGTCATGGAGCTAAAAGGCTTCTGCACAGCAAATGAAACAAGGAACAAAGTGAAGAGACAACCTATAGAATGGGAATGTGTAGATTTATTTCTGGGTTCTCTATTCTCTCCCATTTGTGTATGTTTTTTTTTTTAATTAATAGTAAATCATAGCTGTGTACATTGATCCAATCATGGGGCACCATACATTGGTTTTATAAACAGTTTGACACATTTTCATCACACTGGTTAACATAGCCTTCCTGGCGTTTTCTTAGTTATTGTATTAAGAGAATTACATTCTACATTTACTAAGTTTCACATCTACACTTATAAGATACACCAGGTGTAATCCCACCAATCACCCTCCCTCTGTCTATCCTCCCCCCTCCTGCCCCTACCGCTCTCCTTTCCCCATAATCTTAGGTTATAACTGGGTTATAGCTTTCATATGAAAGCCATAAATTACTTTCATAGTAGGGCTGAGTACATTGGATACTTTTTCTTTCATTCTTGAGATACTTTACTAGGAAGAATATGTTCTAGCTCCATCCATGTAAACATGAAAGAGGTAAAGTCTCCATCTTTCTTTAAGGCTGCATAATATTCCATGGTGTACATATACCACAATTTATTAATCCATTCGTGGGTTGATGCATACTTGGGCTTTTTCCATGACTTAGCAATTGTGAATTTGGCTGCAATAAACATTTTGGTGCAAATGTGTATGGTGCCCCACGATCATACTAATGTACACAGCTATGGTTTAATAAAAATAAATAAATAAAAGAATATAAAAATAAAAAAAAATATCTTTGTTATAATGTGATTTTTGGTCTTCTGGGTATATACCTAGTAGAGGAATTATAGGATTGAATGGCAGATCTATTTTTAGATCTCTAAGTGTTCTCCAAACATCTTTGCAAAACGAATGTATTAATTTGCATTCCCACCAGGAGTGTAGATGTGTTCCCTTTTCTCTACATCCATACCAACATCTCTGGTCTTGGGATTTTGTGATATGGGCTAATCTTACTGGAGTTCGATGGTATCTCAAGGTAGTTTTGATTTGCATTTCTCTGATGATTAAAGATGATGAGCATTTTTTCATATATCTGTAGGCCGTGTGCCTGTCTTCATAGAAGTTTCTCTTCAAGTCCCTTGCCCAGCCTGTGATGGGATCACTTGTTCCGCTCTTGCTTATACATTTGAGTTCTCTGTGGATTCTAATTATTAAACCTTTGTTGGAGACATAACCTGCAAATATCTTCTCCCATCCTGAGGGCTGTCTGCTTGCTTTACTTACTGTGTTCTTGGCTGTGCAGAAGCTTTTTAGTTTGATCAGGTGCCAGTAGTGGATTTTTGAAGCTGCTTCAATTGCCCAGGGGATCCTCATAAAATACTCGCCCAGACCGATTTCTTCAAGGGTTTTCCCTGTACTCTCTTATAGTATTTTTATAGTTTCATGTCTTAAGCTGAAATCTTTAATCCATTGAGAGTCTATCTTAGTTAATAGTGAAAGGTGTGGGTCCAGTTTCCATCTTCTACAGGTTGCCAGCCAGTACACCCAGCACCATTTGTTAAATAGGAAATATTTTCCCCACTAGATGTTTTTAACTGGCTTGTCACAGATCAAATAATGGTAAGTAGCTGGGTTCATCTCTTGGTTCTCTATTCGGATCCAGACATCTACTTCTGTTTTTGTGCCAGTACAATGCTGTTTGATCACTATCAATTTATAGTGTAGTCTGAGGTCTGGTAGCATAATTCCCTCTGCTTTGTTTTTATTTCTGAGTAATGTCTTGCTATTTGAGGGTTTTCCTGATTCCATATAAAACGAAGTATTATTTTTTCAAGATCTTTAAAGTATGATAGTGGAGCTTTAATAGGGATTGCATTAAAATTGTATATTTGTTTGGGTAGTATGGACATTTTAACAATGTTGATTCTTCCCAGCCATGAGCATGGTATGTTTTTGCATTTGTTAACATTTTCGGCTATTTCTTTTCTTAGAGTTTCATAGTTCTCTTTATAGAGAACTTTTACGTCCTTTGTTAGATAAACTCCCAAGTATTTCATCTTGTTTGGCACTACTGTGAATGGAATAGAGTCCCTAACTTTTTTCAGCTTGACTATTGTTGGTATATATAAAGGCTACTGATTTATAAATGTTGATTTTGTAACCTGAGATGGTGCTGTATTCCTTGATCACTTCTAAGAGTTTTGTAGTAGAATCCCTGGTGTTTTCCAGATATACAATCATATCATCTGCGAAGAGCAAAAGTTTGATCTCTTCTGACCCTATGTGGATACCCTTGATCGCCTTTTCTTCCCTAATTGCGGTGGCTAAAACTTCCATTACAGTGTTAAAGAGCAGTGGAGACAATGGGCAGCCTTGTCTGGTTCCTGATCTGAGTGGAAATGATTTCAGTTTAACTCCATTCAGTGCGATATTGGCTGTGGGTTTGCTGTAGATGGCCTCTATCAGTTTAAGAAATGTCCCTTCTATACCAATTTTCTTAAGTGTTCTGATCATGAAGGGATGCTGGATATTATCAAAAGCTTTTTCTGCATCAATTGAGAGAATCATATGGTCTTTGTTTTTTAATTTGTTTATGTGCTGAATTATATTTATAGATTTACGTATATTAAACCCTGGGATAAAACCGACTTGGTCAGACGTATAATTTGTTTGATGTGTTGCTGGATTCTGTTTGTTAGGATCTTCTTGAATATTTTTTCATCTATATTCATTAGTGATATTGGTCTATAATTTTCTTTTCTTGTTGGGTCTTTTCCTGGTTTGGGGATCAGGGTGATGTTTGCTTCATAGAACGTGTTGGGTAGTCTTCCTTCTTTTTCTACATTTTGGAACAGGTCGAGTAATATAGGTACTAGTTCCTCTTTAAAGGTTTGGTAGAATTCTGACGTGAAGCCATCTGGTCCTGGGCTTTTCTTTTTAGGGTGATTTCATATGTTTGATGCTATTTCAGAACTTGATATTGGCCTGTTCAACATTTCCACTTGATTCTGGCTAAGTCTTGGAAGGTGATGTTCTTCCAAGTATTGGTCAATTTCCTTCAGATTTTTATATTTCATATTGAGAATAAAGTTTCTTGTAATATTCATTAAGGATTTTTTGAATTTCCGAAGAGTCTGTTGTTATTTCGTCTTTGTTGTTTCTGATAGCTGAAACTAGAGATTTTACTCTTTTTTTCCTGGTTACGTTAGCCAAAGGTTTATCTATTTTATTGACCTTTTCAAAAAAACAACTTTTTGATTTATTATTCTGTTGTATAATTTTTTTGTTTTCAATTTCATTTAATTCTGCTCTAATTTTGGTTATTTCTTTTCTTCTACTGGGTTTGCGGTTGGAATGTTCTTCCTTTTCCTGTTGCTTGAGATGTCCCATTAAGTTGTTAACTTCCTCTCTTTCCATTCTCTTGAGGAAGGCTTGCAGTGCTATAAATTTCCCTCTTAGCACTGCCTTTGCAGTATCCCAGAGGTTCTGATAATTCATGTCTTCATTGTCACTTTATTCCAAAAATTTGGCAATTTCCTTCTTCATCTCATCTCTGACCCAGCTATCATTCAGCATAAGTTATTTAACTTCCATGTTTTTGTATGGGTATGCAGGTTCCTGTTGTTACTGAGTTCAACTTTTAATCCATGGTGGTCCGAGGGGATGCAAGGAATAATTTCTATCCCCTTAAATCTACTGAGGTTAGACTTGTGGCCTAATATGTTATCGATTTTGGAGTATGTTCCATGGGCTGATGAGAGGTATGTGTATTTAGTTTTTTCTGGGATGAAATGTTCTGTAGGTGTCTGCTAAATCTAAATGTTGGATGGTTAGGTTTATCTAAAATTTCTTTGCTCCACTTCTTATTGGAGGATTGATCCAACACTGCCAAAGGAGTGTTGAAATCTCCAACTATTATGGAGCTGGAGGAAATCAAGTTGCTCATGTCTGTTACAGTTTCTCTTATAAATTGAGGCGCATTCTGGTTGGTTGCATAAATAATTCATAATTGAAATCTCATCATATTGAGTATTACTCTTAACAAATATGAAGTGACCATTCTTATCCTTCCTTACTTTTGTTGGTTTAAAGCCTATTGTGTTTGCAAATAGAATTGCAACGCCTGCTTTTTTGGGGCTACCATTTGTCTGAAATATGGACAACCATCCTTTCATCCTGTGTCTATATTTATCTTTTAGGGTAAGGTGTGACTCTTGTAAGCAGCAAATATCTGGCCTGAGTTTTTGTATCCAATCAGCTAACCTGCGCCTCTTTAGAGGACAGTTTAAGCTGTTCACATTAATGGAGTATATTGATAAGTCTGGTAAAATTTTGGGTATCGAGTTTTTTGAAAGTCCAGTGGACACTTTTAATCCTTTCACCACTGTGGAAGTTGGAGTTTAATCAAAAGTTTCTGAATGAGTTTATTTTTGTGGTAGAGGATTGGG
This sequence comes from Nycticebus coucang, assembly GCF_027406575.1. Lineage (NCBI taxonomy): Eukaryota > Metazoa > Chordata > Mammalia > Primates > Lorisidae > Nycticebus > Nycticebus coucang. Next base: position 136,823,585 of record NC_069804.1, on the reverse strand, counting down.
CTGGTCATTATGGAGGATAGGTCTGAGTATATCCTGATGAGCTGGTTTGGTTATGGCAAATTTCTTCAACATATGAATGTCATTGAAGTATTTAATTTCTCCATCATATATGAAACTCAGTTTAGCTGGATACATGATCAAGGGTTGAAAGTTATTTTGTTTTAGGAGATTAAAAATTAATGACCATCCTCTTCTGGCTTGAAAAGTTTCAGCAGAGAGATCTGCAGACATTCTAATATTCTTCCCTTTGTAGGTAATGAATTTCTTACGTCTGGCTGCTTTCAGAATTTTCTCTTTCATATTAATACTAGTGAAGTTAATTATGATATGCCTGGCGGATGTCTTATTTGGATTGAGTTGTGGTGGGGTTCTGAAACTGTCTGCTATCTGAATTTCAGAATCTCTTGTCATGTCTGGAAATTTCTCTCTCATAATTTCATGGAGAAGGGCCTCTGTGCCTCGCGAGGCCACTTCATCACTTTTAGGGATTACAATGAGGCGGATATTAGCCTTCCTCGAATTATCCCAGATCTCTCTGAGAGAATGATCCATTTTTGCTCTCCATTTCTCTTCCTCTTTGAGAGTTTGGGAGCATTCAAAAGCTTTGTCTCCAATGTCAGAAATACTTTCTTATGCTTGCTTCACTCTGTTACTGAGGGATTCTCCTATATTTTTTCAGACCTTTGAGGGCTGCAAATTCTTGCTTCAGTGCATCAAAATCTTTGGTGGTTTTGTCTTTAAATTCATTAAATTCTTGAGACAACTTTTGAATTTCTCCTCGCATTTCTAATTCTGACTTTTGAATTGCTCTTCAAATTTCTACTTCCAAATTTTCTTCCATTCTATTAATCTTGTTTGCAATCCAAATTCTGAATTCGATTTCTGACATCTCAGCTAGCTGTTTATGAATGGGATCTTCAGTTACATCTGCCATATCTTTCCTTGGGGCGGTTATTCTATTCTGGTTATTCATGTTACCAGAGTTTTTCCACTGATTCCGCTTCATGATTATTTTATACTGTTTGACTTTTCCCCTGGAGCTTTATTGAGGAACCGTACAGTGCTAAGTGATTCTGTCTTGTTTTCAACTGGTCTCTGTTCGACCCTAGTGAAACAGTTACTCTGGGTTGAAGTCTCAGCTGTGGAGAAATAGCAGCAATTAAGTCATCCCCCCCCCACAGGCAACAATTGGAAAAGGAAAATCAAACCTTCCTACAACCACACACCCAGGGCACCACTTGAATAGTCCTCAGGCGATTGGCTTAGTTCAAAAGGTCCAAATCAGTTGTCTCAGTCAGCACCTTTCTCTGGTGTGAGAGTTTCAATGGTCTCTGGGAACTGGATCACAGGGGTCTGGTGAGAACTCAAATATGACTTGCTCCAATGCTCTATGAAGTCAGGAGGACCCACCCAGGAAATAGAGTAGTCTGGGAAGGTTGATGCCTCCTTCCCCACCTTGAATCACTGTCACACCCTGTCACTGATAGCCCCACAGGGCTGTGACTTAGTTGCCTCCTGTTAGCAGATACTTCATGGGTTTGGCCACTGCTCTCTGCCTCTATCCAGCAGGGGGTGGTGAAGCCTGACAACCTCGGGTGCTTGATGGAGGCTGGGGGGTGTTCACTCAGTTGCAGCCCCGCCCCTGATTGATGTTAGTGACAGAACAGAACAACTTTGTGGGAATTTGTTTCTGTCCCTGCTAAATTCCTCTGCAGAAGAGAAGCTGTTTTGAGTTCCCAGAACCTGTGCCTCAGGCCCTGTCTTTACTCCTGCAGGATTGTATTCATACCTTGGTCAGTTCTAGCTCCTGCCTTCCTTTGTCTATAGGCTGACGATCCCCTGAGGGCCAGGTGTGTCTTTGGCTCAGTAAAGCTGTCCCCTGGGTCAGCCCCACCCTGGGAATTTCCCAGCTCTGCATGTGCATTTTCTAGTCCCCGCCCTCCACCCAGGCCGGTACTGCCACAGGCAAACTCTTTACTCACGATGCCTGTATTTCAGTCCCAGATCTGTTCTGCAGGGTTTGCCATCTGAGAAGATGCCTGGCCTCCTCTGGTTGCCCAGGGAGACAGGGGGTGTGGCTTTGGAATATCTAGGGGTGGGCTGTATTGTTGCCAAAAATGGCTGCTACTCTGCGCCTCAGGGCACTGCCGCTCCAGTGTGGTTCCCTCTCAGCCGACTGTTGTCTCCTCACTCCTGTGCCACAGAATCAGCACTATGTTTTTTTTTTTTTTAATGCCAGTACCATGCTGTTTTTTTTGCTATAGTTTTGTAGTATAATTTGTAGTAAGGTAATGTGAGATTGAGTCAATGGTAAGATGCCCATGTAGAGGGAGCTATTAAGCAGGTGAAATGTGGAACTGAAGCTCAAATTTGAAGATAGAACCAGACTCTGGAGGCAGAAGAGAGATGATAGTGAAAATCTAGAAGGAATGAAGACTTTTACCATGTAAACATTTCTTCTTTCCTTTTTTCTCCTTATATTAGTTTGAAATAAGATTCAACTTTGCATTTAATTTTTTTCCAGTCTAGGATGTTCCCTTGCTTCCCAAAACCTTTCTTCACCAATATCAAACCATTATGGAATGCATTCCCATTCAGGAAAGGAACCAGTTAATGTATTTGGCCTCTAAAGGAGGACAACTCCCTGTGGATCCCAATCGTGGCCTAAATATGATTATTATACATTTTATAAAATTCAGGACAAGTATCAAATTAGGTTTTAATTCCTTAGATATGTAACTTTTATACAAAACAGAAACAGACTTACAAATGAAATATAAACAAAACCACAAAAGTGATAAATTAAAAAGTTTTGTTTTGTTTTGTTTTTTGAAAGGCAAAGTCTCTCTTACAGTTTTGCTCTGCCCCTAGGAGGTGTTCCATGCACCATGGCCCTCCAACCCCCTTCCTCCTTCCCTCTCTCTGCTTCTCCATTCCCCCACCCCCACCCTGTATTACATCATCAATTGTCCTCGTATCAAAATTGAGTATGTTGGATTCTTGCTTCTCTATTCTTGTGATGCTTTACTAAGAAGAGTGTGTACCACCTCCATCCAGGTTAATACAAAAGATGTATAGTCTCCATCTTTTTAGTGGCTGAATAATATTCCTTGGTACACATATACCATCGCTTGTTTATCACAGCTCAATTTATAATTGCCAAAATGTGGAAACAATCTAAATGCTGACCAATCCAGAAATGGATTAATTATTTATGTTTTACTGAAATGAAATTACTGTTTGAAATATGACTGTGTACTGACTGATAAGTGCAGGTTTGTCTAAGTTGCATGTTGCTGGATTACTGTGTGCTGTAAGATGCTTCAGTTTCCCCACCACTTTTTATTATTTAGATTACAGTGTGTCCTGATGTGTTTTCTTATCTCAGTGGACACAAAGGTCCAATGTGTGTGTGTTTATACACACACACACACACACACACATATATACATTTATTTATAGTACTGCTCCCTACAGATACAACTATACCCAAATATGTAAAAGCTGGCACTTAAATAATGTGACAGTCTTCATTTATAAAGTCATCAGTTAGAATATTCAAAATATAGTTATTGGTATATTTTAGTTGAAACATAAAGGTTGAAACACACACTCACTTTTCTCATAGAAAAGCCCTACTAGTTTAAAAAAATACTAATTTGAAGGTGAGATGTAGACAGACACACACACACACACACAGTCCTTCTGTGGCTAAATAAATTTGGACATTTTACCAGCACTGCAAAATTTAATCCTACTTACACGTTCAGAATAAGAGTGGGATTTAAGAGATGCGAAATCTCAACCTGGCTCTGCCACTACCAATTATGGGACCTTAAGGAAAGTGTTTGACCTCTCTGGACCTGTTTTCTCATGTATAAAATGGGAATTAGGGAGGAAGAGGCTGAATGAACTACATGATTCCTAAGGTTCTTTGTGGTTCTCAACTATATTTTTGAATTTCATAGTAGATGATACACATGTAACTCTGTAAGTACATGTGTGTATTATACTTCCTCACATGACATATGATGTTTATTTAACACCATGGATTTCAGTTCATTTGCCGAGTCTGAGTATGACTCAAAATTCATTATGAAGAATATTGGTTTTGTTGCTATTTTGGATCTATAATAAAAAATTATTAACCTTACCACCCGCATCTCTTGTAACAACTTTTACTGTGAGCATTTTCTATAAAAATGTATCTAATATAATGACTGTGAGTAAATAGTTATGTTGCATTTAATTTAGGCAGTAATCAGGATCGTTTTCTTGCTAGGAAACATAAAATTGCACTGTAAGTGAAACATGTAGTTACAGGGTGTAATTATTTCATCATGACATGTAATTCAATAGAGATTTCTTTTTAAATTATGGAATAAAGGATTTAGCATTTGTACACTTTAGAGAATTAAGACTTCTTCAACTTCTAAAGAATTTAGGTTAATTTATTTACAAAACAGAAAGTGATTGTATTTTGTTATGCTTCAAGTCTGTAGAAAATGGGTAATTGAAGAAAACAAGCTATTTTATAAAAGCAGAAATTAATAACTCTGACCATGTCTGCCACAATTTTGCCTGCCTAAACACAGTATTTAGAGTATACGTAATCATATGGAGAAATACAAGAAGTTTGGGGTCAAAATGAATACTTTACCAAAACAGTAAGGCTTTTTCACTAATAATGACTCAAAGTTAATACCATTAACAAAACAAAAGGAATTGTTGTGACCACAGATTTTTTGTAAATATTACCCCCCCAAATTGGTATCTGTTTACATATTAGTGGATAGATCTTTATAATTTTTAGCTTAACCTCTCCCATGTTATGACAACAAGCTAATTTCACCACTGGAACAGAAAAAGAAGAGTGAAAGCAATAGCCACAGTCTATGACGAGGCCTATTCAATAATGGTCTAATTTATCATTGAAGGTAGTAGATGGCTTGAATCTACCAATCTCTCAGGCGGTGGCTATTTTGTTCTTTGAAATTACCTCTTAATTAAGACAAAACCTACATTTTATTGTGTCTAGATTCATCAAAGCTTTTTGTATTCTCTCTCTTATTCGGTTTAGCTTTATTTAATACAAACTGATTACATCTTACCATTTTATCTTGATTTGCCTTGTGTCTTATTACATAGAAGGGACACTAATCTTTGGGAATTAGTTCTTTATTAGAGTCAATTGAGATTTGCAACTTAAAGATGCAAGCTGGTAATTTTTTAAATTTTTTATTATAAATAATTATCTGCAGAGAAATACCTAGCATGATATATTATTAGCATCAATTATCACATTTTAATTTTAATGCATTTTCAAAATATGCTTACAGGAATGGTTTGCATCCTACTTAGTTTGGTTGAAGATTATTTTGTGCCTTCCCACTCTACTTGTGATATGGATTCCAAGATATATCACTTGCTTGATGATATTATAATTTTGTAATTTTGTTGCTTTTGGCAATTTATAAAATTTTTTTCATAATATTAATGTTTCTTTGACAGACAGTGGATTACCAGCTTGAGTTGGATTCCATTTATCTTTGAAATCAATTATAATTTTAGTACCAACCAACAGTTGCCACCTACTGGCCCAGTCTACAGATAACCCAAGAAAAGATACTAACATTTATCGGCCTCCTCACTGTCTTCTACAGCCAGGAGCTGGTCATTAATTTACCATTTTCCCTAAAAGTTGGTCCATTTGAGTCCCTCTCTTAATTACTGAATTGTAATGGCTTGAACTTGATTATGTACAGTTGTTAGGCAAACACCTTCAGGATCTATGACTGTCTTAGAGACAATTCCTCACAATAACTATGTTCAGTTTTTCAGGGTAGGAATTGGAGACTAGTAAGACATAGGTGTGACAACAAATTACTCATCCCATATTATTCTTTGCTTGGAATTTCTGTTCTTCTATGGTGGTGTAAATATAGAGATGCTTCATTTTGCTCTGTCTAGACCAGAAACAGGGAACTCCAAAGCTGTTCTCTTTTAATGACTTCACCAAGACCATTTCGTTAGTGGAGCATTCACCTTTAATAGGGTGCTCATATCATTTATCATCCAGAATACTTTTGATAACAAAAGAAGTTCTTACTAATAATTGTGTTGGGACAATTGGAATAAGTTGGGACTGTCTCAGGCAAACTACATTATATGGTCTACTCACCTTAGAACAATATGGGGACCTGCCTCCCTACCACTTCCCTCAACCCCTCCTGTCTCTATCTACCATCTCCATCCTGTAAGCCTATGCAGATTTTATGTGAGACACACATAGCTCAAGGTTTATTCAGTCATATTGATTTGCGTTACTCCACAGGGATCACTTGAAAAATAAACATCTCCCATTCAATTCTCTCAAATAAATCAAAATAAGGTTTTTCATTGTATGTTTTCATGTCTCCCTCCTCTGCTGTTGTACCTCTTTAATAGTCAGACTCTCAGAGAAAAATGAAGAAGATACCATGCTCTTTCTAAAATATAAATCTAATTTTATCATTCCACTATGTAAAACACCAATAATGGGTTCCCATTATTGCGGCCTTTATGATTTGGGCCCTGCCTCAGATCCCACCATTCTCTCCCTCCTTTCACCAATCAAGAATGCATCCAAATATATGCATTCCAGATGGCAAGGAATTTGCCTATACATCAAAACTGCCCTATCATCTAGCATAATGCCTGATATATTTAACTGGTATTTAATAAATGTTGTTGAATAGAAGAATGAATGAAGACTTAAATGCCTCAAGAAAACTTTTACGTAAGGCAATCTATTCATGATATGAATGAGTATATAGTAACCATCTTCTTGATCTGCTTAATGAAGAGTTTTCTATATTGTTGGTTTTTCTTTTTCAAAGCATAGAGATTTGTGTTTGTAACATAATATTTCCAACTCTCTCATGGGAATTTCATATGCTTAATGGAAGTTAATGTTTTAGTAATAGGAAGCCATTTTCTAGGGCCCTAATTAACCAAACTTCATTCTTTGAAATTCTATGCAAAGAAAACATCTTCATAGAGTTAAACTGTACATGGCATAGGTTTTTGCCTATGGTACATCTAGGGTGAACAGCTAAGCCTGTAAATTTACATTCCAGATGGTTATTGGCAGATAATTCTAGTGAGTAAGAGACCCACTGTAAAAATTGAATTTATGAAATCAATAAGTAAAGAAAATGCATGATGAAGTAAATTAAAGACCTGGAATCACTGACTTCATAATGATGCTTCCCATTGTAACATACAAAACACTTTTACAGACATTTTCTTCATTTAATCCTTGGATTTACAGGGATACACTGTGTGTGGTAGGCAAGGCAAGGTAGTTGTTATCCACGTTTTACACATGACAAAACTGGCTTGTGATAGTTTGTTCATTTGTTTTTGCCATCATAGTTAGGCTTTAATTATTCATGAGACTTCAGAGTACATAATCATCATGTTGTAAGGTACTCCAAGATATTAATGAGATCTAAGGAGTCTCAGTATTTAGCAAAACTATTTTTCTTTTCTTTTTTTTTGAGACAGAGTCACCCTGGGTAGAGGGCCATGGCGTCATAAATATTACATAAAAGGGACACTAATCTTTGGGAATTAGTTCTTTATTAGAGTCAATTGAGATTTGCAACTAAGTAGAAGACTGACCCATGTCTGAATGTTAGAAAGATAAAGATTTGCCATGTCCTGTTGGCTACTTATTCTGAATACTTAATAGGCAGAATTGAAAGTTAGTGGGGTTTTATTCAGTTGTCCATTTAAAGCAGTGTTTCCAACCTTTTTTCTTTTTTTTTTAATCTCATGGCACACTTGAATCAGCAGTTAAAATTCCATGGCACACTTAAATCATGTCGATAAAAAAAAGAGTAAAAAAAAAGTATATACTTACTGTGCTTTGGACGTCTTCAAAAATAATTTAATTAATGATTTTCAAACATTTTCACAGCACAGCAATGTGCCGTGCATGGTAAACCGGTTGAAAATCACTGATTTACGGCGTCTCATCAGCACCAGTTCACAGAGCTACCTTGAAATGTTCTTAGGAAGCTGAGGTTCCACAAAAAAATGTTTGTATTACTTTCCTCTCTTAAACATTCACAAAATAAATAAATGAATGAATAAATAAACGAATGACTTATGTCCTCTAATCTTGACCTCAGTTGATGAAAACTAAGTAGCGCTCTAGAGCAGGTACAATCACATGGCATTTTACTACCATTGGAATTACTGAATTGTCACCAAAACGTGTATCAAGTATTTTTTACATTTAAGACATTGTGCAATATGCCACAGATCTCAGAAGAAGATGAAGAACATTGACAGTGATATATATATATATACACACACATATGTACATATTTTTTTTTCCTAAATTTTGCAGTTAATGGCCGGGGTTGGGTTTGGACCCGCCACCTCTGGCATATGGGGTTGGTGTCCTACTCCTTTGAGCCACAGGTGCTGCCTGACAGTGACATATTTTTAAAGGTGCAAATGGCATATTTGTGACTTAGGGGCCTTATTCTCCTAGTCCTAATATTGCATTTATCCCTCTTAGTGAAAAGGTTTCATAAATCAGCCATGGCAACGTGCAATGTTTTCAAATACAGGTATGGAGATATATGTATAACTTTAATATTACCATTGGTTGTGCTGAAGGGTTGTTGAATGTGAGAGTGAATGAGTGTATGTGTGTGTGTTTCCTCCAGACCAGTGGTTCTCAACCTTCCTAATACCACGGCCCTTTAATACAGTTCCTGTGGGTCACGACCCACAGGTTGAGAACCACTGCTCCAGACTTTGACTTTGACCAAAGCATTCAAAATCTCTAATAGATCTCTTTTTCAGGTAACAAATCTTAGTGCATGCCTATTGATTGAACTTTTTTTTTTTTGTGAGACAGAGTCTCACTTTGCTGCCGTGGTATCACAGCTCACAGCAACCTCTAACTCTTGGGCTCAAGTGATTCTCTTGCCTCAGCCTCCCAAGTAGCTGGGACTACAGGCACCAGCCACAGTGGCCTGCTATTTTTAGAAATGAGGTCTTGTTCTTGCTCAGGTTGTTCTCCAGCCATGAGCTCAGGCAATCTACCCCTCTTGGCTTCCCAAAGTGCTAGGATTTCAGGCATGAGCCACTGTGCACAGCCTATTGACTTAACTTTGATTCTTCTTGGCATCCCTTTTAAAATTGGGATACTTGCTACAAAATAATTAAAACTAATATACTAGTTAAGGGAAGTTTTCTAAGATTTTGATGATCTCATGAAAACTTTCAATTAAAAAAATACATTTGAGTATGAAAAAATATATCTGTATCATTGTTTGTGATAGGCACTTTGAAATACCTCATCTTATTGAATTTTCATAGCTACTCTCTGAGGGCATTATTAACTTCCCTATTTCAGAGATGAGGAAACCGAGGCTCAGAAAATTAAAATGATGTGCCCTTAATCAAAAGGTTTTTGACAAGTTATTTAATCATTTTATGCTTTCCTATAAAGTGAACATAACCAACTTCACAATATTGTTTGATCAAATGAGATGATGTTTGTGAAATAGCTTTGTATACTCTGAACCATCATGAAAAGTGGCTATTACCTAATTATACTAGCTGTACTGGATTGCAAAATGGGTAAGCTAAGCATGTGCTGATGACGTTAGTGATGCAGAGATATTTTTAAGTCTTGCTGACTATTTTTAAAGCATGAAAGATGCCATGAAATAATATCTTCTGGGAGTTGCTTAAATTTATTTTATATTTTAGAATTGTAATAATTTTGACTTACCTGTGTAATTTGAAAATATGATCTTTTCAGAACTAAAGGCCTCTATATATCTTAATCTGTTTCTTTGTTGAATTTTGGAGTTTGGGAATTCATTTATTCATTCACTCATTCACCATTTCTCAAATCTATAAGGAACTGACTTTTGCTTTTTTCTCAAATTCTTATTTTCATTTTTTTTTTGGAGACAGGGTCTCACATGGTCACCCTTAGTAGAGTGCCCTGGCGTCACAGCTCACAGCAACCTCAAACTCTCAAACTGTTGGGCTTACGCAATTTTCTTGCCTCAACCTCCCAAGTAGCTGGGACTACAGGCACCCACCACCACACCCAGCTATTTTTTTTTGTTGTTGCAGTTGTAATTGTTGTTTAGCAGGCCCAGGCCGGGTTTGAACCTGCCTGCCTCAGTGTATGTGGCTGTCGCCCTAACCACTGAGCTATGGGCACAGAGCCTTTTCTCAAATTCTTAAGAGAATCACCCTTTTTTGATAGTTTACTGGCTTTCTAGTAGTTCAGGCCCTCCCCATGTCTACCTTGGACCACCTTAGCAGCCTAATAACTAGTCCCCCTTCTCCAGTCTTTCTCTTCTTCTAACCTATTTCATTGCTATTTATAAATTGACCTTGTCGAAATTTTTCTTTCAATCAGGAACCTGTAAAGAATCTATTTCTTGGAGTATCAAGACCAAACCCCTCTGCTTTCTTTTCAGGATCTTTCAAATACTGAGTCCTGTCCACTAGTCTAGTCTCTTTTTCACTCTGTCCCTAATCTTTTGTTCTAAATAACCTGCTTTCTCATTCTTTTCTACACAAGCTGTGCTAATTCCTGCATCCAGGATTTTGCTCTTACTGTTGTTCTGTCATACAGTATTCTTTCTCTTTTTCCCCATTTATCAAAACTCTCACCCACCATAAAGCTCAAGCTCTGAATCCTCTGTGAAGTCTTCTCTACCACTTCATGTGATGCTCAGCTCTCCTTCCTCTGATGACACCATTATAATTATAGCATATGTGGTGGTAATTAATGGCCCTGTAATTATTTTATACAGATTGGTTTTGTTTCTATAACCAGTTCTAACTGACCAGAAATTATAACAGAATACTAAATACCTAATAAATCAATAAATTTTTGTGTTGAATAATTCATTTAATTATTCATTTATTAAATAAATAAATTTTATTAATTTATTACCTAAGTAGGATGGAGACTACGTTTAACACTACCTAACGTGACTACATGGAATTAGGAATAGTTTACAGGATGGTTTGTGTTTTTATTTAGTTCCTAAATGTATAGGCTTTCTTTAAATACTCAAATAGAAACTAGAAGGTACTAGAAGAAACTAGAAACCACTTCTCCAATCAGTCTGCCTCCTCTGAGACAGAAAGGATTCTCACATACATCCTCATATAACCATCATAAAGAAAAAGACATTCTTCTTAAGCTGATTTTAGAGATGAGGAAGCAAAGGCTCATAAGGGAAGATTAAAATGAGGGGAAGATACTTAAGATGCTTTCTTTTATAAGAAAGACAGATAAGAGGCAAAGACATGCCAGACATGATCCCTAGAAAAGAGACATGGTGTATCTTCAGTACATTCAGTTGCTTACAGTATAGATGAAACGTTGAGTTGATTCAAAGGAGGTAAGGATGTGGTTTGAAAAAAAAAAAAAACAAAAAACACCTCAATATGTCAAAAATTGAGCTCATCACACTTGTCCCTTCCCAGCTCCTTATATCCTCTATATTAGTGATTGTACCACAGCCACCCAGTTTCTTAAGCCAAAAATTCAGATGTCATCCTTGATGCTTCCTTTTTCTTCTCCTCCCTATACAGCCAAAGGCTAAATTCTGACAAGAGTGCATCTGAATTAACCAGGGAAATCCTTAGAAATGCAAATTCTTAGGTCCCGGCACTAGATATTGAATTAGAAACTCTGGGAATGAAACCCACTCTCAGTTTTAATAAGTCCCCCAGGGTAATTTTATATAGGAGGGAGTCTGAAAGCCATTACCACAGGCGGTAAGGAATCCTTGAAAGGATTGAAGCAGGGAAGTGACCTAGTAGCCTGTGCATTTTAGAAAGGTCATTCTGGTATTTATGTGGAAGATGGATTGGAAAGACTAAAGCTAAAAGTACTGGAAACAGTGGAATACAAAAAAAAATTACAGAAATAGAGGAAAAGATAGATGTATAAGATATTAAAGAGGCTAGAATTGATTGATGTCACCATTTTTATACACAGAGTAAAGAAGATAATAGAGTATCTGGTCTTGCAAAGTAAGTAAATATGATGGTCAAATTTTGGCAACAAATAATTAATGCTCCTTCCTTCCTTCCTTCCTCTTTTTATAAAGTTGAGGTGCCTTTTGGGTAGTCAGATATAAATAGTTAGAAAAAGGTTGGGTATTTGAGTCTGGGTCTCAGCAAAGAGGCCAAGCCTACAGATGAGGGTTTTGGAGTCAACAGTATACTACGTGAATCCATTGTCTGAATGGATTGAATAATTCAGGGTAAGAAGAGAGCCAAGGATGACGTTCTGGATAATACCAATACTTAAGGGAGGTCTTTGTAAAAGACTGAGGAATGGCTAGAAAGTAAGAGAGAGAACCAGAAAATTGATATCACGAAAATAGAAGGAGGGTAAAATTTCAATGAGATGAACAAATGTCAAAGACAGGTCAAGTAAGATAATAACTAATTAGATATATTTATCCTGAGATCACCGATGCCTTTAGCAATCACAGCGTCAGGGAAGTTTTGAGAGCAGAAGATAGTAGTACATTCAGGAGTGAATTAGAATAGAGAAATCAAGATTTTAACTATGCCTTCTATATGAATGGAAGAAAAGAAAGGGAGTGACAGCTCCCTCAAGACAAAATAGCAGTGGAATTTTCTTTTATTGACTAAGAAATATGTGTATGTTTACAATCTGAAAGAAAAAGAGTGAGTTAAGAAAGTTTGAAGCTATGTAGAGAGAAGGAGAACTTGATGGAATAAGATCTCTGAGGATAAGTGAGGAGATAAGATACAAGGTCCAGAAGGAGGTATTAGCTTTAAATATTGTACTATTATTATCTTTTAAGACATGGCCTACTTCAACTACATTGAGAACTCCACAAATGAATGTACTTAGTCTTTTTTCAGTCGCTAGCATACAGGGCTCAGTAAATGTTTATTGAATGAATAAAGACCATTTCTCAATTTCTTTTGCTGCTGCTTCTTTTCCCTACTTATTCTTAATTGGTTTTTCCAAAGTTTTCTATCCCCAGCTCTCTTCTCATGTCACTACGTGTATGTTCAATTGCTCGAGGAGATGTCGTCAATGCCCAGGTTCTCTTTCTGAGATGGGAGAGGCTGAGATGTGACTAGACCTTTTATACTCAGGGTAATGCTGAATAATTTAACTGTACTCTCCCTGGCTTCCTGTTTGCCTTCCTATGAAGCTATAGTAAGTAGAATGGGATTGGCATTGATGGTCATGTTCCAATATGCCACAAACAGTTGTTGTGTACCATTTCACTTTGTCTTTCTGCGGTGCCTTTCCAACCCTCTAGCCTCAACTTCCCATTGTCTTACCTGCTCAGTTCTTTGTTGCATAGCTCCTTGGTCTGGGAAGAGCTTTAAAGAAGTCTTTTGATGGTGCTTTCATCCAAATGCAACAGAGTAGCTTACCTATTTCCATAGACTTTTCTTTGTTTTGATTTCATCAAGCCATCATTTGCTGAAAGACATAAGCAGCTCCATGGTATAAGAGGGAATATTATATACAGGTTGAAGGAAGGTAAGTATTTTTGTCTAAGAGAAAAATATGATTTAAAGTTATATTTGATATGTGTGTGTGTTGTGTCTGTAATTAGAAATGACCATTTGAAATAGAACCAGAGATGCCCAAGAGCCCAATCTCTAAAGTAGTAATTTGCTATATTTATTTCAAAGTAAAGCTCTATGGCTAATTTTAGGAAAGGCCTTGGAAATGAACCAATATGCTTTAGGAAGATTCAGATGTTTAGTTTTTAACCCTTCTATATGTGCTTTAAAATGTTTTAATAGTTATCTGTGAATGAAATACATTTTAAATGTAACAACAAAAGCTATTTGCTTTTCAGTGCCATTCTCCAGCACCTGGTGGGATGAATGAGAATGCCAGTTGCTATGAAAGGCACATCAGTCTTCCTCTAGGACAAGACTTGTCTTCTAATCTTTCCTATCTTCTCCATAGTGCCTAACACAGTGCAGGGAAAACACTATAAATTCATTCCATATTTGTTGACTTCAAAGTTTACAGAAACAACATTTTGTCCTCTACCTCCTCCTTGAGAATATCCCCGTCAACCCTATTTTTAGAAAATAGGTTCTTGTCTAAATCTGGAGACAAGGTTATATCTGTGGAACAGATGCTCATTATAGTTCATATGCATATTGAACAAAAATTCAGAAAATTGATGAGGTAATTTTTATAATCTTCAGAAATCTCTTTGAAAGGACCATAGAATAGGAGGCTGTTAAAGTCTCATTATTTTGCTGCTTTCTCATTGGAAGCACCAATGTCTCGGGTTCTAATTCTATGAGCCATTTTTTATTCCTCTTCTTCTTTTTTTTTTAATTTATAAGCTTTAAAAGATACTGTGTTACAGTATACTAATGCCACTTGTTACTTTTGTACTTTGTATATAAGTCAAAATCAATTGAAATAGTACCCACCAGGCAATCTTCTCCTCACCATCTTTATCCTTTATAGAGGTCCTTTCCTCAGTTCTCCAAAAGTATTCTACACTTCTCTTTATCATTGCACTGATGAACTTACATTGTAATTGCCTATTATTTTTGTCTGTCTCTGCCATATTGAGCCACAGGCAGGAGCTATACTCCATTTTTGTGTCTCCTGTACCTGGTATCAAATCTGGCATATAATAAAATACTCAATATATATTTGTTGGATGAATGAGTGCCTGATGCTCCAGTATAACAATTTAATAGCCTACTTTGAAGGCTTTCATTAATCTGACCCCATTTGAATTATCCAACTTCATTCATTTATTTATGAGAACCCATTATGTGCCAGGCCCTGCGGTTACATGGTAAATTAACATTAGAAATAATCTCTACTCTTACAGAACTAATAGTTCAGTGGGTTAGGCAGAGTCATTATCACACCAAACAGTATAAAATGACATCTGTGATAACTACCATACTGCTGTAAGAGCTAATAATGGGGCAGAGTGGGACATTGACCTAATCTAGGAGAAAGTGATACTTAATCTGAGATCTGAAAGATGAGTTGTAATTATTTCAGTTGGAAGCAAAAGAAAATGTTCCAGGAATTGAGAACAGTACCCTGTGAGTCTGGATCAGAGGCAACAAAAGGAAGAGATGAGGCTGAAGTGGGCAGGTGCTAAATCATGTATTACCTTATTGGCCATGTTAAAGAGCTTTTGTCTTTACCATAAAAGCAACAGAAAATGCATTCTACAACACTTTTGGTTTTCTTCTTTTTCTCTAAAACTCTAAATCTGAGTCTTTGCACTTTCTTTTTTTGAGACAGGTCTCTGTTGTCTGGGCTAGAGTGCATCATTATACGTCACTGCAACCTCAAAATCCTAGACTGACGTGATCTTCCTGCCTTAGCCTCCCAAGTAGCTGGGACCATCATAGGTGTGTGCCACCAAGCCCAGCTAAGTTTTTTTAAAAAAACTTTTGTAGAGTTGAAGTCTTGCTGTGGCCAAGGCTAGTTTTGAGATGCTGGCCTCAGCAATGCTCCTGTCTTGGCCTTCCAAAGTGCTAGGATTATAGGCTTGAGCCAATGTGCCTGGCCAGTCTTTTTATGTCTATCATATTATTTTTGACTTGGATTATAATCACCACTCTTTTCCATAAATTTAGTGTTGTTTGTTTTTCAGGTCTAGTTCAAGTTTTGTGTCCTCAAAACTTATTCCTTGATCAATTTAGTCTAGATAGTGTTAGGCCCCAAATTACAGCCAGGTTCATGGAGATCAGGCCTCCGCCTCCAGACAGGAGGCGACCTGTAAAGGCACCTCCATCCACAGCAAGTGTTGGCATGTGCTGTGACCCCAGAGGTAGTGAGCAAAAGGAGGGGCTGCAGCATCTGCATCAGCAGTAGGCAACAGCTCCAGCAGTGTCACTGCCATGGCTACCACAGCCAGTCATGGCCTGTTCTGCCTTCCATGACTGCTATGCCTGGTGGGGGGAAACTATGCCGCCTCAGCCCCCAGCTTCTCTCCCTGACTGGTAGCGTGACAGCAGCCGAGCCTGGGAGGAGACAGACTGCCCCAGCCCCAGCTTGTCTCCTTGATAGGAGACATGAGGGGTATAGCTATGGGTGCAGAGTAGGAACCAAGTTACTGGCTAGGGGACTGTTCCCCCATTGGGACAGATAGTGAAGAACCCTTAGTGATCTTACACTGACCTGGGCCCATTGGGCTCCTTATTATATAATTAAAGTTGCAAATTTCCATCTTCATGTGTTCTTCGGGAAGGTTCTAGGGAGGATGCATATGTCTTAAGGGTTTTTTTTTTTTTTAATATAACTCCAACCTATCAGTTACCCACAAAGGAGGACACAATAGCCAATCCTGCTGAGGGAAAGGTAGGACAAACGAGGTAGCTTAGTTGGCCTATAAAAGATGGTGTGTGTTCTGACTTGGAGGTTTCTCTTTTCCGGTCTCTGAGAAGGACTCAACTCACTCGTGAGGGGTATTCTCTCATACTTTGTGTTTTGTTTTGTATAAACGTGTGTTGATGGTGATCTCTTTGTGTTTTTGATGACTATTCCATCAGCTAGGCACCAGTGCTCATTCTTGACACTGGGAGCCAAGAACCAGGAAACATCCTCCTCTAGAGGGACCTTATAATAGCATAACCTTTCAATTTATACAGCAGAAATTTGTAATATTCATATACTGATTATGAGGGCTCTTATTACATCATACCTTATATTTTTATAATGGTTTCAAACATGGCTTTTGCCTGAAGAGTCTGTATAATATTTGTCTTATGATTCATCTTAAATATTCACAGCCCAGTATTTGATACATACTGCATTCCAAAAATATATTGAGCTATGAATCCTGATACAAACCAAGTCTTTGAATAGGTGAAAGGAAATACTTTGATATTAATGCTCTTGCTAATGACACAAGAGCAACCATTTGAAAATAAACAATACAGTTACATCAGCTCATTTTATTGTTTACGTCATGGCAAGTACTTCTCTAAATTGTCTTTTCACAACATTCATTCAGTAAAATACATCTCATGAAGCAGCTATTGTGAAATAGGTACTAGAGATTAAAAAATGAATACAACATGGTGTTAACCATTGTTTTGGTCTACTTTGTGCTGCTATAACAGAATACTTGAGAGTAGGTAATTTTCAATGAATAGAAATTTATTAACTTACAGTTCTGGAAGCTGTAAAGTCTAATATCCAGGTGCTGCCAGGTTTGTGATTCTAATTCCAAGATGGTGCCAGTGTGCTCTTTCCCTCAGAGGGGAGGAACAACTCATCTTCAGATGGTAGAAGACAGCAGAGCAAAGATAAAAGGAGGTCAAAATCACCTATTTATAATGGTATTAATTCCATCCATGAGGGCAAAGCCCTAACAGCCTCATTACCTTTTAAAGATCTCACCTCTTAATACTCTTATAATGGCAATAAATTCCAGCATGATTTTTGGAGGGGCCAAACATTCAAACCATACCAACCATCACAAAGCTCAAAAAAGTAGTATCTATAGCTATTAAAAATAGGCACATTTCTATTACCAAAAAGATTACATGGGATTGGTTGACAGTCATAATCCTTAAGCAGCTTGCATATGATGTATTTCATTTTTATAGGAAATGCAGCCTCATCATGAGATTAGGAATGCTAAATCTGGATTATTGTAGAATATGTTCAGCAATAAAGGAAGACAACCCCCCAAAAGTCCTTTGCTGTTATTTAGTTATTGATATTGAACCTCTAGGCAAAATATAGTAATGTGAAAAGCAGTGTTTTGCACATATAACAACTCATCTACATTGTTCAGTAAGGCTGGGTAAATTTGCTTCTAACTGTGAGGCAGTAGAGAGCCAGGACTCCCCAAGGTTGGTGATTCCCTTTGTGATGACATTTATAAGTTATAGAGATCATCAATTAGCCACTGATGTTTTGCTTTTTTTGAAGAAGGGGTTGGGGCAAGTATATAGAATTCTGATTATTTATCCTATTCCTGGATTTGAGTAAAACCCGACTAAAACCTTGGTCTTAATAGAGAGTACATACCAAGCCATTTATTATATTAATTACCATGCATTTATAAACATACTGAAGGTAACCAGAAAAATGCAAGTACTTGAAAATATTTTGCTTGCCTAAATGACATTTGAAGAAAAGTGCTCCTAAAACTATTACTGTGTTTAGTTCAGTAGGACACATCACATCAGGAGATATTTCCTAAGGATCTCAGAAAGGAGGAGTCAACAAAACTTGCAAAAATGAAAATAAAAATTTTAAAATAGCTAACATCCATTGAGAATCTTTAAAAAAAAATTTAGCTATTCATGTAAACCAATACAGAGTCACAAGGCATTATCATTAAATTATAATAATCTTTCAATGAGTATACCACTCTGCTATGATACACTGAATTTCAAAATGTTAATGATTATAAGCCAGAAATTCTATAAACAGACCTCTCAAATTTGAATATTGGCAACAATTTCAGCAAGATAAGAGTAATGGGGGGTGGGGGGCAGAGGCAAGATGACTGACTGGAGCCAGCTTTCCACAGAGGCTCCCATCCAGAAGGAGAGTTAAAGGACAGAAGTTTAGCAAGTAAACTGGTGGATTAGAGCTGAGCCAAGAGAGAAGGTTGAAGAATGCACATCAACCCTGCTGAGGTGAGCTGCGACCCCAAGGATACAAACAAAAGGTACAAAATCCATTGCCAAGTGGACGGGAGTCCCCTCCCCCATGAGAACGGCTTGCAGTACTCCATACAAACAAGAGCAGAGTTCAAAAGTCCTCCCATTTTATCCCACAGGAGAGACTCTGTAAAAACTGGACCTACTTCCCCTACTAAGGTGCCATGGCACTCTCCTGCCAGGCATAAAACTGTATAAAACTGTGGGTATTCTCTACCTGCAATTCTGAAGTCCCAGCACTCCCTTCCACTCCCACTCTGAGGTCTGGAAGCTTGTCCCCGAGGAGTCCAGATTCTTGGGTGTTTTCTCAAGAGATGTGGACAGGGCATGGACTGCTGCTGCTCAGTGCTGATTCTGCTGTACAGGAGTAAGGAGAGGACAGTCAGCTGAGAGGTAGCCATACAGGAGTGGTGGTGCCCCAAGGCACAAAGCAGCAGCTGCAGCGGCAACAATAGGGCTTACAACCCTGGATATTCTGGAATCACACCCCTTGTCTCTCTGGGCAACCAGAGGAGGCTAGGCATCTTTTCTGGTGGCAGCCACTGGCAGAACAGATCTGGGATGGAAACACAGGCCCTGGGAGTAAAGGGTTTGCTTGAGGCAGTACCGGCCTGGGCGGAGCACGGGGAATAGAATACACACAGGCACAGAGACTGCAGACTCCCAAGGCAGGGCTGACCCAGAGGACCACTTTACTGAGCCTAAGATGCACCCAGCCCCCAAGGGATCATAGCTGAGACAAAGGAGGGCAGGCAAAGGCTAGAACTGACAGCTGAGTGAGAGCTTAACCCTCCCCAACAGAAACTGTACCCAAGACCAGGCAGCAGCACAGACTGGGCCTGAGTCAGTTTCTGTGAAGTCAAACAGCGTCTGATTTGCAGGGGAATATAGCTGTGACAGAAACAAATTCTGCGAAGTTGTTCTGTTCTGGCAGCAGCAATATCAAGCAGGGGCAGGGCTGGAACTGAGTGAACTGCCCCAGCCTCCATTAAGCACTCGAGGTTGTCAGGCCTCACCTTCCCCTGCCAGATAGTAATAGAGAGCAGTGGCCTGGCTGAGGAGGCATAGATCTCCCTATGATTCAGGCAGGTGAAAACCACTGGAGTATCTGCTCATTGGAGGGAACTGGGTCACAGCCTTGGAGGGTTATCAGTGACTGGGTGTAACAGAGGTACAAGGTGGGGAAGGAGGCATCAACCTTCCCAGACTAATCTATTTGCTGGGTGGGTCCTCCTGAACTCACGAAGCACTGGAGCAAATCATACCTGAGTTGCCAGCACACCCCTGTGATCTAGTTGCTGGAGACCATTTAAACTCTCCCACCTGAGACAGGTGCTGACTGAGACAATTGATTTGGACCTCTTGAACTGGGCCAATCACCCAAAAACTATCCAAGTGATACTCCAGGTGTGTAGATGTGGGAAGTTTTGATTTTCCTTTTCCAATTATTGCCTGTGGGGGATGGGGTGACTTAAGTGCTGGTATTTATCCACAGCTGAGATTTTAACCCAGAGCAACTGATTTACTAGGGTAGGACAGAGACCAGCTAAAAATAAGACATAGCCACTTAGCCCCACCACACCAAGCAGGTCCCCAGTTTCTCAGGCTGTAGCACTGTACTGGTCCTTAGCAAAGCTCCAGGGGAAAAAGTATAAACACCAGTCCCAGTTTTTGGGCAAAGGGCTAGTTAAGCACTACTCCTGGAGCCCCCAACCCAATTTCTCTTTATCTGCTCATCTAGTCAAATGGTGTAAAATAATCATGGGGTGGAATCAGCGGAAAAACTCCAGTAACATGAATGACCAGAGTAGATCAACTCCCCCAAGGAAAGATACGGCAGACACAACTGAAGATTCCATTCATAAACAGATGGCCAAGATGTCAGAAATCAAATTCAGAATTTGGATTCCAAACAAGATTAGTAGAATAGAGGAAAGGTTGGAATTAGAAATTCCAGGAGCATTTCAAAAGTTCTCTCAAGAATTCAACAAATTTAAAGACAAAATCACCAAAGATTTTGACTCTTTGAGACAAGAATTTGCAGCCCTCAAATATCGGAAAAATACAGTAGAATCCCTCAATAACAGAATTGAGCAAGCAGAAGACAGGATTTCTGACATTGAAGACAAAGCTTTGAACGCTCTAAAACTCTCAAAGAGGAAGAGAAATGGAGAGCAAAAATGCATCATTCTCTCAGAGGTTTCTGGGGTAATTTGAAGAAAGCTAATATTCACCTCATAGAAATCCCTGAAAGCGATGAACTGGCTTCACAAGGCACAGAGGCTCTTCCTCATGAAATTATGAAAGAAAATTTTCTAGACATGCCAATTGATTCTGAAATGCAGATAGCAGACAGTTTCAGAACCCTAGCATGACTCAACCCAAGTAAGACATCCCCCAGGCACATCATAATTAACTTCACTAAAGTTAATATGAAGGAGAAAATTCTGAAAGCAGCCAGATGTAAGAAAACCATAACCTACAAAGGGAAGAATATTAGAATGACTGCAGATCTCTGTGCTGAATCCTTTCAAGCTAGAAGAGGGTGGTCATCAACTTTTAATCTCCTAAAACAAAATAACTTTCAACCCAGGATCCTGTATTTAGCTACACTGAGTTTCATTTATGATAGAGAATTTAAATACTTTAATGGAATGCACATGTTGAAGAAATTTGCCATAACTAAACCAGCTCTCCAGGATATTCTCAGACCTATACTCCATAATGACCAGCGCAATCCTCCACCACAAAAGAAAACCCACTCAGAAACTTTAGATCAAACTCCGATTTTCACAGTGGTGAAAGGATTAAAAATGTCCACTGGGCTTTTGAAAAACTTGACACCCAAAATTCTACCAGGTTTATCAGTATTCTCCATTAATGTGAATGGCTTAAATTGTCCTCTAAAGAGGCACAGGTTGGCTGACTAGATACAAAAATTTAGGCCAGATAGCTGCTGCATACAAGAGTCTTATCTTACCTTAAAAGATAAATATAGACTCAGGGTGAAGGGATGGTTATCTATATTTCAGGCAAATGGAAATCAGAAAAAAGCAGGTGTTGCAATTCTATTTGGAGATACAATAGGCTTTAAACCAACAAAAGTAAGGAAGGATAAGAATGGTCACTTCATATTTGTTAAGGGCAACGCTCAACATGATGAGATTTTACTTATCAACATTTATGAACCCAACCAAAATGTGCCTCAATTTATAAGAGAAACTCTAACAGACGTGAGCAACTTGATTTCCTCCAGCTCCATAATAGTCAGAGATTTTAACACTCCTTTGGCAGTGTTGGATAGATCCTCCAATAAGAAGCTGAGCAAAGAAATTTTAGATTTTAACTTAACCATCCAAAATTTGGATTTAACAGAAATCTACAGAACATTTCTTCCCCCAAAACTGAATACACATTCTCATCAGCCCATAGAACATACTCCAAAATCAATCACATCTTAGGTCACAAGTCTAAACTCAGTAGATTTAAAAGAATAGAAATTAGTCCTTGCATCTTCTCAAACTACCATGGAATAAAAGTTGAACACAGTAACAACAGAAATCTGCAAACTCATACAAAAACATGGAAGCTAAATAACCTTATGCTGAATGATAGCTGGGTGACAGATGAAATTAAGGAGGAACTTACCAGATTTTTGGAACAAAACAACAATGAAGACACAAATTATCATAACCTCTGGAATACCGGAAAAGCAGTCCTAAGAGGGAAATTTATAGCACTGCAAGCCTTCCTCAAGAGAATGGAAAGAGAGGAACTTAACAACTTAATGAGACATCTCAAGCAACTGGAAAAGGAAGAACATTCCAATCCCAAATCCAGTAGAAGAAAAGAAATGACCAAAATTAGAGCAGAATTAAATGAAATTGTAAACAAAAGAATTATACAACAGATCAATAAATCAAAAAGTTGGTTTTTTGAAAAGGTCAATAAAATAGATAAACCTTTGCTAACCTAACCAGGAAAAAAAAAGAGTAATATCTCTAATTTCATCAATCAGAAATGACAAAGAAGAAATAACAACAGACTCCTTAGAAATTCAAAAAATCCTTAATGAATATTACAAGAAACTTTATTCTCAGAAATATGAAAATCTGAAGGAAATTAACCAATACTTGGAAGCACGCCACCTTCCAAGACTTAGCCGGAATCAAGTGGAAATGTTCAGCAGGCCTATATCAAGTTCTGAAATAGCATCAACCATACAAAGTCTCCCTAAAAAGCAAAGCCCGGGACCAGATGGTTTCACGTCAGAATTCTACCAAACCTTTAAAGAGGAACTAGTACCTGTATTACTAAACCTTTTCCAAAATATAGAAAAAGAAGGAATACTACCCAACACATTCTATGAAGCAATCAACACCCTGATCCCCAAACCAGGAAAAGACCCAACAAGAAAACAAGATTATAGATCAATATCACTAATGAATATTGATGCAAAAATATTCAACAAGATCTTAACAAACAGAATCCAGCAACACATCAAACGAATTATACATCATGACCAAGTCGGTTTTATCCCAGGATCTCAAGGCTGGTTCAATATACGTAAATCTATAAATGTAATCCAGCACATAAACAAATTAAAAAACAAAGACCATATGATTCTCTCAATCGATGCAGAAAAAGCTTTTGATAATATCCAGCATGCCTTCATGATCAGAACACTTAAGAAAATTGGTATAGAAGGGACATTTCTTAAACTGATAGAGACCATCTACAGTAAACCCACAGCCAATATCATATTGAATGGAGTTAAATTAAAATCATTTCCACTCAGATCAGGAACCAGACAAGGATGCCCATTGTCTCCATTGGTTTTTAACATTGCAATGGAAATTTTAGCCATCACAATTAGGGAAGAAAAGGTGATCAAGGGTATCCGTATAGGGTCAGAAGCGATCAATCTTTCACTCTTCACAGATGATATGATGTGGAAAACACCAGGGATTCTACTACAAAACTTAGAAGTGATCAAGGAATACAGCGCCATCTCAGGTTACAAAATCAACATTCATAAATTGGTAGCCTTTATATATACTAACAATAGTCAAGCTGAAAAAATAGTCAAGGACACTGTTCCGTTCACAGTAGTGCCAAAGAAAATAAAAAGTTTGGGAGTTTATGTAACAAAGGACATGAAGATCTCTGTAAAGAGAACTATGAAACTCTAAGAAAAGAAATAGCTGAAGATGTTAACAAATGGAAATATATACCAGGTTTATGGCTGGGAAGAATCAACATTGTTAAAATGTCTGTACTACCCAAAGCAATATACAATTTTAACGCAATCCTTATTAAAGCTCCACTGTCACACTTTAAAGATTTCAAACAAATAATACTTTATTTTATATGGAATCAGAAAAAACCTCGAATAGCCAAGACATTACTCAGAAATAAAAACAAAGCAGGAGGAATCACACTACCAGACCTGAGACTATACTATAAATCAATAGTGATCAAAACAGCATGGTACTGGCACAAAAACAGAGCGGTAGATGTATGGAACAGAATAGAGAACCAAGAGATGAACCCAGCTACTTATCATTATTTGATCTTTGATAAGCCAATTAAAGACATTCAAAGGGGAAAAGATTCCCTATTTAACAAATGGTGCTGGATTAACTGGATGGTGACCTGTAGAAGACTGAAACTGGACCCACTTCTTTCACCATTAACTATGATAGACTCTCATTGGATTAAAGATTTAAACTTAAGATATGAAACTATAAAAATACTAGATGAAAGTGCAAGGAAAACTCTTGAAGAAATTGGCCTGGGTGAATATTTTATGAGGAAGACCACCCAGGCAATTGAAGCATCATCAAAAATACACTACTGAGACCTGATCAAACTAAAAAGCTTCTGCACAGCCAAGAACACAGTAAGTAAAGCAAGCAGACAGCCCTCAGAATGGGAGAAGATATTTAGGTTATGTCTCTGACAAAGGGTTAGTAACCAGAAATCACAGAGAACTCAAATGTATTAGCAAGAAAATAATAAGTGATCCCATCTCAGGCTGGGCAAGGCACTTAAAGGAAGACAGGCCCATGGCCTATAGACATATGAAAAAATGCTCATCATCCTTAATCATCAGAGAAATGCAAATCAAAACTACATTGAGATGTCATCTAACTCCTGTAGATTAGCCCGTATCACAAAATCTCAAGAGCTGAGATGTTGTCATGGATGTGGAGAAAAGGGAACACTTCTACACTGCTGGTGGGAAGGCAAACTAATACGCTCCTTTTTGAAAGACGTTTGGAGAATACTTAGAGATCTAAAAATAGACCTGCCATTCGATCCTACAGTACCTTTACTGGGTATATATCCAGAAGACCAAAAATCACATTATAACAAAGATATTTGTATCAGAATGTTTATTGCAGCCCAATTCATAATTACTAAGTCATGGAAAAAGCCCAAGTGCCCATCAACCCACGAATGGATTAATAAAATTTGGTATATGTACACCATGGAGTATTATGTAGCCTTAAAGAAAGATGGAGACTTTACCCCTTTCACGTTTACGTGGATTGAGCTGGAACATATTCTTCTTAGCAAAGTATCTCAAGAATGGAAGAAAAAGTATCCAGTGTACTCAGCCCTACTATGAAACTAATTTATAGGTTTCACATGAAAGCTATAACCCAATTATAACCTAAGAATATGGGGAAAGGGGAAAGGGAGGTGAGGGGAGGGTGGAGGATGGGCGGAGGGAGGGTAATTGTGGGACCACACCTACAGTGCATCTTACAAGGGTACATGTGAATCTTACTAAATGTAGAATATAAATGTCTTAACACAATAACTAAGAAAATGCCAGGAAGGCTATCTTAACCAGTGTGATGAAAATATGTCAAATTTTATATAAAACCTGTGTATGGTGCCACATAATTCCATTAATGTACACAGCTATGGTTTAATAAAAAAAAAAAGAGTAACAAGAAAACTTACTTTCCTTGCTTATTTTCAAAACACATACAAATTTTTAAAAGATGGGGGGTAGTGTAAGAATATATTACTATAGATATTCCCTGAATGAATTTATTTTATGCCTCTTTTGTTCATATCTTTTATGTCTCCATTGTAACAACTGTAGTCTAGTGTGATGAAAAATGGATGAAACTAAACCACTGAGGATATTTACATTGTCTTTGTTGCTGGAGGACAGAAGGTGACCCAAGTCACGGGCTGCTTTGGCTTTGGTTAAAATTAAAATCTTGTACAGATTCCTCATCTGAACATATGTCTCGAACTCTGTGTTCACTTTAGGGTGCATTCAAAATATTTTATGCTAACCAATTATAGTTAAGTAGCAATATGCCTTTGTTTCCTACAAAGGGATGAGTCAGTAAATTGTTCTACTTAGTGGGTAAAAGACCAGCTGAAGATGCAAATATATCCCTATAGCTCCAAATCCCACTGTAATTCTTCCTAATTTAAGGCATTTATGAACTCATAACGGAGGCTCAAGCTGTTCATATTTCTAGCTTATTTTATTTATCTTTCTCTTATTACCTGTTCTACTCAAAGCTTTGCAAATCTTGAAAATCCAACAAATGTTAAAGGAGATACTTCATCAATTAAAGTATGCTGCAACATAATGGAGAGAATAGATCCACTATTGTTGTTCTTGGAGAACTGCATAGTTTATATGAGATTATTTTTCGTTTCCTTATTTGCTTATTTGTTCTGCAAACCAACCTCACCTACTCATGTAGCAATTAGAGGGTTTGAAGCTCATCAATGGGACTCTATTTTGAATACCTGTTTATAGAGAGAGAGTGCCACTTTTTTTTAAAAGCATATATTTTGTGAAAAAATGTAACCTTTTCCTTCCGAATGCTGTCTAAGAATGACTAAAAATGCATAGTTTATGCATGCTGTTTATGCTGTTTAAAAGATTCAACAGCACCATTTCCCATTGCTTCTCTACCAAGTAAATGACATTTTGAAATATTATTTTTGCTAAAATATAAAAGACCCACCCAGCTATTATATGAAATGAGGAAACTCTTCTTGTTGTGTTAACATCTTGAATCTAGTCTCAGGGAAGCTGTTTTATGAGATTTACTGGTGCAATTTGGTTGCAGATGCTCATGATTTATAGAAAAGCTCATGGAAACAGACAGAATCTGTATAAAGAACCAAAACAAAAACAAAGGCATTAGGTAACTCACATGGGGTGCATGTCCCATTTATCATGTTTTTGTCATTTTGGTTTAATGTTAATGTCTTGGGGAGTGTTTGGAACTCACTATATGACCTTCATATGTCTGTGGAGTGGTTCATGGCCAAACTCCCAGAAGGCTCTCATGTGATAAGCTTTTGGCTACTCCCCTTCACAGCCTGTGAGAGTCGAGATTTTCCCCACATTCTGGCCCTTACCAATTTCTCCAAACTTCCATATCCCCACAAGGCCATAAAGTTTTATAATTCTACTGCTCTCAAGCTCTTTATTCCCGCCTTTGTTAAAGTTATAATTTACCAACTAATTTTTCTTTAGGAAACAAAAACATGTTGCTTCCTAATCTGATCACTGTCAATAGACAATATTTTAGATGGCAAACTTCTTACAAATAGGTGTTTCTCTCTTGCCTTACACAGTGCCTTACACAGTGCTAGTTATAAAACTGATGTAGGGCGGCACCTGTGACTCAAAGGGGTAGGGCACTGGTCCCATATGCTGGAGGTGGTGGGTTCAAACCCAGCCCCGGCCAAAAAAAAAAAAAAAAAACTGATGTTCATCAGAGACTTACTGTTTTATCCTTGGGTCACTCAACTAGTCTTAGACATTGTGTTTAGAAGATCAACAAAGCAGGACATTTTTTATCCTGCCTCATGGTTCCTCCAACCACAGAGATATGAGCCACCTACTGGTGAAGCCTCAGGAAAAAAGTAGACTGTCAGCTTCATCCCTGTCTGTCAGAGCGTGAGACTGCTTTAGATGACTTTGCCTATTGATGTTAGCTGTGTTCTAATTTTTCATGTTCAGTCTTACAGATCAACTAAAGTAATGCGTTACATGGCCTTGCCTCTTTTCTCAGCACCTATGTTACCTCATTTAATAGCTGTGGATGAGAATATAGTATTTGTGGCTTTTGCTGCAGATGATTTTTAACGTTATGCATCATCACGCCAGATGATACTTTCGTGTTCCCTGAAATTTCCTGTTCTCCTCTTTTATTTTTCCCTCTTCCGTTTAGGGACAGGAGAGAGGAAACAAATTTATTCCTGACAAAGAGAGCAGATACAGTGGTTGGCAGCGATGGTGGGATCTCCTGATCTTGTAATTCTGTATTTTATATATTTATATTGAAGTGGTTAAACAATTATGTAAGTTAGGATCCTAACTTTCTAGCACTATTGATGTGTCATCTAAACCTTTAATTTTAGCACTCTGGGAGGCCAATGTGGGCGGATTGCTTGAGCTCAGGAGTTTGAGACCAGCCTAAGCCAGAGTGAGACCTCCTCTCTAAAAATAGCTAGGAGTTGAGGCAGGCCCCTGTAGTCCCAGCTACTTGGGAGTCCGAGGTAAGAGAATCACTTGAGCCCAAGAGTTTGAGGTTGCTGTAAGCTGTGATACCATGTCAAAGTGAGACTCTGTCTCAAAAAATAAAAGAATAAAAAATAAGAAATTAAAAAATTGAAGAGCTGCGCTGCGACCCACGATCAGTGCTGCCCAGACCTCCGTAAGAGCTGTGCTGCTACCCGCAACCAGCGCCTGCCTGGACCTCTGTAAGAGCTGCACTGCAACCCACGATCAGCGCCCACCTGGACCTCCGTAACAGCTGTGCTGCGGACCTGTGACCTGCGATTGGCACTCACCCAGAATGCCGGAAGAGCTGCGCCACCACTCGTGATTGGCATCCGCTGGACCTCTGGAAGAGCTGCTCTGCGACCTGTGACCCTCGATGAGCGCACACTGGACCACCATAAGAGCTGCCTGCAACCCATGACCCATGATGGGCAGCTTCCCGGACCCGGTAAGAGCTGCACCATGACCACCCCCGCGCCTGCCTGGACCTCCCTACCAGTGGCACCGTGACCCACAACCTGCACCCATGCAACCCCACGTCCTCCCTCCTGTACCCTCCCTGCCACCACACCGGCCTGCTTGTCTGGCCAGGAACTCTGGTAGCAGCATGCCCTCCAGAGCCCTCCCTGCCTCTGCGCAGAACTCTTCTCCTGGACAGAGACTGCTGGAGCCTTGGGCCTTCTATGTCAAAATAACTGGGTGCCAGGAACTCCCAGAACCGTGTGCACCACTCCCAGCCCTGTTGCTGGGTATGGGTGTGTTACACTCCAGAGCTGCTCCGACAATCAACTCCCTGGCTGGGGCAGCCCCAGAAGAGCTACATAGGTTCACTCCCTACAAAGATCCAGCAACAATGGAGTGATCCCCCAACCCCCACACCTCCCCACCCCCGTCTAATCTCAGAGAACACCACCCCAACTTTTAGGATAGCCAGAGGCAATGGTGAAACACAATCATGAGAAGAAATCAAAGGAAATACTCTGGCAATATGAATAATCAGAGTAGATCAACTCCCCCAAGGATCAATGGGGCAGACATAGCCCAGGAGCCCATGTACAAACAAATAGCTGAGATGTCAGAAATCAAATTCAGAATCTGGATAGCACATAAGATCAAATTAGAATTCCAAGCAGTAACACAAAAGATGTCTCAAGAATTCAACGAATGCAAAGACCAAACGACCAAAGATTTTGACACATTAGACAAGAAGTTGCAGCACTCAAAGATCTGAGAAACACAGTAGAATCCCTCAGTAACAGAATGGAGCAAGCACAAGAAAGGATTTCTGACATTGAAGACAAAGCATTCAAACGCTCCCAAACTCTCAGAGAGGAAGAGAAATGAAGGGCAAAAAC
Organism: Nycticebus coucang; assembly: GCF_027406575.1. Lineage (NCBI taxonomy): Eukaryota > Metazoa > Chordata > Mammalia > Primates > Lorisidae > Nycticebus > Nycticebus coucang. The sequence continues at coordinate 136,793,945 of NC_069804.1, read as the reverse complement.
AGATCATTCTCTCAGAGAGCTCTGGGATAATTTGAAGGAAATCAATATTCATCTTATAGAGATCCCCAAAAGCTATGAAATGGCTTCACAAGGCACAGAGTCTTTCTCCATGAGATTATGAAAGCGACATTCCAGACATGCCAAGAGATTCTGAAATTCAGATAGCAGACAGTTTCAGAACTCCAGCACAACTCAACCCAAATAAGACATCCCAGACACATCATAATCAATTCCTCTAAAGTTAATATGAAGGAGAAAATTCTGAATGCAGCCAGACGAAAGAAAACTATTACCTACAAGGGGAAGAATATTAGAATAACAGCAGATCTCTCTGCTGAAAACTTTCAAGCTAGAAGAGGATGGTCATCGACTTTTAATCTCCTAAAAGAAAATAACTTTCAACTCAGGATCCTGTACCCAGCCAAACTGAGTTTTGTTTATGATGGAGAAATTAAATACTTTAATGACATTCACATGTTGAAGAAATTTGCCATAACTAAACCAGCTCTCCAGGATATACTCAGACCTATCCTCCATAAAGACCAGCGTAATCCTCCACCACAAAAGTAAATCCACTCAGAAAATTTTTGCTCAAATTCCTACTTCCACAGTCACAAAAGCATTAAAAATGTCCACGGGACTCTCGAAAGGCTTATCAATATTCTCAATTAAAGTGAATGGTTTAATTTGTCCTCTAAAGAGGCACAGGGTGGCTGACTGGATACAAAAACTCCAGCCAGATATCTGCTGCATACAAGAATCTCATCTTACATTAAAAGACAAATATAGACTCAAGGTGAAGGGATGGTCATCTATACTCCAGGTGAATGGAAAACAGAAAAAAGCAGGCGTTGCAATCCTATTCGCAGATGCAATAGGCTTTAAACCAACTAAAATAAGGAAGGATAAAGATGGACACTTCATATTTGTTAAAGGTAATACTCAATATAATGAGATTTCAATTATTAATATTTATTCACCCAACCAGAATGCACCTCAATTTATAAGAGAAACTCTATCAGACATGAGCAACTTGATTTCCTCCAGTTCCACAATAATTGCAGATTTTAACACCCCTTTAGCAGTGCTGGATAGATCCTCCAAAAAGAAGCTAAGCAAAGAAATTTTAGATTTAAACTTAACCATTCAATATCTGGACTTAACAGACATCTACAGAACATTTCATCCCAAAAAAACTGAATACACATTCTTCTCATCAGCCTACGGAACATACTCCATGATCGACCACATCCTAGGCCACAAATCTAACCTCAGCAAATTAAAAAAAATAGAAATTATTCCTTGCATCTTCTCAGACCATCATGGAATAAAAGTTGAACTCAATAACAACAGAAATCTGCATACCCATACAAAAACATGGAAGCTAAATAACCTTATACTGAAGCATAGATGGGTTACAGACAAGATTAAGAAGGAAATAACCAAATTTTTGGAACAAAACAACAATGAAGACACGAATTGTCAGAACCCCTGGGATACTGCAAAGGCAGTCCTAAGAGGGAAATTTATAGCACTGCAAGCCTTCCTCAAGAAAACAGAATAACTTAATGGGACATCTCAAGCAACTGGAGAAGGAAGAACATTCCAACCCCAAACCCAGCAGAAGAAAAGAAATAACCAAAATCAGAGTAGAATTAAATGAAATTGAAAACCAAAGAATTATACAACAGATCAATAAATCCAAAAGTTGGTTTTTGAAAAGGTCAATAAAATAGACAAACCGTTGGCCAACCTAACCAGGAAAAAAAGAGTAAAATCTCTAATTTCATCAATCAGAAATGGTAATGATGAAATAACAACAGACCCCTCAGAAATTCAAAAAATCCTTAACGAATACTACAAGAAACTTTACTCTCAGAAATATGAAAATTTGAAAGAAATCGACCAATACTTGGAAGTACGCCGCTTACCAAGACTTAGCCAGAACGAAGTGGAAATGTTGAACAGGCCTATATCAAGTTCTGAAATAGCATCAACTATACAAAATCTCCCTAAAAAGAAAAGCCCAGGACCAGATGGCTTTACATCAGAATTTTACCAAACCTTTAAAGAAGAACTAGTACCTGTATTACTAAACCTCTTCCGAAATATAGAAAAGGAAGGAATACTACCCAATACATTCTACAAAGCAAACATCACTTTGATACCTAAACCAGGTAAAGACCCAACAAGAAAACAAAATTATAGACCAATATCACTAATGAATATTGTTGCAAAAATACTCAATAAGATCCTAACAAATAGAATCCAACAACACATCAAAAAATTTATACACTATGACCAAGTGGGATTTATCCCAGAATCTCAAGGCTGGTTCAATATACGTAAATCTATAAATGTAATTCAGCACATAAACAAAATAAAACATAAAGACTATATGATTCTCTCAATTGATGCAGAAAAAGCTTTTGATAATATCCAGCATCCCGTCATGACCAAAATACTTAAGAAAATTGGTATAGAAGGGACATTTGTTAAACTGATAGAGGACATCTACAGCAAACCCACAGCCAATATCGTATTGAATGGAGTTAAATTGAAATCATTTCCACTTAGATCAGGAACCAGGCAAGGTTCCCCATTGTCTCCATTGCTCTTTAACATTGTAATGGAAGTTTTAGCCATTGCAATTAGGGAAGAAAAGGCGATCAAGGGTATCCACATAGGGTCAGAAGAGATCAAACTTTCACTCTTCGCAGATGACATGATCATATATCTGGAAAACACAAGGAATTATGCTACAAAACTTTTAGAAGTGATCAAGGAATACAGCAATGTCTCAGGCTACAAAATCAACACCCATTAATCTGTAGCCTTTATATATACCAACAATAGCCACGCCAAAAAAAGTTAAGGGCTCTATCCCTTTCCCAGTAGTGCCAAAAAAGATGAAATATTTGGGAGTTCATCTAACAAAGGACATGAAAGATAGCTATTAAAGAGAACTATGAAACTTTAAGAAAAGAAATAGCTGAAAATGTTAACAAATGGAACAACATACCATGCTCATGGCTGAGAGGAATCAACATTGTTAAAATGCCTATACTACCCAAAGCAATATATAATTTTAATGCAATTCCTATTAAAGCTCCATTGTCATATTTTAATGATCTTGAAAAAATAATGCTTCCTTTTATATGGAATCAGAAAAAAACCTTGAATAGCCAAAACATTACTCAGAAATAAAAAGAAAGCAGGAGGAATCACGCTACCAGACCTCAGACTGTACTATAAATTGATAGTGATCAAAACAGCATGGTACTGGCACAAAAACAGAGAATTAGACGTCTGGAACAGAATAGAGAACCAAGAGATGAATCCAGCTACCTACGTTATTTGATCTTTGACAAGCCAATTAAAAACATTCAGTGTGGTAAAGATTCCCTATTTAACAAATGGTGCTGGGTGAACTGCCTGGCGATCTGTAAAAGACTGAAACTGGACCCACACCTTTCACCATTAACTAAGATAGACTCTCACTGGATAAAAGATTTAAAGTTAATATATGAAACTATAAAAATAGTTGAAGAAAGTGCAGGGAAAACTCTTGTAGGAATCAGCCTGGGTGAATATTTTATGAGGAGGACTCCCAAGGCAATTGAAGCAGTATCAAAAATACATTACTGGGACCTGATCAAACTAAAAAGCTTCTGCACAGCCAAGAACATAGTGAGTAAAGCAAGCAGACAGCCCTCAGAATGGGAGAAAATATTTGCAGGTTATACCTCCGGTAAAGGTTTAATAACCTAATCCACAGAGAACTCAAATGTATTAGCAAGAAAAGAACAAGTGGTCCCATCTCAGGGTGGGCAAAGGACTTGAAGAGAAACTTCTCTAAAGAAGACAGATGAACAATCTACAAACACATGAAAAAAAAGCTCATCATCCTTAATCATCAGAGAAATGCAAGTCAAAACTACTTTGAGATATCACCTAACCCCAGTAAGAGTAGCCCACATAACAAAATCCCAAAACCAGAGATATTGGCATGGATGCGGAAAAAAGGGCACACTTCTACACTGCTTGTGGGAATTCCCACTAATACGTTCCTTTTGGAAGGATGTTTGGAGAATACTTAGAGATCTAAAAATAGACCTGCCATTCAATCCTATAATTCCTTTACTAGGTTTATACCCAGAAGACCAAAAATCACAATATAACAAAGACATCTGTACCAGAATGTTTATTGCAGCCCAATTCATAATTGCTAAGTCATGGTAGAAGCCCAAGTGCCCATTGACCCACGAATGGACTAGCAAATTGTGGTACATGTATACCTTGAAATATTATGCAGCCTTAAAGAAAGATGGAGACTTTACTTCTTTTACGTTTACATGGACGGAGCTGGAACATATTATTCTTAGCAAAGTTTCTCAAGAATGGAAGAAAAAGTATTTAATGTACTCAGCCCTACTATGAAGCTAATTTATAGCTTTCACATGAAGGCTATAACCCAACTATAGCACAAGACTATGGGGAAAGGGCCAAGGGAGGAGAAGGGAAGGGGGAGGTTAGGGTGGAGGGAGGGTAATGTGGGGGGCCACACCTACGGTGCATCTTAGAATGGGTACAGGTGAAACTTACTAAATGCAGAATACAAATGTCTACATACAATAACTAAGAAAATGCCATGAAGGCTCCGTTGAACATTTTGATGAGAACATTTCAGATTGTATATGAAACCAGCACATTGTACCCCTTGATTGCACTAATGTACACAGCTATGATTTAACAATAAAAAGATAAATAAAATAAGAAATTAAAAAATTAAAAGGATATTTTTCTTTGTAGTTTGAGAAGAAGTTAAAGCAAGGTTGTCAGTATATACTCAATTAGTATAGCTGGAAAAGAAAAGTTATTTGGTTCTTTTGGTTTACAGAGTAAAATTAACACATTAATAGCATATTTACCATGCTTTCTTAAAATATTTGATAGTAGATAGATATCTCAGTTATATGCTTCTCTAACTGATAAAAATTCCAGGACCAAATTTGTGTATTTTCCATACAGGCAGATTTGTTGTTTATGTTTTGAAATATTCTAAGCTAGTAGTGTTTATACTTTATTCTCAAACATGGTATTATATGTATATATAAGGTCATAGTTTTCTTTTTGATAAATGATGTGTGGTTCATTTAAGTGTTATTACAATGTATCATATTTAGGGTTAGTTTCTATAGATGTATGTAGTTTGATTTTTGGAGTTTCAAAGCACATGAATATCATTTTTGTTCAGATTAGTAAAAATTAAGGTAATAAAATGTACTAGAATTTCATGTCTGTACAAAACTTGCGCTGGACATTTAAATACTCAAGTATTCCACCTTTATTTACTTTGAGGTTTTACCTTGATTTGATTTAGTTACATAAGATTAACAATGATATAAATTTGGGTTCCTCTAGAAAGGGTAATTCAGAGTACTAAGATTAAAAAATGTTGCATTAACATCTGCAATTTTATGAGAAATTAAGAAGCTCCAGAAATTGTAATACATTAGGATTCTTTTATCACATAGGATAGCATTTACCTGGAGCATGGGATGAAAGTTGGGAGTTATGTAGCCTTGGTTTTAGATATACCTTTACCACTTACTTGCTATATGATCAGGGCCAAATTATTTTTCTTCTGTGAGTCTTAATGCTATTATCTGTAAGATTCAGTGTTACAATAGACCATTATAAGTCATAGACCAATACCAAAGTTTTTCTTATGGCTGATGGGTTTATTTCTCAGATATATTTCTTTTGAAATGCCTAGGTATGTCTAAAGATATGTAACTTAAGAGATTAAGCAGAACATTCATGTCACCTGTATTAATTTTTCATAGGTTTAATTTTTGAGAACCTATGCTTTTAAACCAAATGAATTTCTGTGTTTAAGGAATTTGTTGGAAGCATATGTCAAATTCAGAATAGTTACCATTCGCCCATGAAAAATACTATGGATGGTCTTCCAAAATTCTATGTATTTAATAATTACTTTTTTAGACCCTATTATGAACTAGACATTTTTTTTCAGGAGCAAGTGATAAAAATGTGTTAGGTAATAGCTCTGCTTTTAAGAGATTATATTGCATTGGAGAGAGACAAAAAAATAGATAAGAATGAACATGAAAAAATATCAGCTAGTGCTAAGTTGCATCTAGAGAAACAACATATGTGATATGACAGAGATTGATGGGATATGATGCATCAGGTAGTAATGGAAACCTGAGGTCTGAATGCCACAAAGGAGCTAGTCACACAAAGATGAGTGGAAAAGTGTTCTAGGCTGATGTTATGAGAAGGCCCAAAGCACAATTGAGCTCAGCATACTTAAAGAATTGAAAGATGAGTAAGTCTGAAGCTTAGTGTGAAAAGTTGAGAATGGTTAGAAATAAGGTCAGAAAGGTAGGCTGAGGCTATATCTCAGATTGTAAGGAGGCCATATCTCAGATTGTAAGGGAATAGAATAGATGATTGGGGTGTGTTTGGTATTTAAATTCAATAGCACTTGCTAATGAGTTAGGTGTAACTTGCAAATAAGTTAGTGTAAGTTAGTGAGAGAAAAATAGAAATCAGGGTAATTCTTAGAGGTTTGGCTTGAGTACCTGAATAAATGATGGTGCTATTAACTGAAGACTAGGGAAGAAGCAGGTTTGGTAGGATGCAAAAATCAAGAGCTTTACTTAAGCCTTATTAAATTTGAGACATTAATTAGCTAACTGTATAAAAATCTTACATGTATAATTATGTAAGCCTGAGTTTTTGTGTAGAGGTCAGTGTAATAGGTGCATATATGGAACTCATCAGTGTATATAGGTTATATAAAGTCATGGGACTTGATGAAGTCTAACAGGGAGAGTGTATACATAGAAGGCCCTAAAACAGACTTTTAGGCTTCATGCCTATAGCTCAGCAGCTAAGGTGCTAGCCACATACACTGGGGCTGGCAGGTTCAAATCCAGCCCGGGCCTGCCAAAGAACAATGACAACTACAACTAAAAAATAGCCAGGCACTGTGGTGGGGACCTGTAGTCCCAGCTACTTGGGAGGCTGAGGCAAGAGAATCGCTCAAGTCCAGGAGTTGGAGGTTGCTGTGAGCTGTGATGCCACAGCACTCTACCCAGGGTGACAGCTTGAGACTGTCTCAAAAAAACAAACAAACAAACACAAACAGACTTTCAGATGCTGTAATATTTAGAAGTTAAGCAGAGATGAAGGCGTTAGCAAAGACAAGGACTGGTTAGTAAGGAAAGAGAAAAATGAGGAGATAGTGTATGATAGACACCAAGAGAAAGAAAACGTTTCTAGTGGAATGGATTTGTAAGCTGTGTCAACTGCTGCTGAGAAGATAATTAGGATAAGAACTGAGAAATGGTTATCTGACTTGTCAATATGGAGATTATTGAGTGGTGGTAAAGAAAGCCTGATTAATGTTGATTGAGGAGAGAATGTGGAGTGAGGAAATGAAGTCAGCAGTTCCACACAACTTTCTCAAGAAATTTTGTTCTGAAGGAGACTCCTCTTGTAGCTGAAGGGGCATTTGAAATCAAGGGAGGGATTTTGTTTTGTTTTAAGATAGGAGATAGTAGCACTTGATGTTTGTGGATGAAAATAAATCAGCATGGAAGGAAAAATTTATGCTACAGGAAAGAAAGGGGATAATTGGAGGAAAATAGTCCATGAAGAGGTGAAAGCAGCAGTATCCATTGCATAAAAAAGATGTTGGCCTTTAAAGTGGGAGGAGACACTTTTTACCCATAACCATAGCAATGAAGGATGATTATGAACATTCACATTTGGGTATGTCACTAGTGAATGAATTCCTATATGACTACTCCCCTTTTTTCAATGAAGTATGGCAAGGTCGCATTTTACATAGCTTACAAATCCATTCCACTAAAAAACGTTTTCTTTCTCTTGGTGGCTCTCATACCATATGAGAGACAGTATGAGATGCTTACAGATGAGCAGACATAGAGGTATGAGAAAAAAGAGAAGAGATGAGATAGTGATTATGTACCATGGGAAAGAGAAACTATTAAGGTAAACATAAGAAAAACATACTTTAATTTTGAGCAAGCAAGTTGGGTTCTCTTAGTTTCAGGTTATTTTTCTTAAAGGATATTATTTAAAGTTGAAGACATGGAATTTAAATATGCAATGTTTCAAACTTCAGCTTTTTAATAAACATTTTTAACTATGAGAGAAATTTTAATATCTATTCTGGATGTGATATCAACAAGATAGCTGACTAGAGTTGCCTGTTGTTCAATTCCCCCCATGAAAAGTGACTAAGACAACAAATAAAGAACTATATTTTGACTAGAGTCACTGAGGAGGCATACTGGAGAGCACCAGGGAATCAGTAAAATCCCTGTGGAGCACAGAAGCCCAGGATAGCATCATAGATAGGGGAGTGAATTATCCTGCCTCTGCCACACTGTCTGTTCTGCTGGGATTGGCTCAGAGTCTTTGGGGACTTCTTTTTACAAGGAAAAGGTAAGCTGGAGACCCTTGACAATATTCATTACTACCACAAATACCATAAGTCATTGCTATAGGACAGTCCTTGTAGGGATTCAGTCTGAACAGGCCATGAATCAAGTATGGACAGTTGCCAGGGCCAGGGGTCCACATGATTTCATTGCCCTATGGTGGAAACCCCCTTGGCATCCCCTATGCCTGATGATGCTATAGCATGATGCCATCTTGAAACTGAATCCTGACCTGGAGTGCATCTTACCCTTAAGGCAAGTAGCCATGGACTTATTCCGTTTTTTAAGCTTTACTGCCATTTCCCTATGTTCATATAATGCCTGCAGCATTGATACCCCATCTTCCCAGAGGCTAGGCCTGCAGTAGCAACCAAGACCCCAATTTTCAAACCCACAAAGCACCTTATTCTCCAGGGAAATACCACATAGCCACCTGGCTTATATACATGCATCCCTGGCCCAACAGCTGGCCCACTCTCCCCCACAGAGAGCCCCAAGGAGTTGCTTGACCCTTGAACACCCTTGCTTGGTTCAAAATGTGGCTTGGCAGCTGTCCTGCCCACATAGAGATCACATCACACCACCTGGTGGCTCACTGCACCACATATTCCAGGCCTAACAGACACCACATTGCCCCTTCTAGCAAAACCACACAAGGGCTGTCACATACTCCCATAGCCTAGACCACTGAGGTACACATAGACAATGCAGATGAGGATTACAGTTGAAGAATCTGTTCAGAGACCACATTACAAAGTCCACCAAAAACCAAAGCCAATGTACCATTCTAAGCTAACACCCTAGGATATATCTACAGAAAGAGTACAAAACCTACCACATGAAATTAAAGAAAGCAACTGTCTCACTGGATGTGCGTATATCAAGGTAGGGACACAAGAAACATGAAAAAAAGCAAGGAAACACAGCACTCTCAAAGGAATGTAATAAATTGTCAGTAATAGACCTCAAAGAAAGGGATACTTACAAAATATCTGAAAAGGAATTTTAAAAATGATCTTAAAGAAATTCAGTGACATAAGAGAATACAAACAATTTAATGAAATCTGAAAATCAATTCATGATCTTAATAATAAATTCAACAAAGATATGGATATCATAAAAAAGAACCAAACATAAGTCTTGGAGATGAAGAATTCAATGAATGTAATAAAAAAATAAAATTGAGAGTTTCAACAATACACTACTAGATCAAACAGGAGCAAGAATTTCTGAATTTGAATGCAAAGCTTTTGAAATAACTCAGAGAAAGTAAAAAAAAAATGAGAATACAAGTGAATAAAGAAATCTTATAATACTTATAGGATACCATTAAACAAATTAATATTTGCATTAGAAGAAAAGCAGAGGGAGGTCCACAGCGGTGGCTCACGCCTGTAATCCTAGCACTCTAGAAGGCTAAGGTGGATTGATTGCCTGAGCTCAGGAGTTCAAGACCAGCCTGAACAAGAGCAAGACTCATCTCTAAAAAATAGCCAGGCATTGTAGTAGGTGCCTATAGTTCCAACTACTTGGAAGGCTGAGGCAAGAGGATCAATTGAGCCCAGAAGTTTGAGGTTGCTGAGAGCTGTGAAGCCATGGTATTCCCCACGGTGACAAAGTGAGACTCTGTCTCAAAAAAAAAAAAAAGTATATCAGAGGGAGAAGAAAGGCACACAAAACCTATTTAACAAAGTAATAGCTTAAAATTTCCAAAGTTTTGGAAGATATATGACATTAAGAATCAGGAATTCAAAGGTCCCCAAACAGATTCAACCCAAAAAGGAAGGCACATTATGCTCAAACTGTCAAAAGTCAAAGGCAAAGAGAATTTTAAGAGCTACAAGAGAAAAACATCAAGTCACATATAAAGGAATCCTCTTTAGACTATAAGAATATTTTTCATCAGAAACCTTGTAGGCCAGGAGAAAATTGGAAGATATATTCAAAGATCTGGAAGAAATTAAAAAAAGAAAACAACCCTATCAGCCAAAAATACTATATCTGGCAAGGCTATCCTTCAGAAATAAAGAAGAAATAAAGACCTTCCCAGACAAGCAAAACTGAGAGAATTAATTCATCACCCCTAAATTGGCCTTACAAGAAATGCTTAAGGGACTCATATATCTGGAAATGAAAAGATGATATTCACCATCATAAAAACACATGAAAGACTCAATATTATAGTTAAATCCATAATCATGCTAAGAATACCTCAGTGCTATAACAGTAACATGTAAATCATTTAATCCTCTAGTGCTAAAGCTTAAGGTTTTAAAAGTCAAATACATCAACAGGTAAAATTAGTGGCAAAAGAAAACAAAAAGTTAAAAATTTAAATAAAGGAAACTAAAATACAAATTGTCAAGAGAAAGGGAAAATGTCTGGAGTATTTTTATGTGACCAAAGTTAAGTTGTTATCAGCTTAAAATAGTCTATTATAACTACAGGACTGATTATATTAGTCCTATGATAACCACACAAAAAAGGAGAAATTTTAGCAGATATAGAAACAAAAAAGAGAAAGGAAACAAAGCTTATGACAACAGAAAATCACCAAACCACAAAGGGAAACAATAAAAAGGAAGAAAGGAGCAATTGATCTATAAACCAACTAGGAATCAGTTAACAAAGTTCGGGTGTAACCTATCAATAACAACCTTGAATGAAAATGTATAAAATCCTCCAAACCACAAAGGGAAACAACAAAAAGGAAGAAAGGAGCAATTGATCTATAAACCAACTAGGAATCAGTTAACAAAATTCAGCTGTAACCTATTAATAACAACCTTGAATGAAAATGTATAAAAATCCTCCAATAAAAAATAAAAGGTGACTGAATGAACATAAAAAAGACTCAACTATATGCTGCCCACAAGTGGTTTATTGCACCAGTAAAGACAAATATAAACTGAAAGTGAAGAAATGAAAACAGCAATTCATAGGAAAGTGAGCAGGAGCAGCCATAATTAGATAAAACAATCCTCAATTGAGTCAAAAACCACAAAAAGAGACAAAGAAGGACATTATGTAATGCCAAAGGAATTAATTCAATAAAAAGATGTAATAATTGTAAATATATATGCACCCAATGCTAGGGCACACAAATGTATTCAGCAAATATTAGATCTAAAGGGACGGATAGATTGCAATACAACAATAGCATGAGACTTCACCATTCCACTTTCAACAATAGACGCATCATGTAGACCAGTGGTTCTCAACCTGTGGGTCGCAACCCACAGGAACTGTATTAAAGGGCCGTGGCATTAGGAAGGTTGAGAACCACTGATCTAGACAGAAAATCAAGAAAGAATCATCAAACTTAAAACACACCATAGAACAAATGGGCCTAACAGACATTTACAGAACATTTCTTCCAACAGCTGCGGAACACACTATTCTTTCTTAACTTCAGATAGAACATTATCCAAGATAAATCATGTTAGGCCACAAAGCAAGTCTTAAAAAATTTAAGAAGATAGAGAACATATCAAGTATTTTTGGACCACAATGAGATAAAACGAGAAATCAACAAGAAAAACTTGGCATTTGATTCAAAGTGTCTATGTCTCTGTTTTTGTGCCAGTACCATGCTGTCTTGAGCACTATGGCTTTGTAGTACAGACTAAAATCTGGTATGCTGATGCCCCCAGCTTTATTTTTGTTACTAAGAACTGCCTTAGCTATATGGGTTTTTTTACGGTTCTATACAAAACGCAGAATCATTTTTTCCAAATCTTGAAAGTACCATGTTGGTATTTTGATAGGAATGGCATTGAATAGGTAGATTGCTTTGGGAAGTATAGACATTTTAACAATGTTGGTTCTTCCCATCCATGAGCATGGTATGTTCTTCCATTTGTTAATATCCTCTGCTATTTCCTTTCTGACGATTTCATAGTTTTCTTTACAGAGGTCCTTCTCCTTCGTTAGGTATATTCCTAGGTGTTTCATTTTCTTTGAAACTATGGTGAAGGGAGTTGTGTACTTAATTAGCTTCTCATCTTGACTGTTATTGGTGTATACAAAGGCTACTGACTCGTGGACATTGACTTTATATCCTGAAACATTACTGTATTTTTTGATGACTTCTAGGAGTCTTGTGGTTGAGTCTTTGGGGTTCTCTAAGTATAAGATCATGTCGTCAGCAAAGAGGGAGAGTTTGACCTCCTCTGCTCCCATTTGGATTCCCTTTATTTCCTTGTCTTGCCTAATTGCATTGGCTAGAACTTCCAGCACTACATTGAATAGTAAAGGTGACAGAGGACAACCTTGTCTGGTTCCAGTTCTAAGAGGAAAAGCTTTCAGTTTTACTCCATTCAGTAAAATATTGGCTGTGGGTTTGTCATAGATAGCTTCAATCAGTTTTAGAAATGTGCCACCTATGCCTATACTCTTCAGTGTTCTAATTAAAAAAGGATGCTGGATTTTATCAAATGCTTTTTCTGCATCTATTGAGAGGATCATGTGATCTTTATTTTTGCCTCTGTTAATATGGTGGATAACGTTTATGGACTTGCGTATGTTAAACCAGCCTTGCATCCCTGGGATGAAGCCTACTTGATCATGATGAATGACTTTTTTGATGATAAGCTGTAATCTATTGGCTAGGATTTTGTTGAGAATTTTTCCATCTATATTCATGAGTGAGATTGGTCTGAAATTCTCCTTTTTGTTTGGGTCTTTTCCTGGTTTTGGTATCAGGATGATGTTTGCTTCATAGAATGTGTTGGGGAAGATTCCTTCTTCCTCAATTTTTTGGAATAATTTCTGCAGTACAGGACTAAGCTCTTCCTTGAAGGTTTGATAGAATTCTGGAGTGAAGCCATCTGGACCAGGGCATTTTTTGGTTGGAAGATTTTTTATTGTTTCTTTGATCTCAGTGCTTGAAATTGGTCTGTTCAGGAGCTCTATTTCTTCCTGGCTGTGTCTAGGGAGAGGGTGTGATTCCAAATATTGATCCATTTCCTTCACATTGTCAAATTTCTGGCCATAGAGTTTCTGGTAGCATTCAGAGATGATCTCTTGTATCTCTGTGGGATCAGTTGTTATTTCCCCTTTATCATTTCTGATTGAGGTTGCTAGAGATTTTACTTTTCTATTCCTCGTTAGTCTGGCCAATGGTTTATCTATTTTATTTATTTTTAAAAAAAACCAACTCCTTGTTTCATTAATTTTCTGAATGATTCTTTTGTTTTCAATTTCATTGATCTCTGATTTGATTTTGGATATTTCTTTTCTTCTACTGAGTTTGGGCTTAGATTGTTCTTCTTTTTCCAATTCCATAAGATCTCTTGTGAGATTGTTGATGCGCTCTCTTTCTGTTTTTCGAATGTAGGCATCTAAAGCGATGAATTTTCCTCTCAAAACTGCTTTTGCAGTATCCCACAGGTTTTGGTAGCTTGTGTCTTCATTGTTGTTAGACACTTGGAATCGAATGGAAAACCAAGAAATGAAACTAACATCTTACAACCACCTAATCTTCGATAAACCAAACAAGAACATACCTTGGGGGAAAGACTCCCTATTCAATAAATGGTGTTGGGAGAACTGGATGTCTACATGTAAAAGACTGAAACTGGACCCACACCTTTCCCCACTCACAAAAATTGATTCAAGATGGATAAAGGACTTAAATTTAAGGCATGAAACAATAAAAATCCCCAAAGAAAGCATAGGAAAAACACTGGAAGATATTGGCCTGGGGAAAGACTTCATGAAGAAGACTGCCATGGCAATTGCAACAATAAAAATAAAATGGACTTCATTAAACTGAAAAGCTTCTGTACAGCTAAGGAGACAATAACCAAAGCAAAGAGACAACCTACACAATGGGAAAGGATGTTTGCATATTTTCAATCAGACAAAAGCTTGATAACTAGGATCTATAGAGAACTCAAATTAATCCACATGAAAAAAGCCAACAATCCCATATATCAATGGGCAAGAGACATGAATAGAACTTTCTCTAAAGATGACAGACGAATGGCTAACAAACACATGAAAAAATGTTCATCATCTCTATATATTAGAGAAATGCAAATCAAAACAACCCTGAGATATCATCTAACCCCAGTGAGAATGGCCCACATCACAAAATCTCAAAACTGCAGATGCTGGCGTGGATGTGGAGAGAAGGGAACACTTTTACACTGCTGGTGGGACTGCAAACTAGTACAACCTTTCTGGAAGGAAGTATGGAGAAACCTCAAAGCACTGAAGCTAGACCTCCCATTTGATCCTGCAATCCCATTACTGGGCATCTACCCAGAAGGAAAAAAATCCTTTTATCATAAGGACAGTTGTACTAGACTGTTTACTGCATCTCAATTTACAATCGCCAAAATATGGAAACAGCGTAAATGCCCACCAACCCAGGAATGGGTTAACAAGCTGTGTATATGTATACCATGGAATACTATTCAGCCATTAGAAAAAATGGAGACTTTACATCCTTCGTATTAACCTGGATGGAAGTGGAAGACATTATTCTTAGTAAAGCATCACAAGAATGGAGAAGGATGAATCCTATGTACTCAATTTTGATATGAGGACAATTAATGACAATTAAGGTTATGGGGGGAAGCAGAAAAAGGGACGGAGGGAAGGGGTGGGGCCTTGGTGTGTGTCACACTTTATGGGGGCAAGACATGATTGCAAGAGGGACTTTACCTAACAATTGCAATCAGTGTAACCTGGCTTATTGTACCCTCAATGAATCCCCAACAATACAAAAGAAAAAAGAAAAAAAAGAAAAACTTGGCAAGCAAAATAACCAATAGATCAATGAAGAAATTCAGAAAAATTTAAAAATTTCTGGAGAGAATGGCACTAAGATAGCAAACTGGAAGCAGCTTGCACACACAAATCTCATAGAAAGGATGGAAAATGGTGGAGATATTCACCTTCAGATCTATAATCTAAGAAAGACCATTGGGTATCAACAGAGTAAAGGGGAGGGAAGAGAGGCCACCCATTCTGCAAGGTTGGAGGTACATGGGAAAGCATTCCACATGAAGAATGGGTAGATGAAAGAATCTCAGGGTTCCACACTTCCCCTGTGGATACTGCTATTCAAGCTGTGAGAGGGACCCTTTACTGTAGCAGGCTGCAGGACTGACATAGGGAGCTGACTGGAGACTGTGTAGTGTCATTGCTCTGGAGAGAAGTCACAGTAGGGACCAACTGACTTGAAAATCTTGAGGACTGTAGCTGGTGTAATTTTGGGATCCCAGACCCAGAGCAGTGTATCTACCTGGTGGTCAGATCCATTGCTACATCCTCCACATCACTCCTTCTGAGCCAGAAGTGATGCTTCCTTAGGAAGGAAGCAAGGAGGACCTGGTGATAATTGCGTTTTGTGCCATCTACAGATCTGAATTGAAAAGCACTCAACCCAGCACATGCTGATAATTGCTGGCACCTGAAGATGTGGATAAGGTAGCACTCAGTCCTCACAGGACAAAAAAAAAAAAAAAATGCTGCCTCCTGTGGATATGGAAAACGCAGTGTTCAAACTTCTGCAAGTCAAAAATTGCCACTGCCCATGAATATGGGCTAGGCAGCATGCAGGTTGCTGTGGGAAATCATTGCCACCCAAAGATGTGGTTGGACAACACCCATGCCATCAAGGGTGAAAACTGCCACTACTGATCAAACTAGGAAGGGTGAATACTCACTTTGCAGCATGCAGACTGCCCATTACAAACACAAGGGAATGGTAAGATTTGAAACACAGGAAAGCAGCAATGTTAAATGCTCATAGTCCAATTGCCTGTATTCTGCAGGGTCAGTCTTTTGGCATAGAGCTCAATTGTGTCATCCAAGGTCCTCCCTCTCTCTTCATTGAGTAGGAGAATTCCCAGCAAAGAAGAGGTGTACTGCAAACATATCTGATTTGAGCTAAGAGAAGAGGTTTCACATGAGAAGAAATCAGCTTAAGAGCTCAGACTACATGAAAAAGCAAGCTTCAAACCCCCCAATGAATCAAACAAGTTCTCCATTTAAGGACTCCAACCACAAGGGAAATACTGAAAGGACAGATATGGAATTTAGAATATGGATTGCAAGTAAGATCAATAGGATTAATGAGGAAGTTGAAAACTAACAAAAAGAAATAAAAAAATAATTGAGGCATAAATCAAAAATACACTAAAGAGATGGATAATACAAGAAAAGAGATAATAGAACATATATAAATAAAGAAGTCATTTAGGGAACTTCAAAATACCAGCAGGATGGTTTAACAACAGATTAGACAAAGCAGAAGAAAAAACTTTAGGACTTGAGGAAAAGGCTTTCAAATAAACTCAGTCAGTCAAATTATAAGAAAAAGAATAAAGAAGAATCAATAATAACTTTGAGAAATAAGGGACTATGCAAAATGAGCAAATATAAGAATCATAGGTATTCCTGAGGGAGAAGAAAAAGCAAAAAGCACAGAAAACCTATTTAAGGGAATAATTGAGGAAAAATTCCCTGATATCACTAGGGATTTATATGTTCAGATACAAGAGGGTTATCAAACACCTTAAAGATTCATAGCAAATAGGACATCCCCAAGACACATAGTGATAGGTCTGGTCAAAGTCAAAGTGAGGGAGAGAATCTTACGCAATATAAGACAGAAAGCAAAAACTAACAGAAAGGCAAACCCACCAGGCTAAGAGCAGATTTCTCAGTAGAGATCTTATAAGCTAGCAGGGACTTGGATCCCATTTTTAGTTTTTTTAAACAGAATAAGTGCCAGCTATGAATTTTGTGTCTTGCAAAACTTAAGTTTCATAAATGAAGAAAAAATGGCCTTTCCCAGACAAACACACACTAAGGGAATTTGTCACCACTAAACCACACTAAAATAATTGCTTCAACATGCTCCACATATGGAACAAAACAACTGATGCTCATCAGAGTAAAAACACCGGAAAGATACACCTCACAGGTCTTATGAAATGGGAACACAGGGAGAACCCAAAGCAACTAGGTATCATTCAACATGATGAATAGGGCAGTATCTCACATATCAATACTGACAATGAATGTCAGCCTTAATGTTTCACTTAAAAGATATAGATTGGCTGAAAGGATGGAAAAACACAACCCAAATATATGCTATTTCCAAGATACCCATCTAACTTGCAAGCTTTCCCACAGGATCAAGTAAAAGGGATAGAAAAAAATATTCCATGGAAATGGAAACCAAATTGAGCAGGAGTAGCTATTCTCTTATCAGATGAAGTACAAAATTATTTTTTCAGATGGCGAGTTTCAGAGCCTTCAGAATGAGTTTGGTTGCGCTATCAGCTTGAGTTTAGCCCATCAAGACTTATGTTGGAAGTCTGACCTACAGAAGTATAAGATAATACATTTTTGTTACTATAAGCCACTAAGTAGGTAGTAATTTGTTACAACCCCCCGGGAAATTAATATACTTATTTCTACTTATTCTCTAATTTATTCTCTACCCAGCAGCCAGAGTAAACTTTACTGGCCTGCATTATCCACTATGTTAGCCATTATCTACATGTGGCATATAAGCATCTGAACTATAACTAGTCTAAAATGAGATGTATTGGATGTACAAAATATATGATGCATTTTGAAGACAGTCCAAAATTTAAAATTATGGTAGTAATAGTTATAGGTAGAGAAGGAGAATTTTTGAATCATGGGTTAATATGGAAGTACATAGAAAAATAGCTTACTAATAATGTTGAATATTGACTTCATGTTACAATTATAGTATTTTGCATATGTTGCATTCAATAAAATATTAAATATATTAACATTTATTTTACTTATTTCATTTTACTTTTTTAATGTGGCTACTACAAAATTTAAAATTATTTATATATGGCTCACATTATATGTCCATTACATAGTGCTGATATAGAAGGTGAATAGAATACTATCATTTTCATATTTGAAATCCTTCAATAGCTTCCTACTATAAATAGAATATACTTCACACTCTTTAACTTGAACTTATAAGGTCTTGTACCATCTGGTTCCTGATACTGCCTAGCTTTATCCTCTGCCTCATCCATTCCATTGTAATGGGTCAAACTCATTTCTGCTAAGGGTCTGCCAACTCTTCATCTGATTGGAAACTTGTTATTCTTTTCTCTCCACTCAAGTGTCACTCAGAAATATCTTCTCTGGCATCCCAATGTAAAGTAGGCCCATTGTACTCCCTCATTCATTCTACTCTTTTCCTTTTCTTAATCACACTTTTCACAACATGTAATGATAAATTTATTTGTTTATTTTTAAAATTCTCTTTGAAAATGATAGGTTCAGTGTATACTCTATACTTAAGGCGAGGCAAAGCATAGATGCTCAGTAATTATTAAATGAATGTAGAATAATCAAATGAGGTAATGTCTATGTAAGCACATTGTAAACTGTAATGTACTATAAAGATACAATGCTCTTATGGTAATAATAGTCATAAGAAGAGAAGGAGAAAGATGGGGAAGAAGAGAAAAAAATGAAGTAGTTTTAAAGTCTTTACCTTGCATCAATTTTTAAATGGATTTTCCCAATATTTTTAGTTATAGCTAGAAACCTTTGGGAATAAATACAATAATTAGCTATATTCCATTGCCTTAAAAATAAAAGCTGTATATTCAAAGACATATTTTAATTTCTTCTTTTTTTTTTATTTTTTTTTGGCCCGGGCTGGGTTTGAACCCACCACCTCCGGCATATGGGACCTGCACCCTACTCCTTGAGCCACAGGCGCCACCCTTTAATTTCTTCTTAAAGGAAGTTTTCGAAACTACTGTTGACTCAGGATCTGACTTGCCTTGTCTACAGCATAATTTCTATTTCCACAGTGGAAAACACCATGGCATAGACTAGTGGGCAGGGGTTGGAGATAGAAAAGCAAAAACAGCATTGGTATTTGTTTGGTAATTATTGTCATATATTATAGTAGGATGTCAGACCACAGATTCATCAATGAAAAACATTTCTACAATCCATTGGTTTCTTTGATTTCCTAGCTGTCTAGTTTCTTCTGCTCCTCTTATCCCATTATCCATTGATCATTTCAACAACTGACAACACTACTCACAAGAATTTTTTGATTGATTTAAGTCAGGGTTTTGGGGGGCAGTTGATCTGGCAACTATGGGTAAATACATAGGGTATGTGAAAGCTTTTACACGCCACTGCAATAGGAAGTAGAGCATAAGTCGCTATTTTTTGTCCTAAAATAAGAAATTGAGTACTTGAGAAAATAAAGCTTTTGGGAGATTCAGGAAACTCCAAATATATCTAAAGTCATCCTACACCTATAGTAGGGCTATGTGAAGTTCATTACATTTAAGAGAGGTGCATTGAGAACAAATATTTGTAGTTCATTAATTTACTGTTTGTGTTTTAGGTGAAGCTGTCCAGAGATGTATGAGGTCTGACAATTAAGGACATGACTTCATCCTATAAAAAGTGCTGCACACCTCATTGCTGAATATCACTGCATTCACCTTAGAAGTACCCCTCTGGGGAAGCTATGCACCCATGCCAGTGCCTAGACCACCTATCAAAGGAATTTTGGAACTCTTTCTAGAATGACCGTCAGAGCTGTTATTGTATGAGACCTGACAATTAAGTTATCAAATTTGCCATTGTGTACTTAGGTTGGCAGCACTGTACAAACAACTCAGTAAGGTTTTATAACCTTGGTATGCCAGTGTCTCACAGCGGTGTTCATGTCTCTTGCTGAGTGGTGTTCATTATTGTTGTTGCTTGTTTTCGTGTGCCATACAATGACAGCTCTAATGGTCATTCCAGAAAAAGTTTCAAAGTTGCTTTGAAGGGTTGACTAGGGGCTAGTGTCTGTGTGTAGTTTCTCAAGGGGAGTACTTCAAAGTCGACTGCAGTGATATTTGGCAGTGAGGTATGTAGCACTTTTCTAGGATGAGTTCACAAACTTAGATTTGTCAGATCTCTGTATGTCCACTTGAGACTACTAGTTTTTGCAACACCAAAATAAAATAATATGTCCCTCAGTGTAATGTTTAGCAGTATTGCTATAATTAAATAATTGCATTGTGCTTCCATTAGATTTTTTTCTAATAAGACATTTATTTTTTCCCAAAGTCAGAGCTTAAGTTTAGCCTGTCTTAAGTGACCTTAAAGTAAATTTTCCTACCTTTGTGCCTTTTCAACAATAGTTTCAGACTTAAAGTTAACCTTCTCATTAGCATTTTAATAGATGAAAAAGTCACTTTATACTTAGTAGCACATTACAATCTGCGTTTAAATAGGAACGTTATACACAGTAAGCAAAGCAAGTAGACAGCCCTCAGAATGGGAGAAGATATTTGCAGGGTATATCTCTGACAAAGGTTTAATAACCAGAATCCACAGAGAACTCAAACGCATCAGCAAGAAAAAAACAAGGGATCCCATCGCAGGCTGGGCAAGGGATTTGAAGAGAAACTTCTCTGAAGAAGACAGGCGCACGGCCTTCGGACATATGAAAAAATGCTCATCATCTTTAATCATCAGAAAAATGCAAATCAAAACTACTTTGAGATATCATCTAACTCCTCTGAGACTAGCCTATATCACAAAATCTCAAGACCAGAGATGTTGGCGTGGATGCGGAGAAAAGGGAACACTTCTGCACTGCTGGTGGGAATGCAAATTAATACATTCCTTTTGGAAAGATATATGGAGAACACTCAGAGATCTAAAAATAGATCTGCCATTCAATCCTGTAATTCCTCTGCTGGGCATATACCCACAAGACCAAAAATCACAACATAACAAAGATATTTGTACCAGAATGTTTATTGCAGCCCAATTCATAATAGCTAAGTCATGGAAAAAGCCCAAGTGCCCATCGATCCACGAATGGATTAATAAATTGTGGTATATGTATACCATGGAATACTATGCAGCCTTAAAGAAAGATGGAGACTTTACCTCTTTCATGTTTACATGGATGGAGCTGGAACATATTCTTAGTAAAGTATCTCAAGAATGGAAGAAAAAGTACCCAATGTACTCAGCCCTACTATGAAACTAATTTGGGGCTCTCACATGAAAGCTATAACCCAGTTACAACTTAACAATAGGAGGAAGTGGGAAAGAGGGGGTGGGTAGAGGGAGGGGGATCGGTGGGATCACACCTGTGGTGCATCTTACAGGGGTATTTGCGAAACTTGGTAAATGTAGAATATAAAGGTTTTGGCACAGTAACTGAGATAACGCCGGAAAGGCTATGTTAACCACTGTGATAAAAATGTGTCAAATGGTCTATGAAGCGAGTGTATGATGCCCCATGATCATATCAATGTATACAGTTATGATTTAATAATAAAAAAAAAACAAAGTGAAAGAACAGAAAAAAATAAATAGGAACGTTATAAAATAGCAACATAAAAAGTTAGTTATGTTAGAACAGTTGTTTTTCTAGGTTTTGTTTTTCTGTTTTTCTTATGGCATAATCTGTATCTTAGACAAAGATTAAAACCTCTCTTTTTGAAGTTTCTGAGTTGATTCTTCAGAAACAGTTACCAAAGCCAATCTCTATCTTTCACAGCAACCTCAAACTCCTGGGTTGGAGGGATCCTCCTGCCTCAGCCTCCCTAGTAGCTGGGACTACAGGTGCCCACCATGATGCCTGGCTAGTTTTTTCTATTTTTAGTAGAGATAGGGTCTTGCTCTTGCTCAGGCTGGTCTCAAATTCCTGAGCTCCAGCAATGCACCTGCCTTGGCCTCCCAGGCCTGAGCCACGGTGCCCAGCTGAATGTCCTAATGTGATATTTTAAAAAATAATACCCAGGAAATGATATTTTCAAAATCAAGATGGTTGTTTTCATTTCAAGTTTGGAAAACCAAAGGTTTAATTGTGTTAAACCTTTTAACTTGTATTTCTTAGCTATAGATTGATATGTAATAGATATTGATATAAATAAAATATAGGTATAGATATAATCAGACATAAGAATGCTTTGAACAATAGAAGTGTGGCATTATTACAAGATACCATTTAATTAGTCTCAATCAGAGAAGTCCTATCACATGATTCCTATATCCCTGAAACAGTTGGCTTTAGATACATGTCTATCTTTTGCTACTGCTTCCCCTTCTGTCTGTATACACTTACCTATTTTATCAATGTCACAACACCCAAAGTGCTCACATCTCTGCACCTTTTCTAATCCTGGTATCTCAGATCAGACTGCCTGAGTTCAAATGTTCTTTTTACTACCTGCTAGCTGTATGGCCCTGGCAAGTCACCCTCTCTCTCTGTACTTTGATATCTGTATCTATAGTGTGGGGAGAATGCTGGCATTGCTTCATAGAATTGTTATGCAGATGAAATTTAATACATGTAAAATATTTTAGCATAATGTTGGCAACTAATGAAAGCTATTATTTGTACTCCTTTAACTTATGCTACTAATGTCACTATTACTCTTTTTCTACTGCCAGCCCTCTAAATACCATATATTTATTTATTAAACTAGTTCCTTAAAGCATCCTCCTTCCTGTATTAAGGGCTCTTCTCTCACTCCAGATTGCCTCAGTTTCATTTGCGTCTCATTGTCATGAGAAAGAAATTGGCAGGGTTAACAGCGGCATATCTTTGGCTAATGTGATCCAAACCCCAAAAGCAATATATTAAAAATAAAGCAGAACATCAAAGCTAGTTTTTTAATAACTCCTCTATTTCCCTAAGGTCCTGATACCTATGCCACAGTGTTTTTTCATATTTGTCCTTGTCCCCTATTCCATGTCTTGCATGCCTAGCTAAATTTTGCAAATTACAGCACTTTTTTTCTCTTTTCTTCTGTAGTTAGTTCATTTCATTCAAGATCAACACGTATGTAATGAGTTCCTTGCTCTATGCTAGGATATCAGGAGATGAGGGGGAATTCTTAAGAAACATAAAATCCTGAGGTGCTACCTTCTTTTACCAAATGGGAAATTAGACTTATATGAGATTGATTTGAAATTATTAGAAAATCCTGCAAGAAAGAGTATTAATTTGGTCAGCATCCTTTACATGTACTAGAATTATTTATTTTTACATTTTTCTCTATTACCATAATATGAGTTCCTGCAGGGTAAGGTCAATATGAGTTCCTGCAGGGTAAGGTCAATGTCACAGTGATATTGTTCATCTGCTCTAGTTCCTGTCTTGTAGGAAACACTCAAAAGATGTTTACTGAATGAACAAATAAAGGTATGAGACCAGGATTTTTTTTTTTTAAATCATAAAACTAACCTTATTATATTTTTTCCACTTAAATTTCTTGGCTAAATATCTTCACTGTCCTGATGACTTCTGGCTTCTGGTTCTTATTTTCTTTTTTTTTTTTTTTATTGTTGGGGATTCATTGAGGGTACAATAAGCCAGGTTACACTGATTGCAATTGTTAGGTAAAGTCCCTCTTGCAATCATGTCTTGCCCCCATAAAGTGTGACACACACCAAGGCCCCACCCACCTCCCTCCTTCCCTCTTTCTGTTTCCCCCCCCATAACCATAATTGTCATTAATTGTCCTCATATCAAAATTGAGTACATAGGATTCATGCTTCTCCATTCTTGTGATGCTTTACTAAGAATAATATCTTCCACGTCCATCCAGGTTAATACGAAGGATGTAAAGTCTCCATTTTTTTTAATGGCTGAATAGTATTCCATGGTATACATATACCACAGCTTGTTAATCCATTCCTGGGTTGGTGGGCATTGGTTCTTATTTTCTTGATGGACATAATTTCTTTATCCTCCTTTGGATTTTCTGTGCGTCTCTTGATACCCTGGGTCACTCTCTCCTGGGATTCACTCTCCAGAGTGTTGACTTTAGGCTGGAGTTCAGCCTTTCTTGCTCTCAGGCACACGGCATCTGAATTTCCTCTCATTCCTTTCTCTCTCTGATTCTTTGTGTGGGTTTCCACACCTGCCTCTGGCCCCTTCTCCTCTGCTGGGTCAGACTGAGGGCTCTTATTCTGTCTGCCGGATCTCAGGCACACTCTGCTCTCACTGACTTTGTCCTGCAATGTGGGTTCCTTGACCCTGTCATCTGGGTTTTGAGTCTCTTAATTCTTGGGAAATCTTCAAGGACTTCTTTTCACTTCTCTTCACTTTTTCTGCTGGTCCAGGAGCCTCAGTTCTCTGCTCCTCTGCATCAGTTTTATTTTGGCATCTGGGGCACAGGGACATTCCCTCATTTGGAGAGACTGCACCTCCTCCTCTGTGTGCCGTTCCCTTGGTTTTCACGCCATTGCTGGTCAGATCTTCTATGGGTTCAGTGCTTTTCGTAGACGCTCTCAGACTTGTCTTCATCACCAAGGGTGCAGGTGACGGGCATCCCTCCCAGGGCGCAGACCTCTGCTTATTGCTGAGACCAGGATTTTAACTTCAAGAAGCTCACGGTCTAAGCTAGACACGGAAGCTCATGCCTGTAATCCTAGCACTCTGGGAGGCCAAGGTGAGTGGATTGTCTGAGCTTAGGAGTTCAAGACCAGCGTGAGCAAGAGCAAGACCCCTTCTTTAAAAATAGCCAGGCACTGTGGCAGATACCTATAGTCTCAGTTACTTGGGAGGCAGAGGCAAGAGAATCGCTTGAGCCCAAGAGTTTGATGTTGCTGTGAGCTATGATGTCACAGCACTCTACCAAGGGTGACAAAGTGAGACTCTGCCTCAAAAAAAAAAAAAAAGTCACAGTGAATGACATGTATGCTTATCTGTACAGTTTCTTTTACTGAGAATACCCTTTCCATCATTTTCTGCTTATAAACTCTTAACGTGTATTCATTTGCCAAAGTACAACTATAATAGCATTTTCTCAGTGACTTCCCTGAGTCTCCTCCTCAAGCAGAATGAATCCTACCTATTCTCTGCCTGCTTATAGCACTTTGCATATACTTCTCTTAGCACTTTGTACATTAAACTGTAGTTATTATTTTTTTCAGCTCTAATGTGAACTCCATTGGGACTTTATCTAATTGATCTTTGTAATTCTAGGGCCTACAACAGTGTCTGGCATATAGTTAGTTTTCAACATGTGGTTGAATGAAAAACATGAATTGACTCAATGAATCATTGTAGCAAATACTCTAAAAGAGATATATAAAGATATGAATGATTGTTAAATTGTGTAGTAATGTTCCTGAGTATCAAATTCAGGTTTCCTCTTTTGTTGATCAAAGTTCTCTCCACTTCAATTCCACTTCTTTTTTACTTTAGTCAGTTCCTATACCTTCTATCTGTCCTTGACTTTGACATCATCATTGCCTGTTATTATAGTAGACTCTGTGAACATCCAGCATAGATGTGTGCATAAAAGCAAACAAAACAAAATTAACCACAGGTGCAATTATATCACCTGAAATATAAGATTAACATACATAACTAATTGGGGAGTGTTCTAGCAAACTGCATATTTTGATTAATCCTCTTGTATGGAATAATCGTGAATAATTTTCATGGAATTAGAATACAGTAATGTATACTCACCATTGCACTATACTAAACATATCTGAATTTCTGATCTGGTATTTGTTCAGGCATTCTGTAATCATTGGATGACAAATATGAAAGGTGGAGAGAAATGGTTTGAATCTATACTAATCCAAGGTGCATATGGGAATTTGTTCTTTAAAAGATGCCTGGCAATTTGCTTACTTGTCATTTTTCTTATTGTTATAAAAATCCAAGGCAGAAAAAAAAGTCCCAATTACTTTTGCTTGCCAGTTGTTTGGAGATCTGATAAAAGGAGGCATTTTGAAAGTGGCTCTACCATAACTGACAGAAGTCCATAACAGACCATAGGCTTCATCATCCTCAGTAGTGCTACTGGTTTGCTCTGCCAACATTAGGAGATTCATTCATTTCTGTAGTCATTGGCTTAGGAGTGAAAGCACAGACTCCCTAGAAGTATGTCACCTAGCTACTACCACAAAATAGTAGATTAACTTTATATCCACGTGCTTAAAAAATTTAGAATAACACATCACAAATTATAACAATTAACAAGGGGGACATCTATAACGTGTGATTGATTGAGGATATTGTTTTCTTAAAATGCACTCAGAAATAAGTAGGCCAATGGTCCCAACTTGAAAATTCATTTGTTAAGGAGAAAAAAATTATCATACTGGTTATTTATTCCATGGAGTTTGGCTATACTAGTAGAACTTTGGTATGTTGACGACAAACTGGTCAACATATGCAGGTGGTCAACATAAGGACCTAGGAACTAGGCCTACTGTACTGATAATGTACATGCCGTGTCATGTCCTGTCTATGAAAATTAGGTCAACTTAAGGAGGTGGTCAATGCAGGGAGGTGGTCAACTATGGAGCCATTATTTAGAAATATAACAATAATCTTTTTTTGAACTCACTCATTTACCTTTACATTTTCCTGATTTTCTAAGATTTAGATGGACTCATACAAATAATATTCATTGTAATGAGCATCTTACAGTCACCACAAACATAGCTACTTTGAGTATTTATCTTTATATCTATCAAGGATCCCACATCTCACTCTTTCCAAAGCTTTCTTCAAAGCCAGAATTCTACTGAATTGAGAATGAGAGAATGGGGATGCTGTTTGTTGTTTACCAGAAATAAACTTGCATGCTACTATATTTTCAGCAGTTGATCACAAACATATCCCCTTGAGAAGGCAACAGATGTAAAGAAAAAAGTACTATATTTATTTCAAACTCAGGGAGCAATGCAAGTATCACAGCAGCCTTGTGCCAATGATTATATATATTCTTCTGCTGACATCTTGGTGTACCAAACTGCTGAAATGCAGAATCAGCAAGTCTATCCCAGAGGCAACTTCAAACTGATGGATAATATTTGATTCAATAAATGAAATCAAGTAGGAGTTTTAAAACCAGTTACATCTTCTTTCATCAGACATTTCTCTACCCTGTCACTTTTTTGGTAGACTATAAATTGAAATGGGTAAGATATTTTATCTAGACGTTTTTTAAAGCTTATTATAAAGTAAGACTGTGTGCGAAAGGAAGGACTGGTTACAAATGCATATTTGTTTCTGACAAATGATTGTAGGTATGATTCAGTGTTTTAGAGTCTCCTTTACATTAAAAAATATATTTGAGATGAGAAAATTAAACTGAGGGTTTCATTTTTGAGTATAACAAATAAAAGGAAATTTTAATCTGAGAGGAATTTTTTAAGTTGTTTGGTTCATTGATTCCCAAACCTTTCACGTTATAAACCACCTAAAAGCACTTTTTGAAAATATAGTCTTAGGGTCCGCTCTGACAATTCAATTCAGAGCACTTTCAATATAACTGGTCCATGCATTATTCTGGAACTACTAATCTAATTCAACTCCATATCCAAGGTGATACCATCCTTGAAATGTGTTCATTCAATGACTCAAGGCAGCCCATTCCATTGCTGGACAATTCTAATTGAGAGAAAGTTCTTGTCTGATAACCCTAAATCCTAGAAATTCCAGAAACCTCACAATGAATCCTTCGTAGTCAGACATGCAGTTGGCCTATCAGGGACTCCTTTTGCTTAACTAGTTCTGTCCCAGGGTCTAAAGAATATGCATATTAAGAAACCAAATTGAAATGCAAGCTCTATTTATATTGATGAAACAAAATATCTATGGATTTATGTCCCTTAATTAACATCTGTGTTCTTTTGGACTCCTTTCTCAGCAATGGCTTCTAAATCTTGGCTGAGTCTTCAAGGTTAAGATTTGCCACTTTAATGATAGCAACTATTCATTCAGTATTGGGAAGTTTGAGAAGTTTGACTGAAAGGACCCATTAGCCTATTCATGAATATCAGGTTTACAATTAGATTTAACCCTAGCCTCAGGCTACTCATGGACAGAAAAAAACCTAGTCTTAATGAACTTCCTCAAGAAAGAAAAGATGGGCCTCAAACCTATGCTAAGAAAATCACACCACTAAGGATAAGAATCGTACAAAGTTGGGGTTCGAAGTAGAATGATACAGGGACTTAGATGGAAATTGGGGTCAGAGGTACTACAGCGAAGCTGGTTAAAACAGTGAACGAAAGGATTAAGTGTATACTGACAAGCCTTTTCTTTCCACCTTGTCTTTCTTCAAGGTAAGCTTATCTCTTGCCCAGAAATGTTCACAGCTCTGCCGTGCCTCATGGTTCTGTGGGACACCACCCAGGAGAGTCCTATTTTGGTGACCAGCTGGGCTTGGAGGGACATGCTCTTTCCTCTGGATCCCCATCCAATGGAGCCCTGACCCAGAACAGGTCTGGCTTGAAAGAAATCCAGGGTAGCTGAAAAGACTGCTGTGATATATAAACCAGCACCTTCAGTTCTAGAAAACTCGGAAGAGGGAGGTTTAAATCTCACTGTGCTGAGGAGTGGCTGTCACAACCCAGACCCCTGAGAACAAACGTCTGTCTAAACCATGGAGGGGTGTGAGCCGAATAAAGAATATTGTCTGGCTTTTAGCTCGACAAGTTTCTTGGCACTGATTGCAACTAGGGAGGCAGATGCCACCTTCTGAGTAAACCCTGGGAAGACCTAAGACAGAGATAGGCAAGGGAAAGAAGAAAAATATGGGGGAAGAAAAAAACATGAGGGTAGGCAAGAGTCAAGAAAAGGGAAATTGAGGGTGTAGGAAAAGAAAAGACATTAATAAGGGAGTGGGAGCGTCTCTCCCCTCCAGAAATCATCAGCCATTTTTTTTTTTTTTTTTTTTTTTACTCAATGTAACTATCCTCTCCTGTTTTTCCCTTTTTCTCGTTTGCTGGTTCATGAGAGCAGCCTCATTGGCTGAATGGAAGGGAGCAGCTAGATGCAGTGGTTCTCAACTTTCCTCATACTGCGACTCTTTAATATAGTTCCTCATGTTGTGGTGACCCTCAACCATAAAATCTTTTTCTTTTTTTTCTTTTTTTTTTTTTGAGACAGAACCTCAAGCTATCACCCTGGGTAGAGTGCTGTAGCATCACAGCTCACAGCAAACTCCAACTCCTAGGCTCAAGTGATTCTCCTGCCTCCGCCTCCCATGTAACTGGGACAACAGGTGCCTGGCACAACCCCTGGCTATTTTTTTGGTTGCAGCCATCATTGTTTGGTGGGCCCGGGCTGGATTTGAACTCGCCTGCTCAGGTGTATGTGGCTAGCTCCTTAGCCGCTTGAGCCACAGGCACCGAGCCCATAAAATTATTTTCATGAAGTAACAACGAAAATAATTTTATGGTTGGGGGTCACCACAACATGAGGAACTGTATTAAAAGGTCGCGGCACTAGGAAAGTTGAGAACCACTGCTAGAGACTGCTGACCTTGCCTCCTCCAACCCTAATTATTTTCATGAGGTCTCTGCTGGACTGTAGTGGAGTTTTGAATTCATTTTTGAGATGGGGAAATAGAAAACAAAGGAGTAAAATTTTGGTGTGTCTGATACTCGAATCATTTTCCATATTTAATTTATCTTATCT
Organism: Nycticebus coucang; assembly: GCF_027406575.1. Taxonomy (NCBI): domain Eukaryota; kingdom Metazoa; phylum Chordata; class Mammalia; order Primates; family Lorisidae; genus Nycticebus; species Nycticebus coucang. The sequence goes on along the minus strand of NC_069804.1, from coordinate 136,763,987 downwards.
CAATAAAAAATGCTTAAATAAACCCCAATAGCAACAAAAGGAATAACAACAAAAAAGCCTAAGACCAAAGACCCCTGCCAGGAGGTGAAATTGATTAAAAGGGCCCTCTCTTCCTGGTTTTCTGTATAACAGCAGTTGTCTATCTGCCACAGCACATATCAAAATCTGTAATTATCTTGTTCATTTCTCCTGTTTTCTTATGTATTGCCTGTCTCCTTTCCAGTAGAATGTCAGATCCATTAGGGCAGGGATTAGTGACTGTTTTGTTCTTCACTGTGTATATTTCCACCACCTGGAAAAGTACCTAGACATGGCAGGCATTCAATAAGGATTGATTGATTGAATGAACTAATGAATGGTGAGGCTCACTGAGTAGACAGAGCAAGCCCTTAGGAGAGATCCAAACCACTAGCCTATAGACCCTGTGTCATCTGACACCTGCCTACCACAACAACCTCATCATTTACTTCCCCCCTCCCCTGGCCTTTGAACTTCTCTCACACACCATGCTCTACCTACTTTAGGGTGTCACATGCTGTTTCATTTACCTAGGATCATGGGGTGCTCTTCCTGGCTTGGCACCCTCTCATCCTGCAGATCTTATTCTAATTGGCACATAAGCATCCCCACCCCACTCCCACCTCCTTGTTATTCTCTGTCATTGTACTTGTTATTTTCTTTCAAGGCACTTGTTTTGTAATTCATAATTCTATAATATATCTACTTTTTTTACTGTCTGCCTTATGGATTATTATATCCATAAAGTCTGAGACTGTGTCTTTTTGTTTTCTCAACTCTGTATTCCTGACATCTAACACAATCATTGGCATGGAGTTAACAAATATTTGTTGATTAAGTGAGTAAGTAAATGAATGAATGAATAGCTAATGTCCCTTCCCCTACCCCTCAATGTGCAGACATGCCATCCTGAAGCCTGGTGATTTTATGATGCTTTTGGCATCTCCATGTACTCTTAGCCAATACCAGAGGAAACCTTGAATTAGAAAAGCCTGGATACACTCAATTATGCTTCAATTATTTGAAATGAAGATTATATAAATAATTCATATTGAAAGGAAGAGATATAAAGAAGGGAAATGTTGTTTTCATATTTTATGCTCAAAGTAGTTTGCGTTCAAAGCTGGATTTTCCTCCTAAATATACTACACTTGCAGCAACACATTATACTCTTGTTATTTTTATCGCAAGCAGCAGATTCCCTAATGGGTGCCACATAGTGCTTTGGGAATTTGGCTAGGTGGGCCTAGTGAACCATTTTAATGGGGTCACCTTGGATTAGTCGCTATCTGGGCTCTATTCTTTCTCTGGCTGGGTTGTGGGACAGGGCTTATGGAGGCTCCCGGTCAAGCTTCCTGCTGCCAGTGCTAGGCAGTCTCCCTCTCTCCTCAAATTCTTCATCCTCCCACCTGTTCTGGAACTCTCTAACACCCCGTGAATTTCAGCAGCTGTTGTCTCTGCCTCTGAGTAAGGCATGTGTCCAACAGGGGGGTTTATATAACCAGGCCCTGGGAGGGATTTTTCACAAGTGAAGCCACCTCACATATTTTATTTACTTTAGGATATATCACTTCTGTCTTTCTGTCCTTCCTAGTGAGTGTCACACCCCTAAAGTTTCTGGAGTCATGTTTATAAAGGCAGCAGATGTGTGTACTACATACAGATCTTGCTGATTTACAGCTCCTGGCACCAATCCTTGTGTTTAGCAGACATTCTGCAAGTACTGTTTAATTGAATTGGATCAAATCTGAAAGCTTATGGATGTCATTAGAGGAGGTAAAATCCAAAAGGACTGTCTTCCTGGGATGGAAACTTCTTTATCTCTGTGACATTGTGAGAACTCCATTTGTTTGGGCAACATGTAGATGAGATTTAGATTGTAGCTTAAGACTAACTACCAACTGCTGGCCTCTATCTGTAACAGGAATGGACAGTCAGCAAATCTGCAACTGAGTTTCTAATTCAGTTTCTATTGGAAGTATATAAAATAATATATACACAAAATCATTGTAACGAGATGTCAGAGGTGTGAGATATTCCAAAAAGGGTTCTGGTTTAAAAGACTGAAAGGTGTATTTTTGGTATACATGTACACAAATTTAAGACACTTTATGGGAAAAATAAAAATAAAATAAGGATCACCAACCAAATTTTTAATTAATGTTATAAAAGAAAGTAAAATTGAGTCATACAATGACATCTAGGTTTCTTCATTTTCAGCAAGTTGTAATAAAATGAGGGAAACAATAACATCAAAAAAAAAAAAAGAAAACTGTAAATATCTGATACACCAAACAAATTGAACTATCAAGTTCAATTGATATTTCAACCTAAGACCTAAAGTTTTTTTTACAAATAGTAAGGATTTAAAATTTGTCTCAGTTGGGAAAACTTTCTAGTTCTAGACTCCAGGGATACAAACAAACATGGCAGCTTCTCCCTTCTCTGTTAAAACTAAATTTCTCTAACTCCCAGATTTATTCTCATTCTCAGGTCAAGATTTTGTTAACTGAGACTTTATACTTTGTCCAAATACCATTTGCTTTGATGATCCCAGGAGCCATTTCTTTCAGAGTTCCTGACAACAACCAGCTCTATCTGAGACTCCCCCTAGATCTTTGGGAGTCATCTGACTCCACCTCCACCTTGTATCCCCTGCTCCTTTTATTCTTTACTACAAAGAGAGAGCTCTCTGCTTACCTTCTTTTGGCATTTTGTAAATGAAAGTAACCCATAGTATTTATCATTTCCAACATACGTCATTGAGAGACAAAGCAGAAAGGATTTAAAGCAGACATTCAAAACTTAGTCAATACTAAAGCTATGGTACATTTTTATAGTTTTCTGATCTGGACACTTTGAGGATTCGTGTCCCTCCTACAGAGCTGACCGTTCATGCTACTTTGCTCTCCTTTATTTTCTGACTCTCAAGATAACCATGCTTTACATAAAATAAGTGCAAAAAGGTCAGGTGCCTTGAGAATTTCTATCTAGTTGAGAGACTCGGGAATTAAGTAGACTGCTTTTTGTCCCCCTAAATCTGAAATGTGATTTTCCTTTCCCTAGAAGCAGTCTGCTGGATTAGATGGAGGCACTTCTGCTCCAAAGGCCAAATTCAAGAACACCCAGAAATATCTTGATCTGAAACAAAAGCTATGCCAAATTTCACTGAAGAAGGCTTTGAAGTATAAACATAAGATTAAAATAAGAATCCCAGAGTCCTACACAAAATCTTATTTATTTATTTATGTATTTATTTTTATGACAGAGCCTCAAGCTGTTGCCCTGGGTGGAGTGCTGTGGCATCACAGCTCACAGCAACCTCCAACTCCTGGGCCTAAACAATTCTCTTGCCTGAGCCTCCCAAGTAGCTGGGACTACAGGTGCCCACCACAACACCCAGCTACTTTTTGGTTGTAGTTGTCATTGTTGTTTGGCAGGCCTGGGCTGGATTTGAACCCGCCAGCTCTGGTGTATGTGGCTGGTGCCTTAGCCACTTGAGCTACAGGTGCCTAGCCACACAAAATCTTATTTTTTATCATAGAAATCATTCACTACTTAGAACTTGGTATAATGCTATGTAGATTTTAAACAAAAATGGGACTATATCAATTGGTGTATCGATCAAAGATTGTGAAAATGAGCTTCATACTATTAATGAATTGTAACTCAAGTTCAACATGGGCCAAATGCTGAATATTCAGGGGATTAAAACATGGAATTTCTATTATATAGCTGTAGGAATGCCATGAAATGTTCAATCAATCTGGCAGATTAAAGATACTGCAGGCATCCTTCATTGTCAGGAGATTTGATTCAGATCTATATTAATCAAATTTGATGACACAAAACAGTGGTTTTCAAGATTTAATACACTTCAGAATCAACTTTCATTTTTTATTAAATGCAGATTCTTTGGCTTTTACCAAAGAGTCTCATTCAATGGATTTGATGTTGGCTCAAGAATCTGCATTTTAACAAATAAGACAGGTAATTACAAAGCTAGCGGACTACAGACAACCTTTGGCAAACAGTTCCTAGTAAGCCAGAGATCAGAAAACATTTTCTGTAGTGGGCCAGGTAGTAAATATTTTCTACTTTGTAAGCCCAGTGGTCTATCACAATTACTCAACTCTACCCTAGTAGCATGAAAACAACTATAGAGAATAGATAAATAAATGGGAGTGAGTGCCATGGAGGAAAACTTTGTATACCAAAAGAAACCTTAGCCTGGATTTAACCCATGGGCCATAGATAAGGAACATGGTTTTCAGGCCCCTATTCTAAAGAAATAACTATTCCTACAAACCCCAAACCTACAATCTCATTTTTGTGTGTGTGTGGTATGGTTTACAGTAGGGAGGAGCATCCATTGATCAACTGTGGTTTTAAAGTCCACCCCCCATTTGCTCTTGTAAATACCGAATAAGGAGGAGAACAAAATTCCTCGAGCTGTGTATACAAAATAAAAAGTCATTCTCATTTTTCACTTTTCCCAGAAAAATCTTCTTAGATTAACCAAGCCCAATCTCTAGTTAGTCAATACATTCTCCTGTTCATGTTTTCTCCACAATTCACATTGATAATTATGAACCCCTATATTACAATAGTATGGGGCAACAAGATTAAACAAACTCCATTTGATAGAGCAGGGATGAAATATAACTGCTATTTGTGCTTCCGTTTTCCATTTCCTGCACCCTTGGCAGACATTACCAACCATTGGTAGTGCTCCTACCTGTATGTCCGTAAAATCAAGAATTCTAGGTATTTATTACTAACTAACCAGAGTGGACATGTGGGATGAAATTTATGTGTCATCCCTTAATATGTTATCCTTGCTATCTGATGGTTTTGATATCTGGTGTTATTCTATTTGGAAACACATAGTATTATTTCTATTATATCTTAGTCTGTGTAATTATGAATCTTGCTTAATGGAGTTCCATAGTATGTATTTTAAGTGGTTGTCATCGTTTTTCTGTTAGAACTCATGGACTATGATGAGTTTATCATGTTACACCTTGAGATCCTTCCAGAAACACTTATTGCTAGGTTTATACAAGATCTTTTCTCATTAAAATGTCAGTGTTTTTCATGACCGTGATATCATTTCTATACTGAAAACTTCTGCTAATAGTTACTTAATTAAAGAACACTTGGAACCATAAAAACTGATGATATTGGCAATCTGTAAATTGAAGAGATTTATAATTTATTTTCTGGTGAGATATCTAGGCAACTATTGCATATTCTTTGAAATAGCACTTTAGATCAATTTGGTTTAATATTTACTGTTTAAAAATTGTTTGGCTACATAATCAAAATGTTTGCTTACTAAGTACAATATCATTTATAGCATTAAATGGACCCTGTTACACAGTGTATTACTGACTCTGCAAACTCAAGAAGTCACATGCTAGCTGTTTTAGTAAAGCTTATTTGGTAAAACTTGAAGAAAAAATTACCATTTAAAAAAGCAAAGCAATTTTCAAAGTATTTGCAACTCCATCCTTGTACATAAATCTTAAGTATAATATGACTATATCTAAATATTTACTGAGCTGCTACCAAGTGCTTTACTATTGGCACAATTGGTTACCAAGAAGGATTTGACCTGAAACTCAGATGGAATAGGATTCAAAGCCAAGTGCAAAGGACTAATGCAGCCTTACCAGGTGGCTTACCCCTAAGTTTCTAGGATAGGAGAGCCAGTAAATGGGAATTTTCTAGTGGTTTGTAATCTGAGAGGTAATCTCCATCAGACACCCAGCTTTGCTCCTTGCAAATTAGAGGCTCAAATACCAAAAGGAAGCAGATGGGTAGTAGCAACCTTTACATGTAGTATTGGTATTTCAGCCCTAAAACCTCCCTTATAGACAAACTACATTCTCTACACTTTTCCTAAAGGCCCCTGGTTAGGCCTTAGAGATTATGACCTGACCTGTGATATTTCTCAATCTTCATAGCTTCTGACTTGTTTATTTTTAACCAACTTGCTTCTCTTAAAACATGGGAATCTCTTCTGTTTACTCAACAAAGCTGTCAACAGAGAGAGCAAAGAGAGCTGTAAGCAAAGAGAGCATTTGTTTGGGGTGCTAGGGATAGCCATCTCCAGAAATAACACGTTCCCCTCTTTTATGGTTCTGATGTCTGTCTTTGACACAGATAAGAACCTGTCTACTCTACACATTCTCTAGTCTTGACATTTACCAAGTGGATATAGAAAGTCAAGGTTTATAAGTGAATGTATGAGAATGAAAGGCACAGGACCCTTGTGCAAAAATATCAGGGAAAAAAGAGACAATGGAAAAGAAATGGTGCAAAGATGGCCTTGTAAAAGGAAGCATGGTTAAGAAATCTGTAACAAGTGGTTCAAATAGCCTGCAGAAGATCAATTCCAGATGGTTCTTGGACATGCTCTGACCAAAACTTTCACTAGAGTTGTAAACTGTTTATTGATGATTTCAGTTTACCAAACTAAAAATCTTCCTTTCTTCCTTCCTTCTTTTTTGAGACGTTTTTTTTTTTGTTTGTTTGTTTGTTTTTGTTAGAGACAGAGTCTTACTTTGTTACCCTCAGTAGAGTGCCTTGGTGTCACAGCTCACAACAACCTCCAGCTCTTGGGCTTAGGCGATTCTCTTGCCTCAGACTCCCAAGTAGCTGGGCCTACAGGTGCCCACCACAATGCCTGGCTATTTTTTTATTGCAGTTTGGCCAGGGCTCGGTTTGAACCTGCCACCCTCGGTATATGGGGCTGGCACCCTACTCACTGAGCCATAGGCACCGCCCATTGAGACAGATACTCATTCCATTGCCCTGGGCATCATTATAGCTCATAGCAATCTCAAAATTTTGGGCTCAAGAGACCCTCTTGCCTCAGCCTCCCAAGTAGCTGGGACTACAGGCACCCAACACAACACCTGTCTAGTTTTTCTATTTTTAGTAAAAACATGGTCTCACTCTTGCTCAGGCTGGTCTTGAACTCATGAGCTCAAGCAGTACACCTGCCTTGGCCTCCCAGAGTGCTAGGATTACAGGTGTGAACCACCACACCTGGCTCAAATTAAGAACCTTCTCATTCTAAGATTTGGCTAGGCAGGACTAGCCTGCTGCAAGTTTTGGTAGTAGAGTCACAGTCCTTAGTCTGCCTTTTTTCCTACTATTCTTACCTCAGAATGTTCCCCCCACAAGTATCATATCCAGTGGTGAATATCTTTCCAAGGCATCCACTTTTTCTCTCTAGCATATCACAACATCTGGAATATAATTGGGGGGTTCTTTCATTCTTAGTTGTTAATGATGGGTTAAAGGGTGCATTATATTGCCTTTCCCATAGAGATATGTCTTCGGTCTAAGAAAAGAAATAGTTGAGCAATTTTGGATATCCTTCAATTATATGAGAGAGGTACTGGTGATACAGAAGGTACTCTTACTGCCACTGAAATCGTACTACCAACAGGCATTTTGCCACACATAAGGTCTTCCCTGTGGCGGATCATGGGAAAATAGATAGAAAAATGAAGAAAAGGAGATTCTCCCTGTTTGATCCAGCATTATCAGTAAGCTGGTTTTTTGCTTTGCTTTGATTTGGTTTGTTTTTAATTTTCTTGAAATTAGACTCTGATAAAAAGATACAAAATCCTGAAAGACTTATCACAGGATTTTCTAGGAAAAAAATGTATGTTTTATTTTTTATACAAAGTTATTTGGGGAGTGGGATGAAGGAGAATTCAGAGAGTTCAAGGCAAACCCCGGGATATGGACACCAATATTAGTGTCAGGCAGGCATTGGGAAGCTACTTACCATACCCAGGGAGCATACTGTTAAATCAAAGGAAAAAGTTTTTGAAAACAATTTGTTGTTTTCAACCCAGTGTTGATTCTCATTAAATCTTTTTCTTTATTCAAATGATTATTTGGCAGTGGGTGTAATAATCAATTTTTTTTGGTCTTGGTGACAGATAGGGAACTAACACCTATAATGTTATAGACTATTCCTAAGCATGAATTATTAGATTGATTTGAATTTTAATATCAAAGCTATACTTGTCTTTAGTATATGGCTTGCTCATTGGTATAGACAATACATTTTTATTATCCTTTTTATCATTTTTCACATAGTTTATAGTTTAACATTCTACTCCAGCCATACTTGGTTAAGAAATTGACACACACATGCCTATCATTGAGCACAATATAGCAACTATCAATGTATTTACTTTTTTCCCCCACGGTGGCTATATTTGTACTTATGAGAGTTGAAAATCATCAAATATTTGGCTGGTCCCATTTGTCTTACCTTATTAAAACTGCTTTTCAAGTGTTAAGGATTCTTGTTTAATTTTACTGTAGCAAAATAAACCTAAATGAATTAAATGATTCTCTTAATTGGTGTATCTATAAAAGTAGGTGATAGTAGGGGGACCACACGTATGGAGCACATTGAAAATACAAGTTGGATCTATCAGGTGTAGAATACAAATGTCCTAATGCTATAATTGGGTAAATGAGGTGAAAGTTATGTTGATTAGTATGATGTAAGCACTCCAATTTGTACAAAGAATCAACACATTGAAAATGGCATAAATGTATTTATGATCTATGTACAAAAGACTTAATAAAAAATATTAGAATTAAAAAAAAGTAGAAAACTAGGTGAGATGAATGTAAGGTAACACAGATATGTCCTCTGATACTTCTTTAAGCACTAAACATCTATGAATCTGTGTTTAGATTTTGTTGCATAACAATAATGCCTTAATTCTGATAGGAGGCTCTAATTTACTTATGTAAGTTTAATTGATTTGCAATTACCCTATTCCCTTATATATTTACTAAGTCTCTACTAGTTGTCCACAATTTCATTAGACTCTAAGAATACAAAATTGAGGTAGGCAGTGCAAGATTTATTATCCCCATTTTAGAGAGAAAGGACTGGAGTCTCAAGGTTAGTGTCCAAGGGTTATAGTTGTAGAAATGGGATAGAATTTCAAGGATTTTGACTTAACCTGTTGTGACTTCTATTCTATTTCTTGTGTACAAGTGGATGGACCATACTGAAGTGTAAAAATTAATGATATATATCTGGCATCAATAGCATGATTCATAAAAGAAAAGACAATAAATTGGACTTCATCAAAATTAACGACTTTAAAATGAAATGACAAGTCATAGATGGGTAGAAAATATTACCAAATCACATATTTAACAAAGAACTTGAATATGTAATAAATAAAGAACTGTCAAATGTAATAATAAGAAAACCAACAACCCAAATAAAAATATGTTGAACAGACTGGTTGACCAAAGAAGTGTTAAGTAAACATATGAAAAGATGCTAAATATTAACTGTCATTAGGAAAATGCAAATTTAAACCACAATGACCTACCATTACCACCCATTAAAATAGCTAACATTAAAACAAATCTGACAATACCAAGTGCTGACAAGAATGTGAGGGAACTAGAACTCTCATATGCTTCTGGTAGAAATCCATGGAAGTGCAGCATTCTAAAAATGGCTTGGCAGGTTTTATAAAGTTAAATGTATACTTATCAGATAACCCAGCAATCTCACAATGAAAACGTATATTTGCACACACACATGCACAAATCTGTGCATGAATATTTGTAGAAGCACTATTCATAATTGCCAAAACTGGAAATGGCTCAAATGTCTTTCAGAAAATTAATGGATAAAGGGACCAGTGCATTCACACAACAAAATGCTAACCAATGATGAAAAGGAGTGAACCATTGATACATGCAGCAATATGGATAAATCTCAAATGCACAAAGCTAAGTGAAAGAAGCTGTACACAAAAAGTTGCCTACTGATCTCTGACTTGTGGGCTCTACCTAGAAACATCCCTTTGGGGATGCGGGGAGACAGTGAGAGTCTTCTGGACCCCAGGAGGAGGACACAAGCAGTGGAGGGGGGCAAGTGTTTGTGAATGGGCTGCTGCAGCTGTAACTACAACAGCAGCAAGATTGCAAATGGGAAAAGCCTTCCCTGTGGATTGTTTGTTTGGACTTGGGCACTTGGTTGATTTACCTTGGGAGAACTTGGGTGAGAGTGTGGGTGACTTTAAGCATTGTCTGATTCTGAAAAAAACTTTACACCCAGAAATTTTACAATGTAGAGGAAATGGACTGATACCTGGAATCACATGTTCTCCCTAGACTTAAAGGCGAAGAAACAGATCTCTTAAACAGACCAACATCAAGTACCAAAATTAAAGACACAATAAAAAAGCTCCCAACAAAAAAAGAGCCCTGGACTAGAAGTCTTCACATCAGAATTCGATCACACCTTCATAGAAGAGCTTGTACCTATACTGCAGAACCTATCCCAAACATGCGAAAGAAGAAACCTTCCCTACCAATTCTACAAAATAAACATCATGGCCAACAAGCATCTCTAATCATCAGAGACATGTGAATAAAAACCACCCTGAGATATCACTTAACCGCAGTGATAATAGCCCACATCGCAGACTCTCACCCTTGCAGATGCTGGCAAGGGTGTGGATAGAAGGGAACACTTTTACACTATTGGTGGGATTGCAAACTAAGACAGCCTCAGAAGTATGGAGAATCCTCAAAAAACTTGAAATAGACCTTCCCTCTGATCCCACAATCCCATTACTAGGTATCTTCTCAGAAGAAAAAAAATCATTTTATCATAAGGGCATTTGCATTAGATTGTTTATTCTAGATCAGTTTACAACTGTCAAGATGTGGAAGCAACCCAAGTGCCCATAAACCCATAAATGAATTAACAAACTGTGGTATAAGTATACCATGAAATACTATTCAGCCATAAAAAGATGGAGGCTTTACATCTTTTGTATTAACCAGGATGGAGTTCAAACACACTCTTCTTAGTAAAGTATCACAAGTAGGGAAAAGCAAGTATCCAATGCACTCAATACTAATATGAAGCCAGTAGATGAACTAATAAATGCCCACAGAAGAGAAAAACTGTTTGTTTAAGTTGCGGGAATGGGGGAGGAGGGTAAGGTGAGAGGGAAGAAGGGAGGAGGATTGATATACTCCCACCAAATGGTCACAATGTAAGGGTATATGGCAATCCTCCTGGGTGCAGTACACAGCTACAATAGGGACTTTACCTCTCAACACAAACACTGCAACATAATCGTTTGTACCCTCATATTAATCTTAAATTAAAAAAGTAAAAAGTAAGCAAATTGAAAAAATAAATAAAAAATAAAAAATCTGTTTTCTTCCTTCATTGTTCTCTTGTTTTTCTTTGACATGATGGGATAATAAGCAGACAATTTAAAAATACTGTCAAGCTGTACAACTATTCACAAATTCCACTTCAAACGGAAATACAGTGCACCACTGTCAAAAGCTGATAACAGACTGCCATACTCAATCCCCATAAACTCTCTCCAACCAGCCTTGTGTGGTAGTGCTGCCTGTCAGGTGGGGGAAGTTAGAACAAAATCATGAGCTTAGCAGCCATCAGTTTAGCCCTTATGGCTTACTAATTTTCTTTCTTTTTTTTTTTTTTGTAGAGACAGAGTCTCACTTTATGGCCCTCGGTAGAGTGCCGTGGCCTCACACAGCTCACAGCAACCTCCATCTCCTGGGCTTAAGCGATTCTCTGGCCTCAGCCTCCCGAGCAGCTGGGACTACAGGCGCCCGCCACAACGTCCGGCTATTTTTTGGTTGCAGTTTGGCCGGGGCCGGGTTTGAACCCACCACCCTTGGTATATGGGGCCGCCGGCGCCTTACCTACTGAGCCACAGGCGCCACCCGGCTTACTAATTTTCTAATTGTGCTGGTCAATCTGGGAGGATTATTTCATTGAAATTTATTTTATTATTTAGTATTTTAAATACATTCATTTTAAAAATAAAAAAGATGAACAAAAATGTATGATTTGTTCTGTGAAATTTCGATTCAGTCAAAAGGCCACACTTACATGTGGCCTTAAAACTGCAGGTTCCCCCCCCCATTCTAAAACCTGTCAATAAAGCATTCAAAAGTTACCTTTTGAAATTAGGTACCAGCCTTATTTTGTCCTCAAGATATGTCCTTATTAGCTGCTTTTTTCTCTCTATGCTTTTGACCAACTCACTCCAAAGAAAGTTTTCTATCACAACAAATTTAAAAATGCTAAATTTGGTGGAGGGAGGGGAAGAAAGAGAACATGTAAAATATTTAAAGATCATTTATAATGAATACAAATGAAAAAAATACATAAACACAAGGACCAAAAGTGATTCGCAACAGCTCAATTTAAATTACAGCAAGTGCCACTTTTCAGGGACTGTCAGACATCATGGTACCCTTTAAGATGACTTTTGGGTGTACAAAGGAAATTACTGTGGATACAAACAATTGTAATTTAGGCCACTTTACCAGTTTATGTTTTCACTGCACACGATTGGTTTTAACTTAAACAGTTTTAATTACGCATATAATGTGTGTGAAGAAAAGTTTTCTGAAAAAGAATTTGGAGGAAAGAGATGTTCTTCCAGTAAGTTTGTAAGACTCCTGTGGTGAATTTCAGAGGACAAAGGGATGGTTGGAGTTTTATAGCAAAGTTCTTACCTGGGTTTCCAATCAGGTCCTTTTCTGCTAATGAAGTTTACACATACATCCTAAAGGTCACCATACATAGGAAAAATGGGAAATTGTAGCTAAATGTACTGTTGTTTATAAAATATTCACTACAAAATTTACAAGTCTTCTCTCCCACTCATGGCAAACAAGTTCCAATATATCCAATGTTAGAATTTTTCCATGTATAGCTGCTTTTGGAACTGCAAACACCAGGGTTCAAGCTTTCCTCCCATCTGGGCCTCCCAGAGTGCTAGGATTAGAAGGGTGAGCCATCTAGCCCAGCCAAACTCAGTTCTGATTGGTTGATACAGCTCTGATTGCTTGTCTCAAGTGAGCTCTGATTGGTTGACTTCAGTGATTTCTGATTGGTTGACTCTCACCCTGGTGATTTCTCATTGGTTTATTCTGACTCTGGTCATTTCTGATTGGTTGTCCCTGGTGAATTCTTATTGGTTGACTCTGACTCTGGTAATTTCACATTGGTTGACTATGGTGATATCTCATTGGTTAATTGGTTGACTGGTAATTCCTCATTGGTTGATTGGTTGACTCTGGTCATTTCTCATTGGCTGACTCTGGTGATTTCTCATTGGTTGACTCTCACTCTGATAATTTCTGATTGGTTGGCTCCAGTAATTTCTCATTGGTTGACTCTCACTCTGGTGATTTCTCATTGGTTGACTCTGGTGATTTCTGTCTTGTGTCTTTTTGCCTTTCTGTCTTTCTGTCCATCTTTCTGTTTCTGTCTATCTGTCTGTCTGCCTTTCTGTCTTTCTGTCTGGGTGTCTTTCTTTCTGCCTGTATTCCTGTCTTTCTTTCTGTGTGTTTGCCTTTTTTTTTTTTTTTCTGTTTGCCTTTCTGTTTATCTTTCTTGCTGTCTTTCTGTCTTTCCATCTGTCTTATCTTTCTGTCTGTGTCTTTCCATCTGTCTTTCTTTCTGTGTATCTTTCTGTGTGTCTTTCTGTCTATATATCTGTCTGTGTGTCTGTTTTTCTTTCTGTCTTTCTGTTTCTGTCTGTCTTTCCCTCTATCTGTCTGTCTTTCTATCTTTCTTTTTGTCTGTCCATCCTTCTGTCTTTCTGTCTTTCCGTTGTCTGCCTTTCTGTCTATCCTTCCATCTGTCTATCTTTCTGTCTGGGTGTCTTTCCATCTGTCTGCCTGTCTTTCTGTCTCTATATCTGTCTGTATTTCTTTCTGTGTCTTTCTGTCTATCTTTCTGTCTGTCTTTCTGTCTGTCTTTCCATGTCTGTTTGTCTATATTTCTGTCTGGGTGTCTTTTCATCTGTCTTTCTGTCTGTGTCTTTGTGTCTTTCTGTATGTCTTTGTGTCTTTCCATCTGTCTGTCTTTCTGTCTTTGTTTGTCTATCTTTCTGTCTGTGTGTCTTTCTGTCTTTCCATCTCACTGTCTTTCTATCTTTCTGTCTGTCTTTCCATCTGTCTTTCTTCCTGTCTGTCTTTCTGGTTTTTTTTTCTGTCTTTCTGTGTGCTCAGACAAAAGCTTGATAACTAGGATCTATAGCAGTGGTTCTCAACCTTCCTAATGCCACGACACTTTAAAATAGTTCCTCGTGTTTTGGTGACCCCAACCATAAAATTGTTTTCATTGCTACTTAGTAACTGTAATTTTGCTACTGTTATGAATTGTAATGTAAATATCTGATATGCAGGATGTATTTTCATTGTTACAAAGGAGTCGTGACCTACAGGTGAGAACTGCTGATCTATAGAGAACTCAAATTAATCTACATGAGAAAAGCCAACAATCCCATATATCAATGGGTAAGAGAAATGAATAGAACCTTCTCTAAAAAAGACAGATGAATGGTTAGAAAATATGTGAAAAAATACTCATCATCCCTAATTATTAGAGAAATGCAAATCAAAACTACCCTGAGATATCTCACCCTAGTGAGAATGGCCCACATCACAAATCTTACAACTGCAGATACTGGCGTGGATGTGGAGAGAAAGGAACAAATGCAATCAGTGTAAACTGGTTTCTTGTACCCTCAGTGAATCCCCAACCAAAAAAAAAAGAAAGAAAAAACAAGTTGTATACTGTAGGATTCCATTTATGTGAAATCTGGGAAGGCAAAACTATCTGGAGATGGAAGAGATCAGTAGTTACCAGGAAGAGAGGAGTGGGGAAAGAGATTGATTTCGAAGGCCAACTTGAGGGAAATCTCAGGGGGGTTATCCTATTGTGTTGGTTGTTACAATCATCTATGCATGTGTTAAAAGTCATAGAACTATACATCCCAAAATGTTAATATGGTAATTAACACATATTAATCCTGAAAGTTAAAATTGGTCCTTGCCAAAATTTAAAAATAAGCGAGGTTTGAATTCAGCACTTCACTTCCTTTTTTATCTTTTAAGCAGCACTCCTGTAGGCATCCAGTTTCTTCTCTCAGTTTTTAGGATACGATTTAATAACCAGTTCACATAAAGACTTACACAACTACTGATAGCTGTTCATGTTTCCTCTAGTAGGGTAATTTTAATTTGAGCAGGTCACCAAAGTCTTTAAGTAATGTATCTCCAAGACTGGGAGAGGGGGGATTTCCAAGTATCAGACAGTAGATAAAGGAGCTATTGTTGGGTGGTAGCGTCAGACAGCCTGCTTTGCTTTACTGAAATTAAGGGATATTTGCCTAGATTTTCAAATTGTATTTTGCAGATTGTCTTAGGAATATGACATATTCTTTATAGTGTTGCAGACAGATATATAGAAATTTATATGACCTTTGCAAATACTGAATATGCTTAGACTTGGGAGGGAGATGTTACATGTAACAATGAAAATAGGTGTCTTGAAATCTTAACTTCTTAACAAAATAAAATCATTTAATTGATTGATTTTTGACACCAAAATTCTGAAACTGTATAAGGTCTTTGTAAAATATATGTGTATGTATATAATTTTTATTACTTTCTGAGAGCTAAGTTAACTATAGTTGTATATAAATCATAAGTTTCTTTTAAAAGTTTAAAAGTTATCTAATTCTGAGGGTCCTTTTGTAAAATATAGTATGTTTAAAGCAAAATGTCACCTAATACTTTATCTATTTTTAAAAGCTAAATTTTCATGTCAATAAAGTACACCTATATAAGAATAGGGAGATTTTTGAGCACTGTAAAATTTGCTTTCTTTCCTTTCGGTCTTTTGTTCCCCCCTCCCCCAAATTTAGGGAGTATGAGTATTTTTTTGTTACATAGATGAATTATATCATGGTAAAGTCAGAGCTTTTAGTGCACTCATCACCAGAATAGTGTGAATTGTACCTAATAGGTAGATTTTCTTTTATCCCTCACCCCTTTTCCATTCTCCCCCTTTTTTAGTTTCCAATGTTCATTACACACCTTTATGACCATATATGCCCTTCATTTTGCCCCCACTTATAAGTAAAAATATGTGGTATTTGTTTCTCCATTCCTGAGATACTTCACTTAGAATAATGGTTTCCAGCTCTATCCATCCAGGTTGCTGCAGAAAACATTATTTTATACCTTTTTATACCCGATTAGTACTCCATGGTATAAGATATACCACATTTTCTTTATCCGCTCATCAGTGGGAACTTAGTTTGGTTCCACATCTTTGCAATTATGAGTTGTGCTGTGATAAACATTGAGGTACAGGTGTCTTTTTGATGTGACTTATTTTTCTTTAGGTAGATACCTACTAGTGAAATTTCTGGATCAAATGGAAGTCTACTTTTAGTTCTTTGGGGAATCTCCATACTGTCTTCCATGGAGGTTATACTACTTTACATTCCCACCAACAGTATATAGGAGTTCCCTTTTCACTACATCTGCAACAACAACTATTTGCTTTTTTGCTTTTTATTTATTTATTTATTTATTTATTTATTTTGTAGAGACAGAGTCTCACTTTATGGCCCTCTGTAGAGTGCCATGGTCTCACACATCTCACAGCAACCTCCAAGTCCTGAGCTTAAGCGATTCTCTTGCCTCAGCCTCCCGAGTAGCTGGGACTACAGGCGCCCGCCACAACGCCCGGCTATTTTTTGGTTGCAGTTCAGCCGGGGCCGGGTTTGAACCCGCCACCCTCGGTATATGGGGCCGGTGCCCTACCGACTGAGCCACTGGCGCCGCCCTGCTTTTTTGCTTTTTAATAATAGCTATTCTGACAGAGTAAGTTGATAGCTCATGGTGGCTTTAGTTTTCATTTCCCTGATGATTAATGATGTTGAGCATTTTTCATATGTTTATTGGCCCTTTGCTTTATTTTCTTGTGAGAAAATTCTGTTCATGTCTTCTGCCCACTTTTTGATAGGGGTTTCTGCCTTTTTTCTTGCTGATTTATTTAAGTTCTTTGTAGATTCTGGATATTAGCACTTTGTCATATGTATTGTTTGCAAACATTTTCTCCCCCTCTGTAGGTTGTCTATTTGTTGATTGTTTTAGTATGAGCAAACTTCTTAGATCAATTAAGTCTCATTTCTTTATTTTTGTTGTTGCTATATTTGCTTCTGGGGTTCTTACTCATAAATTCTTTGCCTAGGCCAAATGATTAGAAGAATTTTTTCCCATGTTTTCTTCAAGAATTTTTGTGGTTTTGAGACTTTCATTTAAGTCTTTAATCCATCTTGACTTTACATCAAGTTTTATTCTTCTTCATGGGGCTATACAGTCTTCCCAGCACCATTTATTAAATAGAGGGCATCCTTTCCCCAGTATATGTTTTTGTCTTCTTTGTTGAAAATCAGTTGCTATATGGTTTTATTTCTGGGCTCTCTATTCTTTTCCATTGCTCTATGTGTCTGCTTTTATATTAGTACCTTGTAGTATAATTTAAAATTAGGCAATGTTATGCCTCCATTTTTTTCTTTTTACTTAGGATTGATTTGGCTATTTTTTGGTTCCATATGAAGTTTAGGATTACATTTTTTATAGATTTGTGAAAAATAACATTGGTATTTTGTTGGGAACTGTGTTGAATTTTTAAATAACTTTGGATAGGATGGACATTTTAACAATGTTGATTCTTCCAATCCATGCACATGGGATGTTTTTCTACTTGTGTCATCTGTGATTTCTTTCATCGGTGTTTTGTAGTTCTTATAGAGATCTTTCACCTCTTTGGTTAAATATATTCCTATCTTTTTAAATTTTCTTTGCAGCTAATGTAAATGGTATTTGTTTCTTAATTTGACTCTCAGTTTGACTGTTAATAGTATGGAAATGCTACTGATTTGTGTGCATTAATTTTGTAAGCTGAGGCTTTACTGAATTTATTTATCAATTATAGAGGTCTTTTGGCAGTCTTTAAAGTTTTCTAGATCTAAGATCATATCATCAGCAAATAGGGATAGATTGACCTCCTATTTCCTAGTTCGGATGTCCTTTCTTTCTTTCTCTTGCCTGATTCTTCTGGCTAGGACTTCTAGTACTGTGTTAAAATGGTGACAGTGTACTTCCTTGTTTTAATCTGGTTCTTAGGTAATACTCTTGACTTCTCCACATTCAGCATGATGTTGGCTATTGGTTTGTCATATATGGGTTTTATTATTTTGAGTGTGTTCCTTCTATGCCTAGTTTGTGGTGTGTTTTTATCATGGCAGGATGCTGGATTGCATCAAGTGCTTTCTTTGCATGTATTGAGATGATCATATAGTCTTGGTTTTTAACACTTTTTATGTGGTAAATGACATTTAGTGACTTGGATTTATTGAACAATCCTTGCATACCTGAGATGAAGCCCTCTTGATCATGCTTTATTATTTTTTGATATGCTGTGGAATTTGATTTGCTAGTATTTTGTGGAGAATTTTTACATCTATGTTCATAAAGGATATTGGTCTGTAGTTTTCCTTTCTTGTTGTGACCTTTCCCAGCATTGGTATTAGGGTTATATTGGCTTCACAAAATGATTTAGGGGAGGATTCCCTCTTCAATGTTATGGAATGGTTTCAGCAGAATAAGTACCAATTCTTTGGCAGTCTGATAGTATTAGGCTATGAATCTGTCTGGGCCAGGGCTTTTTGTGTTGTTTTGTTGTTGTTGTCTGGTTTTTGTTAAGAGATAATAACTTACTTTTTTAATCATGCTACTCATTGTTGGTCTGATCGGGATTTCTGTTGCCTCCTTACTCAAGCTTGGGAGGTTGTGTGTTTCTAAAAATTTATCCATTTCGTCTGGTTTGCATTTCTTTAAGTTCTGTTACAATGTTTCTTATGTTATCTGTCTTTCTATTGAATTTTTTATTTATGTGCTGAATCATTTTTGTATTTGTTGCTATTGGTTTTCTGCCTACTCCTTAATCCTATTGATCTTACTTACCATATATAATGTGAATTCCTTATCTGTTATTTCAACAATTTTGTTTTGGTTGAAGTTCATTACAGAAAAGATATTTTCATTCTTTGATTATGTAAGACAACCTGTTTTTTTCATGTTGCCAGAGTTTTCATGTCTGGTTCCTTCTCATTTGGAGTCTCATCTCTCAGCTCAGATTAGATAGCAGATATGGTACACTTGTTCTCCTCTTCTGGGACCTCTGTTGCTCAGTGAAGGTGGATGGCATGCTTGAGTCCTACTCCACAAGCTTGGCTAAGCAGGAGAAGGGCAGATGCACTGTAGCCTTTAACACTTCTGTTTTTCTGTGTCTTCCCCATTCCCCTGTGTTTTTCACAGGGATGCTGAGCCCATGGTCCAAGGTGTGTATGTGAAATAGAGCCAGCCTTTGGGATAGGGCATGTGCATGGGATGCCACTAGTCCATAGCAGGCATTTCATCCAGGTTCAAAGGTGGCAGTTGCACTGAATTTTGTCCTGGTAAAGGCTTTAACACAGTGGCAGCAGTGGTCTAGCCAGGCCAACAATGGATGTTAGGTGATAGAGCTACAAGCACATGCTGTTCCTGGGTCCCATGGGAGGAGTGGCTGAGCCGGGTCACCCAAGCCAGAGAAGCATGCACTGAATCTGTGGTCTCTTGTTCTGCTCAGGTCCCCAAGCAATGATGGTTTGGGTGCATTGCACCTGCCCACCAGGGCCATGTGAGTTCCAGTACTCCCTGCCTGGGGTTAGGGGATGGTTGAGTTGAGGAGATTGCAGTTAGGATCTGGCCCCTGGGTAGAGATGTTGCATACTGAGGCTGGTATATCACAGTGGTACCAGCTGCAGTACCTAGGCTTGCAAGCCAACTGTGCCTTCTCTCTGGAGCAATGTTCAGCTGTATGGCCTCCAGTCAAGTCTCTGTATCAGTCCATCAGCCTGCTGATGCTCCAATTCGTTGTCCTCAGCAGAATTATAGAGCTCCAGAGTTCTCTTCTCTGTTTCTTTTCCACATGTGGGTTCCTTCCCCACATACCTCTAATCCTGCTGAGTAGGGCATCTCACTTCTCTTCACTTCATTTCTTCCCCCCACCTCTGTTAATTCTTAGTGCTCTTTCTTAGATGATCTATCTGAAGGTGAATGTCTATTAACCGCTACTTTTTTGTTTTTGGAGATAGTCACCCTGGGTAGGGTACTGTGACATCACAGCTCACAGCAACCTCCAACTCTTGGGCTCAAGCTATTCTCTTGTCTCAGCCTCCCAAGTAGCTAAGATTGTTACAAAATAGCAACATAAAAAGTTAGTTATGTTAGAAAAGTTGTTTTTCTATTTTCCTTATGGTATAACCTGTCTGTATCCTAGACAAAGATTAAAACCTCTCTTTTTGAAGTTGCTAAGTTGATTGTTGAGAAACAGTTACCAAAACTAATCTTCTACCTTTAATAAGAATTTCTTAATGTGATATACATACATACACACACACACATACATATATATATACACATACATATATACATACATACACACACACACACACACACATATATATATATATATATTTTTTTTTTTTTCCAGAGGCAGAATCTCACTCTATTGCCCTGGTTAGAGTGCCATGGTGTCATAGCTCACAGCAACCTCAAACTCTTGGGCTCCAGCTATTCTCTTGTCTCAGCCTCCCAAGTAGCTAGGACTATAATGTCTGGCTATTTTTAGAGACGAGGTCTTGCTCTGTCTCAGGCTGGTCGCCAACCTGTGAGCTCAGGCAATCCACCTGCCTCAGCCTCCCAGAGTGCTAGGATTACAGGCATCAGCCACCTCGCCCGGCCTATTAACCACTTTCAATCCACTCTGCAAAAGTGGTGTTGTACAGACTACATATAGCCAACCATTTTTGTGTGAGGGATCTTTTTGATTCCCCTTCATTCTTATTGATATAAAATACAGGTACACCAGACTTATAAGCAGTGTCACAAACAGTATAGGAAGTGTCTGTACATCTGTCATATCAATTCTTGTTTATTAGATCTCAGGAAAAGTAATAAAAGGACTCAACCTCAATTAAACTTTATGCTGTTCTTTTCAAAGTGACCCTGGCAACAATGTGTCTGAATTGGTATATTTTACCTATATTGATTTTCTTGTTGATGTCAAGTTTAAAAAATATTTCAGGTATTCTTTGTTAGTGTATAAGGCATAAGGTCCCACTTGTTGTTGTTTTGTTTTGTTTGCTACTCTTCATATCAGAGGCACTGGAAACAAGGATCGCTAAATCTAACTATAGCATGGCATTATTTCCTGTCTAGAAGCATGTGCTAGCTGTCTTCAAAGCAGTGTTGCAAAAAATTAAAAAAAAATTGAAGCCCATCCTGGGAGGTCCTAATCTGGAGTTGTATCTACCTAACTTCAATTTCACTGACCAATTTTATTTTATTTTTTTATTTCAGGTTAATGTGAGGGTACAAACAACCAAATCACAATATTTGAATTTGTTAGATAAAGTCCCTCTTGCACTTGAAAGGTGTGCCACATACTCCTATATTGTGCCTATTCAGTGGGAGTACCCTAGCCTCTCCTTTCTTTCCCCTGCCCCCCAACTTGAATTGAAATGAGATTTTCTCCTATGTGAGCATGAATTAGATCATCTACTAGCTTCATATAACTTTTTTTTCTTTTTTTAAGACAGAGTCTCACTCTCCTCCCTAGGTTAGAGTGCCATGGTGTCAGCCTAGCTCAAAGCAATCTCAAACTCCTGGGCTCAAGTGATCTTCCTGCCTTGGCCTCCCAAGTAGCTGGCACTACAGGCTCATACCACTACACCTGGCTGTTTTTAGTAGAGATGGGGTCTCACTCTTGCTCATGCTGATCTTGAACTCCTGAGCTCAAGCAATCTACCTGCTGTGGCCTCCCAGAGTGCTAGGATTATAAGCGTGAGCCACCATGCCTGGCCTGGCTTCATGTTCATATGGAGTACACTGGATATTTGCTTTTCCATTCTTGTGATACTTTACTGAGAAGAATGTGTTTCAGCTCCATCTGGGTTAATACAAAAGACATGAAGTCACCATTTTTTTAATGGCTGACTATTTTCCATGGTATACATGTACCACAGCTTGTTAATGCATTCCTGGATTGGTGGCATTTAGGTTGTTTCCATGTGTTGGCAATTATAAATTGAGCTATGATAAACAATCTAGTGCAAATGCCCTTATGATAAAATGACTTTTTTTTTCTTCTGGGTAAGTGGCTAGTAGTGGGATTGAGGACTTAAATGGGAGATCAAATTTGAGTTCTTGGAGGATGAAGAATTTTATTTAAAAGCAATTGAATCCAGAATTTGCCTTGAGGAGAAGAACAGCAAAATGAAGTGTTACAGTGAGTTAAAAAGATAGTTTAGTGGCTGAATATTTAGTTACAGCTATTAACCTTCATCTTGTATAGTTTGTTTTAAGGAAGAACGTTTGTTTTCAGCATGACACTTAAGTAAATGCGTCATTTGATCAAAGTTTACTGTTAGAGTTTAAAAGTATAAGGTAAGTAATAAAGGAGCAGCAAGGCCAGTAAAGCCACTGAAGAAATAGTTTCAATTTAAAAAAGAGAATAACTCATCACAATTAATAGCTATAACAAGCCTAATTATTCTCATTTCATCTTAATAAAATGGCTATAAGTCATTGATTCAGTATTAATATTATCAGCCCCATGTTCCTCCAGACATTTTCATCCTAGGCCCTGCTCCCCAACTTTAAGCAACTTTTACCTTTTCTGAGTCCCTCTAACTACATAAATGTATCATTATATTAAATGAAGATTTGAGCAATGGCACAGAGGTTGGTGACTTGAGAAATAATGACATGATTAATAATCAAATTATTTGGTTAATTAGAAGATTGAGGAGAGGATTTTTTTTTTTATTAAATCGTAGCTGTGTACATTAATGC
Source organism: Nycticebus coucang (assembly GCF_027406575.1). Classification (NCBI taxonomy): domain Eukaryota; kingdom Metazoa; phylum Chordata; class Mammalia; order Primates; family Lorisidae; genus Nycticebus; species Nycticebus coucang. The sequence continues at coordinate 136,741,130 of NC_069804.1, read as the reverse complement.
AATCATGGGGCACCATACACTGGTTTTAAAGACCATTTGACATATTTTCATCACACTGGTTAACATAGCCTTCCTGGCATTTTCTTAGTTATTGTGTTAAGACATTTATATTCTAAGTTTCACAAGTACCCTTGTAAGATGCACCATAGGTGTAATCCCACCAATCACCCTCCCTCCGCCCATCCTCCCCCCTTCCCTCCCCTCCCTCTCCCTCTCCCCTTCCCCCTATTCTTAGGTTATAACTGGGTTATAGCTTTCATATGAAAGCTATAAATTAGTTTCATAGTAGGGCTGAGTACATTGGATACTTTTTCTTCCATTCTTGAGATACTTTACTAAGAAGAATATGTTCTAGCTCCATCCATGTAAACATGAATGAGGTAAAGTCTCCATCTTTCTTTAAGGCTGCATAATATTCCATGGTGTACATATACCACAATTTATGAATCCATTTGTGGATTGATGGGCACTTGGGCTTTTTCCATGACTTAGCAATTATGAATTGGGCTGCAGTAAACATTCTGGTACAAATATCTTGGTTATAATGTGATTTTTGGTCTTCTGGGTATATACCTAGTAGAGGAATTATAGGATTGAATGGCAGGTCTATTTTTAGATTTCTAAGTGTTCTCCAAACATCTTTCCGAAAGGAATGTATTAATTTGCATTCCCACCAACAGTGTAGAAGTGTTCTATTTTCTCCACATCCATGCCAACATCTCAGGTCTTGGGATTTTGTGATATGGGCTAATCTTACTGGAGTTAGATGATATCTCAAAGAAGTTTTGATTTGCATTTCTCTGGTGATTAGGGATGATGAGCATTTTTTCATATGTCTGTAGGCTGTATGCCTGTCTTCTTCAGAGAAGTTTCCTTCAAGTCCCTTGCCCAGCCTGCGATGGGATCACTTGTTCTTTTCTTGCTTATATGTTTGAGTTCTCTATGGATTCTGGTTATTAAACCTTTGTCAGAGACATAACCTGCAAATATCTTCTCCCATTCTGAGGGCTGTCTGCTTGCTTTACTTACTGTGTTCTTGGCTGTGCAGAAGCTTTTTAGTTTGATCAGGTCCCAGTAGTGGATTTTTGAAGCTGCTTCAATTGCCCAGGGAGTCCTCCTCATAAAATATTCACCCAGACCAATTTCTTCAAGGGTTTTCCCTGCACTTTCTTCTAGTATTTTTACAGTTTCATGTCTTAAGTTTAAATCTTTAGTCCAGTGAGAGTCTATCTTAGTTAATGGTGAAAGGTGTGGGTCCAGTTTCAGTCTTCTACAGGTTGCAAGCCAGTTCACCTAGCATCATTTGTTAAATAGTGAATCTTTTTCCCACTGAATGTTTTTATTGGCTTGTCAAAGATCAAATAATGGTAGGTAGCTGGGTTCATCTCTTGGTTCTCTATTCTGTTCCAGACATCTACCTCTGTTTTTGTGCCGGTACCATACTGTTTTGATCAGTATCAATTTATAGTATAGTAAAGGTCTAGTAGCCCTTGACCCCTATACTGAGGTCTAGTAGCTTGATTCCTCCTGCTTTGTTTTTATTTCTGAGTAATGTCTTTGCTATTGGAGGTTTTTTCTGATTCCATATAAAACGAAGTATTATTTTTTCAAGATCTTTAAAGTTGAGAATGGAGCTTTAATTGGGATTGCATTAAAGTTGTATATTGCTTTGGGTAGTATGGACATTTTAACAATGTTGATCCTTCCCAGCCATGAGCATGGTATGTTTTTCCATTTGTTAACATTTTCAGCTATTTCTTTTTTTAGAGTTTCATAGTTCTCTTTACAGAGATCTTTCATGTGCTTTGTTGGTAAACTCCCAAGTATTTCATATTCTTTGGCACTACTTTGAATGGAATAGAGTCCTTGACTATTTTTTCAGCTTGACTATTGTTGGTATATATAAAGGCTACCGATTTATGAATGTTGATTTTGTAACCTGAGACGTTGCTGTATTCCTTGATCACTTCTAAGAGTTTTGTAGTAGAGTCCCCAGTGTTTTCCAGATGTACAATCATATCATCTGCAAAGAGCAAAAGTTTGATCTCTTCTGACCCTATATGGATACCCTTGATCGCCTTTTCTTCCCTAATTGCAATGGCTAAAACTTCCATTACAATATTAAAGAGCAGTGGAGATAATGGGCAGCCTTGTCTGGTTCCTGATCTGAGTGGAAATGACTTCAATTTAATTGAATTCAATACGATATTGGCTGTGGGTTTTCTGTAGATGGCCTCTATCAGTTTAAGGAATGTCCCTTCTATACCAGTTTTCTTAAGTGTTCTGATCATGAAGGGATGCTGGATATCATCAAAAGCTTTTTCTACATCAATTGAGAGAATAATATGGTCTTTGTTTTTTAATTTGTTTATGTGCTGAATTATATTTATAGATTTACGTATATTGAACCAGCCTTGAGACCCTGGGATAAAACCGACTTGGTCATGATGTATAATTTGTTTGATGTGTTGCTGGATTCTGTTTGTTAGGATCTTGTTGAATATTTTTGCATCTATATTCATTAGTGATATTGGTGTATAATTTTCTTTTCTTGTTGGGTCTTTTCCTGGTTGAGGGGCTTTGAATTGGCATGTGATGTAAGATTCTGAAGCATCCAGCTCCAGATAAAAGGATCAAGAATATAGAATCAGGAAGGGGAATTAGCAGAAAGAGTTAAAAAAAAAAAAAGCACAAACTTTTTAGCAAACTGAAAAAACACAAAGGAGTAACTATTCAAAATACTGTTTTGGGGTGATGTTAGGAGGTGTGTTAGGAATGAGATATATGTAAGCATTAAGGAATGAGATATATGTAAGCATTAGAGAATAGTGGTATATTGGGAAAAAGAGTCAGATATATTGGATCCCTTTTGTGCCCACAATTTGACCAAAGCTGACATCACTGAAGCTTTTGATTCCGTCAGATAGGCTGGTTTGTGGTGAGCTTCAACAAAATTGACTTATTTGAAATTAAGGTTTTCGACACATCAGAGCAGCAAGATTGTAGGGCATTGAAATGGCACCTGTCTTCTCCTATTAGTTTTCAAGGCTGTCAGCAGAAGACAAATAACTGGGCATAAGAAAGTCATGTCTGCCTCATGCAGAGGATACTCTCTCCTGTTGGGTAGTTTCCTGCCTCTCTGTCCCTTACCCTGTTGCCATTTGTTTGTTTGAAAACTATCCCTTCTGATTTGTGATCTTGGTTTGGCCATTGGCCCAGCTCTTGTGTGTTTATAAACTCATTTCCTTTTTGCTATTGTCTCTTTTATGTCAGATCCTGATTTAACTGTATGCTTCTGAGCCTAAATGACCAACCAAAAGTCCTGATTGCCCCTTGCATGAATGTCGTTTTGACCTTTTTTTTTGCTTGGACTCTATTATGATTTCTATTAATCATAGAAGGGGCTCAGTCCAAAGTGTCCAAGACATTTCCCTTAGCAATATAGCTGGACTGAACAGGAGATGTGGGGTAAGGAGAAGAAGAGAAGAAAAATGATGCTGAGAAGACATTGGGGTAGGTCAGAAATCCTACTTCAGTGTTTTATATTTTATTTCAGAGGTAACAAGAACCATGTTTTTCTGTAAAACATTTCTTGGTCCAAGTAAGAGAAAAACATTGTGCATAGGAGGGATAATTGCTCTGGCCCAGAGTGAGAGTATTGAGATATATATATATATATATATATATATATCTCACCTGGAAAAGTGCCAGGCTCAATGAAGACAGAAAATACCAATGAAAATGGGATAGGAAGTTGAATTTGAAAATTATCTTGTGTAATGAAAAATACCTGGTGACCTTGGCAGTCTGCTAAATTAAGCCTGACTTAAAATATGGTTTGGGGCTTTAGGAAGAAGAGTCCTCAGGTATATTTCCCTGTTGACAGCTATTTGTGACTAAGGAAACAAAGTGAGGACTACTTGGGTGAATGTCTTTCACCGCTAAATTGAAACATACAAACTCAGATAGAAACAGCCATGGAGGTTTACCTTTCAAAATAAATTCATATACTAACCCAGAAAACATCCCCCAGAATGACAGCATGTGAAGGGTTATCCCCTTGGAAAAGGAATGCAATTTTGAATTATCTAGACCATAGACCTTGAAAGTCTTTAGTCACTTTGTCCGGTGAAAAATGGAGATGTTTGACTTAGTGACAGATGATCTGCCCACCAGTGTTTTCTTTCTTCTACTGCTGCTTCAATTGTATATTTAGTGAATTAGTTGTGATTGATGACAGCATTTTAAGCACTTGCTAGTTTTTCTGGTGAAAAGATGGCATAATTTAACTATATTAATAGCTTTAGGTTTAAGTGTAACACAATATATTTTTATAACCCTTCAATAGTGCAGCCACAATTTATACAAATGGATTCATTCTGTCTTTAGCCCAAGCAACTCTGACAAAAAGATGTCATTTAAAGTAATGTTGCTCATCCTTCAGAGATGCAAAAGCTGAAGGCTACATTGCTTTGATATGAAATAACTTTAGAGTTTAGAATGCCTGGCAGAATCTGTATATGCCACTAACACTAACTTAAGTGGTTTGTACGGCTGGTGCCAAATGTGCTCTGGAGGGAAAATAATCTCAGCAACAGTTGTAATTTTAACGTAAATAATAGGACTAAAGAAACAGTTTTGCTAAGGAGCTCCACCTTCCCTAAAACCTGGTTATGGAATGTTCAATCAGTTTCAAGGTTTATTAATATAATTGTGCATGATGTAAAATGTTAGGAATTACAGGTGACTGGAGGGCTGCTGTTTGACCTCAGGCAATATTATTTAGAGTCTGACGTACATCAGATTTGGGCGTGAGCACCCCAAAATGTTAGAAGCGATAATATTAACTAAATGTTATTTTCTACTTAGTCTATTCCGAATAATGTTTGTGCTTTTACTTAGTAAATATCACTGTAGGCAAGAAAACATGCGGGTTCACCCACATAGTCTCCTTGAGTGTAACTACCATATAACAGTATTATTAGGCTTTTAGAGTGACACAAATATCAATAGCTAAGTTTTGTAAATGGAGAAGAAAGAGAGCTTGGAAGTTAATTAACAAGAAGTGGGGCTTTTTCTCAGTAATGCTGGGATAATGAAGCATTCGCTTAAACCATTAGGCCTTAAAACTCTCAGCATTTCTAGTATTAAATTAACCTAGGCCTCCCTGAAAACATACCAGTTCATGTATATTACACTCACAAGATTTAAGTCATTTTCTTATACTGACAGATAGCTTTGAACTGAAGTGTACAGGCTTAGCTTAGTAATGTCAAACCTAAGACGTGACAACTTTCCAAAGACATCTAAACATGACCCTGGCTCATGAATATGTTGAAAGCTGGATTTTATTTATAGGTAGTAGCTTCCATTCTATCATAGACCCAGGGTGTGTGTGTGTGTGTGTGTGTGTGTTTTGTATAAATGTGTGAACTTTTCCAAATCTTTGCTATTATAAAGCTCTGTTTTTATTATTAATACCCCCTTCATTATACTATTCCCTCATCTGAACTCACCTAATAATGGCAGCAGAAGCTCTGTTTCTTTTGAGCTATGTTTCTTTTGAGCCCATAGATGGTACCTAATCAAGTATAGTCAAATAAGAGGACACTTAGGAGAGGGAGAGAGGATTTTTTGCTAGTGATAGCTTTAGAAGGATAGTTCTCTGATAGGTATAGTAGTACCTTGGTTGATCCATCTAACTTAGGTTTAAAATACAGACTTAATAGTAAAATGTTTCTGTGTAAGGTGTTTTATTTATAGCCTTCATAAGTAACAGCTGCATAAAAGGCTCATTATTACAAATTGGATTTTCATGTACCAGGGGTGTCGCAGGGGTCCTCAAACTGCGGCCTGCAGGCCACATGAGGCGGTGTGATTGTATTTGTTCCCATTTTGTTTTTTTATTTCAAAATAAGATATGTGCAGTGTGCATAGGAATTTGTTCATAGTTTTTTTTTTTAAACTATAGTCCGGCCTTCCAATGGTCTGAGGGACAGTGAACTGGCCCCCTGTTTAAAAAGTTTGAGGACCTCTGAGTCCAGACAAACAAAAATTCATGAGGAACAAATATTTTAAATTCTTTCAATGCTACCATCCACTTAACATTATCCAAACAAAAACTGTTATCTACCTATTCTACTCAAATTTGTCAGCGTATTTTTAAAAGCTGGCCCTGGCTGTTAGTGGCCCCACATAATGCCAACATCTCCTACATGATTATAATGTTTAGCTCTTGCAGAAACACGTTAAGCTCTGTTTTTATTATTAATACCCCCTTCATTATACTATTCCCCCATCTGAACTCACCTAATAATGGCAGCAGAAGCTCTGTTTTAGCATATGCCCATATGCTACATCCCTTCTCCTTGAGTGAGTATGGGAGTCTTCAGTTCAAAGGATAGACTGTAGCCTATAACACTTTATAGGTAGTGTCTTCATTGGATTGACAATTTAAACCTTTTAAGCTGGTTTCTAATTCAATCTAACAGCCAATCAGCAACCAGTTAAATCCTTTATACCAGTAATGTAGACTTTGCTTACCTGAAGACTAGCCTCAATCCCTCAATTGTCCTCATCATAAATAGTTCCAGTGATGAATTCTAAGAGGTAGGAGAAAAAAACTGTTTGTATTGAAGTCTTGGAATATATTTCTGGGGATTTTCCAAGATTGGATGTTTGCAAGGAAAATCAACTTCTCCTTATATGGAATAATAATCTCATTAGTTACACACATTAGTGGATTTAATTTCTACAACAACCTCATGAGGAAAGTAGGATGGATGTTTTTATTCCTATTTTACATATGAGGAAACTTAACAAATATTGTTAAAGATAGATACATAGGTGTGCCTGAGCAAAAGTGAGATCCCGTCTCTACTAAAAAAAAAAAAAAAATAGAAAAACTAGCCTGGCATTGTGGCAGGCACTGTGGTCCCAACTATTTGGGAGGCTGAGGCAAGAGGATCACTTAAGCCCTAAAGTTTGAGGTTGCTGCGAGCTATGATGCCATAGCACTCTACCCAAGACAACAGAGTGAGACTCTGTCTTGAAAAAAACCCCAAAGATACATAGGTGTAAATGATGAAGACCACAACTCAATTCTAGGTCCCTCTGCAGTTTTTGGCCAGGGCTGGGTTTGAACCCGCCACCTCCAGCATATGGGGCTGCGCCCTACTCCTTTGAGCCACAGGTGCCGCCCGGTCCCTTTGTTGTTTTTACTGCTCTGTTAGAGTTGTTATCAGTTTTTCTCAAAAACTGGATTAATCAATGATCATGCTTATTAGTGTCTTCTTATCCTTACACAGTATGGTCTCATGCCCAGAATGTCTCCTTTCTTTTCTCTTAGGCCTACATCCTCCATGATGCCTTTTCTGACTTAGTAATGAATCTTTCTTTTCTCTGAATTTCTACAGAACTTGGAGTTTATACTCCGAACCCAGTAGTTAATGTTTACTCTTCTATTTTGTCCAAAGCGAACGATGGGAATGAGAAAGAAATTCTTCTCTTTGCACACGTGGCCTTCTCTATTTCTTGACCTCACCTCTTACCTCTGTGAGCTTAACTAATGACTTGTGCCCAGACTTATCCCTTCATGGAGAAAGTGTCAGATTTTTATTTTTTTAGTTTTCCTGTTTGCCAGATGGAGTAATAAGTACAATTTTATAAGACTGTGAGTATTAAATGAGAGTGAATTAAAAAATGCCTGACATTGTTTTTGACACATGGTAGGGAACTCAATAAATGGTAGCTATTAGTGTATGGGGCTGATATGAAAGAGAAAGAGAGAAAGGAAAGACAATGTCTCTTTTAGTCTTCTTAGTAATTCTTTGGCTGTAGGCACACCTGCATTTCCACCATTCTCTCCATGAAGATCTGTGCTTTGGGCACGTAAACATTCTTGTTTCCCAGATTAGTGTATCCGTAATGACATCTGTGAAAAGACGAGGTATTTGTGCAAGCATAATCTCTATAAAGACAGGTTAAAACCACTTCTGCATACTTATTTTTCTGCAAATATCCATGTCATCAAGTCATATTAAAAATACTGCCTTTATATATTTTACATATACGCTGAATGGAAGATACAAAGATAATTCATGAATTAGCCATTAACTACATTCAGTAGTGAGATGGATAGAGATTTTCCACACTTATAGTCATGAATGTATACACATTATGTCCTGATTGCCCTTTGAAAAGTCCTCCAGTATACAATCACCAATGCGAATATAGTCATGTGGTCTAAAAAACCCTTTATAACACTTTTAGATGAAGCCGAAAGCTACATTATCAATTGTACCTTTTCCTATAGGAGATACTTAACAATTGCTTCATCCTTAGTGAAATCTCCAGCATGAAATCCTTCCTCTTATGATAAATAACAGCGTTGGAAAGTTTTGCTTCATCTAATGATGATCTGAACTTGATGTGTACATTAAAAGTGGAAAAAACATTTGATTTGCAAAAGAAAATAAAACCCTGCAATTTTGAACAATTTTAGAACTAAACTGAAACGTTCTCTTATTTTCGAGACTATTGATCTTTTTCTTCAGAATATCTGTTTTTTTTTTTTTTTTTTGCAGTTTTTGGCCGGGGCTGGATTTGAACCTGCCACCTCCAGTATATGGGGCTGGTGCCCTACTCCTTGAGCCACAGGCACCACCCAGAATATCTGTTTTTATTAAAGCAAAAATATAAAAAAGGAAATAAAAAATCAAATGGTAGAAAGTAGAGACTATTGATCTTTTTCAACTCCCTTTTCGTAATGAAAAGGTGAAAAATAGAATGCATTTATTAGAAATCATAAACTTTAGATTCAAGATAGTTGAGGTGATCATATACATCTTCCTGTCCAAGCTAGTAAATAAAATTGAGCAGCTAACTGATAATTTTGGAATATTGCTTATGGAAACCACAGTAAAATTTCTATGAAGATGATTTTCCAGTAGGTAAGATTTCACATAACAAATCTTATTTTGACCATATGTATGACAGGACAACTATAAAAGGATCCTTGTGGGGATGACCTGGCATTGTTGATATATTTGTTATATTTTCCCTACTTTGGGGGGTTATCTTTGTTGCTCTTAGGAGAGCAAAAACTGTTGTTTCTTTCTGTATTATATCCAATAGATTCTAAGGTACAGTATCTGAAAGAGTCTCAAACAAAAGCCTCAATATTATAAATAATCGTCAAAATTCTCAAAGGACCAAAATTCTCAATTGAAGACTTTTCCATATTCAACTCCACATGTCATGTATACCTTGTATGTCCCATTATCCATCCCATCAAAGAATGAAAAATGTGAATCCTGACAGATTTGGTGCTGGGTTTTAGACTTTAATTTCTTTATCACTACAATAGACATTTTATTGGCATTTTGAAAGTATTTTTTAAAAATTGTAAAATAAAGATTTGAAATGACATGACAAGGATAGTAAGATGATGAAGGTACACATTCACTGCAAAAAATGCAATGTGAACATTATAGAAGTCTAAAAGGTTGATATATGTTTCTGAGGCAGAACACTGAGATATTTAATGTACCCTACCTACGCTGGGAAATAAAACCACGTAATAGCCCAAGTGTAATTTTAAGATCCCTTTACTCCACTCTCTATATCTGTTTTTTGTGAATTCTCATTAATCAAGTATCTTATGCCTTCATGTTGATGAAAGAACACAAACAGAATCTTCCATATCTTAGACACAGGGTAAACTCTTGGCAAATATTAGTCCATAGTGAGGATGAAGGTCCCTTTGGCCTACATTTAGCTACATTCTCCTTTGCTCAGATACATTAGTTAAGAGTTCTAGGTTTAGGTTTCCAAAATAATTTGGGCTATATGTACTTCACGTCATATCAGTCAGCTGAGGTCCATTCATTCTCTCTGACCACTGACACTGAATGTAATCCAAGCCATTTGTCCAGTCCTACTTAATTATTAAGGCATATCACATGGCCTAGCCAAACTTTTCATTCTACTAATTTTGTATGTCAAAAAAATCAAATAAGATTGACATTTTTGCTGTCTAATTTATCATTTAACAATTGACTGGTAAACATAAAACTTATCTTGGTGTAAAGATACAACCTTATGCAAATTAATAATAACAAGTCACCTTTCTTCTTAGATTCTCTCAATTTCCCTCATCTAGGAGAAGGAAAGAAGTCTCACAATACATCCTGGGTATTGTTTTTTCATGCTACTGTTCACCTTCATGATACATACACAAAACATCACTGGAGTAACTGGAAATTATGGGACAACATTAAGCAAAAAAGTTAGCATAATTGGAGGCACAGAAGAAGAAGAGATGGGCAAAGACATAGAAAACTTAGTGAATAAAATAATAGCTTAAAACTTCTCACATCTTAGACGAGATATGGACATCTAAATCTCAAACATCCTCACCTAGAATCAACCAAAAATTTCCTCTCCCAGGCACATTTCAGTTGCCAAATTAGGAGAGAACAGGTCAAAATTTGCTTCTTGATGATGATATAATCTTATATCTAAAAAACCCCAAAGACTTCACCAAAGACTCCTGGCATGGATAAACAAATTCAGCAAAGTCTCACATTATAGAATCAATATACAAAAATCAGTAGCATTCTTATATACACCAATAACAGTCAAGCTAAGAGTCAAATCAAAAACTTAATACCATTCATAATAGCTACAAATAAAATAAAATACCTTTTAATATACTTACCCAAGGAAATGAAAGATCTTTACAAAAAGAACTACGAAACACTGAGAAAAGAAATCACAGATGACACACAAAAAATGGAAAAACATATTATGTTCATGGATCAGTAGAATTAACATTGTTAAAATGTCTCTACTACTCAAAGTGATTTACAGATTCAATGTAATCCGCATCAAAATACAAATGTCATATTGCACAAATCTAGAAAAAATAATTATACACTTCATTTGGAACCAGAAATGAGGCTGAATAGCCAAAGAAATCTTAAGGAAAAAGAACAAATCTGGAGACATCATATTATCAGACTTCAAACTATATTAGAAGTCTATAGTAACCAAGAGAGCATGATATTGGCACAAAAATAGAGACTTAGAACAATGGAACAGAACAGCAAGCCCAGATTTAAAACCATCTACATACAGGCAACTGATCTTTGACAAAGCAGAAAACAATATGTACTCGGGAAAAAAGCCCTATTCAATAAATAGTGCTTGGAAAATTGAATAGCCACATGTAGAAAATGAAACAGGATCCATATCTTTTACCACTCACAAAAATTAATTTAATCTGGATAAAATACATTAATGTAAAGCATGAAACCATAAGAATTCTAGAAGAAAGTGTCATAAAAACTCTTTTAGAGATCAGCTCAGGCAAAGAATTTATGAAGAAGATCCCAGTGGTAATTACAGCAACAACAAACATAAATTGATGGGACGTGATTAAATTAATAAGCTTCTACACAGCTAAGGAAGTAATCAACAGAGCAAAAGACAACTTACAGAATGGGAGAAAATATTCACAACCTATACATCTGATAAAGAACTTAAATCAGCAAGAAAAAAACAAACAACCACATTAAAAAGTGGGGAAAAGACAGGAATAAAACTTTTCAAAAGTAGATAGACAAAAAAAAAAAAAGTAGGGCGGCGCCTGTGGCTCAGTGAGTAGGGCGCCGGCCCCATATGCCGAGGGTGGCGGGTTCAAACCCAGCCCCGGCCAAACTGCAACCAAAAAATAGCCGGGTGTTGTGGCGGGCGCCTGGAGTCCCAGCTGCTCGGGAGGCTGAGGCAAGAGAATCGCGTAAGCCCAAGAGTTAAGAGGTTGCTGTGAGCCATGTGACGCCACGGCACTCTACCTGAGGGTGGTACAGTGAGACTCTGTCTCTACAAAAAAAAAAAAAAAGTAGATAGACAAATGGCCAAAAAACATACGCAAAAATGTTCAACATCACTACTCATCAGGGAAATGCAAATTATAAAGGGCTTTTATTAACAAGTTCAAAAACAATTGATGCTGGCATGGATACACAGGGAAATGAAGGCTTATACAATGCTGGTGGGCCTGTAAGTTAGTAAATATAATCTCTATGGAAAATAGTACGGAGATTCCTTAGAAAACTAAGTAGTTTCAGGATTTTGTTATGTGGGCTAATTTTACTGGACGTAGATGATATCTCAAAGAAACCAGTTTGATGTAAACATTCCAAATTGTATATAAAATCAGCACATTTTACCCCATAAATGCAGCAATGCACAGTTATGATCTAATAAAAAAATAAAAACATAAAAAAACCCCTAAAAGTAGACCTACCATTTGATCCAGCAATCTCACTACTGGTTATCTATCCAAAGGAAAGCAAGTCATTTTTATCAAAAAGACACATGCACTTGAATGTTGATTGCAGCACAATTCTCAATTGTAGAGATGTTAAATCAACCCAAGTTCCCATCAGTTCATGAGTGGATTAACAAAATGTGGTATACGTATACTATGGAATACTGCTCAGACATGAAGAAGAATGAATTAAGGCCTTTTGTAACAATTTCAGTGTAATTGGAGACTATTCTCTTAAGTGAAGTATCTAAAGAATAGAAAAACAAATACCACATGTACTTGATATTACACTGAAACTAACTAATGGGCACACAAGTGTAGAGGAAAGTAATATTCAGTAGAAATCAAGGAAAGAGGGGATGGATGAAAACCTACCTAATGGGTACAGTGAATGCTATCTGGGTGATGGGCACACTTATAATCCTGACTCAAGCATAGAAAAATCCATGCATGTAACTAAAAACATTTTGAATATTTTGTAATATTTTATAATAAAATATTATAATAAAAATATTTATCAAATAATATTTTTTTGAGACAGAGTCTCAATATGTCACCCTTGGTAGAGTGCCATGGCATCACAGCTCAAGCAACCTCAAACTCTTAGGCTTAAGTGATTCTCTTGCTTCAACCTCCATTGTAGCTGGGACTACAGGTACCCACCACAGCACCTGGCTATTTTGTTTGTTTGTTTAGCAGGCTCCGGCTGGGTTCCAACCCACCAGCCCCGGTGTATGTGGCCAGTGCCCTAACTGCAGAGCTACGGGCACCGAGCCTAAAATAAAATATTTTGAAATAAAAATATTTCATTTGTTTTCATGGCTGAAAATACGCCATTGTGTGTATACATGACATTTTGATTTTCCATTCATCTATTAATGGATTCTTAGCTTGTTTCCGTGTTTTGGATATTGTGAATAATGCTGCTATAAACAATGGTGTGCAAATATCTCTTTGAATTTCTGCTCCAATTCTTTTGGGGATACACCTAGAAGTGAAATTGTTAGGTTATATGGTAGGTGTATGTTTAATTTTTTGAGAAATCACCAAGTGATTTTCCACAGTGCCTGCACAATATACATACCCACCAGCAATATACAAGTTTCCCACTTTCTTTACATCTTCATGAATATTTATTTTCTGGTTTTACTTTGTTTATTTTGTTTTTTAATTATAGCCATTCTAATCATGTGAAGTGAGATCGCATTGTGGTTTTGAGCTGCATTTCCCTAATGACTGACTATGTTGAGAATCTTTTCATGTGGATATTGGCAATTTGTGCATCTTCTTTGGAGATATGTTTATTGAATTTCTTTACCCATTGTTTGAATTAGTAATTTTTTGATTTTGTTATTGAATAATAGGAGTATTTTTACATATTCTAGATATGATCCTTATCAGGTTCGCAAATATTTTTTCCCATTCTGTAGTTGTCTTTTTGCTTTCTTGATAGAGTATTTTGATGCACAGAAGTTCTTAACTTTGATGAAGTCTGATATATATTTTGTCCTTTGTTGCCTATGCTTTTGGTGCTATATCAAAGAAATTATGCCATATCTAATGCCATTTCAATGGCATTTTATTAAACAATAAAAAGGAAGGAAACACTAGTATGTAGATAAGCTTCAAAACATTATGCTAATATATTATGTTCATACTTGCGGAACCATCAACCACAATCAATTTTAGCATACTTTCACCATCCAAAAAAGAAACCTATATCCATTTGTGGCTGTTTTAAGGTCTTTTCTGAGCAAGTATATAGTTTTGGTTAGGCGTGTGAACTTTTAAATGCTCAGAGCTTTCCAAAGCTCTCTATGGACATCTAATTCTCCAGTTATTTTTTTTTTTTTTTTCATTTTTTGGTCAGCCTGTTATTAACTCCAATTGATAACATCTCCATTGGCATATGTGATGTTAAACCATTGAAACAGATTGTTTTTGACAAATTCCCTGTGGATAAAATTGTTCAACTGGTCAAAAGAATCATGCCTTGAGAATGGAGCTTTTCACTGAGGTTCCATACAGGTCAAATAGTGACAGTTTTCTGAGAATGAGGCTTTTGGATAGCTCCAAAGCTGTTCTGCTTCCTTTAGTGGCTATTAGGGTAGTGGGTTTTCATACTATAGTTGTGAGCCTATTGGTTTTTAAGGCTACTATGGAGCTGGCCTTAGGGCAAGTTAAAATACTTTTTATGTTTGTTCTTACTAAAATTCAGGTACTTTTTTTTTTTTTTTTGAGACAGAGTCTCACTCTGTTGCCCTGGATAGAGTGCTGTAGCATCATAGCTCATAGCAAACTCAAACTCCTGGAACCAAGTGATCCTCTTGACTCAGACTCCTGAGTAGCTGGGAGTATAGGAATCTGCCACAGATTCCTAGTTAGAAAAACCTGGCTAGTTTTTCTATTTGTAGAGATTGGGTTTTGCTTTGCTCAGACTGGTTTTGAACTCCTGAGTTCAAGCAATCCACCTGCATTGTCCTCTTAGAGTACTAGGATAACAGGTGTGATAATTCAATTTTTCTTGAATTAACACTCATCAGATTGTTGCAAGCCTTTAATTAATTTCTAGAGTTCTGGAAAAGTTGACTTTGACAGTTTTTGCCAGTATTCTCATCGCTTTCATGGAAAGTTAGATTTTTGAGGTCCTCCTTCCAATATTCCAGAGCGCCTCTCTCAGATGAATGATCTTAAACTATTCAGTTCAACACAGAATGAGTGTGTGTATGTCTGTCTGCCTGTCTTCCTGTCTATCTATGTCTAACCATGTCATTTATCTTTCTCTCTTAAATATACACATGTATTTTTCATTCTGTTCATCTACTTAGATTAGATGTAGTATACCTTCTGTCTGTGTGTTGGTTCTTAAATATTTATTTTAAAGAAGTGTTATTTTTTACAATATCTTTCTGGTTCTCCTTTAAAGGTCAGCCTCCTTTCCTTTTATATCATCATCCATACATCTGTGTTTGGCTTTTAGCAACAGTGCAATATTCCTGATTTTATCTTTCTGGCTTAAGCATGTGAGCAGGATACAAAGGATAATAACACATTTCTTTAAGAGACCAAGCAGGTTGCTATAATAATAGAAGATCTACTTAAATATATTTAGCATCTCTTTATGTGGAAACTAAAGAGAATCCAATATTAATAGCACGAGTGTCTGGGGCATGTACGTGCAAGTATATTTTTTTTGGTTCAAAAAATAAAGCTTTATTATCAAAGTTCTTTAAATTTCTTTTCCCCAATTCGCTTTGCCATTTCAGCTGGGATCATGATCCAAACCAAGTATCCAAATTCACAAATATATGAAAAAACTATATATTCATTAAATCTCCAAAGAGAAAATTAGCTGATAAAAATGATACTAACCTAAAAGCGAGTATATCCAATTTACCAATATAGTCATGCACTTCAGTTATTTTGGCAATGGCTGAGTTGAAATGACACTATTCCTCCTGGAATATTAAAAGATCCTTTGCTATCAGATTGTCCATCCACCACTCATATTGCTTAGCAGCCTATCTTGATAAAATGATGAAATACACAAGGTTATGTCCTTAGCACCCACAAATCTCTTGACTTGGTTCCTTCTGTTTCTTTTCACAAAACAATGGGCAAACAGGTGACTCTGTTCTGTATAAGGTTCTCCAAGTGACTACAAAAATGTTTTTAAAAGAAGGAAGTCTTATTTAAGCAAGGAGACAAAACTGTAGGAGGGAATATATCTCCAGTGTGAAAAACCTTGCCGTATGTCATACTGTAAAACAAAGGCTGCTGATGCTCTCATGGCTCCTCCATTCTTTCCTTTCTTCCTTCCTCCCTCCTTCTCTCTTCCCTTCCCTCTCTTCTTCCTTCCTTCTTTCTTCTCTTTCTTTCTCTCTCTACATCTCTCTCTTACTGTTTCATTCATCCCTTCTTCCTTCCCCCTCCCTTCTTTACTTTCTCTTCCTCTTTCTCCCTTTTCCTCATCCTTCTTTCCTTCAAGGAATATATGAACTGCTTCTTTTTACATTGCATCTCTCAACATGGATTATTAATCATATAAACACATAAATAGTGACATGCCGTTCACCTGGGAATTCTTCCAAGTAGCAGAGGTTGGCAAGCTATATAATGAGCTTGCTATAACCCTTTCTCTTCTCTCCTCTCCCCCTGAAATGAAGTGGCAGAGATTTGGGACTAGAATATTACAATGCTAGACATACCTAAACATCTCATAATGTTTAGTTACCAATAGGCAAGAAGTTTCCCTAGTCCTTCCATGTTTAAATTTTAAAAAAATGCATCCTCTTAGGAAACTGTATTTAGCAGATAATAATCTTTTACACAAATATGTAGCTAAAATTTTGTCATCTACCCATCTAGACCTAACAGCACATAATTCACCCAGAATAAAGCCATGTCTGTGCACACACGGGCAGGGTAGTTAAAATGGATCATTTTAGTTTGTTGCCAGAGAACATTGAAAGAGTAATTACACAATTGAGTCAGACAGACACGCACTTAAGTCTATCCTCTGTTATGTAATTGCTAGTTTCCTTATAGATAAAATGTAAATGACATTGGGATGATTGAGAATAAGAAAAATAAATGAAATAATGTATGAAAAGCATCAAACACAGTGCCTGGCACATCATAAGGACTCAGTGATTATTGCTGTCTGGTACTAACATTCAAGAAGAGTTTCTAGGGCCCCAAATCCTGTGGATATGCTCAAATGGAGTCACTCCTCACTTTACAGATTATTTCTGTAGTGTCAGTTGTCCTTAATGCCATTTAGCAAGAGAAAAACATTAGTCCTCTTCAACTCAACTTTATATAGAAAGAGGGTTAGGGACTTGGGCAAGAATTAGGTAGTACTGATGACTTTTCCCCCATAAACACTTCTATTTGAGTCTTTTTATGAGCACCAAAATCTAGTTAGGTTAGAATTTCTGTCTTACTAAATATAACCCTAATGACTTAGAAGAATTAATGCCAGTTCCAAATGGAATGTGTTAGACCCTAAAAAAAGAAAAATCTGAACACAAAACCCTACACATCTGCATAAGTTAATTTCATCCTGCTTTTTTTTTTTCCCCCCTCTGAAGGCTCAGGCTGTCCAAAGAGAAAGCTTCTAGCTTCTCCTAAGCAATCTGTATTTAAGAAAATCACTGAAGTTTCCATCAGAATCGCTTCCTTTCATTTCAGAGAACAATCCTATCCTGTTATAAATCTACTGCAACAGAAATAAAGTGAGGAGTAATAACAGTACAGTTTACTAGTAAGAAAGGACGTGAACTATAGGCAAGAGGGATGAAAATGCTTAATGCAACATACAGAAGAGACAGGCATCATCTAGGCATATGTGTGGTGCGAATGTAGGGAGCTGTGTGTCAATGTGTACAGGAGTGTGTAGGAGCGTGTATGTTTGTGTGCATGTGTGTAATTTACAAAGTGCAGTTCTTCAGGAAAGAAGTACCCGGTATCTTGTTAGAGATGATGTTGGGGTTGTGTTTTTTTTGTTTTGCTTTTGATTCCTCAATATACACGATGCTAGAAAGCATCGCCTTCATTTCTAGTCTTGGTTTGTATAGTCCTCCCTCGTTGCCAGCCTCTCCCTCTATGAGAAAGTTTTTTACTGCATCATTCATTCTTCCTGCCTGGGGATAGTCCCCAAATTATCTCATTACTGGGATGCTTAGTGCTATCAAAATTTGGATTATTAAGGAGCTGCGTGAAGGCCTTGTTTCCTGATAATGAAAGCACAATGGCTGTCTGGATGGAGATTAATATCTCACTTGGGGTTATGTAATATTTTCTTTATTCCATTCCAGTTGCAGTCCCCCTTCCTAATTTTTCAAAATGCCACTGAAGCCCATTTCATGAAATTGCAAAGTAATCTGACGGTGATGAATCACTTTTAGAGACAGAAAATTTGCTGAAGCTATGGATTTGCATTCTCCATGTCATTTTAGTTAACATGAGAAATGCTTGCAGTTTATACACAAGCTGCATTGTGTTTTGGCCTTATTTATTTTGAAAGGCTCTTGAAATAGCTGCTAGTTTTAATTATATATTGCCGTTATGTGCAGTGAGGGAAAATGTGTCTTCTTGTACTTGGCTAATTTGCTACCAGTTTAGGATTTTAAGGAATAGTTGGTTAAAGTAGCTATTGAAAAAGTTAAGGTCCTAATGATTGTTCTCAGAGACAAATCTATGAATTCACGTTCTACCTGGCAATTCATCAAAACCAGCCTGCCAGGAGAGGCAGCCCAGTTGTGTTTCCATCAAGGCTCTTTTCCTCACTCTCTTCTCATCCTTCTTTTCCAATGTAATTGTTTAGGCCCAAATCAAAACTAAGATGTTAAATTCTCCTTCCCCAGCACACATGGCCTTGCGCCCAATTCACTTACTTTGCAATACACATCCTTGGAATTACCTGAAATATACCGTCAAATCTCTGGAACATTCTGACGGTTTACCATCAGTAGCCTGTATCCCCATTTTTTCCTTCTCTCTGATGGATATAAATAGGTTCAGTTTTCTCATGTCATGAAACCCCTACCTTGAAATTACTGGGTAATCTACTCCTTATGGTTCATTCCATAAAGTGTGCTTCTTTGATAGAACAACATGTAAGAATCTTGTTAATTTGATATGTTTGAGATAGCAGGCAGAATCACTAGGTTTTTTCATTAGTATTTTTTGAGCACTCATTATATCATTTATCGAATGGTAAAGGAGGAGAAGGAGAATGGATTGAGGCAAAGGATACTAATGAAGAGGACCCTGTTCACAAAGACATGACTAAGCCCTTGGCTTCCTTTGAAGGAACTGAGGGATTGGTTTGATAATCCTCTCAGGACCTAAAGAGGTACTAGATAGTTAGAGCTAAGGTTCTAATTCTGTGTTACCAATAATGAGGGTAGGGTAAAGTCACTTTACCTTTTTAGGTCCCTGTTCATATAAAAACAGGGAATTGGGGGTAGCGCCTGTGACTCAAAGGGGTAGGGCGCCAGCCCCATATGCCGGAGGTGGCGGGTTCAAACCCAGCCCCAGCCAAAAACAAATGAAAACCAAAACAACAACAACAAAAACCAGGGACTTGGGCTAGATACTTAATGCTTCTCTCTCCCTCCTTCTCTCTCTCTCTCACACACACACCTACACAGCACACCAAAATGCATATGCTCACATGAAAGACCTACAAAGTAAGTGGTCAGTAGTGAGACTAATGAGTCAGAGAAAGAGCTTCTTCGAGGAGGGAAGTCTTAAATTTTATTTCATCTCTTAGGTACACAGGGAAATTTTGCCTTACCTAAAAAGTTTCAGATTCACCTAAAATCTATGAATAAATTACTTTGACATGATCTTAGTAACTGTCTTCCCACTTTGGTTCTACATACAAAAAAGGAATTTTGGATAGCTCTGTATTCTAGTCCAGGGCTTATTTTACTCATTATATATTAAGCATTTCTAACTTCTGCCAGAGACCATTTATAGCATTTTGCCAAAACTAGTTTATATACTTCACTTTTGACTCACCATTCTTTGAAGACAGAGACTATAACACCCTCTGTTTATTTATAATACCTAGCATAATGCCAGGTATATAATACTCAGTCAATACCTTTTGACAGTGATGTCTTTGGGAAATTATATTGTGGTATGACAACAATGTTTGGGCATTCCTAGTTGAATTCTGTAAAGATTATAAATTGGGCCAACAAATAGTGCTGTGGTAAATCATATTCACTCTAATTTGTCAAGTTCCTACCGTGGGCCAGGCATTCTGTATGTGTTATCTCATTTAATTCTTATAACAACCCTATAAGATAAATGCTATTACCTTCACTTACTGATGGGGAAACCAAGGAACAGAGTGGTTAAATAGTTTCCATAAGTTTATATGGCTAATAAATACAATAAGTCCTCACTTAACGTCATCAGCAGGTTCTTAGAAATTGTGACATTAAAGAAAGTGACATATAATGAAACCATAGACTAATTGAAATAAACAAGAGTTAAGTTCCTCCGGCATATTTTTGGTCACAACAAATCAAATTTCTGAATAAATACCAAAAATACTTATAACATTAAAGATTGAAAAACTGTGAGCTATACATACATTTAGGAAAGATTAATAAAAAATTAATTATTTACCCAATTAGTACAGTTCAGAGTTGTAGGTGAGCAGAGCCTCTCCTGGCAGTTCAGGGTACAAAGTGGGCACCAACCCTGGAGAGTACACCATGGCAACACAAGACTCATTCAACACACATACTCAGCCTCTCACTGGAACAGTCTAAACGTGGCAGTTAACCAATGTGTATATCTTTGGGACATGCAAGGAAACTGGAGTGCCTGGAGTAAACCCAAGCAGACATGGGGAGGATGTACAAATTCCACACAGACAGTGGCCCTTGCCCAGAATCAACTTTTCTCCTCGTCAATATAACAAAACAATATTGGACAAAACACTGTTATTTCAGGAACAGCTGCACCAGAGCTTGGATTTGAACACATGTCTAACCACTATTATCTTGATGATTTGTCATTAAAGGAAAACTTTAATGTGTCACCTTTACTGTGACCTAATCTACAGTCTAATTCCCTAGTCTTCTGTTCCCCACTCATCTTAGAAAAATGATAGCACAGCATTCCCTTCTTTTTCAAGCATCAATTCTGAAAGATATCCATATTTTCCTCTTTGAAAATTACTCTATAACAGGTTATATTTTTTTCCTGACCAAGTGAAGTAAACTTAGTATCAACCATCTTTTCGAATGGTGAAGACACATTCTTATTTTGTACTATCAAATCATGGAAATGTATAATTATAGATCTTAAAAGCCAGATCTTATTTTAAAAATAGAGTACTAGTTATAAGCTATTGTTGATTTATTTTCCAGTTGTTACTTGCAGGCAAACTTGTTTTCATTTTAAATATGTTGAAAAGAAATGTACAAAAAAGTCAATATTCTTCTCAAATTTCAATTTTGCATAGAGATGAACCCAGGATTTATAGGCAAATAATCAATCCGTCCTCATGAGGACTGCTTCACTTACCCTTGAATTTTAAACCAAATCTGAGCATCCAGAAAGGACTTTCCATAAGTATATTTGCAAATTTAATGAGTAAGGAAATCAACACTTTTCCCACCTGGTAGATCATTAGCCCAGCAAGGAGGGTACTGTCAACATTGCACAGTGGGAAAATTAACCTGCCTTTTTTCTTCAAGGGGATTTCTCTCTTTGTTTAAGGACAATGAGCTTTTAAGCAAATAATTCTCTGAATCATTCTAGTTTTAAAGCTGCTTGTTATCTGTCAATAAGCCTGTTGTCTTTATTCTCTAGCTTTTCTATCTTTTAAGGGTGTAAGGTCCTTTGAGCCTGTTCAGTGGGCATACTTTATTCCGGACATTATTGATGTCACACATATGTCTTCCTAGACCATTCAAATTGGCATATTCCAAGGATTTGCAAGAGATGGAGGTGGCACCACTGAAAGCCAGAATTGATGGTCCAAGTCACCCAGTCAAATGACGATTTCATCTCCTGAATCAGATATCAGAACTCATGAGTATGAGTCCTAGGAAGCTAATTTTTGTGGAATTGGACTTCCTGGTGACATTACCTTTCAGAGTAGCTAATAGAAAATAATGTAGGCCTTTTATTTCGCTGCTTTTCATTGTCAAGACATATTCAGTAAAAATATTTTGGGAAAATACATGTTTTAGCATAAATGAATAATATATTCAGTCACGTTGGTTAGAAATCACAAGTTAAAACTGCACTATCTTCTGTAGCTAATAATTCGTGGTACTAGGATTATGTTTCAGGATGGCAGAACGGTCTGCATGAGTGCTCTGATTAGTTGTGGAATATTAATTGGCTGTAGATATAGTGTTTAGAGCTCCAATTTAAAGTTGACAAGAATGATAGCTTTCATTTGTATGCAAAAACTTCGACTGTCCTTTCATGACAGATGATCAGATCCTGCTTCATCCGTCACTATTTCTTTACTTTTTAATAGATGAAAAAGAAAAGAGAATGAAAGGACCATTTTCAAATGTGCTTTGCAAAATTGCCTTGAAGCAACAGAGTGCCTCAGTGATCTTGTTGCTTCTCAAAAGTCTGCTTATTTACTCCTCATTGGTGTTTTAGTCAGTTTTCTGTTGCTCTAACTGAATACCCGAGACTGGGTAATTTATAAATAAAAGAGATTTGTTGCTTATGGTTCTGGAGACTGGGAAGTTCAAGGCTGAGAGGCCACATCTGGTGAGCATCTTCTTGCTGGAGGGCACTCTGCAGAATGTTGAGGTGGCACAGGGCATCACACAATGGGGGGGGGGTCACAAGAAACAGACATACTTGCTTTTTATAAGAGATCCACTATCAGGATAACTCATCCACTCTCTTAGCAACCTATTAATTCAATCTACAAATGGATTAATCCATTCATGAAGGCAGAGCGCTCATGACCCAATCACTTCCCAAAACTTGCACCTCTCAACACCATTGTATTTGGCAACAAGTTTCCAATACATGAACTTTTGGGGTATCCATTCAAAACCATAGCAATCAGATTAAGAAATGCATGAACTGGTATGAGGTGAAGCTTTCATTCATTTAAAAATTTCAAACACAGTATATTGTTTCTGAGATTTTAAAACTTTAACCATTATTTCATTAGCCTTCTAAGGGATATTTCTTATTAAACAAAGAAAAACACAATCTGATTTAAGATCCTAGTGAAATAAATTCTTGGCCTCCATCACTTCCACCATGCCACTCAATTATTGGGACAAGATATTCAGGGAAGACCTGGTTTTCTGTGGAGGCAGAGAATGAATAGCAGTATAAAGAAATGTATATCATGGACCCTAAAAGAGCACCATATTCCAACATGGTTCCCTGTGGTTAAGGATTAGATTCTACTACATGTAACAGAAGACCCTACTTAATAGTTATGCGTACATCTAATGTATAGATGTACGCCAAAAAATGTATACACAGTTTAAAAAAGGAAAAAAAAACTATATTAAAATCATGATACTCAATATATACAGATAACAAAAGAATACAAGACGTGTTTGACTTCTGCAATTACAAGAAGAGCTCAAAGTGGTTACCATCAGTGTCAGACACTGCTAATTATGGCTAAGTGCTGCTTGAGCATTGTTGACCAAAGTGTCCACTTGTATTGCTGCCCAGGCCATTTTAATTTTTCTGGAAATGTCACCAGTATAGCTGCTTTTCTACAGTACACCACATCCTTTAACGTCCTCCATACTCACGCTTCTATTGTTGTACTTCCTCAGTGTTCTGGAATTTCAAATACCACTTCAAAACGGTCTTGTAGTCCTCGAGCAACAACCATGCTTCTGCTATTTACTTTGACTGTCCTGCTTGTCACATGGTGACACTAGCAGTCATTTGATTGTGAACACCATATTACTGTAATTCATTTCAACTAAGAAAAGGAATACAGAGATAACTCATAAAATGTGTATATGTTTTGTTGATATCCCGTATATATCGATTCTCTTAAGCAAAAAGAGACAGGAGTTGGTATAGCAGCTTCAAGAATTCATCAGGCCATGTGCACAATGTGAGGGTGTTCAGCACACCCCCTGGATGAAGGGCTCAACTACAACTTGAACTATACCTTAAAAATGAAAGCAATGTAATCTAAACATTTGTATCTTCCTATTAATTTGAAAATCAATCAATCAATCAATCAATCAATAAGTAAAGTGTTTAAAAGCTGTCCCACTCCAGTAAGAATACATCAGGGATCTAGTATTCTACTCTCTTTCTATTCTTCCATTATTTGCATCTGATTTCCATCCCAAATTTAGGATGATTGCTGGAGCTTCAGACATAAAGTCTGTACTCCATGAAGCAGATTAATTAAAGACATTAGGTAAATTTCACCTTAGAAACATGAACAAGGAAGAAATAGAACATAGAGCAGGGACATTGTAATAAGGAAAATGGAAGGAAAAGCATAGAGCAAACAGATCCTCAAACTCTCCTTATCTTTAGAACCGGCTGTGGGAGGCCTTATTACAAATACTTATTTCTACACCCACTACAGATCCACTGAATTCTATTCTCTAGTAGAGACATCTAGTTATCTGAATTTTAACTAACCTTTTGGGTCATTCGGACAATTACGCAGCGTATTATCTTGTGTGACACTAACTGCTGTAACAAGTAAACTCCAAAGTATATAATGGTTCGGACATGATAGAAATTAATATTTTTTTCTCATACAAAGTCCTAGCAAATTCTTCATTTGAGGACCTGGGCTCCTTCATTCTTAAAGTTTCACCATCTTTACCATATCACTTCTGAGGTCATCATTATCATTTTTACCAAACTGGAAGGAGAGAAAATGGCATGAAAAATCATATAAATCAAGTCTGAGCATAGTGCAGATCACTTCCACTCACATTGCACTGGCTAGAATACAGACATATTGCGATGCCTAACTCAAGGGAGGGTAGCCAATGTGTAGTCTAGGTATTTTCTCAGAAAGAAAAAGAAACCAATTTTGCTGAACAGCTGGCAATCTCAGTCACAGGAAAGTTTTTAAGAGAGCTGGCCTCGGGGCCTGTTACCTGTGCTGTCATGCAGAGTTCTATACTTGGAAGGGACTCATATTTGGTTTAATGCTCTGCTGTTACTGTACTGAATTTCCTAAGGATTTCTGATTGAGGGACCACATAGATAGATAGATAGATAGATAGATAGATAGATAGATAGATAGATAGATAGATAGATACATACATACATACATACATACATACATACATACATACATACATACATAGATTTTTTTTTTTTTTTTGAGACCAAGTCTCAAGCTGTCACCCTAGGTAGAGTGCTGTGGCGACATAGCTCACAGCAACCTCCAACTCAGGCTCAAGTGATCTCTTGCCCCAGTTTTTCTCTAGTTTTAGGAGCGACTGGGGTCTCATTTTTGCTCAGGCTGGTTTTGAACTCATGAGCTCAAGCAATCCACCCGCCTTGGCCTCCCAGAGTGCTAGGATTACAGGCATGAGCCACTGCACTTGGCCCCCAGGGACCACATATTTTTATTTTGTGTTGGACACTATAAATTATCTAGCTGGTCTGATTTGAAAAAGAATGGCCCAGAGTATGAGGCAGAGCCAGAGGAGTCCAGCACAGTGCAGGGCTTTGGGCAATCACCAGGCACTGTACTCCAGAAGTATATGTTAATGTTGTTGACCACCAAAGAGCCCTTTCTCAGGGTGTTTCATTTTTTATCAGTGACTCAGATGACATATAAATTATACTTATCACAGTTTCAGATGAGAGGAAGTTGGGTGGGATGGTTAGTTCTTTGGAGAACATAATTCTTATTCAAAAAGATCTCAGTAGTTTGGAATGATGGGTTGAAACTAACCAGATGACATTTAATAGGGAAAAAATGTCAAGCTTTTCATTTGGGTCCAAAGCTCCAACTGCAAAAGTATAGTCTTGGGATTTTAGTTGGCTAAGCGTACAAGTAACATGTCTAGATTGCCAAAAATGCTAATTCAGTCTTAATCTGCATCACAGAAAGGTAGTCCAGAACAATAGAAGTATTGGTTCCATTGCACTTTAGATGACATCTGAAATTATGTGTTCAGTTTAATGTGCCACATGTAAGAGGCCTATTGACAGGCCAGATTGTATCCAAAAAAGGATAACTAGGATAGAAAAGAGTTTTTGGAAAACATGTCACCTAAAAGACAATGGACAATTGAGGAAGTGGGGGAAGTGGCAGTGTTTAGCCTGAAAGGGGAAGATTTGTAGAAGGGCAGGGGGTGAAAGAGATCAAGAAATACTCCCAAATATTTTAGGCATTGGTATATAGAAGGTGTTTTGAGTTTATTCTGTGTTATTCCAGAGAGCAGAAATAGGGCCAAGAGGTCCTGTAAAAAGAGACAAATTATAGCTGAATGTAAGAAAGAAATATTTATTCATTTATCCATTCATTCATTTATTTATTTTTTGAAACAGAGTCTCACCCTGTCATCCTGGGTAGAGTGCCGTGGTATCAGCCTAGCTCACAGCAACCTCAAACTCTTGGGTTCAAGGGATCCTCTTGCCTCAGCCTCCTGCGTAGCTGGGACTACAGGCACCTACCAGAACACCAGGCTGTTTTTTCTTTAGTAGAGATGGGGTCTCACTCTTGCTCAGGCTGGGCTCCAACTCCTGAGCTTCAGCAATCCACCCACCTTGGCCTCCCAGAGTGCTAGAATTAGAGGCATGAGCCACTACTCATGACCTAAAGAAGAAATTTTTAACAGAGTTATTCAAAAATTGATGCAATTGACCTCATGAAGTAGTGAGCTTTTTGCAGAAACATTATGAAGCCATGGCTGAATGTTGGGAACTCCGTAAAGGAAACTCATGTCTTAGGTAAAAAGACTAGAGTCTGTGTAATTATAAGATTCTGTAAGATTAAATGCTATCGAAATGATGCAAATTGATCAGAGTCTTATTACACTTATAAAGGACTCTGAAGCCAAAGTGCCCAAATTCAAACATCAGCTTTGTTTCTTATTAACTGTGTAAACTTAGCAGGTCACATAATTTCTTAATAGTTCCATTTTTATCTGTAAAGTATAGATAATAATCGTATGTACCTCATATAGAGAGTTGTTGAAAGCATTAAATGAATTAATATCTGGTAAGTCCTTAGAACAGTACCAGGCTCTTAGTAAGTGTTGTGTATTATTATTTTACAGAAAAAATGGTGATGATTCTTGGCCCTCTTCTTAAATGAATGTAGCTTTTCCGTAAAGTTAGATCAACTTACACTAAACATATAATAGAATACCATGATGTAAAATCTTTTAAAACACTGAACAATTGAAATTGTCCTGTAGATAGTCTCGTCATGGACCGTAAAGAATGGCATAAGACAGCTATATCTCTCTCTGGGATGCATTGTTGGGAGTTGGGAGATTAGGAGAACATTTCCAGCTTTTCTATTTATGTATATTTCATTTTTTAAAATGAAATCCTCATAGGACTTTTATATTTCTTATTTTATTTGATTCTCTTATTAACCCCACAAACTCTACAAGGCAGTTAGAATTCCTATTTTGAATTTGGGGAAACTAAGCAGTAGAAAAGTTGACTGAATTGTTCAGTGCCACACTGTAAATTATTAGTGGAGCCAGGATTAGAACCAGGTCTCTTTTTTTTTTATTGTTGGGGATTCATTGAGGGTACAAAGATTTCAAGTTTCATTGATTGCATTGGTTAGGTAAAGTCTCTCTTATAATTGTGTCCTGCCCCTAAAAGGTGTGTCACACCCCTGAACCCCCACCCCCCTCCTTCCCTCTCTCTGCTCTCCCCTTCTTCCAATCCCCACCATGTACTATATCATTAATTGTCCTCATATCAGAACTGAGTACATAGGATTCTTGCTTCTCCATTCTTGTGATGCTTTACTAAGAAGAATGTGTTCCACTTCCATCTAGGTTAATACAAAAGATGTAAAGTCTCCATATGTTTTAATGGCTGAATAGTATTCCATTATATACATATACCACAGCTTGTTAATCCATTCCTGGGTTGGTGGGCATTTAGGCTGTTTCCACATTTTAGTGATGGTAAATTGAGCTGCAATAAACAGTCTAGTGCAAGTGTCCTTATAGTAAAAGGATTTTTTTTTTTTTCTATTTGGAAGGAAGTATGGAGAACCCTCAAAGAACTCAAACTAGACCTCCCATTTGATCCTACAATCCCATTACTGGGCATCTACCCAGAACCAGGTCTCTTAAATTCTAGCCCAGAGCTCCAAGATAACCACATGGATAGTAAGCTGCTTTTAAATTATCTAGGCTATGGAAGACATTTCCGAAAGCTGATGAAGTGCCTTCTGTTATTCTGTCAGTAATTCGCCTATTTGCTTTTCAGCAAAATTGATATTGGCCTGAAAGCCCAGCCACTCGACTTACCTTCCTTTTTGGCTTTTCATGGGCAGGGGAAGTCAATAAAATCAGTGACTCAGGCTGAGTGTGTTATCCACACAGATACTATTGAAACACACCTGCCAGACATCCTTTTTTTTTTTTTTAATGCATTACAGTAGATAATTTTTAAACTTGCAGAAAAACACATGATCCCCTTACCAAGGAAGAAGCTGGCCATATGAGTTTTGGATCTGGATCTCTTTATGAATACTGTGATAGCTCATAGTATTAGAGAAGTGAGTTTTTGCAGTACGTGAGATTTGCTTTGGTGATCCCAATGCTTATATCTCTGTCTGCCTCACTCTCCCTTCTTCCTTTTAGGACCCACCCTTGTCTTTTCAACCTTCCTCCTCTTGTCATACCTATTCTCAGGTATTCATTTACTATGGGGTAATTAATTAATCACTCCCTAGGGGAAGATAGAGCTCAATGTTCTCTTTAATTGACAAATCAATAATATGTGCTACCATTTATTCAGAAATAAACTGTGAGCCAGGCCTCTGCTTAGCACTTTAAAAGCGTGATCTTACTTAACCTTGATAATAATCCTAAAAAGTGGGTACAATTATTGTCCACAGTTATGCATTAAGGAAATGGAATCGCAGAGGGGGTTAAGCACCATGACCAAGGTAACACAGTAAGTGGCAGACCCAGAATTCAAACTCAGGTATTCTGAATCCAGAACCCATGCTTTCAGTTGCAACGTTATGGAGTTTTGTGACCTAGATAGTGTGTGGCAGGTGTTTCTGAAAGTTGAGAGAGGCTTTCCCTGTAAAATCATAACATATAAGCCACCATCTGCTCTGAATTAGGGTGAGATCAGCCTGATGCTAATGAATATCACAGACATTTCCAAGGTCTGGATCGACATAAGACAGATGGGAATGAGGAGATTTTGCTGTCCCAGGAACTGAAATTCCCTTCTCAGGAACTAGGCAGTGTCTTTTATTTTCTCTCAAGCTCTCTGGGACTAACATGGCTGTACTACATATGCTAGTGAGCTCTGGCCATCAGTCTCATGCTAAAGCATTGACCGGGCATCTGCCCCCACAGAAAGATCCCCCAGGCCTGGGTTTTGGTCAGACATGTAACTAGCCTGTCAGGTTAAAAGCAGAGCTGTAGTAGACACTGAGTCACCTCCTACAGCAAGATTTGTCTGCAGTGTTTTCCCTAGTCTGTAACCCCAGGTAACTACCCCCACAAGAGTGTTTCCTGAAAAGCCTTTTGTTCTCTCACAAATGACCGGAACCCTTCTTGACTAAAGATACTCCTAGAGAAAGTGCACGTTTGCTGTAAAAACATCCATTGGCACCAGATCAATTTGGCAGAAGGCCAGAGCAGCCTTTAACAACTGAATTTCCATCTTTTTTTTTTTTTTTTTTTTTCTGAGACAGACTCTCATTTTATTGCCCTCGGTAGAGTGCCATGGCATCACAGCTCACAGCAACCTCAGACTCTTGGGCTCAAGTAATTCTCTTGTGTCAGCCTCCCAGGTAACTGAAACTACAGACACCCACCATAATGCCTGGCTATTTTTAGAGATGAGGTCTCGTTCTGGATCAGGCTGGTCTCAAACTCATGAGCTCAGGCGATACCCACCTGGGCCTCCCAGAGTGCTAGGATTACAGGCGTGAGCCACCACACCCAGTCTGAGTTTCCATATGCACTGGCATGTTCTGCAGAGGAAGTGTCAGTCCAGACTAGGGGATGACGGGGTGAGGTGGGGTGGAGGTGAAGACCCTCAGGTGAATTAGACCACACTTGGAAGTTGCTTTATCTTCATTTAAACTGGTACAGAGAGGTCTGTGGTGGGAGTGACTTCCCTGTGAAAGCACTGGCTTGCCTTATGTTATGTCATTTGCTTATTTAGAGACGCAAGTTCTCCTCCTGAGGATTGGGTCCAATTTCTTAACAATGCTATATCAGGAGATGAAGGATAAGGACAATTGAGGAAATGTTTACTCTATCAGAAAACATGGAGCCTTCAAAGTTCTACAGTTAGGGGGCAAGCTGTTTCAGAAATTCTACTTGGAAAAATTCCTAAGCTTTCATATCTCAGTTTCTAGAGATAACAATTCTTGTTTTCCTAGCCTCCCAGTTGGACTTAATGAGATAATCATGGAAAGGGGAAAGTGCTTTGTAAGTTCAGGTGTTTTTTTTTTCCCCCTTTCTTTGATTCTTCTGCTCCAATAATCACATCTTGAAATCACCTAGGTTATATTTTCTCCTTGGAACTGTGAGCAGTTATAATTGGTTTCATTTGAAAATCAATTTCAACATCATAGATCATCAACTTATATTTGATTAATTAAATTAGTGCTCATCAGTGTTAAGAAGACAAGGAACAAGCTTGGAAACCTCCCAGAGAGCTAATATCATGTGGGAAATTAATCAAGATTTCTAAGGGCCAGGTCCTGACTTCAGTGATACAAATGGAAAGCAAAATTATTTTATTTTCAGACACTATTCTTCTATGATTGAATTAATTTTAACTACTATTACTTATTCATTCCAGAAAGATTCAGGGAGAAAGATCCCAGATTTAAAGCCAGGCAGATAGACATTTGAATGATAGCTCTGGCACTTTTGCTAACTAGGAAACCTTGGCTGAGTGATGTAACCCTCTCTGGACCTTAATTTTCTTAACAGTAAAAACTGAAATAGTAGTATTCACCTCATTGAAATGTTTTGAGGATTGAATGAGAACAGGAGACTATAGAATATTGAGTCAAGAAATTAGGATTTAAATTGTGGTTCTGGCCCTTAGGTGAGTTCTTAGGTGAGAGGTAGTTTAACCTTTCTGAACCTCTGTTCCCTCACCTGCAAAGTGAAAATAATATCATGACATTTATAGATTTTTCATGACCAGGCAGTTGGCTTGTTGTCATACAAATAAACAGGTTACTCACAACCATGAAATCTTCTCTGGAAATGCAAAGCTGCAGTGGAGGAGGGAGGAGGGTAAAGTGAATATTCCTTGGGATTGACACCAGCTGTATTTTCTACCTCAGACTCCAAACTAAGTAAGTTTTTATGTTAGAATGGCTCACCACTTAAGAGGACATTTTCTTTCTAAACTCTAATACACATCATGATTAGTGTCTACCAAAAGGATATTCTGTGAATTATAAAATTATCCTTGTCATGAAACATTTGGTTCTTAAAAAATTGCTTATTTAATATCCACAGTTGTCATCCTCTTTAGGGACTATTAGCATATCCACACAGCTAAACATGCTTAAGTAATATTTTGCTTTTCCTTACTCTTTATATAATACAACATCATGTTGACAAGCTATGAATTCCTAATGAATTCAACAACCATAAATAACTAAACTCTTAGGCTGAAAACAGAAGTATCGATACCAGCCCAATCTATTCAAATAATTGCCTTCATAAGCTTTTGTTTGAAATGCAAAGACTATATTCACAAACTCATTTGACGGAAATGATACCAGTAAAGTTCATTTCATTAAAATACAACACATGAAATGCATATTGTTCCATATGACAGCCAAGATATCATATTCCCCTTCTTTAAATTTCATTTGTATTTTATTTGATTACCTCTGTAGCATGGTGATAGGCAGAATAATGCCCCCAGAGCTATCCATATTCTCATATGTTAGAAATTTGTTAGGTCCTATAGCAAAGGCAAAATAAAATTGTAAATGGAATTAGGGTTGCTCATCACCTGACCATAAAATAGGAAAATCTGGATTATCCAGATAGTACCAATGTAATCACAAGGGTCCATAAAAATAGAAGAGGGAGACAGAAAAAAAAAATCTGAATGATGTAATGTGATAAGGACTTAACCTGCTTCTGGCTTTAAAGATGACAATAGGCCAAGCACAGACTCTTGAGGGTAGAAAAGGAGAAAAAACAGATTTATCTCCAGGAAGTTGCTCCAGGAAGGGCTCTAGGAAGTTGCACATTCCTGCTTTTAATCCAGTTAGACCCTTATCAGACTTCTGAGCTCCTAAACTATAAGATGATATAATAATATAAATGTTGTTTTAAACTGTTAAGTTTGTAGGCCAGTCTTCACGCAAAAGCAATGCAAGATGGCAGCCACCACAGGCTTGGGAGTAAAAGTCTCTCACAATTTCCTATTGTTAGAAGAATTTGAAAAAGGCCAGAAAGGAGTAAGAGATGGCACCGTTATCTGGAGTCTAGAAGATGATGAAGACATGTCAATTACAAGATGGACAGGGATGATAATTAGGCCTCCAAGAACAATTTATGAAAACCGAATATATATCCTTAAAATAGAATGTGTACTTAAATACCCAGAAGCATCACCCCTTTGTATGATTTGTAACAAAAAATTAATATGAATGAAGTTAATAGTTCTAATGGAGTGGTGGATCCAAGAGTCGTATCAGTGCTAACAATATGGCAGAATTCACATAGCATCAAAGTTGTCCTGCAAGAGCGTCGGTGTGTAATGATGTCTAATGAAAATATGAAACTCCTTCAGCTGCCTGAAGGACAGTGTTACAGGAATTAATCAAAAAGAAACACCTCAGGTCCTTTCTCTCCCACCCCATTTGATTTAAGCAGTCTTCATTTTCCACAGTAGTAAATTTTCTAGATGTTTCATAGACCTCAAAGTACTGGAAAGGAAGCTCCTGTTCCTTATTAAGATAAATAGAATTTATCTTAAGAGACCATAAGTGATACTTATTTTTTGTCCTTTTGAAATACGTAAGTCGTGCTATAACGAATCATCCTAACAAGTATAACCACTGTCTGTGTAGCTGAACTTCTAAGATCAAGAAAGTATATTTAAACTGTTTCCCATTATAACTGGTGGGACACATCTAACTCACCTGTGAAAAGACACAGCACACAATCATCTTACTGTTGATTCCATGGCCTGGGGTCTCTGCCTTCTCTCCTTTCCCTCCCCCTTGCCTCTTCCTATAGCTGCAACACCCCTCCAGCTTGGGGGCTTGTTAGAGTAGATATGAAGGTTTTAGGGCACAACCTGTGGGACTACTGCTGGGCGTGTAGGGTGCTTTGCTTGCAACCCTGGTTTCTTTAAGTCTTAATAATGCCCCCTTCCAAGCCATTGTCCCCTTCCCACTCTTCCTCTCCTCCCACCTTTGGCCAATGCATAGGTTATAACCCCTCTGTTCCCTTCTAGATTGGTCTTCCATGAGGAACTCAGGGCTTTCCCCATGTCTTCTCTCCTCCACCTTTATTAAGGAGTGCTGCTTTCTCCCCCCTCCTCCTTAATTCCCTCTTTGCATTGTCACCACCCAACACTTTTCATGACACTCCCTTGCTTTGGCCAGAAACCATCAAGTAAGGTTGGAAAAAATCTCTGACCTCCCTTGTTTAGTTTTGGAACCACATTTATTCACTCCACCAGCCATGGGAGATGAATTTGGGGTCCTTAGTCATGCCACCCTCTGCTGTCATCATCAGCTGATGTATTTTTTTACCTCAAGTTTTGATAAAGGGAAAAGAACAGTTACTAGAGTTACTCCAACCAGCCAGTTCTCAGAGTCCTTGGTGGTTAAACTTGGAGAAAGCGCAGATGAAGACACTTGTAAGCACACATGATCCCACTGAATTATTTTCATTTCTTGAAATTGTTTTCACTTTAAAAATTGAACTTTTAGACAGAGTTCTCATTTGGTCATCCTTGCAATTGATTGAGATC
Source organism: Nycticebus coucang (assembly GCF_027406575.1). Classification (NCBI taxonomy): domain Eukaryota; kingdom Metazoa; phylum Chordata; class Mammalia; order Primates; family Lorisidae; genus Nycticebus; species Nycticebus coucang. Next base: position 136,707,133 of record NC_069804.1, on the reverse strand, counting down.
TAGTTTGGAATCTGACAACTGGAACAAAAAGAACCTTGAATTAAGTGCATACTTTGGTTTTGGTGTTGCTGCTTCTTATGATCTGATCCTCAGCAGGTATCTAGAAAGAACTGGGTGAGCACAGCAGATCCCCCAAATTGGCAGGCTTGACTTCTCAGCAAATTGCTGCATTTTTCCATTTTATGTTCAGGACCACTATATGCTAAAATGTGGATACTTACCAAAATAAAAGCAATGTATTGTGTAAAAATAAATAGATCAACAGTCAAATTTGTGGTAACTTGTACAGTTCCGATAAAAGCTAAAACAAGCAATTACTACTTTTTGACATTTATTTCAGCCATTTGTATACCTCCATTTCTTCTATTACACTAAGCCTTTTAATATGACTCTGTATTCTTCAAATTTATACTTTGCATCCCTACCCACAACACAGATGCACACGTGCTGTTTGAGAGAGTTTTTGCCATATAGAACTATAAACATTTGTTAACTGAGCAAATAAATGAATGATACCAAGCCATCCAAGATTGAATTTTTGTAATTGTGGAGGTGTTCAATCAAGTCATCTTCAAACCTTATCAATTTAGTGAAACATTTAAGATTTTGCTTTGCTTTGATGATGCTTTTATGGAAACATAGCCATCTGAGAGCTGGCAGGGTGGAGTAACTCTGGTGACTATTCTTTTCACCTTACCAAAACCTGAGCTAAATATATAGCTATTATATATATTGAAAGGTTTAAGAGTGGCACTCAGAGACTAGGCTGCAGTGGAGATGCTCAGGCCAGGTTTATCGAAAAGGGATCACCCCCCTGGGCAGTGCAAAGGTGGCTTCTGTGCCTGGGGGAAGTTAGAGACCCCTTTTATATGGGGATGCAAGGGCTGGGTAAATTTCACAGCTTTTGCATGAAGGTTAGGATCATTTGGCATGAACTTCTAGGGGTGAGGTTAACCAGATCCTTTGTGTCTTTGTCTTAGGAGGAGAGTAGGAAGAGGAGGGGAAGGATTCATGTGTGGCTGCGTTAAGCTCACACACACACACACACACACACACACATATATATATATATAATTTTTTAAAGAAACAGAATCTTAAAGAATAAGGAGGAAAGATGATGTATGGAGTAATGGCTATAAACTTGGACTCAAGAATGAGATAGACTTAGGTTGAATCCTGGACCCATAATGTATTTACCAGCAATATGACTTTAGGCAAGTCACTTAATCTCACTGAACCTCAATTTCCTCATGTGTCAAATGCTGATAATAATAGGACCACTTTACACATGGTCGTGAGAGTTTAATGAGAGAATGAATGTAAAAGTGCCTGGCATGGAATGCGTGCTTAATCATTGTTAGCCTTTGTGCAGTGGCAAGAATATTGACTTTAGTTCAGGAAACGGGTTTTGGTCTTTTGTTTTATCACTACTTTACAATATGATGAACACATTCCTTCCTTTTGTCAGTTTCTTCATCTGCCAAAATAGCCAGATGGATTAGACCTCTAAGGGTTTGTCTAGTTCTAAAATTATTCATCTTTGAGTATTATTATTAATCACTATCTGAGCCAGTTTTCTAGAATGTGACAGATTAGTAGCCACAGACCCAAATGTTGATCTTGCTGCAAGGTAAAAATTGACCCATCACCTATGTTTAACCTCTCATATTTATTTTGATGCTATTAATAAGTACATCCCAAGTTCTGGGTGGAACCTGTAATATATTATCTTGTATAATTTCTTCAGTATTAATAGTAACCACATTTGGAATTTGTTTGATGTCAACAATACTAGGGTCCGAACAGTGCTATTTTAGAGAGAAAAGGCAAAAACTCAATTGAGAGGGAAAAGGCAAGAATGAAGAAACAGTAGGCACTGGGAAGAAAAATGGGGGAAAGAGCTATCATCATAACCTCTGCCTAAGTTTCTGATTCCCCCAAGGTTGTCTGCTTTTCAATTTTGAAGGAGTTGCTTTATGTCTGGGTAGATTTGTGCTGAATAAACATTTTTCTCTCCAGAGAAGGTCCCTGTGTCAAATGGCATTGAGAAGAAATTGCCCTGCCTTTATGCTTAAGCTTTCCCAAAGCTTATGCATTGCTCAAAACTCAAATATAAGTGGGAATAAATGGGGAATCCAAAGAAAAGGGCATCTTAGGGCAACTTCACAGAAGTTCTGACCATTCACCACCCTCAGGGCACATCCACTGAATTGCAAGGCAGGACGCAAGCTCTGAGCCAGATGCTAGGGAGGCCCTGAGCTGTGCAAGGGCAACGACCAGGTAAGTTGCCCAGTTCTTCCCCAGCAATTTGGCATCTGTTTGTTAAAGGATCACTTATTTATTCAAAGACAGTACCTAACCTTTAAGTTCTATGCTAAAAAAAAAAGGCGAATCCCTGCAATGGCTTTAAATGATGGCAGGAGTATTTTTAGTGTCACTGTAATGTATGTGTGTGTTTCAGATTTATGTGAGGATATATACAAGGTTACATTGTTTGTGTTTATAAGGTAAAGTCCGAGTTATAGTGGTTTGAGAGTGTGTGTGTGTTTTAAAGCAATTTAGTCATCTGTATATGACTTCCTATGTGTTTGACTCTTAGTAATTCTCAATAATTTTATTTTCCAAATACACGTATGAAGGTCATAAAACACTGTCATCATAACAGTGACTTAATAAAGGGAATTATTTTTAATTGAGAGGGTACAGAGGTATGGGAGATACATAAATGAAAATCTGAAGGTTGAGCCATCAATAGTTTGAAAACAAATTTCCAAATGATTCTGAGAATCATTTTTTATTTTTTCCCTGAACCTATTACAGCCTTTCTGTTACAGCTGGAAAACCTAAAGAATTTATTTTATCTCTAGACAGACTTAATAAAGAAACCATCCGTGCCAGTCTGTTTCCGCCTATTACAAATATGGTGGACAATATTAGATTTTTCTTTAGAAAAAATAATTATTAAAGAAGTTCCTACAACGGTTAGTTGCTGGGGGTAATAACAGGCCAAAAAGTGAAAACAAAAGCTTTTATTGATTTTTTTTTTTAATTTAAAATATGCCTGGGCTCTTTTTCCTCAGTTATTGTTATGAAGTAGAGGAATCACTCATAATAATGCTGGCTGGAATCTTGAGGAAAATAACTTTATCTGACTTCATTGACTTTTGCTGAAGGCCACCCTGTTTGTTGACCATCAATGTAAAGACAGGAGTTCAGGAGAGGGCCCAATGTGGGTCTACAAAACAGTGTCTTTCATTCCACATTTAAAGATAATCCTTCAAAAGTAACTAGCTATGTAATGAGGTACAGGTGTCTTAAATTCATACTAAGGTTTAAATTGCAGCAGAGTTTGGTTAGAGAGACACAAGTCTGGATGCCTGAAAACAGGTGGAGAAGAAACTTCTCTGAAGTTGGGAGCACAAAATAAGGAAAACTATGGCAAAGAAGACACATTATAGCCAAGGATGGTCTTGTTTGAATTTACAGGTTTGGAGGATTAAGGATTGTATTGATTATTCATGATTATTGTGTATTTTTTCTCAGATGATCATCTAAATTAGGGGACTCTTAGGCTGGTAATGCTACAAGTAAAAGACTTTTAACATAGGGCTTTAGATGAAGTGGCCAGTGAGATGTGTACATCGTAATTCAGAATTCTGGAGAGCCTATCTAGTTAATTTCAAAAGAGAGATTCTTTGCCCCAAGTGATTATTAGCTAATCACATAGAAGAAAATGCAAAATCTTCCAAAGGGTAATAGTGGTTATGATGTGTTCGGATCTCTGCAATTTCTGACTTTCATAAACTGAATTGGGTTCAATAATGAACTCTTTAAACTAGTCGACTATTTGGCTGGGATTGGCAAATTTCCCTTTAAGATTATAGGAAACTTTTAAGAAAGTTAACATCCAATTTGCTTAGTAAGGACCTCTATTTTATCTTCCCACAATAATTTTCTTTTCAAATCTTCCTTCCCAAGATCCCCAATTCCCTCAGAACATCAGGCAATCTATACTTGTGCACTTGGGCACTCTGGGTCAAAGAGCCATAGGGCTGCTATTGCTCTTTTTTGGAATTAGTTTTTGAGCTTAGGTGATTTGGAAGCGGCAAGAGCCCGGTGAACTGTTGCTACCAATGGACAGAGGCCAATGACTATTTTAGAACTTTGATTCTTTTAATGCCAAATACTTCCTTCTTTTGATTAACAGAACTCATTGCCTATAGTAGTGGATGTGTGTAGTCAAGGCCACTTCTTTTTACAAAATCAGGGCATCCTATTAGTGCTATTTGCTCCAAAGAATGCTTTTCACATAGAAATGAATGTAGGAGTTGGGCAAGGAAGTAGTATGTGCCTGTTACTTTTAGCCATCTAGTATTCATTTCTTTTTCCAATAACAACCTAAGTTTTCTTTAGGGCAGTGATTCTTAATGAGGGTAAATTTTGTTCTCCTAGGAACATTTGCCAATATCTTAGACATTTCTTCTTGTCATAACTGGTGGAGGATGCTATGGGTGTCTATTGGGTAGAGGCCAGGGATGCTGCTAAATATTCAACAGGGCATGGAACAATCACTTCCAAAAAATAGTTGTCTGGCAGTGAATGTTAATAGTACTGAGTTTGCTGGGCGGTGCCTGTGGCTCAGTGGGTAGGGTGCTGGCCTCATATACCACAGGTGGCGGGTTTAAACCTGGCCCCAGCCAAACTGCAACAAAAAAATAGCCAGGCGTTGTAGTGGGCGCCTGTAGTCCCAGCTACTCAAGAGGCTGAGGCAAGAGAATTGCCTAAGCCTAGGAGTGAGAGGTTGCTGTGAGCTGCGACACTATGGCACTCTACCGAGGATGACAGAGTGAGACTGTCTCAAAACAAAACAAAACAAAACAAAAAAAAAGTACTGAGTTTGAGAAAACCTGCTTTAAGGGGATTCTTTTTTCTTCATGGTGTGCACGCAGTCTTGCCTTGGGCTGGAGCTCAAAACTTGCTCATTCAGCCTATGTTTCTGGGGTTTTGAACCTTGATGAAAATAACAAAAGGACAAAAGAAACCAAACTACAATACAATAAAAGAAACACATTAACCAATGCAATCCAATGAGCTCAAGATGACATCATTAAATAGCCTGTACATCTAGACCTGCCCTGGTTTCTTTGCTATTATTAAACCCAGTTCTATAGACTTCTTGGCCATTCTTCAGATATCCTTCTGCTAAATTCCCTTCTGTCATTAGCAAAAAATGTTTGTTTCTGTTCCTTGCAATGTAAGAACCCTATAGGAACCACCCATTTTTAAAGAAAGAATATTGTGGTGCAACTAATTTGGAGATTTTAAGTGTTTACTTGTTCCACAATGTCACACACTATCTTATTTGCTGGAATATGTGAGACATGATTCTTGTCCTCCAGGAGCTTAAAAATCTAACTGGGGAGACCAGACATAGCTATGGAAAATGAGGTTTAAATTTGTATTCAAAGCACTGTATGCTGTGAACCAAATGAGAGGTTCAAAGAAATAGTAAATGCTTTAGGAGTTCAAAGAGAAAAATTATCTTGGGCTATTGTTAGGAAAGGCTTTCTGGAAGATATAGGACTTAAATAGGTTTTTGGTGGAGGATAGGTAAGACTTAAGACGGCAAAAAGTAAGGGGAAGATCTTAGCGGATTGTGGGCCTGGTGAAATCAGACAGAACTCAAGTCAGATCCCTACTTTAGATTGAAAAGCTGCTTGAGTTTGGGCAAGTTATTTGTGCAATGTAATATAAAATATCTTAGAACAGTGGCTATCACTCAGTAGATACTAAAGAAATGATAACTATAGTAGCTTTTATTATTTGTTTTCCAACTTGGGGAAGAGTTTTAAGCCAAGATACAGAGTTGAAAATTAATGCAGTGTGTTAATGGGGGCAAATGAGAAAAGTGACTTGGTAATAACAATGATAAAATAGAAGATGTGTATGTAAAAAGGCAGAAAAGTTGTGGCTGCCTTTAAGTTATTAGATGACAAGTTCAGACTTTAGCCTCTTATAAATGTAGACGACATCTGTAGGATTTGAATGTTAAATGTGATGCATAGTGATTTTGCGATGTGATTTTAATGCTGGTGTATTGAATAGATTTGGGGGGAATCCATTTCATTGACTTTAACATAAAAATTCCAACATGGTTTTATTTAAAGAAATTAATGAGTTTCTGTCCTTCTATTCCATCCCACTTTGTCTTTCTGGCAAATCTAATTAAACAGACCAGTCAACATCAAAAGAGGATAATGAAAATTGTAATAAAAGCATGTAGCACTTGAGCAATGTAGTCAAATAAAGTGATTTATTCCATCAAATAAATAATTCTACTGATATATATATTTTTTGAGACAAAGTATCACTTTGTCACCCTCTATAGAGTACAGGGACATCATGACTCACAGCAACATCAAGCACTTGGGCTCAAGTGATCCTCTGGCCTTAGCCTCCCAAACAGTTTAGACTACAGGTGCCTGCCACAATGCCCAGCTTTTTTTTTTTTTTAGAGAGAGGGTCTTGCTCTTGCTCAGGCTGGTTTCGAACTCCTCAGCCCAGGCAATCCATCTGCCTCAGCCTCCCAAAGTACTAGGATTATAGGCATGAGCCATTGTACCCGGCTCTACTGATTTTTTAATAAGTTTACGGAAATTGACTAATAATTTTAGTCAAAGCAGTTGATATGGTTGTATGTGCAGATATAACCATTGCCTATAATAGAAAAGGAAGAGTTAATTTGGGCATTCTTTTCAGGAAAGTTAAGTGTCAAACATATAAAACTTAGCTTTAGGAAGAAGAAGGCAGTAACAGTAGTATCTTCACTAGCACATTAAAACTAGTGTCATGGTATACTCAGTAGAGCAATTATATTTAAGGATAATTAAACATAAGCAGCTACAGTGGAAAATGCAGGGGAGGAATTGTACACTGAAATGTTAGTATCAAACTGCAACCCTTGCTCTCATTCTTTCAATCAAAACATGAAGCTTAAGCACCAAATTCAAAGACCCCAATTTAACTCAGACCCCAATTAGCCCCTCTCAAGTTCCAGAATAAGATTCCTAATAAAATTGTAAACCTCTGCTCTGTTGTTTAGGGGACTTGGTATTGACAGTTCTCTCTTTCTGTTCCCAAATAGTAACTGTGAGTTTCAGATGAGATAAAAAAAATAAGAAAGAAATGAGCTTGCCTGCCCATGGCAGCACGTAGTCTAGCTAATCTGCAAGTGCCATAATTATGCAGGGTGCTGATAGATTTGTCTCTGGGTCAATGGTCAGGATCCAGATGAATTGCTGCAGTTGCTCTTTTATCATCAGAAATCATCTGTACTTCTTGGCAATTCCTAGGCCTAACCATGATATTGGACTTTAATGAGACTCCACACCCAATGGGACTTCATCGCATTGTATTGGGTGTAAGTACAAGTTTGTCCCCTTCCGTTCATGGGTTTAGGCGAAAAAAGGGTATGCGTGTGGGCTGTCTTACTAGAATAATGTTTCAGTTGGCAGTTTGTGAAGCCATTTCCAATGGTCTAGGAGACCTTAGCTTAATTAATAGTGTGGAGTCATTTCCAATGGTCTAGGAGACCTTAGCTTAATTAATAGTGTGGAGTTAAAGAGGCTAAAACCATTGATTCAATACTGATCTCTTTACCTGTCTGTCTCCTGCCTACAACTTCTGTTTTCCTCTCCATCCCGCAAGTGGGAGCTTTTGGTTACAAAGGGGCACCAAATGAGACAATGTGAGGTTCATTTAGTTTCATTGCTAAATTAGCCACAATTCTAACTGCCTTCTTTACTTTCTGAGGTCATTCGGTAGATAATATGAACTAATGCATCTGAAAGCACTTTGAAAATTTTGAACTACCTATAAATGTAAGGCACTTAAAATTATTATTATTAACAAATGTCACGTCATTAATTGGCATTAACAATAATAAAATCAGAGTAAGTATATCCATAGTCTACGGTGAGAGATAAGAGTAGGAGACCATAATGACCCCAAATTCATATCCTGCTTGAAAGTAGGACAAGATCATCATCTCTATACATGAAATACAGTTGTTTCCCATCAATCACATTCCAGTTAATTTATTTGGAGGCATGAAATATTTGAAAATAAGATTGTTTAAGAATAATTGCAAGTGCAAGTTGGATCTTTCATGTGTAGAACACAAATGTCCTAATGCTATAATTGGGTAAATGAGGTGAAAGTTGTGTTGATTAGTATGATGTAAGCACTCCAATTTGTACAAAGAATCAACATATTGAAAATGGCATAAATGTATTTATGATCTGTGTACAAAAGACTTAATAAAAAACAAGAATAATTTCCAGCAAACTAAGTGTCTATAATTTGGATGTGTAAGGCAAATTGACAATAATTTTACAAAAAAATCAAAATAACTTTTTTTTGGAAACAGAGTCTCAAGCTGTTGCCCTGGGTGGAGGGCTGTGCTGTCACAGCTCACAGCAACCTCAAACTCTTGGGCTTAAGTGATTCTGTTGCTTTAGCCTCCCAAGTACCTGGGACTATAGGTGCCCACCACAATATCCAGCTATATTTTTTTGTTGTTGCCATTGTTGTTTAGCAGGCCCAGGCTCGGTTCGAACCCATCTCGCCTCAATGTATGTGGCCAGCGCCCTACCCACTGAGCTATGGGCGCTGCCCAAAATAACTTTTTAATAAATTAAATGTAACATGGCTGGATTTGATATCATTTTACTTTTATTCATGTTTTCAATGCACAGTATATGTATATGCTTAAAAATGCACAAAAGGTATATAGTGAAGATTAAATATTCCTTCTGCCTGCCCAATACTGTCCTTTCCTCACCCCTCACCATTCTGTGGCCATCTAGCCATCCACTTCTACTCGTCAAAGGAAACCGCTATTATCTGTTGCATATGTATCCATCTAGAAATATTCCATATTTACATAAATGAATTTACATATGCATATATGTTATTCTAACAAATAGTTTAAATATACACATATATGTTGTTTAAAATGCATACTATTTCAAACCTTGATTTTTTTTATTAAATGCTATAGCTTGGAAATATTTTTATATCAAATGTACAAATTCACCTAAGTCTTTTAAACAGCCGTATCATAATGTATCATTATATGAAATCACCACAATTTTCTTTAACCTGTCTCCTACTGATGGACATTTAGCTTGTTTCCAATATTTCACTACTACAAACAATGGCAAACTACAATAACAAAAGTGAACATCTGATATGATTGGATTTTGGATTCTACATATATATACATTTTGTTTAAAATATGTTCCTAATGGTTCTAATAATATTTAAAGATCAAAGAGTAGCTGTGGTATTTATGAAATGAAGACTAGATGTCATACAAGTAGGTCTATCTAAATTATGCTCAAATCACCTTAGGGAAAGCAAAAATGTTCAATTCCATGAGGGCAACACATGTTGTAAGCCATCGATAAAGATTTCTTTTAAAAAATGAGAACAATTAATATACTAAAATTTTCCTGTTTCAGGCAGTTGAAGATATCAGGAAGAGGAAGCTAATATTTTGTAAAGCTTTTTCTTAGGGAATTCCTAAACCAGTCAATTAGTGATGGTTTGTTTTAATGATTATCTTATAGCCTAACCCTATGCCATGCATTATTAGAAAGTATGAAATATATCTTTTTAGTAGGCAAGAATCTAGTTGGATAGTGGAAGCAAGACATAAATCTGGGAACAGTTGATAGGAATTTGAGATATAAATAATAATTTTATATAGGGGTCTTTTTTATGACAGCAATACATATGACATTATGTATCTTTATGCCAAATCTTCTCATTTCTTTCTTCTAGAAGCCTCTCATATTTTCCCCTCTTTTTTAAAATTTCTTCTAACTCATAGCTCTGACTCTTCACCCCCCCTAAATATTGCAGCATTGTTAATTCATCCTTTTAACTAGTTTTTTCTTCTCTAGCCCATCCTATATATTAAGCCAATCATTGTTAGATAGCACTTCGAGTCATTTGTTTTTTGTTCCAAGAATCTATTATACAATGAATTTTAGCCTACCACAATATGTCCAAATTCCTCTGAGTATTTCTCAGGATCCTCCAGAATTGAGCCCTGTCCTATCTATACAGTTTCATTTCTAATTCAGGATGTTCACACAACCCCTTCTCTTCAGCCCACTTTCCTTTAAACACATTGTGCTTGCCAACTTCTATCTCTGTGCCTTGGTTTGTGTTGCTAATCTTCCCTGAATTTCCACTTCTTACTCTCTGCCTTTCCAAATCTTCTCCATCCTTTTAGGTTCATATAGATATCTATTCCCTTCATAAAACTTTCCCCAACCCTGCTAGGCAATGTTAATCTCTCCTTTCTCCATTTCTTTACCACCTAATATGTAGCCTAATAGCTTAAACACTGTAAGTTTTACTAGGTTATACTCAGTATATTTTGGTATGCTAGTCCTGTGCTCATAGTCCTAGATTATAAATTTGAGGGCAAGGATAAGGATTTTACCTCTTTTTCCCATTAGCACCTAGCACAGGACTTGGTACAAAAAAATGCTTAATCAGCTTTTTTCTTTCTTTCTTTCTTTTTTTTTTTTTTTTTTTGAGACAGTCTCATTATGTTGCCCTCGGTAGAGTGTTATGGCGTCACAGCTCACAGCAACCTCAAACACTTGGGCTTAAGCAACTCTCTTGCCTCAGCCCCCCAAATAGGTGGGACTACAAGCGCCCACCACAACGCCTGGCTATTTTTTGGTTGCAGTAGTCATTGTTGTTTGGCAGGCCCGGGCTGGATTTGAACCCACCAGCTCTGGTGTATTTGGCTGGCACCCTAGCCGGTGAGCCACAGGCGTCGAGCCTTAATGAGCATTTTTGATTGGTTATCCTAAGGAAGATACCAGTGTTTTATTATACAGTTTTGGTCATCGGAGTATAGAGTAGAGGATGAGTCAGAGGTCTGGAAGGTCCATGCCACTAGAAATGTCCCTTAGGGTTATATTTCACTAAGAAATGGTGCTACAGAACAGATGTAGGGATTTAATGTTTCTCAATTATACTTTTAAAACCTGTATATCTTTATACATACAAGCTTAGAAAAACCACCCAAAATAGTCTATTTGTTTGATCTTGTTGGAAAATGTAACTGTCCAAATGGCCTACTTACGGTAAATCAATGGTGCTCTAAATGGGCTGGGAAATGGATATTGTATGGATAGAGTAACAGCTCAAGTAGAAACACTGTCTAATAAATGTTTACACACCATCAAGTCTATAAACATTAAATATCATACATGACAGAATCTTTCTTATCCTGTAATTTATCTCAATTTTTCCATTACTTTCTTTCATTTTCTTTTTTAGCTTTACTCACAGACAAGCCTCCGAAGCCATTGTTCCCCATGGAGAATCATCCGAGTGTTATTGATGTCCAGCTGGGTAAGTCCCCTTCCGGGAATAATAGATCCTAAACTTGCTCTCTGTTAACAGATGGGGAAAATTGCATGAACCAGGAAGGGTTTATTGCCACTGTTATTACATGCAAATCAATTTGTGTTCTGCTCATTTATAACCCTGGAGTTCAGTGCAATAGCAGTTTAAGGAAATGAGTTTGTATTGCATCGAGGAATGGTTATACTAATTGGTTACACTGGGTATTAAGTGTGCTGTATGAGAGCACTTTTTAACTCTGTGATTGATAGATTCATGAGTGTCTTGCATTAGTTATTGGTGCAGAAAACTTTTCATACATGTCAATCAAATTTTTTTTTATGTGGAGAATATTATCTCTTGAAGAGCAAGCGCATCTTAAAATAAAAGACAGCCCTTCAGTTCAGCCTTTAAAATGATTTGGTAACATTATTTCCAATGGGCCAATGCAGGGATATTTAAAACTTGTTTTTAGGTTGGGATTCTGAATATTTATGAATCATATGGTGTTAGGAAAAACTAGCAAGTTGATTTATGGGTGCTACTTTTTACAGACATATGGTGTTAAAGCCTCTTTTTAAAGTCCCCTACCACTAATCCTTGTGATTTCAAGTACTATAAGCTTGAAATTCACAGGGCTGCTAAGATCTCTTTGGAATTGTGGCCTTTAATTTAAACTCTGTCTATTAACATTTGTGAGCTCTCATCTATCTTGGGTTTCATCCTAGTGTTCTTAATTTCTTCAATTCTAAACAAGACAACCACAAGAAAACTAATATTCTGGAAATGTATTAGGCTTACATGAGGTATACGATTTATTGAAAGTTGTGATCATAGTGGTGCAAGACAAACTGGCTCCAATATCTCACTCACTCTGGAAGCTTTTGACTCAAGTTTTGATCTTTTTTTTTTTTTATTGTTGGGGATTCATTGAGGGTACAATAAGCCAGGTTACACTGATTGCAATTGTTAGGTAAAGTCCCTCTTGCAATCATGTCTTGCCCCCATAAAGTGTGACACACACCAAGGCCCCACCCACCTCCCTCCTTCCCTCTTTCCGTTCACCCCCATAACCATAATTGTCATTAATTGTCCTCATATCAAAATTGAGTACATAGGATTCATGCTTCTCCATTCTTGTGATGCTTTACTAAGAATAATGTCTTCCACTTCCATCCAGGTTAATACGAAGGATGTAAAGTCTCCATTTTTTTTAATGGCTGAATAGTATTCCATGGTATACATATACCACACCTTGTTAATCCATTCCTGGGTCGGTGGGCATTTAGGCTGTTTCCACATTTTGGCGATTGTAAATTGAGCTGCAATAAACAGTTTAGTACAAGTGTCCTTATGATAAAAGGATTTCTTTCCTTCTGGGTAGATGCCCAGTAATGGGATTGCAGGATCAAATGGGAGGTCTAGCTTGAGTGCTTTGAGGTTTCTCCATACTTCCTTCCAGAAAGGTTGTACTAGTTTGCAGTCCCACCAGCAGTGTAAAAGTGTTCCCTTCTCTCCACATCCACGCCAGCATCTGTAGTTTTGAGATTTTGTGATGTGGGCCATTCTCACTGGGGTTAGATGATATCTCAGGGTTGTTTTGATTTGCATTTCTCTAATATATAGAGATGATGAACATTTTTTCATGTGTTTGTTAGCCATTCGTCTATCGTCTTTAGAGAAAGTTCTATTCATGTCTCTTGCCCATTGATATAAGGAATTGCTGGCTTTTTTCATGTGGATTAATTTGAATTCTCTATAGATCCTAGTTATCAAGCTTTTGTCTGATTGAAAATATGCAAATAGCCTTTCCCATTGTGTAGGTTGTCTCTTTGCTTTGGTTATTGTCTCCTTAGCTGTACAGAAGCTTTTCAGTTTAATGAAGTCCCATTTGTTTATTTTTGTTGTTGTTGCAATTGCCATGGCAGTCTTCTTCATGAAGCCTTTCCCCAGGCCAATATCTTCCAGTGTTTTTCCTATCCTTTCTTGGAGGATTTTTATTGTTTCATGCCTTAAGTTTAAGTCCTTTATCCATCTTGAATCAATTCTTGTGAGTGGGGAAAGGTGTGGGTCCAGGTTCAGTCTTTTACATGTAGAGATCCAGTTCTCCCAACACCATTTATTGAATAGGGAGTCTTTTCCCCAAGGTATGTTCTTGTTTGGTTTATCGAAGATTAGGTGGTTGTAAAATGTTAGTTTCATTTCTTGGTGTTCAATTCGATTCCAAGTGTCTATGTCTCTGTTTTTGTGCCAGTACCATGCTGTCTTGAGCACTATGGCTTTGTAGTACAGACTAAAATCTGGTATGCTGATGCCCCCAGCTTTATTTTTGTTACAGAGAACTGCCTTAGCTATACGGGGTTTTTTCGGGTTCCATACAAAACGCAGAATCGTTTTTTCCAAATCTTGAAAGTACGATGTTGGTATTTTGATAGGAATGGCATTGAATAGGTAGATTGCTTTGGGAAGTATAGACATTTTAACAATGTTGATTCTTCCCATCCATGAGCATGGTATGTTCTTCCATTTGTTAATATCCTCTGCTATTTCCTTTCTGAGGATTTCATAGTTTTCTTTATAGAGGTCCTTCACCTCCTTCGTTAGGTATACTCCTAGGTATTTCATTTTCTTTGAGACTATGGTGAAGGAAGTTGTGTCCTTAATTAGCTTCTCATCTTGACTGTTATTGGTGTACACAAAGGCTACTGACTTGTGGACATTGATTTTATATCCTGAAACATTACTGTATTTTTTGATGACTTCTAGGAGTCTTGTGGTTGAGTCTTTGGGGTTCTCTAAGTATAAGATCATGTCATCAGCAAAGAGGGAGAGTTTGACCTCCTCTGCTCCCATTTGGATTCCCTTTATTTCCTTGTCTTGCCTAATTGTATTGGCTAGAACTTCCAGCACTACATTGAATAGTAAAGGTGACAGAGGACAACCTTGTCTGGTTCCAGTTCTAAGAGGAAAAGCTTTCAGTTTCACTCCATTCAGTAAAATTTTGGCTGTGGGTTTGTCATAGATAGCTTCAATCAGTTTAAGAAATGTGCCACCTATGCCTATACTCTTCAGTGTTCTAATTAGAAAAGGATGCTGGATTTTATCAAATGCTTTTTCTGCATCTATTGAGAGGATCATGTGATCTTTATTTTTGCCTCTGTTAATATGGTGGATAACGTTTATGGACTTGCGTATGTTAAACCAGCCTGGCATCCCTGGGATGAAGCCTACTTGATCATGATGAATAACTTTTTTAATGATAAGCTGTAATGTATTGGCTAGGATTTTGTTGAGAATTTTTGCGTCTATGTTCGTGAGTGAGATTGGTCTGAAATTCTCCTTTTTGTTTGGGTCTTTTCCTGGTTTTGGTATCAGGGTGATGTTTGCTTCATAGAATGTGTTGGGAAAGATTCCTTCTTCCTCAATTTTTTGGAATAATTTCTGCAGTACAGGAATAAGCTCTTCCTTGAAGGTTTGATAGAATTCTGGAGTGAAGCCATCTGGACCAGGGCATTTTTTGGTTGGAAGATTTTTTATTGTTTCTTTGATCTCAGAGCTTGAAATTGGTCTGTTCAGGAGCTCTATTTCTTCCTGGCTGAGTCTAGGGAAAGGGTGTGATTCCAAATATTGATTCATTTCTTTCACATTGTCAAATTTCTGGGCATAGAGTTTCTGGTAGTATTCAGAGATGATCTCTTGTATCTCTGTGGGATCAGTTGTTATTTCCCCTTTATCATTTCTGATTGAGGTTACTAGAGATTTTACTTTTCTATTCCTTGTTAGTCTGGTCAATGGTTTATCTATTTTATTTATTTTTTCAAAAAACCAACTCCTTGTTTCATTAATTTTCTGAATGATTCTTTTGTTTTCAATTTCATTGATCTCTGATTTGGTTTTGGATATTTCTTTTCTTCTACTGAGTTTAGGCTTAGATTGTTCTTCTTTTTCCAATTCCATAAGATCTCTTGTGAGATTGTTGATGTGCTCTCTTTCTGTTTTTCGAATGTAGGCATCTAAAGCGATGAATTTTCCTCTCAAAACTGCTTTTGCAGTATCCCACAGGTTTTGGTAGCTTGTGTCTTCATTGTTGTTATGCTCAAGGAAGTTAATGATTTCCTGTTTTATTTCTTCCTTCACCCATCTGTTATTCAACCGAAGATTGTTTAGTTTCCATGCCTTTGGTTGGGGTCGAGCATTTTTGTTAGAGTTGAGTTCCACCTTTAGTGCCTTATGGTCTGAGAAGATACAAGGTAAAATTTCAACTCTTTTGATTCTGTTGATATTTGTTTTGTGTCCCAGGATATGATCAATTTTGGAGAATGTTCCATGGGGTGATGAGAAGAATGTATATTCTTTATCTTTGGGATGGAGTGTTCTATATGCGTCTATCAAGCACAGTTGTTCTAGGGTCTCATTTAAGTCTCTTATATCCTTGTTTAATTTCTGTTTAGAGGGTCTGTCCAGCTCTGTAAGAGGAGTGTTAAGGTCCCCTGTTATGATGGTATTATCAGATATCATATTGCTCAGACTGAGTAAGGTCTGTTTCAAGAATCTGGGAGCATTTAAATTGGGTGCATAGATATTTAGAATTGAAATGTCTTCTTGTTGTAGTTTTCCCTTGACCAATATAAAGTGACCATCTTTGTCTTTTTTGACTTTAGTTGCTTTAAATCCACATGTATCTGAAAATAAGATTGCAACTCCTCTTTTCTTCTGAATTCCATTTGCCTGAAAAATTGTCTTCCAACCCTTGACTCGGAGCTTTAATTTGTCTTTTGAAGCCAGGTGTGTTTCTTGCAGACAGCAAATGGATGGTTTTTTAATCCAGTCAGCCAATCTATGTCTCTTCAGTGGGGAATTCAAGCCATTAACATTTATTGAGATAATTGATAAGTGTGGTAGTATTCTATTCGTCTTATTTTGTGAGAGTCCATTGCTTAGTTTTATCTTTTGCATCAGTGTGGAGGTTAGGTTCTGTCCTTTAATTTCTGAGTTCTTACTTTGCTGCTGATCCGTTGTGGTGGTCAGTGTGCAGAACAGGTTGAAGTATTTCCTGTAGAGCTGGTCTTGTTGTGGCGAATTTCCTCAAAGTTTGTATATCCGTAAATGATTTGATTTCTCCATCAATTTTGAAGCTTAGCTTAGCAGGGTACAGAATTCTGGGCTGGAAATTGTTCTGTTTAAGTAGATTAAAGGTAGATGACCATTGTCTTCTTGCTTGGAAAGTTTCATTAGATAAGTCTGCGGTCACTCTGATGGATTTGCCCCTGTAGGTCAACTGGCGCTTACTCCTGGCAGCTTGCAGAATCTTTTCTTTTGTCTTGACTTTGGACAGGTTCATCACAATGTGTCTTGGAGAAGCTCGGTTAGAGTTGAGGCGACCTGGGGTCCGATATCCCTCTGAAAGCAGTGTGTCACAATCTTTGGTGATATTTGGGAAAGTTTCTTTTATAATATTCTCTAGTATGGCTTCCATTCCTCTGGGGCATTCTTCTTCCCCTTCTGGAATTCCTATAACTCGTATGTTGGAACGCTTCATAAAGTCCCATAATTCTGACAGTGAACGTTCTGCTTCCTCTCTCTTCTTTTCTGCCTCTTTTACTATCTGAGTTAACTCAAAAACTTTGTCTTCTACCTCTGAAATTCTTTCTTCTGCATGGTCTAACCTGTTGCTGATACTTTCCATTGCATCTTTAAGTTCCCTGATTGACTGTTTCATTTCCTTCAGCTCTGCTATATCCTTTTTATATTCTTCATATCGTTCATCTCTTATTTGATTCTGTTTTTGGATTTCCTTTTGGTTATTTTCCACTTTATTAGCAGTTTCCTTCATTGTTTCCATCATTTCTTTCATTGTTTTCAACATGTGTATTCTAAATTCCCTTTCTGTCATTCCTAACATTTCTGTATAGGTGGAATCCTCTGCAGTAGCTACCTCATGGTCCCTTGGCGGGGTCGTTCTGGACTGGTTCTTCACGTTGCCTGGAGTTTTCTGCTGATTCTTCCTCATGGGTGATTTCTTTTATCTGTTTCCTTGCCCTAATTTTCCTTTCACTTCCTCTTGCTCTTTAAGTTCTCGTGCCTGTGGAAGTTGCGGGCGGGTTTAGACGGATTGAACACACGCGACCACTTGCCAGTTTTCCACTGTTTTAGTCCTCCTCTTTTGGTCCAGAAGTCTCTCGCTGACTCCCTGTATCCTCTCAGGGGTGATGATAGGCAGATCCCACCAGCCAGAGATGCCTGGAGTCCTATATCCATAGACTCACGGTGCCCAGATGCAAGGAAGCTGTTACTCGGGTGCCATCTTGCTCCACCTCTTCAAGTTTTGATCTTTACAATCAAACTTGGATAGTGAGAGGCTTATTTCCATCTTGAAAATCAGAGAAAGAAAATCATTTTCTTAAGAGCTTATTCATTACTCCAAAATAATATATAGCACATCGTAATTTTTAATTGCAGCTTAGCAATATGTGTATCAAAGTTAAGGATTTTAAAACAGGAAGAAAAGAAATTATTAAACATGTTGTCAAAGAATAATGAAAATAAACATATTGTCAAAAGTGGACTGTAGAAGTGATAAAATAAATATTTTATAAATAATGTGGAAGTATTAGACTATGACTCTACCCACAACCTCTGTATAATTTTTCAATCAAAATAAAATATTTTGTTGGAACTAAATCTAGATGTATTAATACCCTTATTCCTCAATAATTTTTACTTATATATCTCCATCTCAAACTGAGATAAAAATATCCCATGAGTACTTATGTCTTGCCAGGGTTACATGAAACCATACATATGCTGATTGTCTATCATTAATTTACATGGCTATTCAAATAGATAAATTTTTTTATATGAAAACTTACATATTAAGTAGACGAAAGAAGAATTTGTGCAAGTATTTCAAATAAAGCATAAGCAAATTTTATGTTTGTGGCCCCTAGGGAGATACTCCCTTTATTCTTCTCTGTCACTAGTCACATTTCAACAGAAAAGTTTGAGAAGTACTGCTCTTTTTTTTAATTAAAAGTAGAATATTAATAATGGCAGAATTTATAAAGTATAATCCGGATATTTATCAAAACATGTATAGAAAGCTGCCAGATGTTTTTATCTTCAATTTTTACAGCCTTAAAAAGATGCCCACCTCATTTTCATGGTGCCAGCTAAGGATAAATCACGTTATTATCACGTGGATCTGCTTCCCGGAGAAGTACTGCTCTTAAAGCAAGGAGAGAGACTCTTGCAAGGGGATCATTTCTTCAGTTTCACTGAGTGTAACATATGTCTTTGCTCTTTAGGACATCTATGATATGTGTGTTTTGTATAAATATATATTCCAACATACCAACACTACCATCCTACAATTACTAAAATAATTTACTTCTAATTTGTATTAGATATAAGGCTGAAGTTTTCAGTTTTTAGTTTGTAACACAAAGTGAAAACAACTTGATAGAAAGGTGGAGACATGTCCATTTGCTATTCCAGAAAGGTCATTTTTCTTAAATGTTAAAACAACCTAATAATTCAGAGAAAGTAAAGCAAAGTCAGTCTAATCAGATCTTTGGCACTTCAAGGAGCAAGTGTTTAGTTGAATAAAGGTGATTTTAACTTTTCCACAGGTTTATTTAGCACCATTTATTCACAATTGGAAATCATTTCTAAGGTGCTTTCATACTCAATAGTAAGGTCACATTAGAATACTATAAATGTCAAAGAGTTCCTCAGCGTCAGTGGGAGATCTGCAGTCCGATTGATGAGAGTTTAGAAAACTGCAGGTATAGAAAAGAGATAGAGAAAGATAACTGAGGCTATTGGACGTCCCTGTCTATGTCTGGAAGACTTTCAGAAATTGGCAATGAAATGTCAACATTCAGCTTTAAATGTTCTCAAAGTAGGCCTCAATTAAAACTGCCAAAAAATGTTATAGTCCAATCCAAAATAGCCAGGCACATTACCAAGTTTGGGTTTTCCAAATCCCATCACTTAAAATTTTAGATAAAATTGTGGTAGATTAAAATTGGCTAAAAATTTCTGGCTACTCCTCCCATCCAAACATGGGTTTTTATTTCCCTCTCCTTGAATCTGAGGTGGTCTTAGGGACATGCTCGATCATACAGAGTATGGCAGAAGTGATGTTCTGAGATATCAGAAGCTGAGTGGAAAGAAACTTGCAACTTCTGTCCTGGTTTCTTGGTCTGCTTTGATACCACTGTGTTGCTTGACACTCAAGCGCCATGGAGATGCCTTAGAGGAAGAGATACCATGTGGAAAGAGAGAGAGGCCAACTAGCACAAAGGCATCAGCCATGCGAGTGAAGAAGCCATCTTGGAAGTGGATCTTCTAGCCCCAGCTGCCCTGTCTTGATGCCCTATAGAGCAGAGACAAGCCACCAAGCCAAACACTTCTCAAATTTCTGACCCCAAAAGTCATGAACAAATGGTTGTCATTGGCGACTAAGTTGAGGATAGTTTGTTAAGCGATAATAGACAACCAAAACAAACCTTAATTAGTTTCTCTAGTCTAGAGCATTCTCAATTGTATTTTTCCTATTGATGAGTATCTAATGCAGCCATTTTATGTAAAATAAGAAATGGTAGGGAATACTTGAATACCAGCTTTAAAGTGGTTTTAGAAAACGTTATCTGTAATAATTGTTTATGTGTTTGTTTGAGATTTATATGCCTTTCACAGTTCTAGATATTTCTAAAGGCAGTCGAGTAAGGAAAAATTTCAGTACAAATAAATACTTTTTAGTACATGGAGTTGGCATGAGTACAGATATTTTGTTGTGTCTCTGGAGGAAAATAAACATCTTGACTTTCTTGCTCCTATAGTATAATCCATTAGTCAACTGCAAGGTTCTAGAAATTTATATGTGTTTTTGCTGACATACTGATGACAGTTTGGTGTTGCTAAATTGTGTTCACATTGTAATGCTGAAAGAAGATTAATCTTAACCAAGTAACCATATATTGCAAGATGATAAACACATTCTTAACAAAATAATCTGAAAACCATTGCTCTCACAAAGCAAGCTTATGCGGCTAAAATTGCCTATAGTAATGTATGAAATATAAAGATAAAACAGTGTATAAAACACACACAAAAATCCAATTTGGTCCTGTTGTCCTCCATTTATTTTCTCTTTCTGAAGGTAAATTTACCTTTAAATTTAAGAAATTAAAAAAAAAAATAAAAATAAATTTAAGAAATAAACCTTTACTATACTAGGGCTAATTCTCTTTTCAGCAGTAGAAAAGAAATATATTTTCAATAATTTTTCTACAAAAACAACACCATATTACAATATGTTGATGTATATTGTACCTTTAATGCCACAGTATTAAAATGTCATAGAGACATGTGTCCCTTTTGAAATGTATGCATGATAAGTAGAACCTTTCTTATACCTTGTTTTCTATAGGACCCAAACGCATGCTTTACAATCTCTAACACACTCCTAGCAGCTCTGAAAAAGCCATGAGCTAATTTGGTTGCAAAGATTTGAGATATGCCATCTAATTTTAATTAAGGGTGAATTTGAAAACGTGCCCTGTTCTTCTCACTGATGATGATAATTTTCTTCTTGGAAGTTTTCCTAGGACTTCAAATAAGCAAGGCAGTGTTATATAGAAAATAAATATAAACATTGTTTACTTTCCCTTTCATTGTTGAAGAGTCAAAAAGAGGGCCTGGGGGACTAAGGCAGATCAGAAAAACCCAGAACAGTAAAATAGTGCAAGCTAACTAGATTATTTCAGATGTTTCAAAAAGCCAATAGTACCTCTCTAGGTGAATCTCATATAGTATAAAAGATTTTTTCTTTCTTTTGTATTCTCATTCAGAATTTATTTTATATTTACAGGCTATTCAAATTCATATTTCATAACTGTATTACGTGTTGTCTCAAACTGTCTCTATGTGTATAAGGAGTGTTAATCTTCATCTAAAATTTATTTCCCAGCACATCAGTTTCTACTGAAAATTATCAGATTACCTAAGAGACCGCTATAAAAGACTTTGCAAGAGAATAAATCAAAATATAGCATTTAATTCAATACTCAGGACTAAACTACAAAAAAAATTAATTGAGCCTCAAATTAGGAAATTAGCTATTCAGCCAAATCTATATTTCCTTAAACTTTATTTATGTAACACATTTATTGAGTTCTCACTGAGTGTCAAACAGCAGAGATCCTGGAGATATAGAGGTGAATAAAATGAGGTTCTTGGCCTTAAGGAGTTCTCAATCTAGTGGGGAAGAAAGATGTGTAAGCAGAATTGCAATGTAATATGATAACTGCCAAACCAGAGATGGGAAAAGGGAAAGTGACTTTTTTGCCTGTGCCAGGACTTCATGTATTAGTCATGTATTAAAGGTTCTGGGCACTTAGGCTTTCATTCAGTACAATGAAATAGCTCTCTAACCTTAACCCAGTTGCTAGGTTTATTGGAAAATAATTAAGAATTATCAAAGATAGAACAATCATAAATTGTCTACTAATTTGCTTCAATATAGCAAATACTAAAAGTGGAAACTTACGATACCCATGACTCAGTTTACTTTAGCAAAATTAGTCAACTTTTTCTAAAGCTTACATAGAATAAACAAGCCAAAGCCAGTCACCAACCAATTGAGCTAAACTATCAAACTGGAATTATTGTCAATAAACAGCAATACATGACTATTTTATTAGCTGGAGTCATGACTTGGGATATGAATTGTGTCTAATGGCGGTAGCAAGAGATTTCTTTTTATCTCCCTATCCTCTTATTTTCAAATAACTCTTTTAAAAACCTTCATGTAATCTTAAATAGTTGAGCACTGTGAAGAGTTGGAGAGGATAAAGGAGGGTAGCATGAACTCACTCAGCTTTCTTGGCACACATAATTGGAGCCGGTTCATGGCAGTATTCCCTTTCCCTCATAGACATTCTAGGGTTAGTGAGTTGTTTCCAAAAAATCTATTTATTCAGGCTAACATGCACAAGCTTAGCATGGGCTACCCCAAACTGAAAATCATTCTTTTGCCCAGATTGTATAACATGTGCATTATTTACAACTTTGGAAAATCTGGGCACAGCCCTTCCCCTAAGAGTTGGCTGCAATATTAATGATAGAGACTGAAACTGCTTCCCTTACTTTGTCTAAGTTTCTATTACTTCGATCTACTTGTTTTGAGACTTTTAAGAATGAGATAGAAAAAAAAAAGTTAAGAGTTTGCTAAATATTTGATTATAATGTAACAAGTTTATTATGAACATCTCTTAAATAACCTGATTGTTGACCACACCTCCATGTATATGAGGACTTTTGGTATTTGGAATCATTGTTTAAGCTTAAGCCCTATTGAGATATTGATATAACCTTGACAGTATTTCATCTTTTTAATGGCCTACCCCATGATTTTACATACATGGAACTAAAATCATTTGAGAATTTTCTATGTACTAGAAACTGCAATGGGCCTTTGCACATATGCTATCTTATTCCTCATAAGAGTTCATAGTAGTAATAGATATTATTGAACCATTTTGCAGATGAAGAAACTTAGCTTCAGAAAGATAAATTAGTTTTCCTAAGCCTACATATTTAGTAAGTGACAGAGATGAAATTTCAACCAGACATGTTTGACTCCAAAGTTTACATAATTTTTACCATAGTATGCTGGATATGGTAACATTATTCTAGGCCCCAAACTCTGTCCTAGAAGAAAGCTATCAGTCTAATAGGGATACCAAAATCATATTAACAAAAGATCTAGGAAGATGGCTGACCAAAGACCCCAGCTGCCATACTGTCTTAGAAAGAAGTAAAATTTTTAGAGGAAAAAGAAAAGATAAACAATCATAGGTCAGGTGTAATTCTGAAGTTAAAGTAGAACCTACAAAGAGATGTTAGGGAAGGAGTTGCAGAAGAGAAAAGGAGCAAGATATTGTCAGAGGTCAAACCCCGAGAGGTTTGGAGTCCATCAAAAAGAGCAGATGGAGGGGTTTGTTTCTCCCTCCCTCATATCTCTGGCAGCCAGCAGGCTCCTGAGCTTCTAGAGAGCAAAAGGAGGATACCCTCACAAGCCCAAAAGCTCCTGCCATCAGTGAACTGGGAGCTTCTTGAGGACAAAGCACCAGGCTACCAGCCTCCTTTGGCTGCTTCCCATTGCTACAGATCAGAGCTGAGATGGCAGGTGCCATATTGCTTCCCCACCCACCGTATACCTTTGTCTTCTCCACATGGCTTCAGACCCTCAGTTTTCATCTTGCTTGTTTCTACACAAATTCCCAACTCCAGCCCAGAATGTGGGAACCACAGAGGCTGGTAGGTCCTTGGGGCTCTGCATGGCCCCAGAACCTGGGCATCTAGGTTGGCTACCTTCTAGAGAGAGCAATGGAGAGAAAATAGTGCTAGCTGTCCTCTAGACACTTTTGCTCTACTTCTCCTCCCCCAACCATGGCTGCCAAGAGAGATGCTTGAGCCAGGTCTCTCAGGAGCTACTGCTTCTGCTCTCTTGGGGATTCCACAAAGAGTAGGGCTCAAACTTTTCCTCTTAAGGCACCGCAGAAGAATAAGGGGTGCTCAGACTGTGAGCTCCCTGTTCAACATCCCTTCCTTGTGTTGCTTATCCAGCTGCTCCCTCAGAACAGGGCACATTCTGAAGTAGAGGGACATCAAACCTGCTTGAGCACCCAGTAGGCAACTTGAGACCAGTGCACTTCTCCCTGGCATGGACAGGGATTGATCTCTGGGGACCCAGGGACAGACCTGCAGACCATGTCTCATACTCATTTCATGTTGCTTAAGGGCACAGATGGGGTATTTGTGAACTAATCTTGGGAGGCAAGGTAGCCCACAGGGGGCTGCACTGAAAAGAGCACAGTATGGTTCCCAGCCACAGTGTACTCATGGAGCAGCATTCCCCCCCCACAGGAAAGCCATACTCTCAGCCCAGGGCAGGATCCTGGATGGGAAAGCTTTTAGCCTACAGTGCTATTGCTGGGGAGCACAGCTAGTTTGAGCTCCTGCCTGACAGCAGATGCTGGAGGGAGACTGCAGAGCACAGGAGTGGGGAGAAGATGAAACACCCTCAAACTGCCAGATTGTGGATCTCAGATAGCCCCTGCTTCCATAACCAGATTTCTGACTGGTTGGGGCTCCTGTTTGGCAACTTTTATCAGCAGGCTGGGAGTAGACTTTTGATCCCCACTGAAACAGGTACCTTACCAGCTTTTGTGGAGCCTGAAGGAAGACTCACCCAATCCAGCCCCATTCAGCCTCACTCTCCTTCTTGTCTCTGCTGTGTTGGAGAACAAGGAATCACCAGGAGGATCCAGGGCCCTACCCACCACCTAGGGCATTCATGTGCTTCTGCTGAGGGCTAGAGCTGGTCACAGGTCCCCAAAACAACAGGGAAACTTATTCTGTTCAGCAAGTGCCATCTACAGTCAGGGAGTTCAGTTTGCACAACATTTACTGACTCAGTCATACAGGGTATTGCACTACTGTCTCAAACATTAAGCTGGGCATGCCAATATAATTCACACTGTTAAGAAGACTACAGAGTTGAGGGAAGAAAAAGCATGTCAAAGACCTCCATCCTCCCTCATTAGAGGGAGACAGGGAATCTTCCCATGTACATAGCTTCAACACTGCCACAGCCTACAAACAACCAGCAACTGAGAAAACTATCACATTAAGGATGTCTATAACCAAGGTATCCTCCCCAAACCTAGACCTCCATAAAAGCACCCATAAGCAAAGCCAAGGATGCTTATTCAACATAGGCTACAAATACTCCCTTATGAGTGAGGGGGAAACTAAGCCTGATCTGAATAAATAAAATCAAAGAATAAGAAGCGGCATCTGCCCCAGATGAGAAGGAATTAGTGAGAGAACTGTGGAAGTATGAAAAATTAGAATGAAAAATTGTCTATAGCAATGGACAGCAACCAAAACAAAAATATTGAAATGATGCCAGGAAGGCTATGTTAACCAGAGTGATGAAAATGTGTCAAACGGTCTATAAAACCAGTGTATGGTGCCCCATGATTGCATTAATGTACACAGCTTTAACAGATTTAATAATAAAAAAAAATTGAAATGACAGATAAAGAATTGCAAATATGAATTTTAAGGATGCTCAATGACACCCAAGAGAAAATGGAAAAGCAACTCAAACTAGAAAAACAATTCAGGAAATGAATGAAAAATTCACCAAAAAGCACAACATACTAAAAAAAATAGAAATTCTCAAAATTAAAAATTTATTAAGGAAATACAAAATACAGTGCAAAGTTTTAAGAATAGACTAGACTATGAATGAAAGACTAGACTAGAACTAGAATGAAAGAATTCCTGAGCTTGAAGACAACTCCTTTGAATTGACTCAATCAGTCAAAACTAAATAACAGATAATTACCAGAAATGAACAAACCCTATAAGAAATACGGGGTTTTGTAAAGTGGGCAAATATAAGAATCATAGGCATCCTTGAGGGTGAAAAAGAAAATGCATAAGAGCTGGAAAACTTTTTTTGAGGGAGTAATTGAGGGAAATTTCCTTGGTCCTCTTGGAGGTACATGAAGCTGAATAAACATCTGGGAGATTCATTTCAAAGACGCAATCACCAAGACACATCGTCATTAGACTTGCCACAGCCAACAAAGCAAAGTCTCCTGAGAGCTGTGAGGCAAAAACATAATGGGAAAACCCATCAGGTTAACTGCAGACTTCTCAACTGAGACCTTATAAACCAGAAGGGATTGGAGTTCCATCTTCTGTCTCCTTAACATAACAATTGCCAGCCTAGAATTGTGAATCATGCAAAAATAAGTTTCATATATGAAGGAGAAATAGAGACTTTTCTAGACAAGCAAACCCCGAGGGAATTTGTCATGACCAGACCTGCCCTGCAGGAAAAATGGTCAAAACTGCATTATACATGGATCAACACAATATACACTCTCCAGTGAAAAACCACTTAAAAGCCAAAGCTTAGCGCTTATATGAAACAAAAGGGTCAAACAAAGCAATAATGTATACCCAACAGGATGAACAGAGAAGCATCTTGTATATCAATTCTGTCAATCAACATGAATGGTCTGAATGCCCCACTCAAGAAACATAGGCTGGCTGAATGGATGAAAAAATAAAGCCCAATTATCTGTTGTCTCCAGGAAACACATCTAACCCACAAAGACTCATACATACATAAGATGAAGGAATGGATAATAATATTCCATGAAAATGGAAACCAAAATAAGGTGTAGCCATTCTCATGTCAGATAAAATTACTTTACACTAGTAACAACAATAAAGAAAAAGAGGGTCATTAGACTATGGAGCACAACTCAGCCATAAAAAGAATTAATACCTTTGTGACAAGGTGGATACAACTGGAGACCTTTCTCCTAAATAAAGTATCTCAAGAATGGAAAAACAAACATCACAATTATTCACCATTACATTGGGACTAACCGATAAGCACACATGTACCCAGAGGGAAATTAACCTCAGTGAATATCAACCAGGAAGGAGCAGGAAGGAGGGTAGGGAAAAAAAATCCTACCTAATGGGTACAAGGAACATTATTTGGATGATAGGCACCCCTGTAGTCAGGACTCAAGTACTACAAAAGCAATCCATGTAACCTAAAACACTTGTTCCCCATAATATTTGGAAATTAAAATATGTTATCAATAGTAGTTATTATCATTTAATAATAGCTCTACTACTAATAATAATATTGTTGCTATACTAATATTTAATAATAGCTCTGCCAATTCTACTAATAGTAATAGTAATTATTTTTATTTATAGTAATAGCAGCAGCAGAAACAGCAATAGTTGTAGAACTAACATTTATTATTTACCAGGTACCAGGCACTCTACAGTATTAAATTCTTTATATGGATTTTATCATTTAATCTTCCCAAAACTCTGTGTGGTGGACACAACTATTTGCCATTTTTAACAGCTTTATTATGACATTATTTCTATACCATAGAATTGTCCCATTTAAAACAGATTTCAATGGTTTTTAGTATATTCAGAGTTGGGTAAACATCACCACAATTTCAGAACTATTTATTTATTTATTTTAGAAACAGAGTCTTATTTTGTCACCCTCAGTGGAGAGCTTTGGCATCATAGCTCACAGCAACCTCAAACTCTTAGGCTTAAGCAATTCTCTTGCCTCAGCCTCCCAAGTAGCTGGGACTCCAGGTGCCTGCTACAATGTCCAGCTACGTTTTAGAGACGAGGCCTCACTCTGGCTCAGGCTGGTCTCGAACCTGTGAGCTCAGACAGTCCACCCACCTCTGCCTCCCAGAGTACTGGGATTATAGGCGTGAGCCACTGCACCCAACCCAGAACCTTTTTCTTTTCTTTTTTTTTTTTTTAGACAGAGTCTCATTATGTTGTCCCTGGTAGAGTGCTGTAGCATCACAGCTCACAGCAACCTCAAACCCTTAGGCTTAAGTGATTCTCTTGCCTCAGCCTCCCAAGTAGCTTGGACTACAGGCACCTGCCTCAACACCCAGCTAATTTTTTTGTTGTAGTTATCTTTGTCGTTTAGCTGGCCCAGGCCGGGTTTGACCCTGCCAGCCTTGGTGTATGTGGCTGGCCCCATAACCACTGTGCTATGGGTGCCGAGCTGGCCCAGAACCTTTTAATTACTCAACAAAGTCCCAAAACTTTGTACCTACTATCTATTAGCAGGCACTGCTCAGTCCCCCATTCCTATCTCTACCCCTAGCACTGGGCAACCCCTAATCAACTTTTTGTTATTATAGATTTGCCTATTATGGATATTTAAGATAAATAAAATTATACAAGTAATCTTTTTTGATTGGCTTAACATTTAACATATTGTTCTCAAGGTTCAATCATGTTGTAGCATATATAAGCACTTTACTCCTTTTTATCATCAAATAATCTTCCATTGTATAGATATACGACATTTTCTTCATGCATTCATCATTTGATGGTCATTTCAGTTATTGCCACCTTTTGAATTTTATGAATGATACTTGTATTAGTGTTCATGTACCAATTTTTCTGTGGGCGTATGTTTTAATTTCTCTTGAATATATGCCTATGAGTAGAATTACTGGGCCATTTGGTTATTCTGTGTTTAACCTTTTAAGGAACCGCCAGACTATTTTCTAAAGTGACTAGATCATTTTACATTCCTATCAGAAATTCAGAGGGTTCCAATGTCTCTATATCCTTTCCAACACTTGTTATTTTCCATGTTTTTTGATAATAATTATTCTAATGTGTAAGCAATGGTATCTTATTGTGATTTGGATTTACATTTCCCTAATGGTAAATGTTATTAAGCATCTTTTTGTTAGCCTATTGGCAATTTTTATGTCTTTAGAGAAACATCTATAGCCCATTATTTATTTTATTTTATTTATTTATCTATTTATTTTGAGACAGAGCCTCAAGCTGTTGCCCTGGGTAGAGTGCTATGGCATCACAGCTCACAGCAACCTCCAACTCCTGGGCTCAAGCGATTCTCTTGCCTCTGCCTCCCAAGTAGCTGGGACTACAGGCACCCACCACAAAGCCCAGCTATTTTTTGGTTGTAGCCTTCATTATTGTTTAGTGAGCCTGGGCTGGATTCGAACCTGCCAGCTCAGGTGTATGTGGCTGGTGCCTTAGCCACTTGAGCCACAGGCACCAAGCCCCCATTTTTTAGATGATAAAAATGTGCTCTGAGAAACTGTATAACTTATCCAAGCTAGTAAACACTCATAAGCAGTGAGGCCACAGTTGGCACTCTTAATCCTTAACCTACAGTGCCCATTTATGTCAGTACTGTTGTTTACTCAGCCCTCTTGTATTTGGGGCTTACCTCTGCCCACGCTTTTTAAATATAAATTTTTAGACAGAAAGTGAGTGATTATATATATGGATGTTAAAGGGGTATCCAAAGTGAATTGATTTGGTGAACAAACATAAATCATTAACAGAGTATTAGTTTGACTTTCAATCTTTATGACTCAGGCTTAAATACCTTTTCAAATGTAATAGTAAACTGATTTGTGAGCTGTAAGTATGCCTGAAACTTGGCTATGAAGCACAAGGCATTATAGAAAAGTTTTCTGGAGGGTTGTACAAGTATACTTAAATAGTCAGAAAGTTACATGTAACCCAGAACCTGAACACAGATCAAGAAATTCATCTAGAACACACATGTGTACAGAAGGCAGTACAACTCAGTGGAAATCAACCAGGGGAGTGGGAGGAAGAAGAGTGGTGCAAAACCTACCTAATGGCTACTATGAACACTATTTGGATGTTTAGATGATGGGTATGCTATAGGACTCAAATATTACAAAAGTGATCCATGTAACCTAAAACATTTTTACCTTGTCAACATTTTTTTAAATTTCAGATAGTTATAGGCGTACCTATGATTTGGTTACACAGTTTGCTTTTGTGTGGATAAAGTCAGAGTTACAGGTGTGTCCTTGTCCCAGAAAGTATCTGCAATGTACCTATTGGGTAGGAATTTACCCATTCCCTTCTCCCCCTCCCTTCTACTTAAATTTCATTGAGATTTTCTTCCATATGAACGTATAGGTGTTGAGCAACTAATTCCAATTTAGTACTGAGTATAAATGCTGTTTATTTTTCCATTCTTGCTGTGCTTAACCTAGAAGAATGGTCTCCAATTCCAACCAGATTGCTCCGAAAGATACTAGATCACCGTGTGTGTGTGTGTGTGTGTGTGACTGAGTAGTATTCCATGATGTACATACACCACATCTTATTAATGAACTTAATAAGATGGGCATTTGGGTCATTTCTACTTGCAATTGTGAATTGTGCTGCTATGAATGTTCTAGTGCAAGTGTCTTTTTTATAAAATGTCTTTTTTTTCCCTTTGGGTAAATCCCTAGTAGAGGGATTGCGGGACCAAATGATAGGTCTACTTGTAGGTCTTTTGAGGTGTCTCCATGTGATCTGAGCACTTCCTCCAAGGCAGGTCCAGTTGTGGCAAATTTCCTCGGAGTTTGCTTGTTGGGAAAGATGTGGTTTCACCATTAAATATAAAAATATAGAGCTTAGTTTTGCAGGGAACAGAATCCTGGGCTCGTAGTTAAAAAGATTGAAGTTTAAGGCCTGTTCCCTTCTGCCTTGTAGGAGTGCAGCTGAGAAGTCCACTCCGCTGTTAACCTGATGAGTTTCCCCTTGTAGGTCAAATGTTGATTACAGGTAGCTGCTTGAAGAATTTTCTCTTTCATTTTGGTTTTGGCCAGGTTAATTACAGTGTGTCTAAGAGATACTCTATTTGAATTCAGTCTTCCTGGAGTTCAATATCCATCTAATACTAGATGTTTGCATTTCTAGTGAAGTTTGGAAAATTCTCGATGATAATGTCTTTAATTAGACTTTCCATTCTTTGGGGACTCTCTTCTTCCTCAGAGATACTTATAATCTGCAGGATTCTATGCTGTGCATAGTCCCACATCTCTCTGAGAGATTGCTCTGCTTTTGTTCTCTTCTTTTGTCTCTTTAAATGACTGCGTTAGCTTGAAAGTCTGGCCTTCAATCTCTGATACTCTTTCTTCACCAGGGTTTAATCCCTTGCTGAAGCTCACTGCTATGTTTTGAAACTCCCTGAATGATTCTTTCAATCCTTTAAGCTCCATTATATCCTTCCTAATTTTGTCCAGCTCCTTGGTGACTTTGTCTTTAATTGTTCTAATTTCTTGACACTTTGTTTGGACTTCTTTTTTGCTGGTTTTCAACTTTCTCTTTAATTCTGTTCATCTTATTTGCCATCCATGTCCTCAATTCCATTTCTGTAATTTCAATGATTTCTTTATGGTTAGAATTTTCTGCTGTATCTCCATTGTGATTCCTTTGGGGAGTTGTTCTGTTCACAATTTTCACATTGCCAAGGTTCTTTTGCTGGTTCCTCCTCTTGTGTATTCTCTTTTTTTATCTTTAGTAAACTAAAGGGTTAAAAATACCTCTTCGTTGGAGTTATTTTTGTTGGGTTCAAATAGGGAGCGATCACTAGATGGCGCTTTAGTATCAGTCGTAATGGAAGCTGCTGGATGCCCATTTTCTTTGCTGACCCTAGCTGCTTCCAGTGTTCAATAATCTCCCCTCTAGAAATTTGGGAGGGAACTTCCAGCTCTGCTCTGGTAGCAGAAGCTCTGGGGCCGGCCCTGTGGGCTGGGTGCAGCACTGAAGTTTGGGGGTTGGTGCTACAGACCTTGTGTGGATGCTGAACGCTCTTGAGTTTCAGAGAGGGAGCCTCAGTGGTTAGGCTGGGGTGGGGACTGAAATTCCATGACCCAAGCAGGGCCTGGGATCCAGAAGAGGTCCATGGTGGTATGGGAGGAGGACTACACCAATCTGTTCGTGGAAACCAAAGGACAATTCAGAGGTTGTAGCCCATTCCAAAGGCGGAGCCCAAGCCTACCATGTGGCACAACGAACCTTTTGGTCTTCAGAACCTCTGGGACACTGTGCCAGGTGGGGCTGGTGTGGTTACCAGCAGCCCCGGAGTTACGGTGTTCTCCATGCCCCTCCTGTGCCCTGCCGAACTGGGGAAGCGGCCTGTTGTTTCCCTGATGTGTGGCAGCTTTCTGGGCCCCATCCCTACCAATTCCCTTGCCTAGATCCACCTGTCCTTTATAGGAGGGAAGTGTTTTGTTTCAGGTCTTTGGCTATGGTTTAGGGAAGGTATGAGTTGATGATCTGTTCCCTTCCACCCCGTCCCAGATTCTCACTGTTCACCCACCAGTGCATGGTGGCCCCAGCTGCTGTCTGTTCCCCTCAGCACCCTTTGTCTGGTGGGGTAGCCCTACTCAGAAATTCAGGTCGGTCCCCAGGCCAACCCAGCTGGGGTCTGTGGGGGATGCTCAGATCACTGAGCCATTCCTGTGCAGCATCTCTGATTCTGTGCTGCAAAAATTCCTCTTCACCTGTTTCTTTTGTTCCCTTCTATTCTTTTTATATTTTCCTCTCCTGGTGTCCCACACTGTCACGGTGCTGTTTCTTTGTGGAGCAAATAGAGTGGTGGCTTGCTTATGTTTCTCCCTCTTTTCCTGGGAGAGGATGTTAAGAGACTGATTCCAATCCCCCATCTTTTTCAGTATCAATTTCGATGATCTTAAAGTTAAGTTTTCTCAAGCAGACCGAGTAGATCTACAGCCTGGTTAACCATAGGTCTCCCTTTGCCTTCCTCCTTCTTAATATTTTGAAATAAAAAATAAAATTCACCTGTGTCATTTTAGTGTAGGAAGGATAGATTTGAGACTAAAACATAAGTTAAGGAAGTCTGTTGTTAGAATTAATTGGTAATATGTGTCAACTTAGGGTACTATTCCCCCAAAACATGTTCTGTTTGTGTTGGTATCAATACTATTGATTTGATAGTATTTTCAGCATATCCATCTTCTAACCCATCCCATTTACTGGATTATGGATGCTTTTTAAATATCTGAAAAAGAAAACAAAATAAAGCTACACATTTTTGCTACATCTACAATGCAACAAGAACTAGAAAATAACCAAAATTATTAGGTACTCAATATTCTTTCAACTCAAATATTTGACATAATTTTATATAAATAAAGGTGAATTTTATATTATAGATAAATATGTAGAAAATTAAGAGAAATATCCTCTGGTTCATTCATAGATAAACTACTTTTAAATGTCCTGATAATTGATGTTGAAGGATAGTTTTCTGTCTTTTAGATAATTCCCTTAATTATCCTCTATGCTTTATTTATATAGCCAGGGCTTAAACATTGGAAGAGCCTTTGCTCCTTTAGAAATACCTATTTCCAAAAATTACATACAGCTATCAGAAGTGGTATATAAGTATTTGGCCCTGTTAATACTACCATGTGTTGCTGTGATTTAGAGAACATTATAAATCTTCCCCCTCCCCATCCTTATCATAAATATCTCCAGTACTTCTACAATGGGTAGGTCTGTAGATCGGAGTCAACACAGAATAAGGGCAAGAGACCTGGATTAAAATCTCAGAGATTTGTGAAACTAAAGCCCGTAGTTTATAGTCAAGGTAGCAACATGAAGATTGGGAACTTAGAGGTTGCAGAGACCCAAGCCAGGTGATGAGCAAATAGGTTAGGTCAGACAAAATACTAAACTTGGGTTTCTAGCAAGGTGGAAATGTCAAAGGCTGAGAAGCCATCAGAAATCAGGCAATAAATGGATACTGAAAGATCAAAGGTAGTGAGTGGTACTAGTAGTCCTATAAGAGTTGGCACTTGATTCACACAAAAAGTGGTATTGTCACTATTGGTATAGCTGCTGAAAAGGGAAGTTGGAAAGAATGGAGCTTAGGGTGATGCCAAGGAGGACATACCTGGAAATTAAAGGTATTTAAAAACCTTTTGAATGAAAAAAGGAACTTCATCAAAAACAGTACAGGATAAATTTAGCCTAACATCAGTTCTGATAGAAACAGTCTGGTCTTTTGCCAATATTTGATTTTAAAAACTGAACTAATATATGGGGGTGGGGAGACTTTGTCTAACAAATGCAATCAATGGAACCTAATAGTGTATGTATCAAGTCCATAAATAGGCTTCAGTTTTGATTACAAATGTAATATAAACCTAGGAGTAGAGTTTATATATATTGAAAGTATGCATATGTTTATAAGACACTTCTTTTCCAAGACCAGAAGCAGATCTGGCTCGATGAAGACCTGTATCAGATAGTTTGATTTATTTTCCTTATTTGCTAATGTATTAAGAATACGCCTATTGCTATAGTGATGATATGCCATTTAGAGTCAAGTTGTTAATGATAAGTTTTTAACTAGGTGAGATGATGATCATGGTATATTTCAAGGCTTATTCAAATTCTTTTTAGAATGTGCACATGTGGTGGAGTGGGGGCCTGCAATAAAGGAGAGGGAATTCTTTGTTGAGGCTCCATTTGAAATCTCCTTTACCTCAATTATGAAAAAAATGAAAGTGCTTTAGAAATAAAGAGAATTGTGCTAAGTCTTCATAAAAGAATTAAAGAAGGGAAAGGGTTAACTTTAATAATAGTACCTTATATTTATGCAGTATAATTCTCCGAGGAACTCAAAGCATGTTTTCAGGCACCATTTAATTAATTTCTTTAATAGTTCTGTAAAGTAGAATGAATTTAAGATAACATTAACCATTGACATGTGCAGTGATTAAGGTTCTTTGTGACACCTGCAGGCAGTTTAACTGAACATACTAGTGAGGAATCACCTAGATCAGTAGTGAATAAATGATTATTAGCCTGGCCATTATTAGTTAGCTCAGAATTTCTATGATTCTGCTATTATATATGTATAAATGTATAAGCAGGGGTGATCTATCTAATCACTTCTTGCTGTGTTTCTCTTTCCTTTCTCAGCCAAGTAGTTAGCTTCTTAACCCAATGAGTGCTATTTTCATGAGTGACCACTTTGTATATCAAACAGGTGAGATAGCTCTTAAACTTTTCTGAGTGCTACTCTGCTTGCATTTACTTTTTGGTTCCCAGAGTTAATTCCTGTGAGTTTATGGCAAAGAGCTGTTTTTATATTTTTTCTTTTAGGTGACACATAATAATCATACATACTTATGCGGTACATAGTGATGTTTCAATACATAAAATGCATAGTGACATGATCAGGGTAATTAGCCAGGAAAATGTACACCAAACCACAATGAAATATCATCACATCCCAGTTGGGATGGCTATATCAAAAAGGCAAAAAAGAACAAATGCTGGTAAAGTTTCATAGAAAAGGTAACTTTTATACACTGTTGGTGGGAATGTAAAGCAGTACAGCTACTATGGAGAATAGTATGGGAGTTCCTCAAAGAAATTACAAATAAAACTACCAAAGAATTCTTAAAGCAGGGCATGTAAACAAAACAAAACAACACAAAAAGAATAACGTGGCCATAGCATTGGGCACAGGTTGAAATTTGCAGAAGATGAGAGGGAGACCCTCTCTTCATGTAATGTGTAGAAATAGCACAGTAAGAATGAACTTCTTATTTGTCCAGGGCAAGTCCATGGTTATATTGTTCCATTAGGCTTTTGTCTCTTCTCAACATTCTATGTATGTGTATATGCCAAATTGTATTAGTCATCTTCAGAGTTTTCAAAAGAATCATTATATTACATTTAATCTACTCTTCTCAGTGTTCCAACTCCATTCCATGGTGTTTATTCTCAGTAGAACAAAACTTACTGTGATTTTGTTCATTTTACAGATCTGGAAACCAATGTCATACCCAAAGTCACTGAGTAAAGGCCAACGCCATTCAGTATAAAATACCACAATTTTCTTCCTTTCTATTTCAAAATGTCTCTTTATTTTTATCCTTTATCCCTCTTCCCTCCATTCAAGCAAGGTGAGTGGTACCTTTACATCTTTCCAAATGTAAATTGTCTACCTTTGCTCATTTCTACCTTTCCCATATATTTTGGTAACCATCAATTATACCTTTTTGCAATTGCATTTTGAAACTCGGTCCCATAGTAAGTATGCTAAATTCTCTTCCTTCCTAAATGAGTACACACACACACACACACACACACACACACAACATTAGCATCCTTAATCTGGAAATCTAAAATTATTCAAACTGTGAATTTTTTTTTTTTTTTGAGACAGAGTTTCACTTTGTCACTCTCCGTAGAGTGCTATGGTGTCACAGCTCACAGCAACCTCAAACTCTTGGGCTTAAGTGATTCTCTTGCCTCAGCCTCCCAAGTAGCTGGGACTACAGGTGCCCGCCACGGCACCTGGCTATTTTTTGGTTATAGTTGTCATTGTTGTTTGGCAGGTCCAGGCTGGATTCAAACCTACCAACTCTGACATATGTGGCTGGTGCCCTAACTGCTGAGTTATGGGCGCTGAGCCCAAACTGTGAAATCTTCTGAGTGCCAACATGATGCCATAACTGGAAAATTCTATACCTGACTTTATGTGATGAATCATGGTTAAAATACAGTCAAAACTTAGTTTCATGCACAAGATTATTTTTAATATGTGTATATATATTATATATATATATATATAATTACCTTTAGGCTATTTGTATAATATGCATGTGAAAATACATGACATAGATCCCATCCCATCCCCAAGATATGTATGGTAAATTATGTATGGTAAATATTCAAAAATCCAAAACAAAAATAAAAATTCAAAACACTTCTGGTCCTAAGCATTTCAGATAAAGGATACTCATACTCTGTGTGTGTGTGTGTGTGCGTGTGTGTGCGTATGTGCACACACACACACATACACACATATGTCCACTTTCCTTTATCCTCCTTCCTCTTCAAGGCACACTACCCCATCTATTTTTTTTTTCTGTCTAC
The DNA here is from genome assembly GCF_027406575.1 of Nycticebus coucang. NCBI lineage: Eukaryota > Metazoa > Chordata > Mammalia > Primates > Lorisidae > Nycticebus > Nycticebus coucang. The sequence continues at coordinate 136,670,326 of NC_069804.1, read as the reverse complement.
ATCCAATTTTTTTAAAATATATACATAGATTATCTGTTTTATTCTGTCTCATTCACTTCTCACCTCACTAAAACTTGACTTCCTCCCCACCACTCTGTGGAAGTTCATTTTTCAGTAATCATGTAACTACCTAAATCATGTAATTACCTATCTCTTATTTCTCCTTGGGATATTTTTATACCCTTAGGCACTTTTGAAGTTCTTTGCTGGCACACTGTCTGTCCTACAGTAAATATTCAGTATGTGATGAACACCTCCTCTTTGTTCAAATTCTTCTGTTTTCTCTCTTAGTTATCAACCTAATTATCATCTTGTTTCTTCTCAATCTTTCTGTCTGTTCTTTCTTCCTACAACTGCTTCTTTAACTGGTTTTAGTGGGAAAGAGGAAGAGTACAAGTTTAAAATCATAAAAATAATATTAAAATCTTCACAAAATTAAATCATGAGAATATGGGTTGGGCTACTTTATAGTCCTTTCCTAAAGAAGATAGAAGCATCTTCTTTGGTTTGTGTGGTAAAGAGAAATACCTATACTTAATTAACAAAAGCTTCAATAAGGGACTATCTTAACTAAGATTGTTGATAGGACTCATCCAGTTAATAAGATATTTATTGAATGCCTGGTGCATGTAAAGTTCTGTGGAGACACAGAGATGACTAAAAGGCAGATATGGCCCTAAGAAGACTAGAATATAGCTGAGCAGAAAGAAATAAACAAACAGTATATGGCAAGAGTTATCTTCAGTATGATGGTGGAATAGGAAGAACGACCTGCTGACAGAAATATCAACTTAATAACAATATACCATCTAAAAAGCCTTTATGGTAACTCCAAAAATCATAGGAAGTCACAATGTCCCAGGCAGGCTTAGAGACAAAAACAGCCACATTGTAAATGTTTCTTACCTATTTCAGTGTGGCTGTAGGTGTCCATAAGAGACTTAATTTATGTTTAAGTAAATATATAGGCTGAACATGGAAGGATAGAAAAATATATCCCATGCAAATAATATCTAAAAGAGAGCAGAATTAACAAAATATGTTTTAAGTAAAAAATTTTCAAAGAGAAATAAAGGATATTAAATAATGATAAAAGGGTCAATTTGCCAAGCAGATGTAAAAATTATAAACATATATGCAACCAACTTTATAACATCCAAATATCTAAACCAAAAATTGACAGAACTGTGGGAAGAAATGGACAGTAACACAATAATATTAGAATATTTTAATACTTTCGATAATTAATAGAACATCAAGACAGAAATTCAATAAGGAAACAGAGAGCCTGCATAGCACACCATATAACAACCAAATGGACCTAATAGACATGTACAGAACATTTCATACTCAACAGAATGGACATTTTTCTCAAGCACACACAGGATAGGCCCCCAAATTCATCACAAGTTAGGCCACAAACAAGCCTTAACAAATGTAAGAAAAGTCAAATCACACAAAATATCTTTTCTAGCCACAAGAAAATAAAACTAGAAACCAATACCAGAAGGAAAACTGAAAAATTCACAAGTATGTGAAAATTAAGCACCACTCTTGAATAACTAATGGGTTAGAGAAGAAATCAAAAGGAAAAGTAGAAAATATCATGAGAACAACAAAAACATAAACACAATATACAAAAACTTATAAGATTTAGCATAAGTAGTACAAAGAGGGAAATTTGTAGTGGTAAACACCCTTGTTAAAGAAGAAAAAAAAGATCTCAAAGCAACAACCTAAAGTTATAGCTCAAGGAACTACAAAGGCTCAAAGAAATAATAAAAATTATAGCATAAATAAATGAAACAGAGAATCAAAAAACAATAGAAGAAATCAACAAGATTTTTTCTGAGTTGGATTATTGAAAAAAATAATTAAAAATTTGACTTCCCTGTAGTCCCACCTACTTGGGAAGCTGAGGCAAGAAAATAGCTTAAGTCCAAGAGTTTGAGGTTGCTATGAGTTGTGACGTCATAGCACTCTACCAAGGGTGACATAGTGATACTGTCTCAAAAATAAAAAAAATGTTGACAAATCTTTATCTAGACCTAGAAAAAAAAGAAAAAGGACTCAAATAAGCAAAACCTGAAATAAAAGGGGAGATATAACAACTGAGGCCACATGAACGAAAAGGATTTTAAGAGACTACTATGAATATTTATGAAATTGGATAACCTAACAAACACATTGAAAAAACATAGAGCATATGGATAAATTCCTGGCCCCTTAAAACTACCAAGATTGAGCTGGGAAGAAACAGAAAACCTGAACAGACCAATAATGTATAAAGATATTGAGATAATCATAAAAAAACTGTCCAAAGAAGATCTTGGGACCAGATGGCTTCACTGCATAGTTCTCCCAGCATTTAAAGAATTAATGTCAATCCTCCTTAAACTCTTTCAGAAGACTGAAGAGGAGGGAACACTATCAAACCATTCCACAAGTTCAGCATTACCCCAATATCAAGACCAGAGACACAAGAAGAAAAGACAATTAAAGGCCAATATCCCTGATGAATATAAGTGCAAAAGTCCTCAACAAAATACTAGCAAACAAAATTCAACAGCATAGGGTGGCGCCTGTGGCTCAACGGAGTAGGGCACCGGCCCCATATGCCGGAGGTGGTGGGTTCAAACTCAGTCCCAGCCAAAAACTGCAAAAAAAAAAAAAAATTCAACAGCATATTTGAAAACTCATACACCATGGTCAAGTGGTATTTAACTGGGATGCAAGGATGATTCAACATCTGAAAATCAATCATTGTGATATACCACATAAAAAGAACAAAGATAAAAATCACATGAACATCTCAATAGATGTATAAAAAGCACTTGACATAGTTCAACAGTCTTTTAAGCTGAAAAACACTCAACAAACTAGGAATAGAAGGAACTTGTCTCAACAGAATAAAGGCTGCCATACATTAGAAGTCCACAGCTAATAACCTACTCAATAGGTGAAAACCTTAAAGCTTTTCCTATCAGATTAGGTGCTTATAGATAAGGATACCCACTCTTGTCATGTCTACACAATATAGTAGTGGAAGTCCTAGCCAGAGAGCAATTAGGCAAGAAAAAGAAATAAAAGCCATTTAAATCAGAAAAATATAAGTGAAATATCTAGGCTCATAGATGACATATTCTAAGTTGAAAAATCTAAAGATTCCACAAAAAGGTTTTAAACTAATAAATTCTGCAGAATTGAAGGATAGAAAATAAACATACAGAGATCTTATATGTATGTATTTATTTGTTGACTCATTATTTGATAGAGATGGGGACTCACGGGTCTTGAACTCTTAGCTTCAAGCTATCCTCCCACCTCAGCCTCCAAAATTGTTGGAATTACAGATGTGAGCCACCATGCATGGCCCTTATATGTCTTTTTAGACCAATAGCAAATGATTCACAAAAAAATAAAGAAAATAATGCCATTTATAATAGTGTGGAAAAGAATAAAATACTTAGAAATAAACATAACTAAGGATACAAAAGACTGTACACTTAACACTACAAAACATTACTGTAATAAATTAAAGAAGGCACAAATAAATGGAAAGACACCTCATATTTGTGGACTGGAACACTAAATATTGTTAAAATGTCCACACTACCCAAAGTGATCTACAGATTCAATGTAATCCCAATCAAAATCCTGAAACTTCATATGGAACCACAAAGGTCCATGAATAGCCAAAACTATCTTCAAGAAAAAAAAAAAAAAAGCTGGAGTCCTTACACTTTCTGAGTTCAAAACACAATACAAAGCTATAATAATCAAAACAGTGTGTTACTGGAATAACAACAGAGATACAGAGCAATGAGATAAAATAGAGACTCCAGAAATAAACCCACATATATTTGGTCAAGTGATCTTCAGCAAATGTACCGAGCCTATACAATGAGGAAAGGATAGTCTTTTTAACACATGGTCTTGGGAAAACTAAACAGCAACATGAAAAAGAATAAAATTGAACTCCTTATTTCACACCATACAGAAAATCAACTCAGAAAGGATTAAAGACTTAAACATAAGACCAAAAATTATAAAACTCCTAGAAGAAAACATAGAGGAAAATCTTCATAATTTTGATCTTGACAATGACTTTTTTGTATATGACACCAAAAGTATAGGCAACAGAAGCAAACATAGACAAGTGGGGCTATGGGAAACTAAAAAGCTTTTGTGAAGCTAAGGAAATGATCAAGAGAATGAAAATGGAACCTATGGAATGGAAGAAAATACTTGCAAACCATTTATTTGGTAAGGGGTTAACATAAAAAATATTTAAGTAACTCTAAAAAATAATTAAGTAACTCATACAACTCAATAATAAAACATGCAAACAATCTGGTTAAATATGACAAACGGACTTGAACAGGTATTTATCTGAAGAATTTATACAAATGGATAATAGCCATATGAAAAGCTAATCAGAATCACTAATCATCAGGGAAATAAAAAATGAAAAGTACAATGAGATACCACCTCATACCTGTTAGGATAGCCATCATCATAAAAGTAAAAAAAGAAAATTATAAGTGTTGGTGAGGATATGGAAAAATTGGAATGCTTGTATACTGTTGGTGGGAATGTAAAATGGTGCACCTTTGGTGGGAAACAATATGAAAGGTCCTCAATAAATTAAAAATAAATCTATCATGTCATCCAGTAGTCCCACTCTTGGTATTTGCCAAAATATGGAAGCAACCTGTCCATCAACAGATGAATTAATAAATAAAACATAGTATATAAATACAAACAATGCAATATTATTCAGCCTTGACAAAGAAGGAAATCTCATCACATATGACAACATGGGTGAACCTTGAGGACATTGTGCTTAGTGAAATAAGCCAGTCACAGAATGACAAATAGTGTGTGATCCCACCTACATGAGATATCTAAAGTAGTCAAAGTCTTAAAAGCAGAATACAGTAGAATATAGTTTCTTGCCAGAAGCTGGGAGATGTGGAAATGGGGAGTTTCTGTTCAATGGGTATAAGGTTTCTGTCATGCAAGAGGAAAAAATTTTAGAGGTCTCCTGTACAACAATGGGTATATAGATAACAATTCTGTACTGGGGAGATTTCTTGTTATATGTTTGTTGCAACAGTTAAAATGTGACATTTGTACAGCATAGTTGATAAGAAATATTGTAACAGAGATTTCTCAACTTCAAAACCTCAAGTTCAAAGTATTCTCTTTACCTCATCTTGCATATCATGGCAATAATGCTTAAGGATTCTTCCTACTTAGGATCTTTTCTATTATTACTTTGGTAACTTCCAATCAGGCCCCCATATTTCTTATTAGGATAAGTATTGTGATCAATTCTAAATTGGCCTGTTCATCTCCAGTCTTGCTCAACCTCAATCATTTCTCATCACTATAAGCAAAAAGAACAAATTAAATATAAAAATCTAAATCGTATCATCTATCTCTCCTGATTTAACCTTTTCAATAACTCTCCCTTCCTTATCTAGGGAAGAAAACAAATTCCTTACCTTGATTATTGGCCACCACCTACTTCTTCAGTCCCATCTTCTCTTTGCACCCATTATTCCACTTATACCAAACTGTTCTCTTTATTTTTGCTTCCAACCTCCTGGCAAAACTTGTGTGTGTGTGTATTTGTATATCAGTGTTGACTTTACCATCACTTCCCAATGATACCTTTCCTGATCTCTGATCTACAGTCCCAGGAAGAAACTATGTCTACTTTTTTTTTTTTAGAGACAGAGTCTCACTTTGTCACCCTCAGTAGAGTGCTGTGGCATCACAGCTCACAGCAACCTCTAGCTCTTGGGCTTAGGTGATTCTCTTGCCTCAGCCTCCCGAGTAGCTGAGACTACAGGCACCTGCCACAACGCCCTGCTATTTTTTGTTGCAGTTTGGCCAGGGCCAGGTTTGACCCTGCCTTCCTCGGTATATGGGGCCTGCGCCTTACTCACTGAGCCACAGGCACCATTCTAGCTATGTCTACTTTTTCATGTGCCTCCTATATCTAATGAATTCTTCTGTCCCAGCATGTTTAGTTTTTAATCATACATTTATTTGTTGATATGTTTGCCTCTCTTTACTAGAGCGTGAACTTGATAATGAGGTATTTTGTTCAATGTTTCTTTCTCAGCAGTAAGCACAGTGCTTGATGCTCAATAAATATCTGTTTTATGAATGTATACACATTTGTGTTTATGAACAACTGCACAGATATATGAATAAGTGAAAAAAACAAATTAATGAATTTTTCAGTTTCTAAGATAACTAAATTTTACACGGTTTGCAACATCCCTCACTGTAGCCTTCTGTTAACTTTCTTGTATTTCCCAAATCCAGATTTACTTTAGAAAATAACCCTGTGATTGCGTTTAGTGTTATCAAGAGCCATAGAATCTTATAATTGGAGGGAACTTTAGTGGCTTCATTAGTATGGGTAAGTAAGCCTGGCCAGGATAGTAAGTAACCACAAAACTATAGTGGTTAACAAAAGGAAAATTTACTTCTTGCTAATACAAAATCTAGTTGGATAGTCACGTGACTTTCTATACAATTCAAGGTTTTTCTACCTGCTGGCTCTCCCATCCTCTAGTGAGACCCTTCAGAGTTTTTTGTTGTGCCCCCTGCCTTTATCTAGCAGATAGAGAGAATAGGGAGGGTAGCAGTGTTGTGTACATTACTTCTAACCACATCTCCTTGTCCAGAGTTCAGCCATGCGGCCAACCTAATTTAAGGTAGGCTGCAGAATACAGAGAACACTGTGGATATATGGGTGAGTCATCTAGTCCTTCTGGATATAGGAATAATTCTGGGAGCATCTCTAAGAGTATTTTCTAGTAGAAGAGAGTTCTCTGACGATGGGGAGCTCACTACCACCACAAGGCTACCTATTCAGTTATGGTGCAAACTTTGTCACTAGAAAATTCTCCTTTATGCTGAGCCATAATTTCCTTCTTACAGCAAGACAGAGTAAACCTATTTTCCTTCCATATAGTCCTTTAAATATTTGAATAAACTAGCAGGATCCCCCAGTATCTTATATTCTTTAGATATTTACAGTTCTTAATAATTTCTTTTAGGAACTTTGCACGGTGATGACTGCTCTCTTCAGTATATACGGTACTGACGGGCGTCAGTGTACTTAAAATATGAGGCCATGTGCCAGATGTGATTTAACTTATGTAGGGAATAGGATACTGACTTCCTGCATTCTGGTCACTATGTAAAATGAGATCATCTGGGTGAAAGCACTTTTTACAACATAAAGCAGTGCACACTCACGAAAGGTACCATTACCATTATGAATGTAGTTGGACATTATGTGAGCTTGTTCAGCAGCCACATCACAGCCGGCTAGTATTTCAAACTTGTGGTCAGCTAACCCCCCCCAAACCTTTTTCATAGGAATTGCTACATGAAAGAGCCCCGTAATCATTTGTTCCTTGGTCAGTGATAAGTACATTCGTTTTTTGCCTTTGAGAAAATCGGCTTAATGGTGCCTCGATTTCCAGAGCTAACTACCAGTTTAAAATAGTTGACAAGTTTTAGGTCCTATCAACCTACGCAAACCACTTTGATCAAGATCAGTCTTGTTTTTGTTTGCAAGTACAAATTCAGGTAGCTAAGCATATTTTTTGGACTGTATGGCAACTACCTGATTAAAGCTCCTTTTAATCCGTTTGTGGCACTGGTGTGGAGATGGCCTTAAATGCTTCATTTCCACTTTAGTAGCTCATGGTTTTGTTTTCATTAACTGCTCTCTGTGGTCAAGAATTGCACATTTTTCTTGGAATTTTGCAAACAGCATGTGCAATTTAAATTACACAGAAGCACAGAAACCATAAATAATAGCAGCCTTGAGATTACATGATTAGTACAATTAAAGCAGAAATATGGATAAACATACCTTTTCTACCATATTATTCTCCCTCTCTAGGAACGTTCTGGATCATTTACTTCTCAAGCCCGTAAATCAGAGCCATCTCTTAAATCCAGGATTAGCAGTCCATAATGAAAGGATCAGGATTTATGTGAATGCAGTCATTTGAATTGCTTCGTCTATTTGTACTTCTCCATGGGGAATCATGATGGTGTTTTCAAATATTGAGCTTTTGAGAAAGTTCCCAATTAATTAATTGGCCTACTTCAATCAGTGAAATGCTACCATGTTATATAATGTTTGATGTATATTCACTCTCTTTGGGCTTGGTGGACCAGAATTTCCAGTTTTCTAAATAAGAGAAAAAAGAAGGAGATCAGCTTTCTTATTGGAAAGTGAAAAGCACACAGCAATTTTCACTGGACCTAAATGCAATATCTCTCAATGTTTATTACAGGGACACGGCGGCTCATCTTATGCATGTGTCCTGGCTGCAAGTTACTATGACATACCCTGTCTTACTACATGTGCTCGTTTCTAGGGCAGCTGCAACAAAGTGCCAAAAGCTGGGTAGCTTAAAATAGAAATGTATGTGTCACAGCTACAAAGACTAGAAATTGAAAATCAGTGTCAACAGTGTTGGTTCCTTCTGGAGGCACCAAGGGAGAATGGTTCCTTGTCATTCTGCTAGCTTGTGGGAGTTGCCTACAGTCCTTAGCGTCCCTTGGCTCACAGGGACTCAATCTCTGTCTCTGTCATCACACAGCATTCTTTCCTTAGCTGTGTCTCTTTCTGTCTCCAAATGTCCCTCTTTTATATGGTCACCAACCAGTATAACCTACTGGATACATATATATATATATATATATATATATATATATATATATATATATATATATATATCCCATTTTAACTCTACAAAGCCCTCCTTTCCAAGTAAAGTCACAATCACAGTTACCAGTGTTAAGTACATAGCTTTGTGTGTGGGGGGGGTTACACAATTCAAGGCATAACACTCCGCTTACTTACACTGAAATCCATATGACAGTGAACAAACATCTGGATGGGAAGTAAAATCTTCAGTCACAAAGTAAGAAGTTTGCTGGACTAAAATCTAAGCGTCTGGAAGCCTAAATGTTTGAGTTTTCACAACATTGGAGGCTCCATTGGACTAATACTTAGGCGGGTCTCATGCAGATCTTAAAAGGAAAAACTTCTTTTTTTTTTTTTTGGAGTCAGAGTCTCACTGTATCACCATGGGTAGAGTGCCATGGCATCATAGCTCACAGCAACCTCAAACTCTTCAGCTCAAGCGATTCTTCTGCCTCAGCCTCCTGAGTAGCTGGGACTACAGGCACCCACCACAATGCCCGGCTAGTTTTTCTATTTTTAGTAGAGATGGGGTCTCACTCTTGCTCAGGCTGGTCTGGAACTTGTGAGCTCAAGCAATCTACCTGCCTTGGCCTCCCCAGAGTGCTGGCATTACAGGTGTGGGCCACAAGGAAAATCTTCTATAAAATGGGCTGCAGCCTGAGTGTCAAATCTACAAATGCAGTTTACCAAGTTAGGAGAGGAAATCCTTATGTATTGATGAAGATTCTTTTGAAATCAGGGGCCTTGTTTGAAGTTATTATTGTATTCCTCCTTGTCTTAGGCCATAAGGACTTACTCATTTTAGCTGTCTCCCTTGACGAAAATACGTCCTCATCATCTCAAAAATTCTGAGCTCCTGATGTGTTTATGGAGTTTATATTTATGGAGCAATATCAGTTTATAGATCAGAAAAAATTGAATAAAAATCTTTCATTATAACACAAGACCGAGGAGAGCAAAATCTGGCCAATGTATTCTTAAGGGTATATGTACGCATCACAGCAGTGGTATAGTAAATCAGTGCAATATCAGGGTTATGTTCTTTTCTAGCCTTAATCCAAAATATTGTGGAGAAAAGAAGTAGTTTGGGAAGGAGAGCAAAATAGCTCACATACATCTATTGTTTTACTGTGAGTAGATGACAGATAATTACAAATTGAGATTCTTGCTATGTGGGAATGATGGCACTGGGATTTCTTCTACTCTGTACATAGGATGTAACCCTGTGTCCTCCTCCTTCTAGCTCCCACTTGGCAGTGAACATGTCATTTATAGTCAGTGTAGACAACAGGCAGTTCAGACAATAGACAAAAAGTACTGGCTAAATCAAGGCAATGTTAGTATTTTCCAGTGAGTAACGGTATAGCATTCACTGCCATTGTGATTCTGAAGTCTTTAGTGCTGGTTTAGTGATGTGGAATGGCTTAGTGTCTGCTTTGTCTAGATCTATAAAATGACTTCTCACCCTCCCTTCCTTAGCTGAGGGTGTGCCTTCTTCCCCACAAACATAGTCATTACCAATGTACGCTAATCTGCATACATTTGAAATAGTATTTATATACAAATAGGTAATTTCAGTAAAAGCCCATTAGATTTAACTGATTCAACAAGGAGTCATTGAGAGCTAGTGATGTACTAGACATGGCTCTAAACACTGAGGGTATATGGCAGGTGTGGTTTCTTCCCTCATGGCAATTACCGTTTAGCAGGGGAGACAGAGGTTAAGTAAATTAACTTATTACTTTATGTGAATGTAAAATTACAAATTGTGGTTAAATGTTAGGAATGGGAAGAAGAGAACACATCTGGTAGACTGTGGAAGAGTAGAGATGTGTGGTTTCAGAAAGTTCAGAAGCTAAAACTTAAAAGATGAGAAGGAGCCATCACATGAACATTGAGGGAAGATGTGTTTGAAGCAGAGGGAATAGCACGTATTATGGTCTCCAGCTGGGGTAATAGTGAAACCCCATCTCTACAATCAAAGTCAGAAAATTAGCTAGAGGAGAATCATGTGAAACCAGGAATTTGAGGTTGCTGTGAGCTAGGATGACACCACTGCATTCTAGTCTGGGCAAAAGAGAGAGACCCTGTCTCAAGAAAAAAAAAAAAAAGTCTTGTAAAAGGTAAATGGTTGGGAATATTTGTGAGACTTAAATCCAGTGTAGGTCGAACACTGTAATTTATAAAAACAGAGATAGGAGTGGCATGAACTGGCATCAGAGAGGTAAAAAGTATCACATCATGCCGACTCTCATAGGAGGTTTCTAATCAAAGAAGTGCTGTAATGCAATTTATGTTCATTTATGTTTTCTAACTTTTTATTTTGAAATAATTGTAGACTTACAGAAATGTTGCAAAAATAGCACAGAGTTTTCCTGTATAGCCTTTCACTCAGCTTCTTTTTATGAGGACCCTGGTTAAAAGGCTATTGAAGTATTTTAGGCAAAAGATAAAGGCAACCCAGACTAAGGTGTTGCTAGAGATGGAGGTAAGATTATGCTCACTCATGCCGTTCCATCACTTGAAGATGAGGTAAGATTAATAGCACTTCTCTGAAAATAACCTCCTGTGCCTCATGTACTATGTTAAGAGCTGGAAGTGCAATAGTAAGCAAAAGAGACATTATTCTTTTCATCAAGAAACTTGTAGTCTCACAGACTTGGTAATGGATTGGATATGGGTAGATGAGAAAATAGATTTAACAAAAGTCTTTCAGGTTACTGAACAATTGAGTAAAGATGTCTTTTACTAAAGTGGGTGTTTCAATTACCTATTACTCTATAACACCACCACCACCCTAAATTTACTGGCTTAAAAGAATAATGATTTATCATTTCTCATGGTGAGTGTCCAGGTAGTTCTATTGCTGCACATAATTTCACTTGTGGTCATTCATGTGGCTCCTTTCAACTGATAGCTTGGCTGGCTCTGGAACATTCATTATGGCCCCATTCACATTCTGGAGCCTTTGTGCTAACCTTTATCAGAAGCATCTCATTGTTTTTCCCCACTTGGCTTCTCTCTCCACACAATATGTTACTATTCACCCTTCTAGCCCAAGTTTCGTTACTTCCTGGTTTTCTTCTAAGACAGTCAGAAGATTCCAGGCCTCTTAAAGACTAGGTCTAGAATGAGTGTCTTTCTTTCTTTCTTTTTCAGTATTAATTTCTTTTTTTTTTTATTAAATCATAGCTGTGTACATTGATATGATCATGGGGCATCACACACTAGCTTCATAAACCGTTTGACACATTTTCATTTGCAGCCCAATTCATAATTGCTAGGTCATGGAAAAAGCCCAAGTGCCCATCCATCCACGAATGGATTAATAAATTGTGGTATATGTACACCATAGAATATTATGCAGCCTTAAAGAAAGATGGAGACTTTACCTCTTTTATGTTTACATGGATGGAACTCAAGAGTGTCTCTTTCACCACATTGTGTTGGTCAAAGCAAGTCACAAGGCCAGCCCAACTTTAAGAGGAAGTAACACTGATTCCAGCTCTTGAAAGGAAGAACTGCATGCATATAATGGTTACTGGCAATCTTTGGAAACAATCTACAACCGGAAAAGTCTGAAAGGAGATTTGGATTATATATACATAAATCACAAGATCAAATGCGAGATCAGAATATTCTAATCAGGGAGCCCTTAAGCGAGCTCTTGGTCCAACCACATTGTTTTTCACATGAGGAAACTCAAGTCCAGACAGAAAGACATGACCTATTTAAGGTCATACAGCTAGTTAGTACATAGTATTCCCAGTACAGTTACCCCAAGTCAGCCAATGCCCTGTTCCTTCTTTGTATAACCAAATGTGATATATTCTTGAATTTTCCTTTTATATTTCAACATTTTTAAAGCTAACATTTGAATGAAATGTAACTTGTTCCCAGGGAACCTCATGGGTTTCTCATGCCTGTGGAAGAATAGGGAAAGGGAGCATCATCTTAGGGAAACCAAGAAAGAAGTTAGATTCAGGCTATGTTTCATTTCTAGTGTCTGTTTCCCAAATGGATTCATGTGGTACTGTTCTATGTTGTTCTTACACTATCTGTCAAGAGAATGAGTTATTTGAATGCAAACGCCTCATATATTCTGTAATTACAAATAGCAACATTCAGCTCTACTATTTTGACCTTTTCAACAATGTATAATTCTCAGGGTATGCCATTACATATCTTCTCTTGTTTACAGCCTCAGTGAACTGTGGAGAAGAGGTGAAATGGCCATCAAATCAAAATATACAATACTGAGAAGGGCAACATAATGTATCATAAGACTGATTTTCAAAGCAAGGATTAAAATCAGAATAAATCTGTCTTATAACTCCCAGGCTCCTCCCATCATATACAAGCAAGGAAATCTGATTTAACTTTGTCTATGATGATGATGGTGTAGATGGAAGAAATGAACAATATAATGACGAAAGTTGCATAATTTTTACTTCATTTTGAAAAGGAATTTTACTTTGCTCAGGCAGATTCTAGATTCCTCTCACGACCAGATTTGATAGTGTTGCAATTGTCTACAGCAGTCTTGAAACTTTCTCAGAGATCTCTATCTCAGTTTTCCAAAAATTTAACTACACTTTTAATTTATTTTGATGTTACTATTGAAAAACTACTGTGCACATACTTAGGAGAAGCAGAAAAACTACTGTGCATATACTTAGGAGAAGCATGTCCGGAAATCAAAATAATGGCAGTATTGAGACTTTGCAGAAGTTAAAAATACTTATCAATTTCAGTGGCATTCCCCTTTTAGTAGTGAAACCCCATCTACAAAGGTAATTTAAAGCTGAAGCCAAATATGAAAAAATATTGACAAGAAACAGCTTTAGTGAAGAGAAAATCACTAATGAGGTCTTAATCCCATTAGGCCTCAGCCACTATCATAAATCCCCCAGGCCTCTATATGAGGAATCCTTAGTAGATGCTTAGAATGTTGGTTTTGTAAACTTCTGTTCTATTGCAATGTAGAGCTGTCTGAAAGAGCAGCTGACCCTCTATTAAGTAGACTTGTACTATTTTGCTTCAAGGAAAGGTGAGATTCAGAATCTCCTTGAGTGCAAAGGAGAGTTTTTGGGTTTTTTTGTTTGTTTGTTTTCATGTTTGTCTTAGACCTAGCAACCTTGACAGTGCTAGGCTCACAGTTAGATTACATGTGATACTGAGATTATCTACATACCTCACCCTTCAACATTGGGATCCTTTTCAGAGATCGTATTGCTGAGATTAGCATAAGTAACTAGTTTGTGAAACAGTATCCAAAGCTAAAGGCAGCCATAAGCCATAGATGTATGGCTAGATGATTCACATCGCTTGGCTTTAGTCATTAAGCCTTTTCTCTCTCATTAAAATGAATGCGTAACTGTGTTTGTATATGATAAGGTTACCTCATGTAGCTAATATCTGAAAATAAAATTCCTCAGTAGATGCTCTTATGCTTCAGAAGTTGGAAAGAAAAATTGTGGAAATGCCCACAGACAATCCTTCTGGATCTGGCAGGAAAAAAAAAAGAAAAAGAAAGCATGTTTGTACTGCTGATATCTGAAAAGGAAGAAATGCAAACTTTCCTATTCCTCTAAAATGTATCTGTGTTCAACACCGGGAACCTTATTCGCTGATTAAGCACGAGTGCTTACAGACTCATTCTCAAAGCAGTGGGGGGAAGTATTGACTGGTAAGTACCAATTAAATCATAGTAGATCCACAGACCACTAATTAGCAAATTACCTGGTACAAAGCAAAAAACACTTCCCTAAGTGATAGGAGACAAGGGATACGGTTTTTGCTGTATCGAACGTAAAGAAGCTTGGTGATACTAGCAGGTAATTTACTTCTGTTACTCAGCATTTTTTCACCCTAATATGTAAAATAAGGGATTCATTCATTCATTTAACACATATTTAGAGACAACTTGCTATGTGTCAGGCACAATTTTAGGCATTGGAAATAGAGCAGGAAATAAGACTGACAAAGTATCTGTCCTGATAGAGCTTACATTTTCATTGAGCAAAGAGAAAATCTGAGGTAAGAAAACAGATACATAAAATGTTCAAAGATTCCAACAAAGTTCTAGAAGGAAAAGAATGAGATGATATAATAGAAACTAAAAACTAACTGGCAGCTTAGAGCCTGTAGCTCAGTGGTAAGGGCACTGGGTTTGAACCTGGTCCAGAACTGCCACACGACAATGACAACAATAACAACAACAACAACAACAACAACGACAAATAGCCCGTCCATTGTGGCGGGTACCTGTAGTCCTAGCTATTTGGGAGGCTGAGGCAAAAGAATCACTTAAGCCCAAAAGTTTGAGATTGCTGTGAGTTGTGACGCCACGGCACTCTACCGAGGGTGACATAGTAAGACTCTGTTTCAAGAAACTAACTGGGTGAGCCTGCTTCATAAGGAATGATCAGAGAACATTTTGCTGGTGATAAGTCACATTTTGGCTGAGAACTAAAGGGTAGGAAGGATCAAAGCATGGAAAATGCTTGAAGAACTTATGACAAAAAACTAGCCTTTTATTGGCCAACATGAGGATTACAGACTGGGACAACTTGTGGGCAGGGACTAAAGAGAAGATGATTGACCTTTATAACAACAGGGCTCACAAACTGGCCTTATTGGTAGCGTCTGGCTAATAGAAAATAAACAGAATTTTCTCTTGAGTGACTAGAAATTAGAGCATACTTTTTTATATGTTTTTAAATGCTTGACATATTAAAATATAATAAACTAGAATTTAAAACAAAGTTTTCTGGGTAAAACAACATTATAAATTACGTTTAGTTTCATAAGGTAAGAGATATAAGTACACACATATATGTGGATGCTAGGTCCTTCCCATTGATGGTGAGTAGTGAGAAAGCATTTGATGAAAAACATTTCAAAGGGAAGATCAAATATTAGATATAGTTTGTAGCCACAGAACAGACCAATTGAAGTGTTACCCAGTTGCCCTTATTAGCATTGGTCTCTAAAAGCAACTGGAGCTATGTGCCTAAACCCTTAGGTACTATTTTCCCCAAATCCAGGAAAATATAGTTAGAAACAAGAGTTTTATAGCCAGCTGCATTTGGGAAAGGCCTCACACCCTTTCCTCATCTTAGACATTTATAGTGAATGTAGTTCCATCAAAGTTTCTGCAATATCATATAATAAAGAAAACTGTTGAACTTTGTTCAATCCATCATTTCTAAGCAAATTTCAACATGTAATACTTTGTGCAGGAATATGTACATGTGCGTGTTTCTGTATGTGTGGCATGCATGCATATGTGTACAGTATCTGTGTTTGTTACACCTACCAACATCTTACTGAGCACACTGTATGGAAAGTTAGATAGGAATTTTTTTATTAAATCATAGCTGTGTACATTAATGCGATCATGGAGAAACCACTATATACTGGTTTTATAGACCATTTGACACATTTTCATCACACTGGTCAACATAGCCTTCCTGGCATTTTCTTAGTTATTGTGTTAAGACATTTATATTCTACATTTACTAAGTTTCACGTGTACCCTTGTAAGATGCACTGCAGGTGTAATCCCACCAATCACCCTTGCTTCACCCACCCATCCTCCCCCTCCCTCCTCTCCTTCTCCCCTTTCCCCATATTCTTAGGTTATAACTGGGTTATAGCTTTCATATGAAAGCCATAATTAGTTTCATAGTAGGGCTGAGTACATTGGATACTTTTTCTTCCACTCTTGAGATACTTTACTAAGAAGAATAGCTCTGTCCATGTAAACATGAAAGAGGTAAAGTCTCCATCTTTCTTTAAGGCTGCATAATATTCCATGGTGTACATATACCACAATTTATTAATCCATTCGTGGATGGATGGGCACTTGGGCTTTTTCCATGACTTAGCAATTATGAATTGGGCTGCAATAAACATTCTGGTACAAAAACCTTTGTTATAATGTGATTTTTGGTCTTCTGAGTATATACCTAGTAGAGGAATTATAGGATTGATAGATAGCAATTTTGGTAACATGTGTGAAAACCAAATGGATTCTGTCTTTGGCAGCACTGAATTTAACTTTATCCCATGGGGTAGACAGAAAAATGTCCTCTCAACAGATGTCCATGGCCTAATTCCTGGAACCTTTGAGTATGTTACCTTACATGGCAAAGGGGAGTTAAGATTGCACATGGAATCATCTTATGTTATCTGTGCAGGTACAGATTATAAAGATCCTTAGAAAGAGACAGAAGAGTAGGTTAGAATGATGTGATCTCATATGAGCAGGAGTCAACTTACTGATACTGGCTTTGAATATGGGGAGGACCACTAGCCAAAGAATGTGGCAGCTGCTAGAAGCTGGAAAAGACAAAGAAACAGATTGTTCCTTAGAACATCAAGAAAGAAATGTAGTCATGCCAACTCTTTGATTTTAGCTCCAGTGAGTCTCATGTCAGACTTGTGGCCTATAGAACTATAAAATAATAAGCTTGTGCTCTTTTAAGCCACTAAGTTTGTAATAACTTTTTAGAGCAGCAATAATTGACTAATAGACTTTATTTTGTGGACAAAATGTACTGTACGGGGAGGGAAAACAGCAACATATCAGAGTCCATTTAGTAGCTTGCACCGTTGATAGGATATAGACAATATAGTTTCTTCAACCACATTGACTGAGATACACTACTGAAGGTGACTGCTCACACTTACGTTGAAAGTGAATGCTAATTGAGCTTTATAAGGCAGGAAAATAATAGAGAACATTTTGCTTATCAGCATTTTCATATTTTTCACTGGTTCTGTTTGACTAGCTTTTAAGGTTTCAGAAAAGATCATTGGTCACATTGAGATAACTGTTTTCCACCGATTCAGCTTTATAGCTCCACAAGGATATCATGAGTAAGAGTAATGTTTATTTTTACTTATTTCATTTCTGCAGGAAGTATTCTTGGGTGCTGCTTCTTGAAAGCTGGATGGAATTTTCTAGAAAAACTCTTTTACATAGGGTATATATATAAAAAGAGCTTTATAGACCTGGCCTTAATAGGATATGTATTTTGAAGGTGTTTTTCCTAGCTGCAAAGAATACTTCTCCCTGAACCACCTACCTACATGTGTCCCCTCCATAATGAATAGCTGACATTTCATCGGTCAGTATCAAGATTGTGAACTGGGACAATGACTGTGGGCATGAACTAGAGAGAAACAGAATGGCCTTTATCACAACTGGACCCATGAACTTGGCCTTATTGTTAGCCAAATGAACTACAGGAAAAAATATTTCTACTTTAGCTTTGAGAAGGATTGTCTTAGCATCTTCTGGTTAGCACAGTTTATCTCTCCCTTATGTGAAACATCTTGAAATAAACAACCAAGTGGATGAGACTCAATCTGTAATGCTCAACTGAATGTTTTATAAAGAAAATACTTTTTGCTATTTAAACTGAACTGTTGTGTGTGTGTATGCACACACACACACACATATGTAAGTCCTTTTTCAGGTGGTTGGCTCCTTTAGTAATAGCTGAAAGAAGAACTGAAAGTATGAATGATACAAGTTTATTTATTTATTTTTAAGTATTGCACATCACTCCTTTCTTATACTGATCTGGAGAAAATATTAGTAGTTATGTTCAAAATGAGTACTGGACCCACATGGCAGGGCCAAGCAACTAGAACACGATTCAGAAATCAGTGAAAAGACACACTTGGATGTGATCAAGAGGCATTTCACTGCCACAAAACAAGGCCAGGGAAGGATTCTAAAATATACAGCAAGATGCATTCCTACCCCTTAGAAGTCAAGGAGTTTATCCCATATTGGTGTGAGGAATGCCTGATCTTCTGATGACTTTATGTGGGACTATTTTAACCGCCACTAGAAAACCCAATAGGGTTTTTGTTGTGTATTAATTATATGTATATGTATATATATCTATTTTTTTTATAAAAGTAAATGCAGCACAACCATGATTCAGGATTGATCCCAACCTTCTGGAGCCAGTTCTTCTGGGGTCAGAGAGGAAACAGCAGTTTTTTACATCACCATGCAGGTTACATTCATCTTCCCCTGGAATGACTATAGCCAAGTATAGGAATGGTTCCTGGGAGCAAAGAGGCTCTCGCTTTTCCTCACTGGTCAGTCCTTAGCATGGCTCCTCCCTAGCCCCTACTCAGGCAGGTCCCTAGTAAACAAAGCACTGGCAAAAATCCAAGTTACTACCTCTCAACTCTTGGATAAGAGGTATCTTCCCTTGGCTGAGACTGAGAACCCAAGCTCCAGAAGTGCTATTTTGACTAGAATGTATGAAGGGAGTGGGTGCAGGAAAAAAAAATGACTAAGATTAAAATGGGAGTCACTGGTCCCCGTCTGTAGCTACACTTCTGATGCTTCCAGATGTGGTCAGTGTGCAGGGGAGAGGTGTAGAGAAATGAGAGGGCAAGGAGGGTGTTCCCTGAGCAGCATTCTGTCTGCTAGCCTTCACTTCTTCACCTTCCACAGCTTCTATGGCTTTACTAACCGTCTCTTCAGCCCTCAGGAACTGCATGGGCTTGATGGGCTTCAAGTTCTTGTCCAATTTGTAGACCATAGGAATACCAGTCGGCAGGTTCAGCTCCATGATAGCCTCTTCAGAGAGACCCTCCAGATGCTTGACAATGCCCCAAAGGCTGTTGGCATGGGCTACAATTAGTACCCGTTTCCCCTCCTTAATCTGGGGAACTATTTCTTCATTCAAGAAGGGCAGAGCTCTAGCAATAGTGTCCTTCAGACTCTCAAAGGAAGGCAGCTGGTCTTCAGTGAGATCTGCATACCTGCGATCCTTACTGATGTTACTATAGAAGGGATGATCAGGCTCCATCGGAGGCGGGGGGACATCCTAGGAGCGCCGCCAAATCTTGACCTGGGCTTCACGGTGCTTGGCTGCAGTTTCCGCTTTATTGAGGCCAGTCAGACCTTCATAGTGCTGCTTATTGAGGCGCCAAGTCCTCACCACAGGCAGCCACATCCGGTCAATGGCATCCAGCACTGTCCAGAGGGTCCGGATCGCTCTCTTCTGCACTGAGATGAAGCAGATGTGAAATTCATAGCCAGTATCTCGCAGCGCCTGCCCGCCGCGCTTAGCCTCTTCGTGGCCCACTGGACTCAGGTCGGCATCATACCAGCTGCTGAAGCGGTTCTCCAGGTTCCAGGCGCTCTCTCCTTGCCTGATCAGCACCAACTTGTAGGCAGCCATGGCAGCAGAGAGAAGATGCAACGCTGACTGGGGCTCGCCGAGATTCCAGCTGATACAAGTTTAAAATACCTTGTGTGAGACAAATAGTTATGACTCTAATTTCAAACTTTTTGTGTTTTTTTTTTTCTCCCTAATTTCAGGGCTACTCTATGGCATTTCTGGGTGAAAAATTGTGACAAACATCTTGTATTTTCAAGTTTTATTATTTTGTTCCAATTGAAGAGCTCTCAAGATCAATATTATAACTGGACACAGGTCTTTCATCTCTTCTCTGTGCGTTCTCATTGAGCTCTGGTTAGTAGTAAGAACTGGATAATCTTTTTGTGAGTTCTAGTCCCACAGAGCTAACTCTCTCTCTCAGTCCATAAGATAATATTTTCTTTGCATTTTCCTGTAGATAGGAAGGCTTTCTTTGGATCTTCTGGAAACATGGAAGCCAAAGTGATACTTCAATTACAGTTTTTCTTTTCTTAACCTCATCAAATTCAATGCAGTCTTAATAGCTACATTTTCGAAACTAAAAATTAGAATGCATTATCTAAGTAATTTTTCACCCAGAAATGCCATAGAGTAGCCCTGAAATTAAGGAGGAAAAAAACACAAAAAGTTTGAAATTTGAGTCGTAAGTATTTGTCTCACACAAAGTATTTTAAACTTGTATTACTTGTTTTTGTCTCTTGACTTTGAATTTATTCATGTGGAAAGTATTACCAAAGTATAAAAAGGAAATCGTATTTTTGTTATGTATTTAATATACCACATTTTCTGAGAAGAATAAAATCCATGAGATGAAGACAGTTCCAGAAGAAATCAAGTAATAAGTGTCATCCCTCAAATGAAGATCAGACAATATCCACAAATGAATCAGAGAAAAATAATCTAGCTATGCTAGATTTTTTTGTATATCATATACTAACATATAGTCAAAAGAATACGATAAAACAATATATTTTTAAAACTTCTTGGCATGTAAATATATGGCTTTTCTTACATAATGTAGACACAAAGGAAACAAAAGAACCCCCAAAGTAATCAATAATGTAGTGATTATTTAATTCAATCAAATTATTTTGTTTAATGTATTTTTTAATTGATGAAATACTAGCAATTGAAAAAAAAAAAGGACTGGATTTTCATGGACAAATGCTCTCAGAGGGAGGCCTATCCTAGGTTGAATGCCATTCTTGTCTGAAAATTGCTGTGTGCTAAAACTGAAACATCTCATATTTCATAGACAGTTCTATGAATAGCTTCTAAATCATTCATATTAATTCATTCAGGACCTGACAATTCCATTTACCTTTAGAGTTTGGATCACTTGCTATCCAGGATGAGATTACGACTCCTAAGTCTGCTATTTGCCAGAAGCATGAATCCACCACTTTTTTCTCGTCCTCTGCTCTACTTGTTTTCAGTGAAGTGTTAGGCTTTATAACAGTCCTTTGTCATTGTTTATGGCAAGTACTGGATGCTCTTTCAAGAATTCATGAAATTTTAAGAAGAAAGAGAACAAAGATATCTGACATTTCTGTTGACAGTAACGGATGATTATGGAATTAATTAGGGGACAACAGAATAGCTGGCGGGCATGTGTATAACTTTTAATATTCTAGCTGTACCTAGATTGAAACCAGCAATCTGTAGAAGTTTAAGATAAGTCCATCCAATGTAGTTTAGAATTTTTATCAAATCATTGGAAGTGGCATTAGAATATAGGGAAGGTTGGTATTTACTAACTACAGGTCTACGGTTTGTCAGAAAATGGATCAATCAAAAAAGCCTGCTTTTAGCAAATAGCAATCTACTATCAGCGTATTTTCTGAAAACAGTTGATGTCTAAATTTCTACCTTCAAGTTTTGGCCAGCTAACCAAGGACTCTCTCATTAGACAATACCCTGAACAGCGCTGCCCATCCTAGTTGTGATTTACACGTGATAACCCTTGGAAGCTCAAAGCTGAATTTCTCAAGGGCAGGAGAAGCAGCACGATCCAGTGTAATCTGGATCCAGGTGGAGCATCAAAAGACTTCTTGTTTCCAGCCCCGCTGAAACACTAGCAAATTGCCATACCCTTCTATGCCTTAGTTTATTTGGTTACCAAATGGAGGGTGCAGTAAACAAAATCATCTTATATGTGGTAAAAGACTTTGGAACAGCTATGTGTACTACAAAAATCCAAAGACATAGAGCATTATTATAAATAAACACTACATTATAACCCATGAAACTAAGTGTAGTGAAGAGATATGGGTAGAAATTCCCCAGAGACACACAGGGTTGTTCAAGAAGAAAATGTGGGCAATAAAAAGAGGTTCATGAGGAGGAACTACTGTGGTTCAGTGGATGGAGGTAGCAGTGAAAGTGAGCAAAGGGTTAATAGAGGTTTTGCTTTACAGTTCTACCAAGTTCCTCATGGATGGCAGCACCAGTAAGCCACTGTAAACAAAGGTTCTGCCCTCTTTAATGTATTTAAAACATTAACCTTTGTCAGCCTCAGGGGCAGATCTTGCTAGAGCAAATCAATGGAATTAGGGTTGAAAGGCGAGGTAGGAGAGAGAAAAAAGTTCAAGCAGGAATATAGGTAAATTGGCTAGCACTATGAAAGAAGAAAATTAATATGAATGATAATAATGCTACTTTTATATTCTGATCATAGAGTTTCTTTTCTTTAGGGACATCCATGGGTTTGTAGCTGTTTTCATCTTCACAGACCCCCAGACGTCAGAGAGCAAGTGTGTTCATTGATCACAACATCTATTTGATGAAGATGGCACCACAGACCAAGACTTTCCTGACGAGGCCAAAGGACACACACACTACATTTCCTAACTATTTGGTGTTTTACAGTTCATTTTGAGAATCTAATGGAAACGAGAGAAACTCTGTGGTGAAAACAATGTTCATAAGCTGAAAACTGTGCCTATAATTTCAGGAGGCTTATGGTGTCTTGGACCTCAGGATAGAAACCTCTGTTTATCATGGTACTACTCTCGTATCTTCTTGTATGCTCATTTACAAGCTTTACCATTGAGAAGGAAGAGTAGTGAGCATATTAGAATCTTTTCTGACTTAGATACTTAAGCCTACAACAGATTCAACTATCAGGTCAGGGATTGCCTACATGGAGTATGACTGATACTAAGTGTTTGACAGCTTACTGGAGACTAGAGTGGTGAGGCTTGGAACATTTGAACTAGAAGAGATGGAACAAAAGACTTGCTCAGGTTATTACATAAGACTGCCTTGATTAGATATATAGATGCCTATTAGGGGTGTGGTGAGACAGAAAACCAGGAACTTGTGCCTAGGAAGCGTGGAGGGTGGAACAGCTATGAACTCAATCCCTTGACATCTGCTTTGTGGCTTTGCATCAGGAAAGTGGGTCTGGATTACTTGATAAAAGAAATTAGGAAATACTGTATAAACCTGTAAAAAATAGACCTGTATCCTGGTGAATTGCATTAACAACATGACAAGAGAAGTTTCTGGCCTGTGTTCAAATTCACAAAAAAATCTATTCCTACAGAAGTTGAGTGGTTGATGGTTGTGTTTAGAAGTTTTTTAAGGTGCAAGAGTGGGTTTCTGAGAGAAGATCAAAGCCAACAAGGGAGGAATGGATGTGAATAGATTATCAGCAAGCTCAAACACTTTCTTTAGAATGTGTAATTCGTGGTCCGGGAACAGCTGGTTGGGATGGTTTTCCCCAGCCAGGCCATGTTCTCACCAAATGCATATCGTTTTCTTAGACAGCAAATGACCCCATAGGCAGTGATTTGGCAAAAAGGAATTTTATTCCAGTTGCACTGGGCAGGGATTCTTTACTTAATCCATCATTCTGTACTTTCTGGACTGTTTTCAAAAGTCACAGCAAGTTATCCAGGGTTGTCTCTGACAGCAGCCCCCAGAACACAGGGGAGACCTCACCCATGATTACAAGATGGCGTGACATCTGGAGAAGTCAGGAATCATCTAAGTGTTGGGTATCCAGGATGTCAAACACTTGGAAGCAGTGAAAGACTTTTAGGGGGCAGTGAAAACACTTACTTAGAAATTGTTTGGTTGACCTTTTCAGTTTGCATCTATTAATATATTTGTGTGCAGGTCAGATCCCTAGTATATGAGAAGCTCTTTGAAGATAGAATCCATTCCATATCCCCACTATACCATAAGAGTTTCATGCACATAGGAGACAACAAATAAATGTAAGAGTGAGTAGTGATATTTAAGACAGACTTGGGGAAAATCATTCCTACATTCATTAATAGCATTTTTAGTACTTCCTGTGTATTAGACAACTCCCTGGGGACATACAAATAAATACATATTCCTTTTCTTCAAGGAGCTTACAGTCTAGAGAAGACAGAGATAAGTAAACACAATACATAATGAATAGTGGTGTGATGAAGATGTGCACCTAACTCAGATTGGAGGATTGAACAGGAGTCAAGGCAGAGGTCTAATGTGGTAGGACTAGTTAGGATAGTATTAGTAGAAGACTTGAAATCAGGTTCCATAGTTTTAGACTAGCATTCTTTCCATGAGACACAAGAATATGTTATATAAGGGTATAGACATCAAAGGACAGATTTTTTTTTTTTTGAGACAGAGTCTCACTCTGTTGCCCAAGCTAGAGTGCTATGGCCTCAGCCTAGCTCACAGCAACCTCAAACTCCAGGGTTCAAGCAATCCTCCTGCCTCAGCCTCCTGAGTAGCTGGAACTAGAGGTACCTGCCACCATACCTGGCTAATTTTTCTGTTTTTAGTAGTGATGAGGTCTTGCTCTTGCTCAGGCTGGTCTCGAACTCCTGAGCTCAAGCAGTCCTCCTGCCTTGGCCTACCAGAGTGCTAGGATTATAGGCATAAGCCACATCGCCTGGCCAGGACAGGATGTTTTAAAGGCAGTGCTGCTTGTAATTAAGTAGGCATCGTTTATTCCTTCCATCCCATGCTAAAGGGTGGGGATAAAGCAGATAATCAACACAAAATCTCCATGGATTATTCTCTCAAGAAATCTGGGCCTATTGTTAATAGAAAATACAAACATTCAAATAATGATCACAAATAATACTATATGAATAGACTGGTGAAATTTCTCCTTAATTTCAAATTTATAGATGAAGTTTCTTACTGCATATTTCAGCTGGTGGTCCTGCTGTTATCTCTAGTTCAAATATAGTTAATATTCCCATGGCTAGCACTGAAGACCCCCCAAAATGTTGCCAAACATTGCTGCTACTCCAGTCATTCATTTATTTATTCTATAATGCAAACTTAGGCCTTTGCTATCTTCTACACACGCTTTATCATTTTCCACCAAAGTGTTTTTATTTATCCTGTTTCCTCTATTAGAAGACTTTTTCCTACCATTTCTGCATATTCAAATCCTACTTTAAAGTTCCATTGAAAAGCCAGGAAATTTCTGATTCACACTCTATCTTCCTTTAACTAAAACAAACCTGGAAGGTACTGTTACTGCATTCAGGCTTTCATAGCATTTTATCTGCACTTCTCTTGTACTAGAAAGAGAGATTTGGCTGACATTCATACAGAGATAACAATTGAAGCCTTGGACTAAAATTAAATTATCAAAGGGTGAAGTACAGAGAGATATCAGACAAATGCCAAAGTCAAAGGCTAGAGAAACACACTTAAGGGGTATGATGAGAGACGGAACCAGAAAAGGGGACAGATTAAGTAGCAAAAAACTGGGAGAGAGAGAGAAAGAACCATGTGAAAGATGCTTCATGGTGTTAAATGAGGCACAAAAGTCAAGAAAGAGGAATGCACAATGACTATCTGTTAAATGAATGAAAGAATGAAAAAAGAAAAGAAAAAATAAATGGAGTGGCCATTGAATTTAGTGGATAGAAAGTCTTTGGTGTGCAAAGAGTATTGATATAGAGAAATTTTGAGGAGAGAAGAAAAGATACAAAATTTGAATCTGAAAATCTAGGCTGGACTTCTGGGTCTTCTACTGTGTAACCATAACCAGGTGATTTCTAGTCAACTCTTTCCCTATCTCCACCATGAAAGGAAATAGCTGTATCTACCTCCTGCATCTACATCGCAGGGTTATTGCATAGATTTAATAAGAATGTAAGCAAAAGAACACAGCAAAAATAAAGTGCTGTATAAACGTAAGATAATATAATTAGCATCATTTTAAAGTGCTCCACATGTAAGAAAGCATTCAATTATCACTCCAGAGAAATACAGTAATGATGAATTTGCAGAGATCCAGTTGACAATTGTCATGACTTGCGGTGAGTCTGCTGGAATTGAGCTCTTTGCCAGGTCTTTTATGTATTGGATTATATTTTCATCCAAGATCCTATTGGAGAGCCATGCAATATATCTTACTTTAGAAAATCAATTATTACGTTTATTAAAAGAGGAAAAGAGATTTATCTTCTGTGAGTTTCTCTAGGATTGTAGCTTTCCCCAATAGTACTTGGAGAAATTATAGTCACAGAACCAAAGTGTTTCAGACCACTAGTTCTCAGCCTCTAGGTTATCATATACTCGTAACATATTTCAAGTACTTAGATGCTAGTGGGAAATTATAAGGAGATTTAGATATAAGCCTGTAATAACCTCACTCACTGGCTTATATTTTCATCTGAATTCTTAAATGGGATAGACAGGCTAGCGTGCCAGGAACTCTTTATAATCTACAGCTTGGCTAACCTATGCTACTACCCAAGCATGTATACATCTCTCCCCATGAGTGCCCTGGTAGAAAACAAATTAAGAATCAAGCACATCTTCAGACATCATCCAGTCCTATGCCTTCATTTATAGGTCTGGAAGTAAGGCCCAGAAAAAAGGGAGTGATTTGCCCAATAACACAGAAGTGGCTAGAAGCAAGACCAGGATTGGAACATGGATCTCCTTATCTTAGTCCAAAGTCCTTTCCACTGTATCAGCTTTTCTCAAATTGTGTAAACGTGCAAGGTGGTACACACACACAAGTGTGTGCACACACATTTATGTATGCATATATACATGCATATGTTGGAGGGTGATCTAATAAACTTAGAAAGCTATAATTACTGGCTTGGCACCTGTAGCTCAGTGGCTAGGGTGCTGGCCACATAAACCAGGGCTGGTGGGTTCGAATCTGGCCCAGGGCCTGCCAAACAACAATGACAACAACAACAAAAAATAACCGGGCGATGTGGTAGGTACCTGTAGTCCCAGCTACTTGGGAGGCTGAGACCAGAGAATCCCTTAAGCCCAAGAGTTTGAGGTTGCTGTGAGCTGTGACGCCATGACACTCAAAAGATGGCAATATAGTGAGACTCTATCCCTCCCTCCCAAAAAAGAAAGCTATAGTTCCTATACCATCCTGTGGAAGAGTCTGTCATGAAATCTTCCCAGATATCACCAGCAGAACTTGTAGGTGAGATAAAGCAGAGCTTATTGCTTAGATTCCTCTGCAAAGATGTGACAATGCTTCAGAGAAGGGAAGGGAAGGACAGAAATTTTAAGAAAGAGAAAATTGATTTAAGGTGGATGGGTATTATAGTGCAGGAACTGGACTAGGATTTGGTAAAAATCATGACAAAATAGCCCAGGATTGATGGAAGCAGCAATGTAACGATTTTGAGGGATAAATCCAAAGAATCTTAGGGCTCAAACTGTGAATGCTTTCCAATGAAGAGTTGGCAGATATTTCAAGAATTTCCTGTAATTAATAATCAAACAATTTTTTCTTGAGCAGGATAGTCCTAAATGAGTAAAGAAATGCAAATTAAGACAGTGAAGTAGTAAAGTCATGGTTTTAGTTCTCAGCGTCCAGGCCAAGTAAGGAAGTTGACAGTTTTGGGTCTCAATTCACAATATATGAGGTGTGACAATTAAGTTCCTGAAACTCATCCCAGAAAAAAATGCTACATATCTCAGTGCTAAATATCACTATGGCCATCTTTGAAGTTCTCCCCTTGGGCAGCTATGCACTGATGCCAGCACCAAGTCCACCCTTCAAAGCAATTTTGGAACTCTTCCTGGAGTGACCATCAAAGCTATTGTCATATTACCCTTTGTGTCACTTTAATGTCTCTAAAACGTCTCCCGTTCAATATTTGCAGTTTTAGTAAGTCTAGGATCATAGCCATATCCCTGTTTCCCTTTCATTCATTCGTGCATACATAATTACTTTTGGGTGTTTTTTATTGTTCTTTATCCAATATTGGATAAATAAAAAAGTCATTGGGGGTCAGATCAGGTGAGTAGGGAGGATGTTCCAATACAGTTATTTGTTTACTGGCTAAAAACTCCTTCACAGACAGTACAGTGCTGCGTAAGCTGGTGCATTGTCATGATGCAAGAGCCGTGAGTTATTGACTAAAATTTTTAGTTAAGATTTTCCTAACCGTTTCTCTATTGATGTTTCTGACAGTCAGCCAATGATTTTAACACATAATGCAATGAATTGTTGCAATGTTTTCATCAGTTATGCTTATTATTGGCCACCTTGACCTTTCTTCATCAGTGATTCTTTCTCTCACTTTAGAAAAACATTTTATCCATTTTTACACTGCTGCTTTCTTTATGGCATTTTCCCCATTAAATTGGATTAACATGTCCCTGATTTCACTTCCACTTTAGCATTTATGAGTGTTTGCTCATTGCTCTAATTCAAGCTCTGACATTATCACTATAGCACACAAAAATGCAAAACAATAATGAAAACCTCTCAGCAAGACACCACCACATGTCAACATGAACACAACTGTGAGATGCTGATTTACCAAGGTTATGAAACCTTCCAAAGTGATTTGTACAGGGTTGCCAATATAAGGGCACAGTGGCCGGTTTGTGAACTTAATTGTCAGACTCAGTATATTAAAGCTTCAGAGAAGTCCTGCGTTAGTAAAATTTTTGGTTTTACTTTATTTAACCCAGATTTTTTCAACACCTGTCTGATTACTGAATCCTGATTTTCACTTTAAATGCACTCTGGGAAACTGCATTATATTTTGTTCTTTTAAAAATATGTGGTTCTTAGGAGTTCAGAAGTTTATTAGTTATGAGTTATTGAAAAACATTTAATGGAAGGGGCCAAGTACTCTTACCCAATAGTAGCAGTTGTTCTGCTAGTTGATATAATCCATTTGCCTGACTAGGCTCCTTTATTATATACTACATAGGAATTCCTTGCCCTAATAAGAATTGCTCAAGGTGTAAAGCTTTTAATTGAGGACCCATTAGTGCTGCAAGAATTTAATGTCTGGAATGGATCATTCGATTTACCTTTTCATCATGTTGGACAAGAATATTCTTTGTATTCATGTTGCTTACATCTCATTTGACAATGAGTTAATGTCATTATTTGCATTTTGAGGTGCATATAAGCAGGTGATTTTCAGATATTGCCTTTCAGCTGTGTTTTAAAATACTTTTTGAAATTGTTTGGCAAAGCATTTTAATTAGTACTTCTTATAAACTAATCATCTGTCTAATTTATAAAAACGAGATCATTTTCAGTTCTGTCAGCTGCATAAGAAAACTATCCCTAAAGGCTTAAATTATTTATCCAACTTTAAACTACAAGACAGTCAAAATGGACTTTTCCTCTTTTTGGCTTAAGATTGTGCCACATACTTTTTCTTCTTGAAGCAAAAGTTTATGGTCCAGTCATTTCCAAACATTACTTACACATATACAGATAGTTACAAAATCATGTAGAGCTTTATCTGGCAAAGGAGTTGAGGAGTCCAAAAGTAATCACAATTGTAAGAGGGACTTTACCTAACAAATGCAATCAGTGTAACCTGGTTCTTTGTATCCTCAATGAATCCCCAACAATAAAAAAAAAAAAAAGAACAAAAGTAATTATGTATGCACAAATGAATGAAAGGGAAAAATCACAAATCAGGGATATGGCTATGATGCTGGGCTTATTAAAACTGCAACTGCTTATACTCCCCTATTAGGTTAGATTTAGTTGATATCATGATGTTAAACCAGACACTTCTTCTGTTATAGCTATTTCTGAGAATAAGAGCATTCATCTTTGGGGCATCTGTATTTTGGCAGCTGCCTTAAGTGGGTCAGGTACTCACCCTAGAGGCAGTAACAATAAGTGGGATAAGGGAAAAACAAATAAGTTGTGACATTTATTAATGTTTTATTTTCTAACAATCTCTAACTGAAGTTATATGATACCAAGACCCCTAAAAGAAAAGAAAACAGTCATCTGATATTTAGATGCATACCATAAAGCCACACATGTCTTGTTGAGGTAAATCATCCTCACAGCCAAGTAAATAAGATGTCTTGTCTGTACAATGACAACCCAGTAGCCCACAGAATACATGTGCAGTGTGGGGACGTTTCATTAAATCAAATTTTATTTTTAGTATTTACTGGCATTTACTAAGAACCAGCCATTTCACACATATTATTTTGGTTGTTCCTCTCCAGAAATGTGATGACAATTGTCATACAGCCTTCATATTATACTTCTCTAATATATGTTCAATATAATATTGAAGAATGTAATATTATACTTCTCTAATATATGTCAATAATTTGGTACATGGTAGGCCATCAGTGATTGTTAATTGAATCCAAACCCTGATAGAAGAGTTTCGTGACTATAACAAGCTTGTAGGTAGTGTTATTAACCTTTTACTATTTGGCATTACCCGGTTTGAGAGAGGTGATTTGACATAAATCTTTATATATCTACATCAATATAATGATAAATCTCATAACTATATTAGTACTATCATGTATCAGCACACCTAGGTAAAAAAATCAAATTTTACTTAGCCATCAAAATGGATTCCCTACATGATGTTGTGTATGTGGATATTCAGAACCCTGCATCAGTCAAATTTGATCCATCTGAAATTTGTCATTACTTAGAAACAAATAAAATGACATGCTCACCTGTGTCTATTACTCTAGCATTTAGAGACAAGTAATTACATATCTATAGGTTCAAAGCCACCCAAGATTCTGTGATACTTTCTGTGCCTGCAGAGGGGAATTTTAAAAGTTCCAGTTATTCTGTGGCTTGGCACCTAATTCAGTGTTCTAAACTTTGGCTATATGTTACAGACAATGAGAAGCTTTAAAAAGTGTTGCTGCATTGATCTCACTCCAAGAGATTCATATTTAATTGGTCTAAATAAAGTATAACCTGAACATCAGAATGTTTTAAAGGTTTACTAGGAACTTTGAATGTGAAGGCAAGGTTAAGAACCCTGATCTTAATGATTGACCTACTGGTCTTATGCTGCCCATGGTAGCTCAGTACTTCCTCACATATCAGTTTTCTGTTTGTTAAATCAATTCCTCAGAGGCTCTCAATGACTAGGTCCCTGAAATTTATTTCTTTCATATGTGTATCAGCCCCCTTCCTGCCTAAATCCCTACTAATTTCTTTCTACTTAATATTCAATCACTTGCTTGAACTAGGCCTGACTGGCTAGAAAATAATAGGTCTTAGAATGTAGTTCTTGGTTTTCCAATCTCTTATTTTCCAGAATACAATACCTTTTCCCTGTATTCTCATCCCTGACTTTTGACCAAATCTATGGATCTGACTGGGCTTTCAGTTCTGACCTTATTCAGTCTGCCTCAAGCTATCACTTGAAATTTGATTCACAATATCAGTATCTAGATGATTGTGGATTGCTTTTTCCTTATTTGACATTTTGGCATCCTGCTGCTAAAAATTATGTAGCGTGGTAGTGTTGTGCCCAGTCGAAATCCCCACAAAGACCACTGAGGAACAGAATCCGATGCAAAAGCAAAAGAGCCGTTTTATTGCAAGTTCGAACTTGGACTCCCGGGGTCTCCGTTACAATGGATCCAAGCCAGGAGCCTGGAGCTCTGGAACAGGGGGTTTTTATAGTCCTGCTCAGCGGGTGGGCGTGCACAGCTTGAAACAAAGGGGGCGTTTCTGGATTGGTTAGGTGGGGGGAAGGGTCCCTGATTGGTGGGCAGTTGTCTCATGATGCCTGGACTTGCCTGGAAGGTGAAACTAAATGGCGGGGGTGGGGTGGGGGGGTGAGGGTGGGTGGGGGGGAGGCAAAACTTAACTCCTAAGATGGCGCTGGTCTTGTTCTTTCAGTAGTTAACATTGCAAGTGAGATAGGCTGTCTGAATTGGAATCCTAGTTCTACCATTTACTAGCTATCTGACTGTGGCCTACTTATATAACTTCTATTAGCCTCATTTTTCATGCCTATAAAATGAATAAAATGATTATAATTTTTAGGGTATGACTATTACATGAAATAATGCCTGTAGCACATTTTGTAGGGAGCCCAGTATTTAGTAAGTGTTCAAATCCATGTTAGCAACTATATCTGTTTTCTTTTTTTTTTTAGATCAAGAGATGTACTTTATTTAGTATAAAAATACAAAAAAAAAAGTATGTAATACCTTTATAAGAAGGATCAGCTTTTTTTTTTTTAATCTATCCCAGCCCAACACTGGTTTCTCTAAATGTTCAGTATCTTCATGCTGATCCTTTTGCTGCCTCTGTTATATAAATGCTATACTGAGTGTAGATGCTCAGAAAAATATCCTTTAGTAAAAGAGGGTTGGTGAGAGGCCAATGGGTGGACTGTGTAGGAAAGGGATAACATAGCAGACCTGGGTTGCTTGAACCCTGCACATTCCCAAGAAATGCCAGCTTCAGGATTTGTCTGTGGCTGGCCCCTAGGATGTGAGCTCTGAGCTCTTGCCCTATTCTGCCTAATAAAGCTTTTGTATGCTCGAGGTCTTGGACCATCTAGGACCAGTTTGATCAGGTAGTTTATGTGAACAATGTGATTTACAGTGAATTTCTCTGGGAGGACTTGACTCTTGAGTAGTTGTAGTCACTCATATCTATTTGTGCCTAATGCAATTAAAAACTCTAGACACCAAGGCTCACGTGAGCCTCCCTAGTTGGCTGCACGTCACATATGTTGTCATATTGCAATCCTGAGAGAATTTACTGCATCCATTTGACTCTCCTGGGAGAGACACCTGGAAGCTTGCAGTTGGCTCCTTCTGGACTTCACTTCAGGTACCTTTTCCTTTAGCTTATTTTAATCTGCATCCGTTTACTGCATTAAACTATAATCAGAGTATAATGACATTTTCTGAAAGCCTGCTAGTGAAGCACCAAGTTTAAGGATGGCTTTGAATCCCCCCTAACCCATGGAGCAATGAGAGAAGGCTACAATAAGGTAGAATATGAACTGACACTTGAACGGTAAGAAGGTATCCTAGGAAGAATAGGTAATTCAAGACAGGAGGGAGGTTGGACATGTTGATCACAGCAATTAAGAATTTGAAAGAATTTCATCTCATCTAAAAGTCTTTGGACTGTCTCATGGCTCCCTGGAGATCTTTTTTTTTTTAATATATATAACCAAATAATTTATTAGACTTTTCTGATTATGTCAAAAGCCCTGGTCCTGAGAGTTTCCAGGCAGGGTAAATCTCTCTTTTAATAATCCTGGATTTTGATCATCTCCTTGACTGCAAGAATTATCTGTGTAGGAAGAGGAACAGTTGCGTCTACATACATCAGCAGCTTTTTTCTTTCTTCACAAAATTAAAAAGACTTAAAATTTAATAACAATAGCAATGTTTAAGATAAGGATTAGAAACAAAAACCTTGTAAAGAGCGAACAAATGTAAATACATTCAGAAAAGGAATCAGACAATTGCTACATCGAAATATTAAGCAATAATAATAATAATGCAAAGAAAGTAACATTCACATTGTCAAATAAGAGTATGTCTATTATAGAAGCTTTGACTCTGAGATTCAGAAAGGAGTCATCAGTTAACTTATTTTTTTTAAGTATCAAAAAATAGACAACTAATATTTATAAATAAAAGTAAAAGATAATTTCAAAAAACAGATCATGCTAAATATTGTAGACAATAGAAAAAGAAGAAATACATCAAAATAATTCTACTTGATCTAGGTATACCTGATATTAAAGTTGGAGAAAATATATTATTATATGATAAAAGAGAAATTACAAACATATGTCACTTATAAATGAGGATGCAATACCCTAAACAATGTATTAACATATTGAGTTAAAAATTAATGTTTAAGTAATATACTTTGGTCAAAATTAAAACCAATTAATGTGAAAAAATTAAAACCAATTAATGTGAAAATTAGTCACTATTTTCTTTTCTTGTTTTTTTTTTCCTTCTTTTCCTTTCCCTCAGCCCTTCCCTCCTTCTCTGTCTGCTTTCCCCTTCCCCCATGACCTACCATGTCATTAATTGTCACTAATTGTCTTCAAATCAAAATTGAGTACATAGGATTCATACTTGTCCACTCCTGTGATGCTTCACTAAGAATAATGTGTTTCACCTCCATCCAGGTTAGTACAAATGCTGAAAAATCTCCATTTTTATGACTGAATAATATTCCATCATATACATATACCCCAGCTTACCAATCCATTCCTGGGTTGAAGGACATTTAGGTTGTTTTCACATTTTGGCAATTGTAAATTGGGCTGCAATAAACAGCCTAGTACAGATGTCTTTACAATAAAAGTTTTTTTTCCTTCTCGATAGATGCCCAGTAATGGGATTGCAGGATCAAACGGGAGGTCTAGGTTGAGTTCTTTGAGGTTGTATTAGTTTGCGGTCCCACCAGCAGTGTATAAGTGTTCCTTTCTCTCCACAACCGCGCCAGCATCTGCAGTTTTGAGATTTTGTTATATAGGCCATTCTTACTGGGGTTAGGTGATATCTCAGGGTTGTTTTAATCTGCATTTCTCTAATAATTAGGGATGATGAGCATTTTTTCATATGATTGCTGGCCATTCGTCTGTCATCTTTAGAGAAGATTCTATTCATCTCTCTTCCTCATTGATGTATGGGATTGTTGGTTTTTTTTTTGTGAATTAATTGAAGTTCTGTATAGATCCTGGTTATTAAGTGTTCGTCGGATTCAAAATATGCAAATATCCTTTCCCATTGTGTAAGTTGTCTATTTGCTTTGGTTGTTGTCTCCTTGGCTATACAGAAGCTTTTTAGTTTAATTAAGTCCCATTTGTTTATTACTGCTGTTGTTGCTATTGCCATGGCAGTATTCCTCATAAAATCTTTCCCCAGGCCGACATCTTCTAGTGTTTTTCCTATTCTTTCTTTGAGGATTTTTATTGTTTCATGCCTTAAATTTCAGTCCTTTATCCATCTTGAATCAATTTTTGTGAGTGGAGAAAGGTGCAGGTCCAGTTTCAGTCTTTTACATGTGGATATCCAGTTCTCCTAGCACCATTTATTGAATAGGGAGTCTTTCCCCCAGTGGACGCTCTTGTTTGGTTTATCGAAGATTAGGTGGCTGTAGGTTGTTAATTTCATTTCCTGGTTTTCTATTTGATTCCAAATGTCTATGTCTCTATTTTTGTGCCAGTACCATGCTGTCTTGACCGGTACGGCCTTGTAATGCAGCCTGAAATCTGGTATGCTGATGGCCCTGGCTTTGTTTTTATTACTAAGAACTGCCTTAGCTGTACGGGTTTTTTTCTGGTTCCATACAGAATCACATGTACCTTTGTAAGATGCAAAGGTATATGTGAGCCTTGGCAAATGTAGAATGTAAATGTCTTGACAAAGTAACTAGGAAAATGCCAGGAGGGCTATGTCAACTACTGAGATGAAAATGTGTCAAATATTCTATGAAACAAGTGTATGGTGCCCCATGATCATATTGATGTACACAGCTATGATTTAATAAAAAAAAACCACAGAATCATTTTTTGCAAGTCTTGAAGATAGGATGTTGATATTTTAATAGGGATGGTGTTGAATCGGTAAATTGCTCTGGGAAGTATAGACATTTTAACAATGTCGATTGTTCCCAGCCATGAGCATGGTGTGTTCTTCCATTTGTTAAGGTCCTTGGCTATTTCCTTTTCTTAAGGTTACATAATTTTCTTTATAGAGGTCCTTCACCTCTTTTTTTTAGGTATAGTCCTAAGTATTTCATTTTCTTTGGGGCTAGGGTGAAGGGAGTTGTGTCTTTAATTAACATGCAACTATATCTGTTTTTAAGTAACTATTTGGTGTGTAACAATTGGCATTTGTTTAAAATAAACGAATAATGATTTGATAGTCAAGACAAATTATCTCACCCATCATATTTGTTATTCATATACTAGACCTCCTCATATTTATATATTTTTTCATAACAGTAATTTACCTTAAAAATATTAAATTTCTCAGGGAAAAGTGGGTAGGGGTTCCACTTTACTTCTAATGCATGAGAAGGCCGTTACCTTAGATATCATAGATAAATGCTAGGATACATACTTTATAATCTCTTTTGCCAAGAGTTTTCAGTAAAGCCATAAAAGAAAAAACAATGATCAGCCTAACCTCAAGATGGATATGTAATGCATAAATCTCTTGTTTAATGGGTCTAGTAATAGGCCACCTGTTCCCCCTGCCTCCTACCATTTCAGTATATATATGAATGACTTGTGCTTTCTGAAGTGAACAAACCCAGACTTTGAAGTGCAGTAATGTATAATTTAATGACAGCTCATCTCAATTCTGAATGTTACATAATCAGATAATTCTAGATTTTAAGAACAGATCTGTAACCTGCTTATCATTTTTATTGCACAATTATTATTGAGCTATTCTCTAGGTAGAAGCTCTGGGCTCAAAGGCCTCACTTAAAGGATGAATAAGAAATAAGTGAGGAAAGAAGACAGAGGTAGACAGGTGGTAGGGTACTTGGTTGATTTGCTCAGTATTCACAGTATGTTAGCATAACTGGATTTAACATTCAGTTAAGTGCTTATCATTCATTTTCTACCATTTGACTTCATTATTTAATCTATCACAATATTCAAAGTCTGCCATATGCATTCGTATTCAGAATAAGTATAAATTAAGTCTAAATGAGCCTTGCCACTTTTAACATGTCAGAGATTCAGGCTCCAGTAATTCAGAATTTGTGATGACTCAGACTTCTCTGCAAAAAGGGGTGTGTGTGCAATTTCAGCAGATTAGCAGTGTGAGCAGATGTAGGGAGGTGTGTTTAAGCTACTTCAAACACATTATTTCCAAGCACCTAAGAACTCATTTGCTACAAATACGAGATACGATCATTATAAATCATCATGACAAGCCCAGTGAAAACCGTCATTGTGTTTATAGTAAAAATGCTTTTTGAGGATATTATTATTTGATCTATGAAACCCACGGAATATACATTTCTCTCTGGTCTCATTTTAAGAACAAGTTGCACTTACCAGGAAAAGAGACAATATTAATTAGAGATTAAAATGTATGATTTCTAGTCAGGACTACCTGTGGTGAAATGCCACTCTGTCACTGCATAGCTGTGTGACCTTTGACAAGTTATTTGCTCACCTTCTATGGGTTTTAGTTTTCTCACCTATAAAATGAGGATAAGATAGCCCCTGTGGTGAGGATGCAATCAATTTATTCGTGAAAAGTACTTAGAACTATACTTGACACACATGGTAAATGCTCAGTAAATATTAGCTATAATAATATCATGATTTTTTTTCCTTTGGAACTGGTTTATTTTTTCCAAATAAACATTGTAGAAATATTGTCTTCATGTTGCCGCCAGGCAGCTCAGGTTCACGTTATAGTCCATCTCATACAAGGGAAAGCTTTTTTCACCTGCTTGTTGTGATTCCTTCTTACATTTCTACTATTATTTGAATTTCTTTGACCTCGTTAAATTGTTGGAACTTACAGATCCTTCACAACAATTGATAAGATGGGGGCAAAAATAGCTTAGTTTCAGCTACTGTGAAGAAGCAAGCATATTCAAAAGGTTCCTTTTAAAATATGTTGCTATTCCAACTTTTTCTGATTTAAATCACCTTTTTTGCATGAAGCAGAATTGGTTAAAAAATAACATTGTATTATAAAGGTTTGAAAATGTGTAGAAAAGCAAAGAGATTAGTATCATAAATCCCCAAAGATCTACCCTGTTTCCCCAAAAATAAGACAGTGTCTTATTTTAAGGTGTGCTCCCAAAGATACCCTAGGTCTTATTTTCAGGGGACGTCTTATCTTTCCTGTAAGTAGGTCTTATTTTCGGAGGATGTCTTATTTTCGGGGAAACAGGGTAGTACCCTCAATTTTACAAGCGCCAACATTTTGTCACATTTGCTACCTCTTTATTTTTTCCAGACTTATGTAAGATGATTACAGACATCATGTTTCACCCCTAAATACTTTGGCATGTTTGTCTAAAATATAAGGGCATTTTATTTTGTAATCACAATGTTATTTAAATACATCATAAAATTGACAATATCAATTAGTAAATTTTAAGAGACTGGGCTCCTTGATAGGCAGAAATAGTTACTTCTTTCTCTCTTTACATCAGTGACTGGCACAGATACGGATCTCCGTGCTCAGTGCATCCTTGTGAGGTGACAAGTCAATTCCTTCATCTATGCAGTTGTATTGCACATGCTCAGATCTTCCCTGTGGAACACAAAAGATAGAAAACTCTTCTCTGTTGCTCTTGTTCCCTCTTCCCTGCCTTTTCTCAAGTCAGCAAGAGAGAAAAGAATAGAGGGAAATCAAATTCTTCTCCCTCTGTGTAAACTCATACAGGTGGCCCCTGTCCCATGGCATCTTGCATCTGTAGGCTGGTTAATAACTCTCTTTCCCCACTGGCACAATCGCTAACTTCTCTCTTCTCACGAAAGGTAGTGAATGTTTGTTAGAGTTTTGGAAATTCATAGATGGAAATTGCAGTATATGTCCAGAGTTGTCTTAATCCCACAGTTGAAATGGATTATATTAATAGTAATAATTTAAATGGCTACTTCATCAACTCTATCAGCAGCAATGGTTCTAAGACAAGCCATATTAACTAGTAGCCCCAATCTTCTCCCAGTTTTTTCCCTATAGAATATCTTTGTATCTTTCCTTTGTAGTTTTTTAATTCTTTCATCATTTTAGAAACTATTTAATAATGTGCTGCATAGTATAATTACAAAATCTCCTTGAATTTTTGTCAGATATAATCCCTGTGTTGCCAATTTAAGACTTTGTCTCTTATTTTAAGAACTACATGATTTAATCACATCATTCACCTCTGCAGGAACTCAGGTCCAAACATTGCTACTAGAAAGATCAAACTCCTTAAAATTCTCCAACACATGGAAAATGCGCCTAATTATTTAATAACAGTTTTCATCAACCTCTTCCCATTCATTCTGCCTTGATTGTGTTTTCCCATGTATTAAATATTAAATCTTGAGCCAATATTTAATCTTGGACAAAGCATTACGTTTAGAAATAGCATGGGTTTCATCATGCCTAGACAAGCACTGTGCAGCTCTTGTTTTTATGCTGCTAGTTATTGACAGGATTGGTGTCACCCTTTGCTATTATGGGTTCCATTAATGCTGCCAGGAAAAAGGGACTCTGGTATTTTGGCAGTTACTCTTTGCCAGGCTCTAAACTTTCTTCTAAGCTTTACAAGTTGGCTACACAGAGATTTCAGGAGTGCTGTTTGACATCTCGGCTGTTGGTTTAGTCATAATTGAAAAATACACTTAGTTGTCTGGTTCTTTTTCTGATGTACTGCTTTCTGGGCAAGAGACATGTATTTCACATGCGTCAAAGTTTGGTACACAGTAATAATGTTTACATTTGTTAGTATGGAATTTTTTTAGTGCATGTTTGGATTTGATCATTGTAATAATCTTGAAGTTAGACAAAAATTGTTAAGGCCATTTTATAGATGAGAAAGCTAAGAATATTATTATTTTGATCTCCTAGGATCACAAGAGCCAGGAAGAAAACCCAGCTCTCTTGAATTCTGGCCAAGTGCAATATGCTACTTCCTAATCTGACTAACTTGATCATCCTATTAATGAGAAGGTGATAAAGAGAACTTAACCACATGCTACAAGACTAGGTTGTAAAGGAAATTGTAATAATTGAATGAATGAAAAACAGTAGACAATTTTAGAATAGGATTGAACAATAATCTTTATTCGTAAGTTGGTACAATTGAGTGGATCTGTTTCTAAGTCTCCACCATTCATATCCCAATGTGGACCAGTGTCTCTACCAAGTAAGTAATAGCCAATTGTGGATCATAAGTCACAAATGTGGCTTTCTTCTCAAAGCCCACAGGAGAAAGAGGAAATGCAGTGCATGAGAGAGAGAGAGAGAGAGAGAGTGTGTGTATTTTCCTTTCTGAAATAGTTTGGGGACCTTAATGGTTTTGGCCAAACTTTACCTGTAGATTTACTATGGTACAATTTATATGCCAAGAATATTGAATCAATAATTCAGTGAAAAATGAACACTGCCCCATGTAATGATATTGAAATAGAACTTAGGTATTTCCAAATAATGTAAATGAGATACGGACCTTTGGACAGTTTTTTCCTACTACGTGGCAAATTGATAAGCAATTTGAAAATACCCCAGGGAGACACACATCTGTATGTGACAGCATCAGGAGTTACTGGTCCTCTTTCCTAAAATGTACCAGTCTCTTTATGACCCTGCCACCTTTCCTTCCTCTTCCCTTCCCTTTTGCACACCATCCCTTTTGCACACCGTCTTCTCTGGTAACATTTGATTTAATCCGAACTCCTACCACTGACTCAAATGGAAAATATGCAGAACTGCTGCCCAGGAAGTAGGCATGTGGCAGAATCTTCTTGGACGCCAGTGGTCTCATTCAGTGCTAATGATAGCCTACAAGGGCTATCTGTTATTTCAGGGAATGCCCATGTCATAGGCTACAGGGATTTCAAAAACAAGGGGGCAAATACGCACCATGGAAAATGTGCAAATCGATAGTTGTCAGTTTCTAGCAATGGATTTGATAGTGGTTATTGTAAAAGTCATTCTAAGACGACATTAACAATCGGAGTGTTCTGAATTCATATAGCACTTCCCCCCATGTCAGTTTACTTTCCCATCTGTTATCTTATTTAATCTCCACAGCAACCCTATAAAGTAGACATGGCAGGGAGGTATTATCACCCCTTATTTGACCCATGAGAAAACCCAAGTGAAATGACAAGTTAATGACAAAACCTGGACTAGAATTTAGAGCATCTGACTCTAAGCTATTCATCTAGTCATTCAGCCATTCTTTTCTTCCTTCAAATATGTCAGTTTCAGCCCCAGAATATTAGATGTCTTTAAGGAAAGAAAGTGAATATTTTTAAAAGTTTTTATTTTATTTTTTACAGCATTGTTTTCTTTGAAAAAAATCTAAGTCCACAGAATATGCAAGGGAATGACAGTGAATGCCCATGTACCTTTGACCTAGATTCATCAATTGTCAACATTGCCTTATTAGTATTATATCTACATGTATACCCAAGTATGTCTGTATTTTTTCAGAACCATGTGAGAGTTAGTTGCATGCCTAAATAACTTACATGTCTCGTAAGAATCGAGACCTTCTCCTATGTAACCAGAATACAATTACTATAACCTAGAAATTTAACATTGCTGCAATACTGTATCTAACACATAACTATATTCAAATTATCCCAATCGTCCCAATAATGTCCTTCATAATATTTTTCTGATCCAAAATCCAAGTGAAGATTATGCATTTATTATTAATTTATCTATTTATCATCCACTTATTTTTCACATCTTTCTCCTTTAATCTAAAACCGTTCCCTAGTCTTTTTCTTTTATTTCACCTTAAAAGTTTTTTAGCTTTATCGAGAAACAATACATTTAAGGTAATTTAAGTTGATTTTAAACTCATTTCACAACATTGACATTTTGATGCAACCAGGCTAGTTGTGCAGAATTACCTTCAATTTGAATTTGTCTGTTTGCTGATGATTAGATTCAGATTATACATTTTTTTTTTCAATGAAAGACAGGCATTTAATCAAATAAATTAACAACAAACATTAACTGTACATATTTTCAACTGAGCTGACTTCAACTATTTTGAGGTAGACAAACATTATCTCAATTTTGTCTCCCCCAAGTTATTACAATTAAAATCAAAACAAATTATTACCGCTGTACATAGACCTCTACTATTTGAACTTCATTTAAAATAGTAATTTTTTTTTTTTTTTACTTTATAGCAATTTTAGGCACTAAAGAATGATATATGGATTTTAGAAAATTTTATCAACTGTTGGATTAGGCTACATTATTATTTTTTTTTTCTTATTTTTTTTTTTTTTTTATTGTTGGGGATTCATTGAGGGTACAATAAGCCAGTTACACTGATTACAATTGTTAGGTAAAGTCCCTCTTGCAATCATGTCTTGCCCCCATAAAGTGTGACACACACTAAGGCCCCACCCCCCTCCCTCCATCCCTCTTTCTGCTTCCCCCCCCATAAACTTAATTGTCATTAAATGTCCTCATATCAAGATTGAGTACATAGGATTCATGCTTCTCCATTCTTGTGATGCTTTACTAAGAATAATGTCTTCCACTTCCATCCAGGTTAATACGAAGGATGTAAAGTCTCCATTTTTTTTAATGGCTGAATAGTATTCCATGGTATACATATAGCACAGCTTGTTAATCCATTCCTGGGTTGGTGGGCATTTAGGCTGTTTCCACATTTTGGCGATTGTAAATTGAGCTGCAATAAACAGTCTAGTACAAGTGTCTTTATGATAAAAGGATTTTTTTCCTTCTGGGTAGATGCCCAGTAATGGGATTGCAGGATCGAATGGGAGGTCTAGGTTGAATGCTTTGAGGTTTCTCCATACTTCCTTCCAGAAAGGTTGTACTAGTTTGCAGTCCCACCAGCAGTGTAAAAGTGTTCCCTTCTCTCCACATCCACGCCAGCATCTGCAGTTTTGAGATTTTGTGATGTGGGCCATTCTCACTGGGGTTAGATGATATCTCAGGGTTGTTTTGATTTGCATTTCTCTAATATATACAGATGATGAACATTTTTTCATGTGTTTGTTAGCCATTCGTCTGTCGTCTTTAGAGAAAGTTCTATTCATGTCTCTTGCCCATTGATATAAGGGATTGTTGGCTTTTTTCATGTGGATTAATTTGAGTTCTCTATAGATCCTGGTTATCAAGCTTTTGTCTGATTGAAAATATGCAAATATCCTTTCCCATTGTGTGGGTTGTCTCTTTGCTTTGGTTATTGTCTCCTTAGCTGTACAGAAGCTTTTCAGTTTAATAAAGTCCCATTTGTTTATTTTTGTTGTTGTTGCAATTGCCATGGCAGTCTTCTTCATGAAGTCTTCCCCCAGGCCAATATCTTCCAGTGTTTTGCCTATGCTTTCTTTGAGGATTTTTATTGTTTCATGCCTTAAATTTAAGTCCTTTAA
This sequence comes from Nycticebus coucang, assembly GCF_027406575.1. Taxonomy (NCBI): domain Eukaryota; kingdom Metazoa; phylum Chordata; class Mammalia; order Primates; family Lorisidae; genus Nycticebus; species Nycticebus coucang. The sequence goes on along the minus strand of NC_069804.1, from coordinate 136,627,046 downwards.
CCATCTTGAATCAATTTTTGTGAGTGGGGAAAGGTGTGGGTCCAGTTTCAGTCTTTTACATGTAGACATCCAGTTCTCCCAACACCATTTATTGAATAGGGAGTCTTTCCCCCAAGGTAAGTTCTTGTTTGGTTTATCGAAGATTAGGTGGCCGTAAGATGTTAGTTTCATTTCTTGGTGATCAATTCGATTCCAAGTGTCTATGTCTCTGTTTTTGTGCCAGTACCATGCTGTCTTGAGCACTATGGCTTTGTAGTACAGACTAAAATCTGGTATGCTGATGCCCCCAGCTTTATTTTTGTTACAGAGAACTGCCTTAGCTATACGGGGTTTTTCCGGTTCCATACAAAACGCAGAATCATTTTTTCCAAATCTTGAAAGTACGATGTAGGTACTTTGATAGGAATGGCATTGAATAGGTAGATTGCTTTGGGAAGTATAGACATTTTAACAATGTTGATTCTTCCCATCCATGAGCATGGTATGTTCTTCCATTTGTTAATATCCTCTGCTATTTCCTTTCTGAGGAGTTCATAGTTTTCTTTATAGAGGTCCTTCACCTCCTTCGTTAGGTATATTCCTAGGTATTTCATTTTCTTTGAAACTATGGTGAAGGGAGTTGTGTCCTTAATTAGCTTCTCATCTTGACTGTTATTGGTGTATACAAAGGCTACTGACTTGTGGACATTGATTTTATATCCTGAAACATTACTGTATTTTTTGATGACTTCTAGGAGTCTTGTGGTTGAGTCTTTGGGGTTCTCTAAGTATAAGATCATGTCGTCAGCAAAGAGGGAGAGTTTGACCTCCTCTGCTCCCATTTGGATTCCCTTTATTTCCTTGTCTTGCCTAATTGTATTGGCTAGAACTTCCAGCACTACGTTGAATAGTAAAGGTGACAGAGGACAACCTTGTCTGGTTCCAGTTCTAAGAGGAAAAGCTTTGAGTTTTACTCCATTCAGTAAAATATTGGCTGTGGGTTTGTCATAGATAGCTTCAATCAGTTTTAGAAATGTGCCACCTATGCCTATACTCTTCAGTGTTCTAATTAGAAAAGGATGCTGGATTTTATCAAATGCTTTTTCTGCATCTATTGAGAGGATCATGTGATCTTTATTTTTGCCTCTGTTAATATGGTGGATAACGTTTATGGACTTGCGTATGTTAAACCAGCCTTGCATCCCTGGGATGAAGCCTACTTGATCATGATGAATGACTTTTTTGATGATAAGCTGTAATGTATTGGCTAGGATTTTGTTGAGAATTTTTGCATCTATATTCATGAGTGAGATTGGTCTGAAATTCTCCTTTTTGTTTGGGTCTTTTCCTGGTTTTGGTATCAGGGTGATGTTTGCTTCATAGAATGTGTTGGGGAAGATTCCTTCTTCCTCAGTTTTTTGGAATAATTTCTGCAGTACAGGAATAAGCTCTTCCTTGAAGGTTTGATAGAATTCTGGAGTGAAGCCATCTGGACCAGGGCATTTTTTGGTTGGAAGCTTTTTTATTGTTTCTTTGATCTCAGTGCTTGAAATTGGTCTGTTCAGGAGCTCTATTTCTTCCTGGCTAAGTCTAGGGAGAGGGTGTGATTCCAAATATTGATCCATTTCCTTCACATTGTCAAATTTCTGGGCATAGAGTTTCTGGTAGTATTCAGAGATGATCTCTTGTATCTTTGTGGGATCAGTTGTTATTTCCCCTTTATCGTTTCTGATTGAGGTTACTAGAGATTTTACTTTTCTATTTCTAGTTAGTCTGGCCAATGGTTTATCTATTTTATTTATTTTTTCAAAAAACCAACTCCTTGTTTCATTAATTTTCTGAATGATTCTTTTGTTTTCAATTTCATTGATCTCTGATTTGATTTTGGATATTTCTTTTCTTCTACTGAGTTTAGGCTTAGATTGTTGTTCTTTTTCCAATTCCATAAGATCTCTTGTGAGATTGTTGATGTGCTCTCTTTCTGTTTTTCGAATGTAGGCATCTAAAGCGATGAATTTTCCTCTCAAAACTGCTTTTGCAGTATCCCACAGGTTTTGGTAGCTTGTGTCTTTATTGTTGTTATGCTCAAGGAAGTTAATGATTTCCTGTTTTATTTCTTCCTGCACCCATCTGTTGATCAACAGAAGATTGTTTAATTTCCATGCCTTTGGGTGGGGTTGAGCATTTTTGTTAGAGTTGAGTTCCACCTTTGGTGCCTTATGGTCTGAAAAGATACAAGGTAAAATTTCAGTTCTTTTGATTCTGTTGATATTTGTTTTGTGTCCCAGGATATGATCAATTTTGGAGAATGTTCCATGGGGTGATGAGAAGAATGTATATTCTTTATCTTTGGGGTGGAGTGTTCTATATGCATCTATCAAGCATAGTTGTTCTAGGGTGTCATTTAAATCTCTTATGTCTTTGTTTAATTTCTGTTTAGAGGATCTGTCCAGCTCTGTAAGAGGTGTGCAGATTATACATTTTTGACAGAAATACTGTGTGGGTGATTCTGTGTCCTTCTCAGTGCCTCATATCAAGAGGCACATAATTTCTGTTTGTCCCTTTATCGATTATTCTGAGTTTGACCCTTTGCTTAAGGTGATAACTGACAGATTAATCCACTGTAAAGGCATCTTATCCTTTATAATTAATAAGTAATCTGTTGGTGAGGCTTTGAGACCATTTAAATATTCCGTTCCTCAGGGCGGTGCCTCATTGAGTAGGGCACCGGCCCCGTACACTGAGTGTGGTGGGTTCAAACCTGGCCCCCGCCAAACTGCAACAAAAAATAGGCAGGTGTTGTAGCAGACGCCTGTAGTCCCAGCTACTTGGGAGGCTGAGGCAAGAGAATTGCCTAAGCCCAAGAGCTGGAGGTTGCTGGGAGCTATGATACCACAGCACTTTACCCAGGGTGATAAAGTGAGGCTCTGCCTCTAAAAAAAAAAAAAGATTAAAACAAAAGTATTCGGTTCCTCAAAACCTTTCCTGGGTAATTCTTTCCTGAATCAGTGATTACTATGCTGGTTGCATCTTGGTGCTTTTTAACTCCTTCTGCAAGTATTATTTGGCGTTCTTACATAAAAAGGAGCTACCCACTCTTTCATTGGTATTACTATGAACTCAGATTCTTCTTCATCCAATGCTTTCCATTTTGAAATGTACAAATCTTAAATGTAGAGCTCCGTGAATTGTTTTTATTACTATTTTAACCATTTTAAGTGTCCAGCTCAGTGGCATTAAGAACATTCACATTTTTGTGATTTTTAGCAACCATCACTACCATCCATCTCTAGAACTTTTTTCTTCCCCAACTGAATCTGTACCCATAACTGTAACAATAACTATCATTCCTCACTGTCAACAGTCCCTCAAAACCACCATTCTACTTTCTTTCTCTACCAGGGGTCCTCAAACTTTTTAAACAGGGGGCCAGTTCACTGCTCCTCAGACCATTGGAGGGCTGGACTATAGCTTAAAAGAAAAAAACTATAAACAAATTCCTATGCACACTGCACATATCTCATTTTGAAGTAAAAAAACAAAATGGGAACAAATACAATCACACTGCCTCATGTGGCCCACGGGCCACAGTTTGAGGACCCCTGCGTGGAATCATACACTGTATGTTCTTTTGTGGCTGACTTATTTTACTTAGCATTTTGTTTTCAAGGTTCATCCACATTATGGCATGTGTAAGAATTTCCTTCCTTTTTAGGCTCAATAATTCCATTGTATGGATATATCATGTTTTGTTTATCCTTTCATCCTTCAATGGACATTTGGGGTACTCCCACCTTTTGGCTCTTGTGAATAATGCTGCTAAACAATTTAAAGCTATTATGAATATTGATATACAAATATCTGTTTTAGTCTCTGCCCTAAATTCTTTTAGGTATATACCAAGAAATATTAATAGAATTTCCACATGATACAGTACATAAATATTTTATTTTTTGAGGAACGTTTTTCCACATTGGCTGTACCATTATACACCCCTACTAGTAAGATGCAAGGGTCCTGACTTCTCCACACCCTCACAAATCCTTGTTATTTTCTGTTTTTGTTTTACTTTTATTTTTGATAATAGGAAAGGATATGAAGAGGTAATTCGTTGTGGGTTTAATGTGAATTTCTCTAGTGATTTGAGATATTGAGCATCTTTTCACATGATATTTGGCCATTTGTATATCTTCTTTGGAGAAATGTCTATTCTACTCCTTTGCCCATTTTAACATTAGGTTGTTTGTTCTTTCATTGTTAATTTGTAGGAGTTCTTTATATTATCTAGATTTAATCAATTATTAATATTTGTAATTATTTGCAATTATTTTCTCTCATTCTGAGAGTTACCGTTTTACTCTATTGGTAATATGCACTTTGGTGCATTGAAATTTTTACTTTTGATGAAATCCAACTTAACCTATTTCTTCTTTTGTTGCCTTTGCTTTTGGTGTCATACCCAAGAAATCATGGCCAATGTCAATGTCATGCATCTTTTCCCCTGTGTTTTCTTCTACGAGTTTGATAGTTTTGGTGCTTGTATTTAGGTCTTTGATCCATTTTGAGTTAATTTTTATATGTAGTATAAAATAAGTGTTCAACTTTGTTCTTTTACATGTGGGTATCGATCTTTCCCAGCATCACTTCTTGAAAAGACTACCCTTTCCCCCATTAAATGGTGTCGTCACCATTGTAAGAAATCATTTTATCATGTATCAGCAAGTTTATTTTCAAGCTCTTTATTCTACTTAATTGGCCTATATTTCTGTCTTCATGCTAGTGCCATACCTTTTAGATTACTATGTAAGTTTTATAATCAGGAGTTGAACCTCCAACTTGGTTGTTTTTCAAGATTGTTTTGCCTAGTCATAATCCCTGGAAATTTCTTATGAATTGTAGGATCAATTTTTCTATTAATGTAAAAAAGTTTACATTTTGATAGGGTTTTCATTGAAACTATGTATTTCTTTGGACAGTAGTGATATTGTAACAATATTAGTCTTCCAGCCCATGCATCATGTCTTCATGTCTTTCATTTATTTTTGTCAATTTCTTTTAGCAAACTTTTTTTTTTTTTTTTGGTATGTAAGTCTTTCACCTCCTTGGTTAACTTTATTTCTAACTATTTTATACTTTCTGACACTCTTGTAAATGAAATTGTTTTCTTAATTTCCTGTTTATATTATTCATTGTTAGTATACAATGAATTTTTACCTATAAATACACCCATGGTGTATACCATGGAATACTATTCAGCCATTAAGAAAAATGGAGACTTTACATCCTTCGTATTAACCTGGATGGAAGTGGAAGACATTATTCTTAGTAAAGCATCACAAGAATGGAGAAGCATGAATCCTATGTACTCAATTTTGATATGAGGACAATTAATGACAATTAAGGTTATGGGGGGGAAGCAGAAAGAGGGATGGAGGGAGGGGGTTGGGGCCTTGGTGTGTGTCACACTTTAAGGGGGCAAGACATGATTGCAAGAGGGACTTTACCTAACAATTGCAATCAGTGTAACCTGGCTTATTGTACCCTCAATGAATCCCCAACAACAACAACAAAAAAAAATCATAAAAATAAAAAAAATAAATAATAAAAAATAAAAATAAACACACCCATGGATTTTTTAAATCCAACTCTGAATTTTTACCTATAAATACACCCATGCAATCAACTCATCAATGTAGAGCATTTCCATTATTCCAGAAAATTCTTCTAGTACCTCTTTCCAGTCCCTCCCCAAGAACTACTATGGAAATTATCAACATAGATTTGATTGGACTATTTTTGAACTTTATATAATAGAACCAAATAATATATACTTTATTGTGTGCATTATCTCTCTACATATATGTGTGGGTTATATTTAATTCAACAGGTTTGTTGAATACCTACATTTTATTAAGTAAATATGCCAAGGATTTGTATTTGTATTTCTCATTATTTGCTAAACAAATAATGAGAAAAATTTCCTGCCTTCAAGGATCCTAAAGTTAGAGAAAGAATTTATTACCAACTGAAGAGATAGTAATAAAGGCTAGATGCAAACTAAACTGGATGGACAGGTTTAGGGCAATCATATGGGGCTCTAGTGGTCCTGGAATGTTTTCTGTAAGAGGTGAGATGAGGACAGGAGAATTTGTCAGGTACAGGGAAGAGAGTGTACAAGCATATGAACATGCTGGACTTGTTTGAGGGGTTAATTTGACTGAAGCATAGCTGGGTGGTTTGCCAGGCCAGTGGTGGACAAACAGGGATATATTGAACTTAATGTGGTTTTGAAATATATCTATATGATCCCTGGATCAGTAATTCTTTTTATTGCTAAAGATACTCCATTGTATAAATATAGCAAAATTTGTTTATCCATTCTCTTGTGGATGGATATTTGAGTTATTTCTAGGTTTTGATGTGTATCATTGAAGACAGTATCAACATTCTTGTTAAAATCTTTGGTAAACATATGGACTCACATTTCTTGGATATATACATAGAAGTGAAATCACAACTAAGTGAAATCAACTCTAAAAGAAAATGCCAAAACGCTTTTCAAAGTGGTTGTATGATATTGGTGTAATTCTTTTGTCATTTTGGCCTTTCTGGTTTGTGTATTTGTGTCTCACGGTGATTTTAATTTGCATTTCCCTGATCACAAATGATATTGAGCACCTCTTCATAATGCTTAATGTCCATTCATGTTTCTTCTTTGGTAAAGTGCCTCTTTAGGACTTTTGACCATTTTTATAAATGATTTCTGTTTTCTTCATTGAGTTTTAGGAGTTCTTTATACATTCTGGAGAAGAAATGGAAAAATAAAATACTTTCTTCTATTCTTCAGCTTGCCTTTTTACATTCTTAATCATGATTTTTGATGAACAGAACTTTTGAATTTTGATAAAGTTCACATTAATCTTATATAATATTCAACTTTTGTCAAATCTGATCAGGGATGCGTCTTGAAGCATGCGCCTATGTTTTTTTTTCAAATATCTCTATCAGTTTGTAAATACTTCCTTACTTTCTGGTACATAGTGTTCCAGACTCATTATGTACTTTCCCAGCCCCAGCCCTGGAAGGTGCTCTGGCTTATTTTGGTGAAAAGTGGTATTTTGAAGCTACATGGGCTCGGTACCATGTTTGCTCATTGATATTAGTTGACATTGATTCTAGACATTTTCAGAGGTAGATAAGTTAATATTGGTATTTCTAATTCCAATCTAACACCACAAATTTCTTTCTCTCACTCCTGTGTTTCATATTTGCACCTTCCTTCACTCAAACTATTTGAACCCTGATTCCCTGAAGTATCAATGTTCAGTAGAAGCTATGTAAGTTACCACCCAAAGGACTGTAACAAACTGGTCAACATGCAGAGGCAGACAATGTAAGAAACCAAGCCTACTGTACTGATATATACAAATTAGGTCAACTTAAAGAGGTGGTCAATGTAGGAAGGTGATCAACTATGGAGGTTCTACTATATTTATTTATTTGTTCAATTCAACATAGATAAAGCAGTTTGGAAATTTCTACAGCCATACCACCAATGTCAACAATAAACTTTTAAAAATTTGTACTTATTATGGTACACAATAGTTGTATATATTTATGGAGTGCATATGATGGTTTGATACAAACATATGATGTGCAATAATCAATTCAGGGAAGTTGGGAAATAAATGCAAATGATAAATGCAAATATTTATCATTTCTTTGTGTTAGAAGCATTCCAGTTACATTCTTTTAGTTATTTTAAAATACATAATAAATTATTTTGATTACAGTCACCTTGTTGTGCTACCAAGTACTAAATCTTGTTCGTTCTATCTAACCCTTTATGTACTCATTAACCATCCCTACTTTATCCTCCTCAGCAATAAACTGTTAATTAAAGTTAAGACTTTCTTGGCAGTTACTTAGTCCTTAGAATATATCCATAGAGTATCTTATGCAAAATTGACTTTTTTTCCCATGTGTGTGGTTATAGATTTTATGTGCAGTTAAATATATTTGTTTCTGTCTACATTCAATTTTAAGGTTTCCCATGTCTTTTTAAATGTATGTATTTAAATATGTAAAACAGCAGCATAATTTAAAAATTTACATTATACAGATTGGCCATAAAGTTCATGTGCAATTCAAAATTGTTATCTGTTTTAAATTTCTGTGTAGACAGCGATTTTATTTTTTTATTTTTTATTTTTTTATTAAATCATAGCTGTGTACATTGATATAATCATGGGGTAGACAACGATTTTAAGTTGCACACGAACTTTATGGCCACCCTGTATAAAAAAGTAAATTCAGAAAAGTTTTATCTCTTTCCATATCCCTTTCACCCTGTGACTACCTACTCCTTTTATAAATAATTTAATTTATTTCTGCTTCACTATTCCTTTTTTACATTTTGAAAAAATACATATATGATTGCCTATTTTTTTTCCTGCATTTCCTTGTCTTTCTTTCATGAAAGGTATTATAAGGTATTCCACATATATGTACCTATATTTGATACATTATTTTCTTTTAGACCTTTGACAATATATTCTGCGAAATCACTCCCTAGAAGTTCACGGAGAGCCTCCCTTTTTGACATTTTAATTTGAAATCATTATAGATTCCCAGGAGGTTGCAAAGAAATATATAGGAACGTCCTGTGTACCCTTCCCCCAGGATCCCTCAATGTTAGTATCTGATACAACTACATTAAAATATCTCAAGACATTTGGACTTGAAACAGTCCACAGAGTTATTCTGATTTTGCCAGTTAGATGAGTACTCATTTGTGTCTCTGTGTGTACAGCTTTTGCAGTTTTGTCACCATCAAGGGATTCAACTCTACCATCATTGTTAGACTCCCTCAAGGTAGCTTCTTACAGCCACACCCGTCCCTCCCTTACCACGCCTCATGCCTGACAACCACTAACCTGTTCTTTGTATCTATAATCATTTCACAAATGTTACATAAATGGAGTCATGCAGTATATATCTTTTGGAGATAAGAATTTTTTCACTCAGCAAATTTTTCTGGAGGTTTAATCTGGATTGCTGTGTATAACAATAGTTTATTCCTTGTTATTGCTGAGCAGCATTCTTTGGACTGGGTATTCCATAGTTTATTTAACTATTCACCCACTGAAGGACATTTGGGGAGTTTCTAGTCTTCATCTATAAAAGATAAGGCTGCCATAAACATTTGTGCAGAAACTCCTCCATCCTTATTCATTTTTACAGCCACATCAGACCTCATTGTGTGGATTTCCTATGTATGGGCATATCAATTGTTTCTAACATTTTGATATTATTAAAAATCCTGCAATGAATAGTTTTGTACATATACATTTTTTTTTTTTTTTGAGACAGAGTCTCACTGTGTTGCCCTGGGTAGTGTGCTGTGGCATCACAGCTCACAGTAACCTCCGACTCTTGGGCTTAAGTGGTTCTCTTGCCTCAGCCTCCCAAGTAGCTGGGTCTACCGGTGCCCACCACAATGCTCAGCTATTTTTATGTTGCAGTTGTCATTGTTGTTTAGCTGGCCGAGCCGGGTTCAAACCTGCCACCCTTGGTGTATGTGGCTGACGCTGTAACCACTGTGGCATGGGCACCGAGCCTGTACATACACATTTTTGAATTGTTGAAAATATATCTTCAGAGTAAATTTCCAAAGGTGGAAGTGTCAGGGCAAAGGATACATGTGTATTTAGCTCTTCAGCTATTTAAGTAGTGTGCTGGGGGTACTTCATACTAGCTTTCAGGAGTTCATTGTTACATTTTCAGCATCTGTATGAGGTGGTTGTCAATCATAGTCATTAGTAAAAAATGAGTCATCTAAACTTAAAATTTGAATACTTGTATTTAAGATGAACATAATAAACTTACTTCCTAATTATTTTTATATGCATTTTACTATTATCTGTGTTCTTGCAGTTATTCACATTAATTGTATCTGTATGGCAGAAAAACTATATAATAATATGCTAATGTACATCTCTTCCCAATTTCTGTTTAGTGATTTTACCTGGGTAGCTTAAAATTGGTCATGGTGGGACTACTTTCACCAAGAAAATCAGCCAATGCTGCACATTTGGACTACTTGGGTTTGGTTTTGATTTTTTTTCTGGAAAAGTAGCTGTCACACATTTACCAACATACCACAGGGCATTTGAAATGCCCCTTGAAAGAGTCATATCATTTTGCACTCTGCCCAGCAATATAGGAGAGTTCCTTTTTCACCACACCCTCAACAACAGTGTATTATGAAATTTTTGTGTGTTTTCAAACTGATAGATGAGAAATTATATTGAAGTGTAGTTTTAATTTGCATTTATCTTATTGCAAGTAAAGTTGGACATTTTTTTAAGAACAAATTTAAGAGATAATTCTGAATTGTCTGTTCATACCTTTGCTCATTTTTCTAACACAGTCTTGACCTTTTATTTTCCCTGTATTTTGAAAAGTATATGTCTGTATATTAGAAATATTAGCCCTCTTATAAAACATGTTGCAAATAACATTATTTTATCATTTTGTGCATTTTTGCTGTGCTTATAGGGCTTTTTTTTAGCCATGCATTATTTCTTTTATTTTCTGAGACAGGGTCTCACTTTGTTGCCCAGGCTAGAGTACAGTGGTGTTGTCATAGGTCACAGAAACCTCAAATTCCTGGACTCAAGTGATTCTCCTGCCTCAGCCTCTAGTAGCTGGGATAATGGGTGTGTGCTACCATGCCTGGCTAATTTTTCTGTTATTTTTTTGTAGAGACAAAGTCTCCCTCTTGCTCAGGCTGGTCTCGAACTTCTGGCCTCAAGCAATTCCCTGTATTGGCCTCCCAAAGTGCTAGGATTGTAGACATGAGCCACCACGCTATTCCATGCATAAATTATATAATCAAATCCATCAATCTTTTATTGCATCTAAGATTTGAATCATAGAAGTCTTTTCCTTCAGAGAAAAAAATTTCTCTCTCTCTCTCTCTTTTTTTTTTTTTTTTTGCAGTTTTTGACTGGGGCTGGGTTTGAACCCACCACCTCCGGAATACGGGGCCGGCGCCCTACTCCTTTGAGCCACAGGCGCCGCCTGAGAAAGAATATTTTTAGCAAGTCTTTCTCATATGATTTTAATTGGGAGGACTAGATCAAATAAACTCAATTAAATGGACATTAGTTACCTATTATTTGTAAGATGCTATTGTGAATATAGGGGCAAGAAAGGTATATCTATGCTTTATTTCAAGGAGCACAAAATTTCATGGGTAACATGGACTTATACATGGCTTTTCTGAACCTACTGCTAATTGTAGGTGACTTGTTTCTGTTGAAATTAAAATCTCAAACCTAAAATAGTAATGTGACATGACCCAGTAAGTGTACTGTGTCCTCTAGTCTATGGGCTCCCCTTTCCACTTATCAAGATGATCTTTCATATCTTTTTCCTTCATCTAAGCTTTCCACCTGTGCTTAAATCTGATTACCATGTCTCACACCTCACCAAAAAGTAGAGTATGTTTAAAAGTACGAACATCGAATCTGTACTGAGTGTGAACTCCAGCTCAACTACCTATCAGCAATATGACCTTCAGCAAGTTTCTCAAGCTTTCTCTGTTTGTGTCTTCATATGTAAAATAGAGATATTAGTACTTACCTGATAGACTGGAGTTAATTGTGTGTGTAATGCATAGCAAATAATAAGTGCCTATAATTATTTTCTATCGTCATCATCATCATATGTAACTCTTCCATCTCTCCATGCCCAAATCTCTAATTCTATCTTTATTTGCATATATTTTTTTCCACTTTTCTATTGTTTCTAAAGGAAGATGTATCTATCTCCCTTTCTACTGAAGGTAAATCTCTTATGTGACTTATAATTTGCATTTTCTTTCTCCAAGAATTTTGCTACTTCACTTAAATTCTCCCTTTTCTACATTGTTAATTTTACCTTCTTCACTGGATCATTCCCATCACCATTAACTTCCCTTAGTATTTCCCAGTCTCCCATTTCACAAAATGATTAGGACCCTTCTACCACTTCTCCACTACATTTAGCCAAAAAAAAAAAAAAAAAAAAACAACCCACAAACTTTCTATGGACACATCCACTCCAACTATCGCTTTATTTCTCTGCTACTCATCAAAGGAAAATTTGTTTAAATAAGTCACATAGCCTTTTTTTTTTTTTTGCAGTTTTTTTGGCTGGGGCCAGGTTTGAACACACCACCTTCGGTATATGGGGCTGGCGCCCTGCTCTTCGAGCCATAATACATTGTACCCCACATATACATAAATGTATTCATTATTTATGTGTATATGACTTAATTAAAAAAAGGAAAATTCATTTAAAGGTGGATCCACATTCACTTTCTTCACTTCATGAGCTTTTCTGTTTACCCTTCAAACCTCTCCAGTCTGACTTTTTTCCTTTGAACTCAATTAAAAATACTCCTGACAATGTTGTCAATGGTTTCCACAATGCAGATTTCAATGGATTTTTCTCTGTTATCTTACTTGACCTAAGTAGCACGTAGCACAATTGACTTTACTATTTGTCTTGAAATACTCTTTTGACTTCAGCAATATCACTCTCTCCTATTTTTTTTCCTACTAAAGTGGTTGCTTTAAACAAATCTATGTAGGCTTCTCCTCCTTGACCTTCTGTTGATATTCTTCATAACTGAATGCTTGGTCCTCTTCTCTTCTCTCTGCATTCTCTCTCTAAGTAATCTCATCCAGTCCTATGCTTTGATTATCATTATATTCCATTGATTCCACAAGATTTTTTTCCAGCTCATTCTGCTCCGTTGAATTTCTGATTCATATCCAACTGCCCACTGACATCTTTATTTGATGTCTAAATAGGGTATCACAAAATAAAAATCAAATTCTTTAGCTTTCCTTGCCAAATTTACCTCCTGTGTGAGTAGTCTGCATCATGGTAACTTTTTTTTATTATTAAATCATAGCTGTGTATATTAATGTGATCATGGGGCACCATACATTAGTTTCATAGACCGTTTGACACATTTCATCACACTGGTTAACATAGCCTTCCTGGCATTTTCTTAGTTATTGTGCTAAGGCATTTACATTCCACATTTACTAAGTTTCACATATACCCTTGTAAGATGCACTGCAGGTGTAAATTGTTTCATTACTCATATGAAAAATTTAACTGTCATCCTTGATTATTTGTCTTCTCCCACATCTAGTTTTTCAGTACCTCCTGACAATTTTGCCTAAGATAGATAGATAGATAGATAGCCCTTTTTTCTTCATATACATCGCTATTTCCTTAGTCAGGTCACCATCATCTCTTGCTTGGACTAGACTAAAAGCCTCCTACCTAGTCTTTGTGCAACATGCTTGTCCCTACACTATCCAGAGAGCAATAAAATGAGTTTTTGTAATATAAATCAAATCATATGACTCTACTGCTTAAAACTCTTGATCACATTTTCATTGAACTTGAACAAAAAGCTGAAGTCCTCACCACGTCCCACAAAGGCTAAGATTACATTTCTAGCCTCACTTCATATTGTTCTTTCCCTCATTCACTGTGTTCAACTCCACATTACAGTAGAACTTCCATGGTTGATCCCCCCACACATACATTGACCACCTCCTTAAGTTGACCTACTCTTCATAGACCAGACATGCACCACATGCACAGTAGGCCTAGTTCCTTATGTTGACCAGTTAGTTATAGTC